>NC_142009.1:188007103-188704603 GCF_049901735.1 Notechis scutatus | reverse complement strand
ATTGTTTTTGGTACTCATTACACCATCTGGAACCAATTAATGATGAGTACCAAAATACCACTGTATATAATAAACCTTATACTAAAACAAGTCAATATGGATGGAATATTCTGGCTTCTTGTAAATGGACATTTTGTCACAGGCTACACTTCCCATGCTGTCCATTTTGTGAGAGCAACCATTACATCATTTCAAAAATTCCAGTGTGTTAATTGTCCAGGAAGATATTACCTTGATTTTAAGGTAAGGTAAGGTAACCTTTATTGTCTTTTTTTTTTTTACTGTGAGCATACCGGCACATATTAAAAATGAAATTCTATTGCCTGCTCTCAAAAGAAAGCATTGAAAGTTGATGGCTAGAACACTTTAAGCATATTTATGGACAAATGAGTGCCTGCACCATTTGTGGTAATCTGGATAAGACCATTGGGAAATAGGTAAATCTTACCAGGAAACAAGTATCAGCATCAACTTTCTAAGACTGGTGGTCACCCAATAGTAAAAGGGAGAATTTGGGTCCTGTTGCCCTTACTAACTAATATTATGCTGTAGTGGCAGAGACAATTTGACCTAAATTGTTCAGTAGTCAGGATCTAGCATTGTGCATACTTAAGTTAGCAATTCTGATCAGGAAGTAGTTGCTGAAGTAACCATTTCTGTTTCTTCTTCACATTGTGTGATTACCACAGCTCAAGATGCTATTGCAAACAATTTACTGGGTGATTTTACAGTCATTACATTATGCACAAAGTGCTATAGCTTTTGTTTGTGACACTGTGAAAAATAGCTATTTGTTCATCATACACTGGTTGAACTCTACAGGATTCACAACAGAGAAGAATATGGCAAATCACAACATACGTTGCATTTTCAAACACAGAACACTCACTATTCAAAGTTAATCTATGTTTAACTGAAATACAGCTGTAACCATGCCCTTTCTGCACGCTGCACATTGATTTGAGATCATCACCACCCTTGCACAGCCCTAAGATATTGGGGGGCTTTTAGTCATCCTAAAAAGCGGAGTCAATTCATTCTACAAATTAATCAACCCCCCCCCCCCAAAGCAGAGGAAATCCTGCAATGACAACTGTGCAGGGCTTCCTTTGAAACAGGAGGGAGGGATCAGGCAAGCCAGCAGCTGCGTGGAAAGAACTACCCTTACACTTGGGATCTGCAGGGGTGGGATTCTACTGGTTCGGCCCTGTTCTGTAGAACGGATAGCTCCAAACAGAAACCGACATGGAACCAATTCGCTCCAAAGATCTTCTTTGCTTCGGTTGCGCCCACCCGCCTGCCTAGGCTCTAGGCTGTCCTTTATTCTCTGCTAAAGCAAGCTTAGTAGCTTTGCACAGCACTCAGAGAAGTTGATTTACAAGTACTGTGCACACACACACACACAGTGTGCACAAAGCGCGCGCTTACCGAACTGGTTGTTATGCCGGTAGGATCCCACCCCTGTCTGTGAACGAACAAAACTGCGGGCCATAGGTAACATATGAATTTAAGGTGTGTTGTATTTCAATACTTAGACCTTTCACTTTTGCGGTTTTCATACTAGGGCTAAAGCTATTTTTGGCAATATGAACTGAAACTTTGCTGTGCAATTCTTTAAATAATCAATGCAAATGTCAAAATAAATGAAGCCACACAAGTTCATCAACCCTCATTTGTCAAAAAGAAGAGCAGGGCATCAAAGCCATTATGAGATTAATTGTACGCTCGCTGAGTAGGGTTTAGAGACCAAGAATACAAAAAAGTTCTTTCAAGAGTTTTCTGTTTCATGGGTGTATTACACAATGCTGTGCAAAAGCTTCAAACCACATTTTCCGTTTTAATGTTATTTGTGCCATATCCCACCCCTGCAAAAAGAACACAGTTGCTACAATTATTTTAATTTATGTGTATATAGTTAGTAGATGATAACACTAATCTGATATGTAAGAGTCCAAAGATATAGTCTCTTACATGCCGTAGAAAGTGGCGTAGCCCTTTTCTCTCTGGCCGCATTAGTTCTACATCTCAGAATCTGTGCATCACAACGTAAGGTTACTATGTCTTCTCTTGGAAATACATAGAGAAACCTGTTGTTCCCCAAGGGTGTTACAGACAGCCGCAAAATACCTTGCACTCTCGGACCCTGGAAAAGTACAAACTGCTCACTACTCCAGAGAAGATGTTCCAGGCTAGTTTTAAAGATAGATATGCCAGCTGTAGTTCTGAATGTATGGTTTGGTTCCCATCCTCGTAAACGTTTAGGGGATTTTAGGGGATTTTCATAGAAAAGGACAGCTGCAAAGTTTTTTGTTACAGCAAAAAGACTCATCTCCTCACCAAAACATAAGGAACACGTTAGAAAGAAAACTGAAAGTTTCCACTCTGATGAACAAAGGGATGAATTGGCTCTAAGTGGGGAAATGGTTCCATTGCTGAAATTCCTGTAACCCCACTCCTTTTCAATAACAACTTTGTATTTAAAGGATCAATGTTGGTTTTAGGGGGCCGCCAAAAAGCCCGACTGTGACGTAGCATGGTAGAGGTCTGTTTCATGGAACTGTTCCACGCATGAGGGGGGGGTGAATTTCAACTCGAGTTACCAGACTATTCCTGAAAAAAAAATCTCTTAAAATCTATGCAACTATTTCAGTTGTAACTAAACGTAAACGCTTAAAACACACACACACACACACACACACACACCTAGTATCTTTGTTTCTAAAACAAAGTGCAAATCAATTAAATAAACACATTAAAAACAAAAACAGTTTTAAGAGTATTTCTAAAAATCCAGAGCAGGTTTTTTGTTTTTCTAAAAGAGAAAAAGGGTGGGGGGGAGGAACGGTCACCATAAGTAAAACCAAGAATGCTGTGAAACAAGATAAGAAATAATTACTTTGGCTAAAACACCAATTCCGAATAATAATAGTGCAACACTCATTTTAAGGGCTTTTCTGTTGAGTCCTTAGAGAGATTATTTGCATTCCTCAGGTATTCTATTGTACAATTCAGGATGAATAAAGACTTACAAATCATTCCTCCACTGCCAGTGAGAGACTTTGATCCAGTGAATACACTATTGTACTTTAACTATAATTGGCAAAAAAACCTGACAGTATGTAGAGCACCACAAGCTTAATAACAAAGGGGAATATCTCAGAGTGTTGACAGATGATCTTCATAATGCAGAAGCAGAGCTGGTATATTTAAGCAGTAAATGAGCGTGGAGGTCTAAAGGTCTCTGAAGTGACTGACATCAGACCTGCCAGTGGCTAAGTACACAACTAGGGTACCACATCATCCTTTTAAAGGCAGGTTCTGTGCTTGCCTGTCTCACTTCTTGACTTTCAATATGATTTTGGTAGCACAAATTACTCCATTTCCATAATACCAATATAGATCAAGGAAAGAACAGAATTCAGGATGAAAACTTGATCTCTAATTAAGTGTTGTTCTCTGCAGAACAAGCTATACCTAAAAATATCTAGATGCCAACACCATTCAAAATAATGCCCAAAACACTAAATAAACTGGCCTAAGCAAGATAGGAAACTGAGTGGTCATTTAACCATATCTAATTATGGTTGCAGTTTGACTTTTTATTTATTTATGTTAACTGCCCGATAGCAGAGGCTATCTGGGTGGTTCATAATAAGACATGCTAAAAATACAATACTAAAGAAATAAAAATCAAATTTAAGTAACATAAAATACAAAATAAAAACATAACATAAGCTAGCAGTAGCATGCTGGTCAGTCACAAATGTAGAATTAAAATACAATTAAAAGTCAATTCCTTATGAGAATTCTCTTAACTCTAAGGATATCTTAATACTGCCCTTGCTCAGTCTATCCAATGATATTCCATAAAACCCTTTATGAAAAATACAGCTATGGTTCAGAGAGGAAAAGGAAACTAATAGAAAGGGTCTCTGAAACTAAATTGGAAGTGGATGGAGGGGAAGAAAGAGGAAGAGGAAGAGAGGGAGGGGGTAGCCTATGCAGTGAAGCATTTTTTGTCTACTCTAGCACTTGCAGAATTCATCTACTGTATTCATTAAAATGAATTCCTGCCTTTTTGCATTGGACATATTTAGCAGATCTTATCTAAAACAATGCGGGTGCCAACCATATGGTCATTTCATTTTCAAGTACACTTCAGTCTCCTTGGTGGTCACTTTCTCACAAATGCGCCTTTTCTTCCAGTACCACAATGGTTTGGGTGTCATGCCCCTGGTGGAGACTGACTCTGAGGAAGAGGAGGAACAGCCAGAGGAGGATCCAGGCCCATCCCCTCTCCATCCTAGGTCACGCAGGGAGGAGAGGATCAGGGAAAAGCAAGGTCTACTCAAGAGGAGATTACCATGATCCTCCTCGTGGCCTGCCGCTGGGAGCTATGTATATAAGTTTGCAACTGCGCAGTTAGAATTGCTGAAGTCAATTAGTGTTCACATTGAAAGAGGCTTATCTTTGCTGGCGTTCTTCCCATGGACTTTTCTCGGTTATTTTCCTGGAGTTTATAATTAGTTATCTCGGCTTGCTTCAGAACTCTCATCAATGCAGTTTGTTTTGGTTCTGTTTGCCTCATTATTTACTTTTGTGACTTGAAACTGCGTAATAAAACAGTGAAGTTAAGTTGAAGGCCTTACCGGACTTTAATATATATTTTGGGTTTTGGGTTATTTTGAGAAACTACGGGTCATCACATTGGGTTTAGCACTCTTCCTAAAGGTTTTTTTTTTTAAAAAAAGTATGGATTTAGCAGTCTTCTAAAAAGAGCAGTAATCAATCCCATACTGCACAGGTCAATTTAAATCAGAAAAAAAGAACTGGATACTGACAGATGTGTATTCATAGTCTTGCCATCCTAGGATACACTTCAGGTTTCCCATGGCTTAATATGGGAATTTTAAAAATAATTTTATTACTTTTGAGGACAATGCAGGAATGCTACTACTCCTGACTGATTGAGCCAACACTCCAAGACTTCTCTCATGCAATGAGCAATGCCCTATGGTCACTTATGCCTTCTTGAAGGGAGCATGGCACTCTAGTTTGCCTATAGCAGCACTTATAGCCATAATGTTATTAAATTAACCAATCGCAACTGCATTCATTCCAGAGGTCTGCTGTACTGTACCAATTTCTTGTCTTCTGTGGGCGGCCTCCATGCAGTCTGAATTAAAGCCCTTGGTTCTGCATTGCCAGCACACTGCTTGCTTACCTTAAGTAGCCTCGGTGGCACAGTGGTTAGAGTGCAGTACTGCAAGCTACTCATACTGCAATTTGGCAGATCAAATCTCACTAGGCTCAGGGTTGACTCAGCCTTCCATCCTTCCGAGGTGGGTAAAATGAGGACCCAGATTGTTGGGGGCAATATGCTGACCCTGTAAACCACTTTGAGAGGGCTGTAAAGCACTATAAAGCTATATATAAGTCTAAGTGCTAGTGCTATTGCTATCTAGCGTTTGTCAGGGATGGTGTTTGTTTGCCATCAGTGATGCCTACAGAGCCTTTCTTCTTCATTCTTTTGGTTCGTTCGCTTGATAGGAGGCTATGCCACCATTCCAACCAATTGTCTAAGCTTGCCCTACCCTTCCATGCCCCATTCTACACGAGGAAAAGTAAATAAGTGATTAATTTGTACCTGGTGAACTATGCTTTGGCAGGCAAAGAAACACAGCCAAGGCAATCTATCAATCCCTGTCTCTATCTTGCCCTTTGTTAACAGGACACCTCTATTTAAAATCCTAGCACCCTTTTTCCCACTATTTATGACAACAATTCCAGAGGGAAAAAATCTATCCTACTTGTTCCTGAAGAGCACACTGCTAGAAATAATACTGGGTTCCACTGTAAAAAGATAATAAAACTCCAGTGTTGGCTGACCTAACGTTCAAAGAATACATGCTCAGACTCAGTGGATCCCACAGGATCCACTAAGTCAAGGGTTCCCAACCTTTTCTATAGAACATTTCTGATATATTCTCACACCCCCTTACAAAACTAAATAATTATATGCATATAATTATGCATATGCACTATAATTTTTAAACTTCTAAATCCAAGTTTTTGCACCCCTGGAATATCATCTTGCACCCCCGGTTGGGAACCCCTGCACTAAGTCAAAGAACTGCCAATGTACTCTTTCATACACAGGAATATTTCAAATGTATACAGTGAGGAGCTATGCAACACGAGGACATCTTTTGACTCAGCTTAGCCTTGTTTGGAGTTGAGCCAAAACATTTATTTTATTGCTTTAATATACAAAATACGTGAAAAGGCATCAAAGATAAATAAGGGAAATGGGAAGGAAACAAGAAAAACAGCATGTTACGAACAAGAAATCATTAGGCCTAATTCCTAAACACATCATTAAACTTTACCTTTACACGATAATATTGATCCATCTTTCCATCACAACAATAGAAAGCCCATCAACAGAAAGTAAGCATACACTGACAATCCAAGAGTGCAAATAGTCATGCTATTTTTCCAACATTGTTTTTTCTTTATGTTTAACCCCATATTAGATGGTTCCATAATTCTGTATTACACTGATAAGATTCCACAGTTCTGGTATATAATTCAAACCATATTCATCCAAAATAAATTAACCAAATGTGGATATTAAAATAAAACTAGTGGCACAGGCAACTAGCTTTTAAAATACTGGCTAATGTTACAGAAGTCAGTGTCTCTTCATAGATGATCCAAAACATGTCTGATCTCTCACATTCAGCTACAGAACACAGCTAAATTTAATATCTCTAATAGTCCTGTGCATAGACTTCATGATTTGCACTTTCCTGTATGCATCTAAGATATACTTATCCCTTTATCTAACAAACTTAGGTATCTTTCAGAGCAGAAGACAAACTCATTATGAAAAAAAATCTACTCCATCCTCTTCCAATGAAAACTCTTGGATTTCTAATATCTCCTATGCTGGCCACCCATCCTCTCATTAACTCTTTTGAGTTTAGGAAAATGGCTGAAATATATTTGTTCCTGTTCTGCTGCAGGAAACCTCTGTTGGATCAAAGGGCATTATACCACTCAGATATTTCAATATAGCTGATATTTTCTCAAATCATAGGAAATATTTCAAAATGTCAAGCCTTTCTGGACCAGTACAGCATGTTCTAGAGAATATATTATGAGCACATACAATAACATGGATGCCATGACTTGTTCATTCACAAAACATTTGCCATGATGGGTGTAGTCAGTCACAAAATACTCATTAATAGGAGAAAATATTCCACACGCTCTTTTAAATTCTCCAGAAAACTGGCTACCACTCTAATTTACTTTTATGTTGTTGTTTTCTGATCAGATGAGCATGGCTGCAGCTGTTCTTTTTGAAGAAATGTACAGGTATTTTTGGAAACAAAGATATTGTAGGCCGATGATTGTGTTGCTGAATGCCCAATCTTATTTATTGAAAATACAGATACTTAATTTAAAAAATGTAAGATAAGCCTCAGATGAGGCCCACTGCTGCCCGCAGTTAATTGCTTTGCTAAAAACTGAACTTTAGAATCTAAATAGTTCAATAATGTCTAAGGGAAAATGAAGTATTTTAAGATTATACATCTAAAGGTTTCTCAAATGCATAATAAGGGGAAAGGAACTGTAATAACATTAGTTCAAGATTAGGGTAACAAGCAGATGTTTTGTAGTTGGGTCTTTTTTCCCACATAAGCAAATGTTCTTCTTAAAAAAAACTGCAGAGTGCAATATCTTGCACAACTTTCAATAGGAAAGCCTTTCTACTAAGAATCAATCCACCTTCAATCTTTATGTCTCCCCAGTATGGAAATGAAACTCTGCATTCAAATTTCACTCCACATACATACAGGAGAGCTGAAAAGCTTATTACCTATTGAAATACTTTTAGTAATGAATGGGATGTTTGTGTAGGAGAAAGAAGGAATTAAGCAACGGCAGAAATGTGTAGGAAGTCTTTTATTTCAGAAAATTAAAGTTGTTTAGCAGTACTTTCATGTGAAGCTCAGAACTGCGACTCTTGCCATACACAATCTGGAATGAACCTGTAATTCCATAAGCAGCATTCAGTATGCCACCAAATCTTCTATAAAGTGGACCTGTAGAAATATTCTGGATCTCCTGACCAAGGAGGATATATAAAGGGTTTTCTCAAAATGTAAGAACTGTTCTATTTGAACATTAATTCAGATCTGTTTATGTAAACATGTCAATGTCAGAAGATGACAGAAAAGTAATCACTTTTTAAAAGTTAGACCAAATTGTATTGTAGCATTGAAAAGCACATTCTGATTAGAGACTGTGGCCAATCTAAGTGGGATTTATTCAATTCAAAACTGACATTAAAAAAAATCAAATACCTTGCATTCCTAATCCTGCTTTAAGAAGTTGTTATGAAAGAATTACAATCCAGGGAGGGGAACCTATTTAATCAGTAGACCATATTTATATCTATCTATGCAAATATATATATTTAAAGCAGGAAAGAAAGACTGAAAGAAAGAGAGAAAAGTAAAAAGTGCAAAAAAAGAAAAAAAAGATGAACAATAGAAAAGAAAAAAGATACTAAAGTGGCTTGATATTCTTCATAGCAGATACAATTAGAAGGACATTTAACCTTTCTCTCTAAAGCAGTGATGGCTAACCTTTTCAGCTTGGTGTGTCAAAAATCGGGAAAAAGTGTAGCCTTCCTCGGGTCGTGTCACTTCAAGAAATATCAATAATTTGGTTTATGACGGACTGGGCTGGGGTGATCACACAGGGCTGTGAAACTCGTCTCCCTGGTCTCAGGGCTGCAGGTGCAGGATGTGGGGATCGGAAGGCCACCTTACAGGGCTGTGAACCTCATGGATCTCCTTTCCTCCTGTAGCGTTCCTGAGGTAATGAAACTGACAAACCTCAGTTTATGGCAGTTAAAACTGGTTCTCTGCTGCAAAGATCTTGCGGCAGCGGTGACACCACGCCTCCACGCAACAAGCAGGGAGCAGGGATTGGAGCAGAGCACAGGCAGCCTCTAAATGTGCAGGTTTTCCCCACACCAACAGGCGTGTCAGTCAAAGTGCCTCGGCGTGTCCTAGGTTAGCCATCACTGCTCTAAAGTAACATCATTTTACTCTTTTTATAATTTATCTTGTCTAATCATAAACACAGGTTTATTTTTTTCATTTCTACACAAAAATGATAAAAAGGCTTCCAGTCACCAATGAACGTACTGTAGATAACAAACCATTCCTGCAAAAAATCTGATGAAATGCCCTTATTATTAAGTTGTTCCAGAGAATCCCTTCATTTTTCTATGATGAAAGTAAAAGGCAAGGTTCTTTTTTTCGTATTTGGCTTCTCTCTATCTATAATACTTTAGTCCCAATTGGCTCTCCATAGTTACAGTCATACTGTAGAGAAAATTTAAACAAGAGATAAATAATAAAGAAGGCACAAGAACAGGAGTGAAGAATTCATTGTTCGGACAAAAATAGACATTGATAAATGGAGAGGGACAGAGAGTTAAGTAAAAGCTGGACAAATTTCTAGAAACAAAATAAGGTTTAAAAGTGACACAAATCATATTTTGGGTATGCAAGTATTAAGGTTTGTTTTGTAAATATTTGCAAAAATATTGTTTTCTAATAATAATAATAAAAAGAACCAAATGTGTCCTCCCAGATCTGTCACCCTCCTGAGAAAGAAGTTATAACAGCTACCAATCCATTTCAATCAGGTTCTCATCCAAAATATTTAAACCCCCTCTTAAGGATGATGTTGGAGGGTTTTTTCTACATAGGCCTCTGAACTGCAGTGCTGAACATCTGCATGAAACTACTTCTAAGAAAACAATATACAGTACACTCTTGAATACTGCCAGAAATTAAGCCAGACAAGACAGATGTGTTGTTGGTATACAAGAAACTGGACTTGGAGGTTGATGTTCAACATAATTTGGACAAGATTACCCTTCTTTTTGAAAGAGCAGATTGGGAGACCTTCATGTTCCTCATCTGTCACTGGATTCACAGATGGAAGTTTTTTGGGGAACACTTGCTTAGTTTATATCTGATGTGTCAAGTGAAAACTTTCCAGCCCCAGTTACATTTGGCAGTTATTATCTACTATATTTTCTTGAAAATAAGACTGGGTCTTATATAATTTTTGCTACAAGAAACACATTAGGGCTTATTTTCTGGTTATGGCTTATTTTGGGGGAAATACAGTACTAAATGTGTCTGTCGTACTAACAATCTTAACTGGGGCTTATTTTTGGAGTACGGCTTATATTACGAGTGTCCTGAAGAATCATGCTAGGGCTTATTTTCCAGTTGGGTTTTATTTTCAGGGAAACACGGTATGTTCTTGTTCCGTTCTGCCAGAATGACGGCAATATAGTCTCTATCAAGTTATTCTTGAAATACAACTATTTTTAGTTACAATGCAAATAAAATACACCGGCTTGCTAATCACTGCAGGGTATAAGGATTGTAGAAGACCTTTTGAATGATCTATAATGGTGGGTACTTGTTTATAAGGCATAATTTAAAGCCCTAAATGGTTTAAGACTGACTTGTTAAGAAACTACCTTTTTTTATGAATCTAGCTGGCTGCTGAAATCTGCAGCAGAAAGGTCTTTAAAGATGCCAGATGTTCCCTCTTTCTTTGCTGACAGTAAACTGAAAGTAGTTTGCTGTTTCCTTCTTCTGGATTGTCTTTTTGACTTCCTAGTCAAACTACAGCAATGTGTTTTCTATTATAGTTCTATCTAAGTATTATCCAGACTCAACTTTTTTGCTAAATTTTTTGAGGTGATCATACAAGATTCATTAGATATTACTATCTATGGGGTGTGTGTTTGTGTGTGTGTCCATCCTATCTCATAAGAATGTTTTTGGAGGAAAGCTGGAGGTTGATATGCAACATATTTTGCAGAGGGCTATCGTTCTTCTGGAAAAGTAAATTCACCATACATTGAGGTTCTGAATGTTCATTAGGACGTATCTCCATGGTGAGATAGGCGGCAAATGTATTTAGTAAACAAATCAATCAATCAAACAAATAAATAAACCAAACTAATAAATAAAACAAATAAATAAACAACCAAATGGCTGAAACAAATGAGGTGTCTTAATCAACTGAATAGCTATTAAAGCTGTTGCCATTAAAAAATACAGAAAGAAAAAGGACTTGAATATAGAAGAAAGAAAAGAGAAAGCATACATGTTATTTTTAAGATAATTTGGAAGTACGATCATAAGTCATTTATGTACAGGTTGAAGAAGCAGGTGATTCTGCATGTATACATAAGGAAATGCATTCAATTTATTTCAGTGGCCTTACATTCTTTAGTTTAGTCAATACACAATTAAAAATCTTGTCTGTTATAAACTTTTGTTGGAGCTCTTTAAACTGAATGATTAGCAGAAATAATGACCCTGTCAGACTTAATCACATTAAAATGTAGTTAACATCATTTAATTTTTTCCACTTAATATGCAAAAATTTCCAGTAGATTTGCAGTGAAGGCCATTGAAATTCCATTAGAACAAGAATAAAAATTTTAGGCATCATTTATTCAGAGAAGGAATAAAGGTCTTGATTGAAAACTGCTGAATCTTTCTATTAGAGAAACTAAGAATCATTGCATTGAATTGAACCTTTAGTTTTTAGAAGTCCGGGGGTTATGTTCAGCAGGAAAGATCGATAAACTTTAACTAATTTTAGAGATGATATGTCAGTTTTATACACCACAGCATAAGGTTTTCTACTTATTGAAAAATGCCCAGTAGAGCAATCCTATGGAAAATAGAATGAATGATTATAAGGTATTACTTTATTTTTACTGTTCCTGATAGAATCTTCCTATACACACCTATTTAGAAATAAGATGCATTAATATAGGAGCTTGATTATATCCTGCACAATTTCAGAAGGACTATTACCCTATTTGACTTGTCCTACCATGAACTTTGTACTAATGACCGCCAGGCTGGGCTTGGGAAATATAAACTCCTTTGAGTGAACTTGATTTTTCATGAATGTGTCCATGTAGCTTTTCTTGGCAATAATATGGAAGTGGTTTGTGCTACTGCTTTTCTCCAATATTTTGTTTTACTTCCCTGGAATTTTCTGATGATCCTATCTAGTTACTAATCATATCTGATGCTCTTTAGTTTACTTAACTCAGAGAAGACCATCCTAGTTTACTGATGCAGAATGTCTCAAAAGCTGGTGGGGACTAAATGCCACTTAATCCCAACTTGAGTTGCTTCCAAGCTCAATTGGGGCTTCTTCTTTTTTTGCTTTGTTTTTAAGTCAAAATATTTCTAATATACACTTCCCTTAGCACAGTTGCTTTTTTTCCCCATGTGAAATATTGAGGAAGAAGAGAGAGATGGGGGAAAAACACTTTAAACACCACAGAGAATAAACAGTGATGAATATTCAAAAGAACAAGAACTTTCCTAGTGGATAAAAATCTGGTTTTAAAATCAAAGGTTGATTTTATTTTGATGTCCATTCCATAGCCATCACTTCCGTAGTTGTTGATGCGTTTTGTCTGTTTCCTTTTCTTCCCCCTTTCCTTTGCAGCCACCCACTGTTTCCCTCTTCCTTCCCAAACATTATTCCAAATATCCTATACAGAATCCTACATACTAGCACTCAGTTCTACCTCTCTCTCTTTTTGATTGCTATTTAGCATGAATGACATGCTATTCAACTGTAGACCCATATGGCTATTTTGGCATCCCTAATGCCTATATACAAATGCACAAAGTCTGGGGAACAAGCAGGGTGAACTCGAACTACAAATACATGAAGGTAAATATGATATAGTTGGAATAACAGAAACTTGGTGGGATGAAACCCATGACTGGAATATACCGGTAGAAGGATACAAACTATTCAAAAAAACAGACCCCATAAAAGAGGAGGTGGAGTTGCACTGTATGTAAAGGACCACTATATTGCTACAGAAATGCATGAAACCAAAGATGAAAACCTCCTAGAATGCATATGGGTCAATATAAAAGAAAGAAAGAATGACATGGCCATAGGCGTATATTATAGGCCACCCAATCAAGCAGAAAAAATAGATGTCCTTTTTGCCAGCCAACTAACAAACATATGCAGGAAACACACAACAATAGTAATGGGAGACTTCAATTATCCTGATATCAATTGGAAAACTAATTCTGCACCAAGTGAGAAATCAAATAAGTTCCTAACCAACCTAGCTGACAACTTTGTTGTCCAAAAGGTAGAGGATGGAACTAGAGGGACAGCCATACTGGACTTAATTCTTACAAACAGAGAAGAAGTGATAGAGGGAGTTGAAACTGCAGGAACCTTGGGTGAGAGTGACCATGTCATACTAGAATTCAACATAACACAAACACAAGCAACAGAACATAATGACACCAGAGTCTTGGATTTTTAAAGAGCTGATTTCAATAAACTCAGAGAGAATTTGGGAAAGATTCCATGGATGAAAATCCTAAAGGGGAAAACAACTCAAGAATCTTGGGAAACTCTAAAAAGTATGATCATACAAGCCCAGACCAGCACAATACCACTGAGAAAGAAAAACAAGAAATCCAAGAAGAAACCAGCATGGCTACACAAAGATCTCTCTGGAAAATTGAAAGAAAAAAAGGACAAGTACAAAAAATGGAACGAAGGACATACAACTAAGGCAGAATATCAGCAGATAGCCAGAATCTGCAAAGACAAAGTCAGGATAGCAAAGGCTCAGAACGAACAAAGACTTGCAACAAAAGTCAAAGATAATAAAAAAAGTTTCTTCCAACATATAAATAACAAGAAAAAAAATCAAGGAAACAGTCGGTCCACTAAAGAGAGAAGATGGCAAGGAAGTAACAGGGAACAGAAAGAAAGCAGAACTGCTTAACTCATTCTTCGCATCTGTCTTCACACAAAAAGAAACTATAGCTCAACCCACCAAAAACATAACTGTAAAAGACAGACCAGAAATAAAGTTAAAATAAGCAAAAAAAAAAAAATAGTAAGAGAATACCTGTCTGATCTTGATGAAAACAAGTCACCGGGGCCTGATGGATTACATCCCAGAGTTTTAAAGGAGCTGGCAGAGGTCATCTCAGAACCACTGCACCATATATTTCAAAAATCCTGGAGCACCGGAGAACTACCAGAGGACTAGAAAAGAGCTGATGTGGTTCCCATCTTCAAAAAAGGGGGAAAAAACAGACCCAGGAAACTATAGATTAGGCTTGTCCAACCCACGGCCCACGGGCCGCATGCCCAGGTTGCCTCGTAATGCGGCCTTGCCCACCCCAACCTTCTGGCAAGAGCCAGCGAGGAGGAGGAGGAGAGGCAGCGCGAGGCGGGTGAGGCGAGCGCCGCGCCAAGCAGCAACAGAAAAGGCAGGCGCTGCCTTTGCTGCTTCTGCCCCGCCACCGTCGCTTCTGCCCCGCTGCCGCCACGCCGCCGCCGCCGCTTCTGCCCCTACCGCCGCCGCTTCTGCCCCGCTGCCCCCCCGCAAAATTTGGCGGAAAATTAATAAAAATAATAATTTTAATAAATAATTAATAATAAATAATAAAAATAATTTATAATTTATTATATAATTTTATAATATAATTATTTTATAATAATTTATTATATGTGTGGCCCAAACCAAATTTTCATCTTCTAATGTGGCCCAGGGAAGGTGAAAGGTTGGACACCCCTGCTATAGACCAATCAGCCTAACATCAATACCCAGGAAGATATTGGAAAAGATAATTAAAAAACAGATCTGCCAACATCTAGAAACAAGTAAAGTAATAACTAGCAGTCAGCACGGGTTTGTTAAAAACAGATCATGCCAAACCAATCTTATTTCATTCTTCAACACAGTGACTAAATTAGTAGACAAGCAAAATATGGTGGACATAATATATTTAGATTTCAGCAAGGCATTCGGTAAAGTAGACCACAACCTACTTCTTAGTAAGCTAGAAAAAAGTGGAATCGATAGCACCACCACTAGATGGATTCACAACTGGCTGGCAAGCCGTACTCAATGAGTACTCCTTAATGGGTCTAAGTCTACATGGAGGGAAGTAAGCAGTGGGGTGCCACAAGGTTCCGTCTTAGGCCCAGTACTCTTCAATATCTTCATTAATGACTTAGATGAGGGAATAGAAGGGGAACTTACCAAATTTGCAGATGATACTAAGCTGGCAGGAATAGCTAACACCCAAGAAGATAGGCTCAAGATCCAGATGGATCTTGACAGACTAGAACACTGGGCCATATCTAATAAAATTAAATTCAATATAAAGAAAAGTAAAGTCCTACACTTAGGCCAGAAAAACCAAAAGTACACATATAGACTGGGTGAAACCAGGCTCAATAGCAGTAACTGTGAGAGGGATCTTGGAGTCTTAGTGGACAACCAGCTAAATATGAGCAAGCACGGTGCAGCAGCCGCCAAAAAAGCTAATGCAATCCTAAATTGAATTAACAGAGGGATACAGTCAAGATCAAGGGAAGTACTAATACCACTCTATAAAGCCTTAGTAAGATCACACCTAGAGTACTGCATCCAGTTTTGGTCACCACATTATAAAAAAGATGTTGAGACTCTAGAAATAGTACAGAGAAGAGCATCCAGGATTATTAGGGGACTGGAGGCTAAAACATACAACGAACGGTTGCAGGAACTGGGCCTGGCTAGTCTAGTAAAGAGAAGGACCAGGGGAGACATGATAGCGATCTTCCAATATTTGAGGGGCTGCCACAGGTAGGAGGGGGTCAAGCTATTTTCTAAAGCTCCTATAGGCCAGACAAGGAATAATGGATGGAAACTGAACAAGGAGAGATATAACCTGGAAATAAGGAGAAACTTTCTGACAGTGAGAACAATCAACCAATGGAACAGCTTGCCCTCGGAAGTTGTGGGAGCTCCATCACTTGAGACCTTCAAGAAGAGATTGGACTGCCATTTGTCAGAAATTGTGTAGGGTCTCCCGCTTGGGCGGGGGTTTGGACTAGATGACCTACAAAGTCCCTTCCAACTCTGATTATCTGTAAATCTGTAAAACTTAAATCCATCTGGATCTGAAGTGCTGCCCAGCTTCATCATCTTTCCTGGAAGATGTTCAAGGATTACCTATTACCTATTTCAGATACCCCAGAAATACTTCTTCAGTAGATATATCTCCTTCTTTTATGAAGGGGAAACCCTTCCATTACCAGGCATTGATAATATCTGTTAAGCACATGACCATTTAATGACTTAATGAGCCAGTAAGAACAAGGATTGAGTAAGCAGGTGATAGGCTTCATCCTGCCTCCATGCTAGTCTACCTCCTTCAGATTCACAATTCAAATAGAATCCAAATTATTAGGACAAACTGTTGTCAAGATAGCATGCCTGTAAAAATGTCCCAACATCAGAGTCCAAGTTGAGGTGAACATAGTCAACTTTGATACTACCTCATCACCAATATTCTCCTCACCATGATTGGATGGTGCAGAAGGCCAGCACATGATCTGGGAAAATCCTCATATATTTGAGAAGTCAGCCAGATCTATCTGGACTGGAGCTTTCTATCAACTCTCAAATCTAATTAGTGAAGAAATGGTAACAAGTCATGAGACTTCTCCAATTTCAGAATATGTATCTGATATGCCAATAAAATACCATATTTGCTTCTTTAAAATCACCCTTTCCTTCCTCTGGGTCACTACTTCCAAAGAGACCATGTAAGAGAACCCTTGGATATTCCAGAGATATCAGACTAGGCTTTCCAAAAGCTACAAAAATCTAATTTTTGATAGATCCTTTGGGTTTTAATTTAAATTTCTTCTCTCAAACGTGTAGTTGTTATTAAGCACTGTCTATGATATTGCTACATATGTATTATCATCCAGATGTATATATAATCCATCCATACATTCCAAAGCGCTTAATCCCATCATTTACAGTATGTAATTCATTTGGGACCTGAATCAAAGTTGCCTTAAAGTATATGATCTTGCAATACAATTTATAAAGCGTCAGCATCTTAGTTCCCCACCCTCTTTACATTCTTGGTTTCTTTTGTTATCAATCTCCATCCTTTTAATTCTTTTTCATTTCAGCTCTAATTTCATATTTATATATTGCTGAGACAAGTTTTAAACGAAGAGCAATAAAGACCTGAATCCCTCTCCTCTCCACAGATAGGCTGAGGCAGACTGCAAGATTTAAAAATGGGCTGTTAACTTTGGTGCCAGATATATTTTTTTAATGTTTATGGCTTTAATACCTGTTTTCCCCCCAAAATAAGACCTGGTCTTATTTTCTTTTCGGCCCCAAAATAAGCACTGCATTTTATTTTCAGTGGATGTCTTACCCGCTTACCTTAGGACCACCGCAGCCATGCCTCCCACACCCTGACACCTGTCACACTGCTGTCTGACTTCTTCTTTAAAAAAAAGTTTTTATTTTTTAAGACAAACATATACAAACAAAACATACAAACATATACAAACAAAACATAAAAACATCTTCCATTTTATATACATATAGTGTGTCAGTTAGTTACAAATCTTTTGTGCTATCCTTTCATTACTCACAGTTTAGATAGATTTTCACATTGTCAAACTAACATATGTTGATATATTTTATCAGTTATTAATCATCCATGACTAAACTATTTATTCCACCATTTTATACGAGATATTCCAAATTTAATTTTGAGATTTATATTGTACATTCATCCAGTGGTTATATATGTCTACATTATATTTTATATCAATCTATTAAACTTCTATTACAAAATTATCTAGTCTATTACATTACCATGTCTTTTTGTCCAACCATTGATAAAACAAATCCCATATCATATAAAATTGTTTATCTTCTTGCTTTCTAATTTCAAATGTCAATTTACTCATTTCAGCACAGTCCATAATTTTCTTAATGACTTCCTCCTGCATAGGTATTTTTTCATTTTTCCAATTCTTAGCAAATACAATTCTAGCTGCTGTTAAAACATTTACAATCAAATATTTCAGCTCTTTATTGTATATTTCCGGTATAATTCCCAATAAAAAAATCTCTGGTTTAAAGTCTATGTGTTGTTTCATCATTTTTTCCAACCACGTGTGGATTTTAGTCCAATATCTTTTTGCATCCGAGCATGTCCACCACATATGGTAAAATGAACCAGGTATCTGATGACATTTCCAACATTTATCCGATTTGTTCTTAAACATTCTCACAATTCTCATCGGGGGTAGATGCTACCTGTGCTGCTTTCTGACTTCTTCTGCGGCCGCTCTCAGCCAGACACCGCACGGCTTGTTGCACCAGTGCCGCTGCTCGCTACAGGATGCCACGAGGCTCATCATGTCACTGCCGCCACTAGAGACAGGCGGCTGTGTGGCACCTTGGGCAGTTGTGGTGCGAGCAGTGACACTGGGGGATGAGACTTGCGGCATCCTGCCGCGAGCAGTGGCATTGGCATGATGAGCCTTGCGGCGTTCTGCACCTTTTTAGATTGCAGAAAAACTCCCATGAATAGACAGTAGTGTTTATTCTGTAGCCTGCCAATTTTGCATTTTAAAAAATGCTTATGATTATTTAAGGAACAGTAAATCAAAATTTGGCAGAAATCTTTGCAAACATCAATGATGATGAATATGAGCACTATTATGTCTATCACCACCTCAACATTACTAGAATTATTCTAGAACATTTTCAAAATTAGTCTAATATTATGATCAATGACATTCAAAGTGGCAGAAAAGTCCAATAATAAAATACAATGATTCTAGATAAACTCAAAGCATATAACTAAGTCACAGTATCAGTACTTGTAGAACTAAGCTAGAAATATTTGTTTATCCACAGCAACATTACATAAGCAATTTCACTCTTGAATAATCTTGTTACAAAGGAAAAAGATAAGAATGTTTTAATGACTAAGAATTTTCATTAGTAGTAGACATTTAAGGCAAGGACCTCAACTACTGCTTATTTGGCACCATTAAATGATTTCCTGTCAGCTGAATAAAATTGGGAAAACTCAAGTCTGTATGACTGTCTTTCACCAGATTGCATTGGTATGATTCCAACTTGCAAGTGGACACCATTCAGGCTCTTAAATGTATGCTCCAATGAAGAGCTCAACTAAAAACAATTCAAACAAATAGGGCTTCCATACAGCTGAATTTAATTTCGCCCCTCTCTTAAGTGCTTAAAGCTGCAGGAAAAGAGCTAGCATCTCTATGACAACAGGGGTGGAGCAAAGGCTGGGTGGGCTGGAAACTGATACAATAATATATACACCTATATATACACCTATACTGAAAAAGGGTTATGCAAGAGAATGCATATATTAATAAACTATTGTACTAGCCTTTCTCACAAATCTTACGAAACAGTACCATACACAGAGAAAGAAATGACAAGTGAATGTGTTGGTTTCGCAAAAGGTAAAGGAACATGAGGTCTGACAACTACTAGAAGATGGATATGAAGGTGGATGCGGGACAAAATTTACTTCTGCTTTATTGATTAGAGCAAGGCCTGTGATTGTGCAGATATGTCAGAAACTGGACTGCTTAGGCTAAAGAATATTCCAGAATACCTGGTTTTTCTTCTAAGAAAGAGCATTACAATGAACAAGAAACTATTATAAGAAATGAATGCAGACAAATAGAATAGTTTGTATTAGGACAGACAGACACTAGCTTCCTAAATGTTCAATTTGTACACCAAATATAAGAACTGCAGGATTGGAAGAGATTAAAGCTGGGATCAAAATTGGTGATTAAAACATTAAGAATTTAAAATACTCAAATGCCATCATTAAAGTTAGTCAAAAGTAAACTTGGAAGAGTATATTATGAAAGTAAAAATCAAAAGTGAAATTTTGGGAATGAAGTTAAATATTAGACAGGATATTGTCAACTAGCAGATTGAATGAGTTTATGGTTGACGGTAAAGAAGTGCTGATATTATTTCTCCTGGGCTCAAGAATAGATTAAAACAAACAATGGGCTGAAGAAATAAAAAGAAAAGGGAACGAGGCAATGGCAAACAGACGAGATAAGAAAGTGATTTTCAATGACAGCAAAGATCAGAATAGTTCATATTAGTTTTTCTTTTCAGTGAATATCACTATAAAAGGTGAAGCAGCAAGGGAAAAAGGTTTCACAGCTTCCGATTATAGATGTGGAGATGCTTTCCAAGAGTTCTGTGAAACACTCCTCCAGTCTGACTCTCTCTTGAGGCAATGACTTCAAGAAACTTCCACAGTTTTCAAATGCAATGGAAATGGATGATGGACTAAGAAAAGTATCATGGAGAAAGCAAAGGTGAGTGTACAGGATAAAAGAATGCAAGAATATATTGGGAAGAGCTTTATGTTTTTACTAAAAATAAGCCTAAGATGGCAAGCATTTGCTCATACAGTCACTGGGAACTTAATTTGATGGCACCTAACCAGGCAAGGCTTTATGAAAAAATAAAATAGCCATCACCAGATAAAGCCCTGTAACAAGAATGGTTATATTCTAACCTTGCAAGATGACACCTGATCAGAACGTGCCTGTCAAAATCCCTCACAGCTTCATTATAGTATTGTATATGTCAAATGTGTGAGGTAGTGTTCCAGTAAGTAATTTCACTACCATTGGATCTGTGATTAAAGAAATGGCTTTAAATCATCTGTTAAACAATCCATGTATTACAATTTATATCTCTGCCATTTATTTTGGAGAAAGTTCCTTCTAGTGCACAGTGATCACCTGGAGGTACTTTTAAAACCTTACTTTTTATGTAATATGTTGCTTTTTGCCTCCATTGAAGACCCATGTTGATTTTCAATTCATATGTTTTAATTGGGAAAAGTCAATTATATGTGGATACCAGCTAAGTACCACATAAATTAAGCCAGGTACATGTGGAGCAAAAAGTCTTATCATCTGGCAAGTTAAGGTGTCAAGATATATAAAGATAGGTTAAAGATAGACCTGAGACAATTGTCTCGTGAATTATATGCTATATAAAATAATGCACACCAACTTATTGCATCAATTTCTTAAAACAATTAAATTTTGAAAAGTGAAAAATGTATCTTGTCCAAAACAGAGAATAAAATGGAAAAGCAAGGCTTTCTTTTAATTGAAACTAACCACAATTACAATCTCATCTCTAAAGAAGTGCCATATATATGAGTAACACATAATGAAAAATTAGTGTATAATGAAAGATTAATAGCAGTTAATATCTTACCACATTTTGCTAAGATTCTAGTGCACAACATACATAAGCATTTTTGCTCAGGTTGTTGCTAGTTGCACTAATAGCAAACCATTACTGAAACATAAATTGTTTTATGCTTTTCAAGCTGATTTCATCATCTAAGAATTTAATCCACAAGTACCTTTTCTTCAAAATCAATCTTTGATGCAAGATTTTAAGGAAAATTACATATTGAGATCATGGAAGGGAGTGTCATTTGAAGGAATTTACAAGTATCAGGCTTTGTCCTCAAAAAGTATTTTGTTCCTGAACATACTAAAGGATGTATCAGACAATAAATACACATTTCATGCAACCTATGTGAAAACTCAAATGATAAACAAGATGCATAAAACATATTTAATGCATCATCTGTATTGAAAAAAACAACAGCTGATCAAGAAATCTTGTATACTGATGGTCAATAAAATACAGGTTAAATAAACTTTCAATTTATCTTTCACAAACTTTAAAGTGATTATACTGGTTATCTCTCCTGAAGCAAAAAGTAGTGAAGATGTGCAATTACTTTAATTTTCATTTAATACAGAAACACAGCAAGAGATTACAGCAAAGTAAATTATGGCAAAGTATTTTCATACTTTCTATTGAGATACATGAAAACCATATTGATCACTAACAAACCAATTTTTGTGATTAATACATTAACACAGACTTCTAACAACAAGCTCCCCTCTTTTAAAATACAATTATCTAAAGATTTAATGAAGCTTTTATCCAAAGCACCACAATTACTATTAGCAGTACTGCTATCTTCTATCATATAATAAAGAAAACATGTCTGAACTGAATTATGCCCTCTAGAATATGAAGGTATAATTTCAATATTAACACATCTTTCTCATTTCTCTTCCATCAGAAAAAATACCATTGAATTTATTGTAAGATATCGTTTATCAATTAATAGTCTTCAAATCAACCAAGTTTTTGGAGCTTGTGTAGAAAGAGTTCTTGCTGGATGTCCTAAGGCATCTTATTGTGAGTCCTCCACAAATAAAACTTCATATATGAGCTTACGATGTGCTTTGCTGCTGGAAAGTCACAGGCACTGTGGGAAGCTTTTTATCTTCTCAGCAGTTAGTTTCCTGAGAACATCAGTGCAGCTACTGTAGTTACCTGTAGATTACTTGTATTTTCTCACATCTGTGTCCAGCAATCTAAACCATGATGATAAAGGGTCATTAGGTTTTGAGTGAGGAAGGGGACGGGCAGGACAATTTGCTCTGATAAGCTCCTTGTTGTGAGCTCCTGTTTAGAATGTGAAATGCTAGGTATGTATGCTATAACCTGGAACAAGGACAGCATTTTTCCTAACACCAATTAAACTGATTCTACCTAAACATTTCTAAGCACTAGGACACAGGTCAGAATAGCTATTTTTCTTTTGCAATTAAATACTAGAGGATTCTGTCGTGAGAAAAGGACATCAGTGGTCTATTAGTCACAAAAGAATTCAGGTACAATTACTAAGATAACTGCTGTTTGGAGCACAGCAAAGCAATTTCCCACAGTGGGACTTACAGTTCAATTTACCAGTTGGGCAAATATTTTGTGCTCTGTAGTGGTCTAGAGAGTTAACAGTTAAAGGTAATATTTGAGCTGTGTTATACTTGGGGGAGAAAACTTTCTTCAATCCAAATAGATTATTTAGATCCCAATCACTAACATAGGTTCCATCCATGTCAAAGAAATGTACTCTTAGCAAAACGAGTATTGATCCTAACTCGAAATTAATACAAATGCTTGCTGTTGTTTGGAAGTCAAACTACTTTTCTATCTCATATACTACAACATGTAAACATGTTGGTTTTTGATTACCTGCAAAATTATTTTGCGAGAAACAAGTGTTGAATAAAAAAATATTTCCTACAAAAATAAAAATCTAGATGCAATATAAACATATGTATTTGGATCTGTTTATATAGCAATGAGAGTATTGATGTGAAAAAACAAAAAAATATGTATTTATATCCTGCCTTTATTATTTTTAGAAATAACTTAAGGACGCAAACACATCCAATACACCTTCCTCCTCCTATTTTCCCCACAACAACCACCCTGCGAAGTGAGCCGGACTAAAAGAGAATAAATGCCCCAAGCTATGTGTACAGTATATGTAGTATTTTAAAATTAACCAAACACATCCTGTTGCAGAGGTCTTTAGAAGGATGTCTGTATTATTTCCACTATAACAAAGTATTTCATACTCAATCGCTTTAAAGCTGGAGAGTGATACCAATAAAAGGAGAAAATAAAAATTCCTAATCCCACTTGCAGCTCTGATTCATCTTAAAACGTGATACAAATGGTAGAATATCCAACGGTGTAGACTTTTGCTTGAGTGCTGTTTGACCACGAGTACAGGCTTCAACATTTGGATAGCTCATGTTTTGTTGAGCAAATGGAAGGCTGATTCATGGCTAAGCCGTCTCTCTTTTCTGAACTAGCAACTACATGTAGTCCTTGACTTGCAACCACAATTGAGCCCAAAATTTATGTTGCTAAGTGAAGCATTTGTTAAGTCAGTTTTTTGCCCCATTTTACGACCTTTCTTGCCACAGTTGTCGAGGGAAGCGCCGTAGTTGTTAATTTAGTAATATGGTTAAGGTGAACTTGGTTCCCTCACTGACTTTGCTTGTCAGAAGGTCGCAAAAGGGGATTCGGCAACCGCCATAAATATGAACCAATTGCCAAGTATCTGAATTTTGATCGCTTGACTACACGGATGCTGCAATGTTTTAAGTGTGGAAAATGGTCATAAGTCCCCCCTTTTTTTTCAGCACCGTTGTGACTTTGAATGGTCACTAAATGAACTGTTGTAAGTCGAGGACTACCTGGACTTCAGAAAACTTTGGGCAGAATCAAACTAGCTTCCCTAAAGTAGCAGCCACCAAGGTGAAGATGAAACATGTCTACTCACTAATATTTCTTGTGTGTTGAAAATTTGTTGAGACTGTCCCTCAAATCCCAAGTTGCCATTGCTTTGGAGTCAGGGACAGGGAGAAGAGAGCCTTTTTCTATTGTGGTATGCACCCTTGGGAATAGCATTCCCCCAGAGATCCTATTGGCTCCAACTCTGTCAGCCTTTCCGCGAAGCCTGTCAACGAGCTTAGGGACATGTGGATGTGTGGCAGAGGCCACCCAAAGGTTATCTCGATTTTATTTTAGTGGTTTTAGTTTTATCTTGCCTACAAAGTTATATGTGTGGAGTTTTTATTTTATTTTTATTGTTCTATTTTTATGCTGTTTTTAATTATTGTTGTCCAAAGTCATGAATTTAAGGTAGACAATCATATAAATTGAACAAGTAAATAATTTAGTAAGTAATTTAGTAAGCAAGGAAGGAAGGAAGCAAATAAATAGGATACAGAAAGGGGTTTATAGCTGGAAATTATCACCTGATTTATCAATGGAGTAATAATGCTGCTTAATTGTCAAGCACTTCTCCATTATGATAACAGGCTGAAATTAGTTGAATACCACTATATAGAGAGTGCTTTTCCAAATGTCAGTGGATATATTGAAGACTAATTTATTACAATATTATTTTGTAGGAATTGTTAAAATCTTCAGATATTTGGATCTAAAGAACATGAAACTTAACAGCTTATTTGCTTTGCTATTTTTTATTGTTTTCTTCAGTTTTGTGGGAGAAGCTAGCCTCACTGTTACATTCAATTTCGGATAAATTACACCTTTCAAATAAGTCAAATCTTAATTTTTTTCCCCCAATGGAGACAGTTATTTATATAATATTAGCTTAACAGCATGAAGGTATTTAGTTCAGTTCTTCTATATTTTTGAGATTTCTATTATATATTTCACTCTTACTGCTATTTTTCTACACATCTTTACTGGAGGCAAAATTTAATAAATAAAACTCAAATTAACATTAATAGTGAATAATGTCTTTAGATAAAAATCCACAAAAATATTCACACGTTAAGCAAGGATAAACTGAAGTCACGTTAGAAGATTTGAATGTGTCAAGAAGTTTGATGGTTATGGCTACAGCAGGAAACCATAGCATTGCAGAATTTCTTATGAATTTCTCCGGTTACTTTTTATAAATGCTGTCTTAGATGACAGCTTAATGTGTACCACATGCAATATTTATTCTTCTTTAGTGTCAGACTGTCTAGCCGTCCAAAGGAATACAAAGAATGTCACTTATTAGGATAAAAGCACAAGGAAGGTAATCAAGGACATATGTAACATCAGCCAATCATGTTGTATTTTAACATTCTATTCCATTCATAACAGTTCAACAATTATTTGCTTACTAATAACTTGCCTTCAAAGCCTGTTTGTGTTCCCCATAATGGTGGTTTGCATTTATCTTGCTCTTTAGAATTGGACACTTGCTGTGCCATGCATGTTTGTCAAAACTTTGTATCATGTCAGAAAAAGCTTAGCATATCAAATCATTTTGATCTGCTGCAAACCATGAATAGAACAAGCAAGTTACTCTCTATTATCAGAGCAAAGAAGTAGCTGAATATCAAAATCACTCCCAAATACTGTATATATAATATATTGCTTTTAAAAAGGAGAAAGAACTCAAGACACAGGGAAGGCAAAATGAAAGAAGATCTAGCCAATTAAAAATTGTTTTAGTAAACATATACCCCAATATTGCCATTTGAATTATTTATATATCTGTATTTCATAACAGAATTCAGAAAATATATTCAATATATTCTGAATTAAAATTAATTCAACCACTCAAATTTGTTAAATAGCTACATATTATAAAAATTCAAAACTGAGAAAGTCAAACAGTATAGGTATAAAGGGAGCTAAAGATAAATATTTCTCATATCAATTTTTTTATTAAGAAGTCAAAAGTATAATTGAAGCAATACCATAGTATTCTTTTTTATATATTTTTATTGGTGTAAGCCATCCAGAATAGGCTGCTGTATAAATTAAAACAATACATACATGCATGCATACATACATACATACATATACGTTTTCCTGAAAATAAGACCCTGTCGTATTTTTTATACTGCCAAAAAGGGCACCAGGTCTTATTTGGGGGGGGGGGTTTCACCTCACTTGCGCATGTCACCCTTGGCCTCCTTTTTGCTGTCAGAGGCCTTCAGGACCTTCTTCAGCTTCGGACAGTTGAAGCCAGGTCTCACATACCTCGGCCCATTTCTTCTGCAGCCAGCAAGGCTTCCTTGCATCCGCCTGGCTGACAATCTTAACTGGGACTTATTTTGGGTAGGGCTTATATTATTTTTGATAGGGCTTATATTAACAAGCATCCTGAAAAATCATGCTAGGCTTATTTTCCAGTTGGGTCCTATTTTCAGGGAAAGAGGGTAGATATACATATATACTCCTTCCTTCCATAAGTCATTCTTTGTATAGATAGGGCGTTGGTACTTACCTGACACGCCCGTTCTCCTTGAGCTGCAAAGGGGCATCCAGTAGTAGCGGGAGGTGCTTCAGTCTCTGCTTATCTAGGCTGGGCTTAATTTGCGGAACGCTCCTCCTCCTCCGCGGGACTCCTCCCCAGCGTTCCCCAGTTTTGGCAAAGATGAGAGAAACAAACACCCCCGCCCTAATACTGTAAAAATTCATTGGCCGAAACAGGATCCCACCAGACAGAAGAGGGTGGGGCTGGATGCTCTTCGCAGCTCAAGGAGAATGGGTGTGTCAGGTAAGTACCAACGCCCTTTTTCCCACGAGCTGCTCAGAGCATCCAGTAGTGGGACATACCAAAGCTTGGCCTGTCCTATGGGAGGGACTCTGTCTGTCTTGGGATCCCCTCCTGGTCCCTGTGGACCCGTTGCAGAACCCTTCTGCCAAAGGAGGCCTCGGCTGATTCAAACACAGCTATTTTATAATGCCTAATGAAAGGCAATGGAGAGGCCCAGGTTGCGGCACGACAGATGTCAGTGATTGGTACCTGCGTGGCCCATGCTGCCGATGTTGCAGCGCTCCTTGTTGAATGAGCTGTTATGCTCCTGGGCGCCTGAAGTGCTTGAGTCTGATGCGTTTTCGCTATTGTGGCTCGTAGCCAATGGCCTATTGTAGAAGATGAGACCTTGCATCCCTGGTTGTTGAGCTGAAAAGACACAAATAAAGCCTCCATTTTTCTAAAAGAGGCTGTGCGGTGATTATATATTCGTAACACTTGCCACACGTCCAGCCGATGCCATTGTCGTTCCAGCCCTTGGGATGGCCTGGGACAAAAATTAGGAAGTATCAGTTCTTGTGCCCTGTGAAAGGCTGAATTAATTTTGGGTATGAACGTAGGATTGGGACGAAGGACGACCTTGACTACGAAGGACGACCTTGACTTGTCGGAATGGAAGACGCAAAGATCTGGTCTGATCGACAAGGCTGCCAGTTCCGAAATACGACGAGCGGATGTGATCGCTACAAGAAAAACTACTTTATACATCAGAAATTGGAGACTTGACAATTGCAAAGGCGCAAAAGGGCACTTAGTGAGTGCAAGAAGGACCTTGTTAAGATCCCAAGTGGGATAACGGTGAACCATTGGCGGGAGTAAGTTTGCGGCTTTTTGAAGGAAACACTGTATGCGTGGGTGATGGGAAAGAGATAGGAGACCTTCATAAGTGACGACTGATGCCAAGGCCACCACTTGTCTTTTCAACGTATTAGGTGATAATCCCCTGTCAAGCCCCTCTTGTAAGAACTCTAGGATCTGAGCCACAGATGGAGAAATGGGATCAATTTGAGACTTGGTACACCATTTGCAGAAACTGGACCACGTGGCATTGCAGATGCGAGTTGTTGAGAGGTGTCTGGCAGTTTGGATGGTGGTGATAACTCTGTTGGAAAACTTTTCGCTCTTCAGACGACTCCGCTCAACCTCCAGACGGTCAGGTGCAACCATTGAGGGTCCAGATGTTGAAGGGGTCCTTGGGTTAACAAGACCCTGTCTGGCAGAATTCTCCATGGTGGTGATACAGATACACTGCGGAGGTCTGCAAACCACGACTGACTGGGCCAGTAGGGAGCTACCAGAAGCAGTTCCACCCTCTCGTCGAGCAGCTTCTGGATGACCTTGGGGATCAGTGGAAGTGGCAGGAATGCGTACAGAAGCCCCAGGGGCCGATGGCAACAGAGTGCATTGAAATTCTCTGCTCCTTGTGAGGGGTATCTGGAAAGAAATCTCGGGTCTATGAACAGGTCTACTACTGGCTGCCCAAAGGTCCTGACTGCCTCTGGAAAGAGGGTCGGATGGAGGCGCCACTCCGATGGATCTATCGTGGCCCTGCTTAGCCAATCTGCCTGTGTATTCGACAGTCCTGAAATGTGTTCTGCTCTGATGGAAATCAGGTTGCTCTCTGCCCAAGGACACAAACACTCCGCTTCTCGCATCAGGTGTTTCGACTGAGTACCCCCCTGTTTGTTTATGTGAGCTTTTGTGGTTACGTTGTCGGTCAATATTAATATGTGTTGGTTGCGTACCTGTGGAAGGAAGCTGCGGAGAGCCAGGTGTACTGCTCGAAGCTCCAGCCAGTTTATGATGCGCGATCGTTCTATGGAGGACCAGCGGCCTTGGGCTGTGAGCGATTGAAAGTGAGCTCCCCATCCAATCAGGCTGGCATCGGTGGTGATGATAAGTCTGTGGGGCTCTTTGAATAGGCAGCCCTTGTTTATGGCTGGTCTGGTGCACCAGAGGAGAGATATGAGGACCTGTGATGGAACTTTGACCTTGTATTTGGAGTTGCTTCGGCCGGATCGCTGATACAGGAGCAGAAACCAATGGAGGGATCTAGTATGGAGCTGGGCCCAAGGAATAATAGATATACATATGATCATCTGGCCTAACAATTTTGATAGATCAGCTAGGGACACCCTCCTATGAACCCTGACCACCTTAACTAATTGATGAATGCTGTTTGGTCTATCTGGTGACAGGAAAACTTTGCCTTCCACTGTATCTATGACTGCCCCCAGATGGATTAATCGAGTTGAAGGTGTTAAATGACTCTTTTCCCAATTGATTGAGAACCCGTGTAGTTGTAGGGAGTGTAATGTGGTCTAAGTATCTATGACTGATTGACAGAAGATGACAAAATTAAGATATCATCGAGGTAACACTGCAGTCGTATGGGGACACCCCGGAGACGAGTAGCGAGGGCTGCAAGAACCTTTGTGAAGGTCCTGGGGGCAGAGGCTAGTCCGAAGGGAAGAGCCACATATTCAAAATGGAGATTATAACAGAATCATAAAAAATTATAGTGAGAAGGCCGAATTGGAATATGTAAGTATGCCTCCGTCAGTTCTATAGATGTAAGGACGTCACTTTTTCTGATACCAAGTAAGATAGATTGTAGGATGTGCATTTTAAATATGCGATATATTAAAAATTGATTAAGGTGTTTAAAATCCAAGATTGCTCTCCACCCCCCCTGAACTTTTGGGAACAACGAAAAGATGTGATTAAAACCTCGCCCTCGTTGGTCGGTAGCTATTGGTTGGATGCCTTGTATGTCCAGTAGGTGCTGAATAGCTGTTTCCATAGGATTTTGTTTAACCGGATCTCTGGAAAGAGGGCACGACATAAAGAAGTCTGGGGGAGCGGATTGAAACTCCAGTGCGAGGCCGAATCTGATTGTGTCTCTGACCCAGGAATCAGATGTTGAGGAGTCCCATTGGTCCGCGAATAATTTAAGGCGGCCGCCAATGGGAGCCGGGTCCATGGGGTTATCTTGGACGCTGGAAAAATCTATTTCCTGCTCCTTGGATTTCTTGGGTTGGCCATCCCTTCTGTTCCTATCCTCAAAGTCTGAACTCTCTGGCTGTTGCCCTGGTCGGAAAGGTGGGGGTTTCTAGTATCTGGTTGAGAACGGTCCCTGATAAAAGTGCCGAAAGGATCCCCTCCAAAAGGACTGAGGGTTTCTAGGGTCTGACTTCCGAAAAAGGAAGGGTAAAATTTTCTTTTTGTTTCGAGTCTCGATGAGTAACGGATCGAGGGAAGGGCCAAACAGTCTGTCTCCCGCTAGAGGAGATGAAGCGAGCTTGCATTTATGTTTAATATCCGCTTGCCAATTCTTTAACCATAGCAAGCGTCGTGCTGTGACATGTGAAGTGATGGCTCTGGCTGAAAACTTAACTGCATGAAAGGTTGCGTCAGCTGAGAATTCGGCGGCTGCTATAAGCTTTGCAATGTCTTGGTGTGCTCTAGTGTTGGAATTGGGGACATGCTCCTCTAATAGCCGGAGCCATCTAAGGGAAGAAAGGGTAAAGAAGGAAGTGGCCGTGGCCGCTCTGATGGCCCACGCATCAGACTGATGGGCCCTGCAAATCATATAGGGCTCGGCCCGTTTGTCCTCTGGCTTTAATGCCTCCAGCGCCTCACTGGGAATGGAGGACGAGGACGCTAATCCCACAATGGGTTCATCTACCTCAGGAGTATTCAACAATTTTAAGAAATCTGGGGCCAAATTAAAGAATTTCCTGTCGTAACCAGTGGGGGCCGGGTACACTGCTGCAGAAGCCCACTGTTTCTGTACCAGGTCTGCAAACATGTGAGGGACTGGAATCACGTCTGCCTCAACTACAGGTTGGGTGAAAATGAGATCCTCTGGTCCCTTGTCTGATGGAGTGGTAGAAGAGGCTGGCTTGTCCAGTCACGCAGTATTTTTGGCCTTCAACAATAGAGATTTGAAAAGTTGTGGCCGGAACAAGCCTGTAAATACAGGTTGGTCAGGAATGAGGCCCTCATCCTCAGACATCCCCCTTTCTAAGGGGTCTGCTTCCAACATGGCCGAGTCAGTATCATGCACTGATTCTGATTCACTCTGGTCCATGTGCTCAATGTGTTCCACCTCTTCCACCACCTCCTCCTGCGGCTCCTGTAGGAGCATACCCCCTTGACACTGTACCTCGGTATAGTGTGGCTCCGACCTGGCCAATGACCGAAGTGATTGCGAATCATACTCAGCGGGTGCGGGATGATCCCTGGTCAGAACCGCATGCTGCAGGCCTGCTGCGATTCCCTGACGGATAGCCATCTCCATTCGCTCTGGCACATCGTCTGGAAGAGATTGTTCCTGTCGAAGACCAGCAGCCGTTGGTGTGAATGTCGCTTCAGGTATTCTTCGCATGGTTGGTGATTGAGCTGACTGGACCTGTTGACTCAGGGGAGCCACGCTGCGTCTGGATGAGAGGGAGAGATTTAGAGGGGTAGGAGGGAGGAAAGAGGAGGACGGCTCTGGACTGTGGGGTGAGAAGGCTTGAGAGGTCCTGTGTGCCTCCCGTGTGCACTTATCTATTTGTTTTTCCAGTGCCTTGTGGCGCCTGTTGGCATCCTTTTCTGATGCCTTAGAAGTCCCTTTATTTTTTTTGCTTAGGATTGTGTTGAGATTTGAACTTGCCCCTTGAAGTTGAGGAGTGTGAATCACTACCCCCTGCCATTGTGATTGTGGAAGGACCAGTATCCTCGTTATTTAATGCTATATTGTGCAGGCGGTTGGCGCGCCCAGGGATCTGGCCAAGAATGGACAGGGTGCCCTGAAATCAAATCCCCCGGGTTTGTTTGTTTTTTTGTCTTTTTTTTTTTAAATGGATATCTGCTTCAAAATTGAGTCGTATCTCAACAAATAATTTATTATTGTTATGAAATTGCCAGTATTATTATATTGGTATGATTAATATTATCAGAGCGTATGGGTATGCAAATATATATCAAATTTGGATGTCCCAATCAGCCAAATTCAGAATGCCTAGCGGCCAAATAATCACTCACAGGCCTTCAACAGCTTCCCTGCACAGGCGGACGCTGGCCTAGGTGCTCGCTGTTGTGCCGCTGGATAGGGAGAAATGTGAGGGTTGAGCCAACAACACGAATTAACAAAAGCCTCGAATATGTTGGAAACGAGGTTGTAATGATTCCTCAGGGTATTTTGTGTAAAAAAAACCTTCAATCCGGAATAAGGATTACCTCACACAGTCTACTGAATTAGCACTCAACGCGGCCACGCGGTCCCTTTACAGTAAAAAAAAAAAAAAAAATGGTGACCGGATGTTATTTGTAGCGTGCATGCCAGCAGCAATCTCCCGAGAAAAAGAGATAAGCTCCAACAGCCTTCCCTTAGGGCTAAACCGGTGGGGAGGGGTGAAATAACGAGGCGATTACACCTCCACCCCTAAACGGTGTTCTTGGGGGGAAAAGAAACTGCAATACGACTCATGAGAGCGCGAGAGATAAAAAGCCTTGCCGTTTAAATGATAAAGCGGCTCGGCGATCGTAATGGCAAGGGTAGGGCTAGCGGTTGGGGGGGCAAAATGAAATTGAAGCCTTCCTGCGCTTAGGAGCGCATCCTGATAATGCGATCCCCGACGGCCAAATGGCAAGGGCAGCGTCAGTAAGAAAAGAACAATTGACTATCTGCAAACCTTAAAGAGAATTCTCCTGTTTCGGCCAAGGATTAACGAGAAGCACTGCCTATCTCTCAAAACTGGGGAACACTGGGGAGGAGTCCCGTGGAGGAGGAGGAGTGTTCCACAAATTAAGCCCAGCCTAGATAAGCAGAGACTGAAGCACCTCCCACTACTACTGGATGCTTTGAGCAGCTTGTGGGAGAAAATCCTTGACTTACAAGGATTTGTTTAGTGATCGTTCAAAGTTACAACAACACTGTAAAAAGTGACTTAGGACCATTGCAGCATCCCCATGGTCATGTGTTCAAAATTGAGATGGCATATGTTTATGACAGTTGCGGTGTTCCAGGGTCATGAAATTGCTTTTTGTGACCTTCTGACAAGCAAAATAAATGGTGAAGCCAGATTCACTTCACCACTGTGTGCAAGGATACAAGGATTCACTTAACAATTGTGGAAAGAAAGGTCATAAAATGGGGCAAAACTCACTTAACTTTTCGCCTAGCAACCGAAATTTTGGGCTCAATTGTCACCAAAAATAGACTACTTGTATAAAGCTCAAATAACTTTATTATTATTATTTATTATTTTACCAATTAGAACACTGTTCTTGATTAAACTAGCCTGTTCCTTCCTGATTATTCAGGAAAGTATCAAAAGAAGCCACACAAACAACCCATATTATATCCAGCCGAACAGATGTTACTTATATCCATTTAAGCTTGGCAATTTAAAGCAGTTCCAAAGATCTCTGTATTTAGGCTCCAGAATTGAACCAACCTCTGGGAGAAAGAAAGGAGTCCCAGAGACCCACAAGTCCTTTTCAAGTCTAGAATGTGTACCTGAGGATGCCTTAAATTAATAGCTATGGTATAACAATGTAGAAGAGATCCTGAAGACAAAGAACCAGCAGATATGCTGGAGCTTTGATTTGAGTTCTTTAAAAGCTTTTCAATCCTCAATAGAGGGGCAAATCATTGTTTTGGCTTAAGATTATATTACACATTGCAAAGTTCAATTGCACTGCAAACATTTTTTTAAAAACAGACTTTTCCTAAAATATCCTTTTTCTCAATTAGAATTGTTCACTTAATCTGTTTTCCCAGTTATGAAGAAGAGAGGTAGAGAGCATTTACGATTTTCCACTGGCACACCAAACAATGAATGCCAAACCACAGAATAAATTCCACATGTAGTTAGGAAAAACAAGTGCACTTGGTAAATATGAGTATCAATAGAGAATACCCACTGACACGACGCAAATACTGAAGCCAGAAGTACTCCATATCTATAATGAAAGTCCCCACCTTTACTATTTTATATTTTACTGTCTCAGTAGTTCTTACAAGACACAATCCGTTTTCCATATAAAAATGCACCAAACACTGCCATTTTAAACTTACATATGTTTAAATAAGCTTTAACTAAAGGACAGTGGTCATATATTAGAGTATTTGATTGCATTTTGATTACTATTTTTAGATATCTAATAGGTTGTGCTTATGTTTTTATTTTTGTTTTACAGTAGTAACCTCAGGAAAAAAACAATAAAAAAGTAAATCTGATGTTGATGGGAAATTTCTACTGCAAGCAAATGAAAATACAGATATTATTCTTGGAAAGCTTTTCATTTAGCCCTTTATAACAGGGGTGTCAAACTCACAGCATCATCACATAACATATTGGAACTTTTTTCCCCTTCACTAAACCGGGTGTGGGTGTGGCCAGCACATGACGCATACAGTCCACGGGTCGGGAGTTTGACAGCCCTGCTTTATAATAAACCTCCATAAATTGATAAATCTAATCCAAATATTTTCCAATAGAACATAAAGGATGGAAGACAATATTACATATTTAAGGGTTCCCAAAGTTATGGAATGATTCAAATAGCTAGACAAATTAGTATGAATGGACAAAAAGGCAGTGCAGCAAACTCTCTTACTGTCCACATCTAAAAGCTATTTACGCAGAAGTTCTCTTAATTCAATAGGACTTACTCCAAAATACATCTCTGTAAGAATAGAAGTAAATGTTAGGTTCCAATAGAAACTGGACGGCATTATTATTTAATAAATACTTGACATCTTAGACTTTTTGCAGCAAGCAACATACACAACATAGAAATAACAACAGCATTTAGACTTATATACTGCCCCATAGTGCTGAGATCCCCACCCCCAATCCATGGCAGGGTACCAGACCATGGCCCATTGGGAACCGGGCCACGCAAGCCATGGACAAGCACACATGCATGCAAAACCATCCCCTCTCCCGTCCTCGCTGTCATAGGTGCGCAGAGCCAGAAAGATTGGAAGGCTTTGCTTTATAACACAGAGTCAGCCTCTTGCCCCCAACAATTTGGGTTCTCATTTTACCAACCTAAGAAGGTGGAAGGCTGAGTCAACCTTGAGCGCCATCAGGATCAAACTTCTGGTTGTAGGAAGAGTAGCCTGCAATACTGCATTCTAACCATTGCACCCTCAGGGCTCCATGATCATACATCAAAAGAACAAGTCAATATTAAAGCAATATCTCAGTAATAAAAGAGGGTTTAACAATATCCAGAATCAATATCACAATTCTGCCTCCCACCCCCCAAGCTCTCAGGTTCGACCATAAAGGCCCCCATTAGGGAGATTCAAGACATTGTGGAAAACAGTGGCAAATTAATTAATTAATTGGCAAAATGTATTTGTTTGTTTGTTAATTTTTGCTGGTGTTACTGACATTAGTTTTATTTGGTTCCCTGTCTAATTTTTAAATCAACATAGAGAGGGAGAGAATGCAAAACATCAGACTTGGTCAATGGTGGGCAACACTGTTGTTTCCAAGATTGCCTCTAAGTTCTACTCAGACCTCAAAGGCATTCCTAGAAAATCTAAAAATAGAAAGCCAGGAATAGATGAAATAATGTATTTTGTATATGTACAAATCATACAATTTAATATTTATAAATCCTGTGCAGACCAAAAAAAATGTGAATGGCTATAATCCCATCAGACGTTCACCAGAAATCATGACATTTTAAAATATGTAGAAATGGCCTGCATACATTGTCTCTGCTCCATGTCCTCTTTGAAAAAATACTTTATCTCTGGAACTTGATCATGGATCATGAGGAGGAGAATTCTACTTGCTTGCAAATAAACATGACCAAGATCTGCGACTGAAGGGGTACACATTCTACTGCTCTATAGAGCTTAGCCATAGCAGTTTAGGCTAATGCCTCAACACAGAGAAAATGTTTTAATATATATTCAGGACACCCCATGTGGCACATCTGCTGCCTGATCCCATTGTTGCAGAAATATTCGAGTCCCCCCGCAGAGTATTTCTGTACATGCAAAGGGAAGTCTGCATTTTCTCTATCTCAGCTAGCAAAACACTTCTGAGACTAGTTTTGCTTATTTTGCATACAGGGACCATTGACAGAATCGACCCATTTTTTTTCCAAATACACCCCAAATATCAGATCAAAAATCTTAAAAGTCAATGATTTCTTATATGAAAAACTATTATTTAAGTATTATGGTCATCATCTGTGGAATATCTATTTGCCCAGTGCCTAATTAGATAGATAGATAGATAGATAGATAGATAGATAGATAGATAGATAGATAGATAGTGTGTAGAAGCCATTTTGCACTGATATGATTCATATATGCCATCATTAAAGTTTATGAATGAATTCATAAACTCAATTGCCTAATATTGAATAATAAAATAATCCATAAAACCCTTTCTTTATATTAAATTGGAATACTGAATGACCTATTCATTTGAAAATGCACCTTTATATTTCAAATCTCAATCTATTATGACAGTATCCCATTTTATAAAATGACCATAAATATGACAGTTATATAATGATTCCAAAAGAAGGGTAATATCCTGCATAGTTTGCTGGGCAGCAGTTTTAACAGCAGATTAAAAGTAACTGTGGTACTAATTTTTAACCAGGTACTTAATGAAGAGTTTCTTTTCTGCATTCTTCATTCAAGGATGCTTTAACTTGGTTTAAAGAATAGCAACATTTTAAATGTTGCATCTGATTCTTCTATATATCCTGATTAGTGCCATTTGATCATAGTGTAAGCCCAAGCAACACAGCTGCTCCATCAGCTTCTCTTCAGAAATAAAGTCTTAATCATGTATCAACTGAATGACTATATTAATTTTATTAATACAGCAAGTAGACATTCCAGATTTTATATCTTTCAAAGGTCAGTATACCTCTTCAATTACCCTAAAGTACCATCGTTCCCTGTTTTCTTCTCTCCTAGCACTAAACAATGATATCCTATCATTAAAAATGTTACTGTGATGTTATCAGTAATTAACATTTTTCTTTGTTTAAAAAGGATAAGCTACAAATGTACATTCTAGTTTGGAAGTTCTGCTTATGCCCAAGTACACTTCAAGTATTCTCTTGATATTCCTATAAATCCTTCCGAAAGATCTTATGGAAATGTTTACTGCTCCATTCTAGACTCTTCTTTATACAACACAAACCCAAGGAATTTTGTTAGCCAAGCAACTAATACTTTTCCAACTAAGGTTAAGAACATGAAGCAAAAGTCACTAATTAAAGTGTAAGACTAACAAAATATAGTCTTAATCACTTGCATTTCTTTGTACGACCAGAAATATTAACAAATGACATCTCATAACATACTTTGAAATAAAACATGTATTTTAATGCAAATATCTACTGCATATAAAGAGGGTTTCAAGAGCAACCCCTCTGCCAGGATGAAGGTAAAATGGTCATCATTCTATCTTCAAGCAATGGCATTCCATATCACACGATGTTTCGCAATCATAAATACATGACAAATACTTCCTCAATCATTTTTTACAAGCAGGGATGCACAGGGGGTTGTCAATGGCTAGCTTGAGGGAAAATAGGAACAGCAGGCGGCAGAAGCTGTACTGAAAATGGTTATGTGGTAAATTCTCTTCTGTAACATCACTCAACTATCCTACTTTGATCTTTCAGCAACAAATTACATGAATATCCACAAAATCTGGATTCGAAGAACACTACAACCATCACTGGTATATGAACACAATACTATTTCTAATATTAGTTCATAATATAGACATAATATTTACACATTTTTAAAAACAATTTAGGTGGTTTTTCTTCTAGTCATTCTTCACCACAGTCAGTTTCATATCTACACAAAAATATTAGTGTGATTGGTGTCAGAGAAATTACAGACTGGTGTCTCCCAATTATTTAAAAAACTTAATGTCTAATTACTGATCTTTATTGTGCAATAGTATCTACTGGAAATTCCCCAAATACAGAAGTGCTCATCCATTCAGCCTTTCCCCCTTTTCAAATAAACTTTGTCACTGCAGCCCTCAAAAAAGTTTTCTAAAAATCCTAAATTTATATTTCTGTGAAAATGAAAAATGACTCGTGGAGCACAGTATTTTGCAGCTCAGCAACAAAATAGTCAGAGTTTTCTGAAGATTGGTTTAATTTTAAATAATCCATTATCAGAAAAACTTGCCAAGTTTGCATTCTGAATTATTCACTATAAAAGTTCAACTTTTTTTTAGAATATAAGTGCATTATAACAATAGGAGCAGAAGAGTTCTAAACTGAAATAATTTCACAGAATATATCTTATAACTTATTGGAGTTAACCATCTGACATTAATTATTGTTTTGGCTTCTAGCCTGTGAATGTTTATTTTTCAGTTTAAAGTCTTCTCGCTCTTTGATACCATATGGAAATGAGAATGTTTAATGGGAAATTGAAACCATGTGCATCTAGGTACTTAATGAAGTACAGGGAATAAGAGAGTATGTTTTAAAAGAATTCTGATACACTGTTCTGGATACTTTTACAAAACAAATACAACAATAGCTTAATTTTTCTTATATCTTAGCACACAATTGCATTTGTTAAAATAATTAAAAACAGTGCTTTAATTGATGCTTTGTTTTAATGCAATAAATCAAACATCTATTGTCCACAAAGTCTCATCTCAAACTTTTTAGGACAAGTTCACTACTTTCAGACATGAGAATTCTAATATATCATCATGTTCTGGGATTGGATCTTGATCTAAACACTGCTTGACAGAGAACCATTGTCAGTATTATGAAAATTTATGCTCTGAATTGGACAAAGTACATGGAATATTCCAATATTAATAAGTAAGAATCAAGAAACAAAGCTGGATTTTGTAAAGCAACTAATGGTTCTATAACCAATATATATAAGTCAGGCAAAAACAATAGTAAGAGGAAAATTGATTTAGTTTAATAAAATTTTAATTTCTAATGTATTCCATTAACGATATATTTCCAAAAATAGCATTAAGTAAGGAATAGAAAACAATAACATCTATATTAACCAACATTAATGTCCCCTTGGAAATTATAATTAAACATTGGAAAACTCACCATTTGTTTTTCTTTCTAATGTAATCTTTTTCGGAGAGGTTAATCAAATAGGTCATTGGTTTAGAAGTTAAAAACAAATGTTTGTTGAGCACATCAATCTAAAAGATAGCAAACAAAAATCATGTAAAATATGCAAGTTTGTAGCGTCCCCTCATATAGATTATAAGTGCAAGTGAAAAATAGTATACTTATGGTTTGTAGATGAAGATGATGTTAATTTGCTAGAATTAAATTAAAAGGTTTATATAAAAATCTGGTGCACACATTATGCCTCTCTCTTTGGGTTTTAATGGGAAGACGTGAGACTTGATGAAGTAACAGTTATAAACTTGCCTCTTTATCATTCCAATCATGATAGAAACGAACTGGCTTTTTTTCATCTATTACCCAGCTTTTGATTTTGCACATTATGTCCTGGTGGAATTAAAAGATACAAAAAATATTTTAATATGTTATATTCTGCTGTTTGCAGGATTGTTATTTCTCACATGAGAGGAATTTTAGTTAGCAAAATATAACAAATATTCTGAAATGTGATATATATTTGAATGGCTGATCGCAGAATATTACTAAGCATAGAGTAGATATGTATGGGAAAAATGCAAATTATACTCTTCCCTCCCCTGTGGAATAAAAAACAACAACCCTATAAGTAAATTTAAAATTGCCTTTCAAAACTCCCTATTGGCAAAATAATTAAGCATCCCCTGGAAGCAACCAAAACACATGCAAAGATAACAACAAAAACCAATTGGTAGCAAAAGAAATTGAGCTGATTAGTGAAGATCCACCCATCAAGGTATTTGTTCAAATATCCAAAGGCCATCATCTTATATATTAATTTTTTTGCCCACACCTTCTCATCTCCTCCAAAAAAGCGAACCCTGCCAAAACTTTCATTACACAATGGCAAGAGCCTTGCACTAGTGACCTCCAACCAGCTGCATTCACTTTCAGAACATCTCTCCCTGCAGGAAATCTAAAGGCCTTTTAGTTAGCAAGCTAGTGTGCATTCAGAAGGAGTAACTGCAGGAAGAGCCCAATGTGCTTTGTTTCTCTGGCCTTTCTTCACAGAAAGATTAATCATCTGTGAAATGGAAACGGCAAACAGCAAGTGACACAAACTGAACCCTTCAAGCCTTTCCTCATCAGTTTTGCGGTTCTGCATCTGAAAGCTGCGTGTGGCAAGGTTTGCCTTACAGGCAGGTGTTAATAAAAGCCTCTTAGGTCTGAAAGGTCAAACTAAGCTCTTCGAGAAGTAGCACGTTTCTTTTTTTGTCAGACGTAATTTATGGGCAGGTTCTAAACGCTACATTTCAGGAAAATTAACTTGAATATGATGTTCCATTAAAGAATTTAACACCAATTTGACGTGCGCTAAATTTTAAGGCACACGTCAATAAATAGGTCACATACATATAAATATATGACCTTAGTATTTAGTATACTAGTATCGCCAATCATGCAATTGCTTCAGGTGGAAAAACAAGACGAAAGCTCTTCTAAATCTCAGTTCCTGATTTGTAACTCTCCAGGAACGGGACTTCCCACAGATTTTAACAAGAAAGGGGCAAGCTGAAAACTTTTAATGAAATATAACATGTTCTGCCTAAGAATAATCACTTTTACTCTCCTATAACTGATTTTCACTCATAAATGTTTTTAAAGTGGCTAATGTAACACCATTTCCTACAAGGAGAAGATCAAAGTGCTATATTACAAATGCATTATGATTAAAAAAGCACTGTGCAGCCTTGCTATTAAATGTTCTTTAAACCCTAAAAGGCTTCCCATAGATCTCACTTGGCACTGCATATACAACCTTTGACAAGTAATGTAGACCATTTTTATTCATTGCCTAAAATTGTAGGCAATTATGTGCGTCACACTGGCCACCTGCAAGTTCTGAATGCCTGCTCCAGTTGTCAGAGCTAAAAACTAATGTCGGAGGGGATTAATCTAAAGGGAGAGAGTCCTCTTTAATGGCTACAGCAGGTGAAATGGCCCAGCTGGTTACTATGATAAGTGGCCAGAACAGCTTATGTAGAGACATGCAACAAGATTACACATGTAAAAATAAAATAAAATAAGTAGCAGAACTATGTTATCTTTGGTGCTTATTGATGTCTTATTTGATCAGTAAATAATTCACTTAAGTTTAAAATGTGCATTGTTTTACCCTTAGCCTTTTCTTCATTATTAGAATAATTCCTCCAGTAACCCTGCTTAACTACTGGAGGAATTTTGTACTGATTCAACTTTAAAATAGATATTTACATAAGCATAACAGCTGAGATTCTAAACTCATCAGGATAAATAGGAATCTCTCTTGTATGTACAATTTTTACGTGGATTTTTTTTTCTACACAAACAAAAGGCTGTGAGAATAACAATCCAACCTTTCTTCCAAATTTGTTTAAGAAGAGCAAACATGCTTTATACTTGCTCTCTAAACTTACACTGTAAGAAATTACAGAACCATATTTAAGAGAAGATATGTGTAATCCAGCAACGATTGTGCATACTATTTGAATGTTACGTTTCACTCATAAAAAGGTCAATTTCCTCATGTCCACCCATTTATGCAATTAATTTCCAAACTATAGCATAATCATCAACAATTACCATGTGATCCAAATCCATAATGCAAAAATGCAAGATTATCAGGATAATTTTTCATGAACAATAATTTATCTGAAAGAAACCAATTTGGTAGATGTAGGTGAATCAGGCCTTCCTATTATAAAGCAAGATTATAACATAATAATGCTACCAAGATATTCCATGTCTTTACAGCATATGTACACTTCCAGCGTGATGAAAATTTAGGGCTCCCATTTTCCTCATGATGATAACTATTTCTGTAATGAAACTTTTAACACTTTGAAATTTCTGTTTATGCATTCTGAGGACTGACATAGTCATGTGATGGGACAATAGTCTCATAACAGTTCATTTATCTCTTTTCCTTACTGAGACAGCTTATTTCTACTTAAGCAGCATACTCATGAATGTTGACCAGGGGTGTCAAACTCATGCCGTCATGTTATTGCCACGTGACGTATTGCGTCTTTCCCCCCCCTTTGCTAAAATGGGGGTGGGCGTGGCCAGCGCGTGACGCATCCAGCCTGCAGGCCATGAGTTTGACACCTCTGATGTAGACCTATAATGTCCTTATTCAGTAAAGTTGGGGAGGAAAACATTAAACATCAGGTTTATGTTTATGCTTGTATTTTAAGAACTGGTTTTGTATTTCTTCATGTTTTTACAAATATTGTTACATCACTTTAAAAAAAATCCATATGAACCTACTATTATTAAGTGTTGTAGCTTATGATTCTTGACTCTTGACTAATGTATCTATTTTATGTACACTGAGAGCATTTGCACCAAGACAAATTCCTTGTGTGTCCAATCACACTTGGCCAATAAAGAATTCTATTCTTCTAATTAATTAAAAGTACATCAATTTGAAAACAAAATCTACAAGTTTGCCATATTAATTGCACCTGCTAGGTAAACCTCTGATTCATTTCTTTTTCAAAAGTAATTCAAATGAAATATCTGAGTGAATGAAAGAGAAATGGATGTTGTGATTCAAATGTATTTTTGTTTTAAGAAATTCAATTAGTTTGCCATGCTCATGAATATTTTTGAAGCATGATGATCTGAGAGCACACTCCCTTTATTCAAAATGAGAGTGGTGAGGTGAAAGGGACACTGGACATTTCTATTTTCAGAGATAAACAGATGTGCTTCTTGAAAAAGGAATCTAATAATTTATATTTTATGTATATATGTACAGTATGTATATTACACCTTCTCAATTTGGCCTATGACAGAGTCATCCACTGCACAAATAATTAATTTCATGAGGCAACACAACTGTAACACAGAAATATTCTAGTGTGGTGATTTTCCTATTATCAAAGTCTCTGTCGCATGCTAGCAACATCAAACAGCCAAGTTAGGAAGTATGAATGCTGCCATTCAGGTGTCATCATTTACCATAACAAAGCCTTCATGGATACCTAAAAATCAAGAGCAATACCATTTCCCTCTTGATTTGCAGGTGTGTTTCATCAACCACATGCAAAATTGTCTCAGTATTCCAGGAGAAGATTACTAGAAAGAAAATGATGAAATATTCATATTTATAAATGCATAACCTGATCTGCAAAATGATCACTCGCTTTATCACATTGACCATAATGGCAAACAGGATTCTAGGAGAAACCACTTTTTCTAATAAAAGAGTTTCAAGTTGAAGTATGAATCATGCCTTTTATGCTTCTCAAGCACAGAAAACAATGGGCTTTAGTATACAGGTGATCATTTATATTTTCTCAATGTCCTGGACTTTAAGCACATGGATCAGAAGAGCAGAGCTTTAAAAAATCTTGTTCAGTTCTAAAAAAATAACAATATAAATATTTTAGTTTTTTTAATCTATTGCCAGCTATAACCTTAGGGGCTTATTTAATTCAACATTGAGATCATTAATGCATAGATTTCTGATACACAGCAACAAATAATTTTACTTTGTTGGCATGCAAGGCGATATAAAATCATATTTGTCATGCAACGATTCAAAAAAAATTTAATCCAGGAATACACCTTACTGTAACACTAAGGAACAGTACAATAGCTCTCTATTCATTCAGTCTATTTCCTGCCTGTTATATAAAAAAAAATGACATGATGGACAACAATACCATGAAGATGAACAAATGCAAAGCATCAGTAAAACCAATAAAGTAGAATTCAGGAAGAATGCCCTGTCTATATTCCATTCATTACAGTAGATTTAAGTCTTGTATTAAAATGTAAATAGTACTAAAGAAACACACACACACACACACACACACACACACACACACACACCCTTCAGGAAAATAAATACAGTCTACAACGGTTCTTTCTTCTAACTTTCATTTCTAAGTATTAAATACTCTCCATTACTGAACTGCGGTCCCTATGAAGGAGTGAATGAGAAAAAGACACCTATGAGAAACAGAGCAATTAGATAAGATTTCCCCATGCCTAGAGCCATAAAGAGTATAAAGATATCCTGTAGTATCCCTGCGCACAAAGAAAAAAACTATATAGTTCTCAAATGTAAAGAAAAAGCATTTCTTCTTTAAGGGAAATGGTATTTATTTTCATAAGAGGAAGAAGTACAATCAAGTCATTACATCCATGCCTGTCTTTCACTAATCCTTAAAACCCGGGGAGTAGAGCTATATTGTCAGAATCATCCATTTAGTTGAATCTAAAAAAAAAGATTACCTTATACAGATAATCCTTGACACCACAAATGGGAATTTTCACTGCTAAGCAAGACAGTTGTTATGTGAGTTGGTTTTTTGCCATGGTTGTTAATTGAAATCACATGGTCCTTAAGCAAATATGGCTCCTCCCACTGACTTAATTTGCCTGATGCCATCTGGGAAGGTCACAAAAAATGATCTCGTGACCCTGGGATTCTGCAACCATTGTAAATACATGCTGGCTGGCAAGTGACTGAATTGTGATCATGTAACTAACCCTGGGGATGCTGTGATAGTTGTAGGTAAGAGGACCGATCGTAACTTTTTCAGCACCATTTTATTTGAATAGTTGCTAAATGAATCATTGTTAAGTCAAGGTCTACCAGTACAGTCAACCATTGATGTAATGGAGTAATGTGCATTACATCCAAATGTCTGCTAAATTGTAAATGAGATTTTACTCCTGAGGAAAACATGTAAGATAATATAATGTTCAATATACAAGTCCATCTGGGTACCCAAGCAAAATTGACTACATCATGTCAAGTGATAAAACCATGTTCTGCAATTGTACTGCCATCAATTGTTTTAACATTGGAAATACAAGATAAAGTGAAGATAGTAGAAAAAAAAAGCATATGAAAATGATAAAGACGTCACGAGAAACAAAAATAAAGAGTGATAAGATGTTAGAGGAAAACAATGATTTTGAGATTAATCTATCAAATCACCCTGCTCTATTGCAAGATTTGGAAGAGATGAACTTTATGGACCAAAATGAACAAATAGTCAAAACATCTTTGAATCTATTACATCTATAGCACTACGGGAAAAACACTTCGTACAGACAAAAATCTCTGATGAACTATTAATTTAATGAAAAAACACTGGACAATGAAGAATATTGGAAATTTCATTAATAAATTTGAATATGTTGAATGTTGCAAGACCATAAGAAAACGTATCCAAGATGAAACACATCAGTTTAACTTGAAACTTCTGAAAAAAGGCAACTGAAAACAACGGGATTAACAGAGCAAAATACAAGAAAGAAGTTTTGCACTAAAACAGGAAAATTGCTATGTGTGTAAAACAAGACAGGAAATGTTAGAAATAATTGGAAAATTCTATTCAGAGCTACACAAAGATCAAGATCACTCAAAAGTAACAGCACCCACAAAAGAGGAAATGCCAGATATCTAAGTGGAGAAAGTATCAAGTACCACAAAATCAATGAAAAATGGCAAAGCTTCGGGAAATTACTATGTCATGGTTGAAATTCTGAAAGCTGGTGGTCACAGTTTAGACAAGATACTAACAAAACTATACTTGAGATGCATCAGCGAAGAAAAAATACCCAATGCTGAAGTAATTCTTATACACAAGAAAGGAGTCCAAGATGATTTAAAGAACTATTGCTCAATAAGTCTTCTTTTAATCATCTACAAGGTTCTCACCAATAGCAAAAAGAATATTGAGAACTTTAAATGATGCACAGCCAAAGGAGCAGACAGGGTTCAGAAGTGGTTACAGCACAATGGATCACATCCATGTTGTTCAACGACTCATCAAAAGGCACAACGAGTACACCATGCTTCTGTGCATACACCATGCTTCTATGAAAAGGCATTTGACTCAGTATTCCAGCAATCAATAATTAAGGCATTGCTCAACCCAGGCTTAGACACTGCTTACATAAACTTATTACAGTCAATATATATAAAAATGGCAACCATTTGCCTTAATGATAAAGTGGAAATCAACATATAAGATGTATGACAAGGTGATACACTATCACTTATCCTTTTCTCAACCTGCCTTGAAGAAGTATTTTCCAAAGTAGATTGGGCAAAAGATGGAATAAAAATCACTATTTAAATAACTTAAGATCTGCAGATGTTGTTCTCTTTTCACAAGACCCAGAAGAGCTACAAGGACACATATAAGAGATGCACAAAGCAGAACTATTTGGCTTAAAAATAAACTTGAAAAAGAGCTAGGTTATGTTTAATAAATTCACTAAAGAAAGAAATTTTTTATATCTGGAGAAAAACTAGATGTAGTAGACCACTACATATACCTTGTCCAACAGATCTCAATGGAAGGTGATAAAATAAAGAAAATTGAACGGCGTGTTAAATACGGTTGGCAGTCATTTAGCAAGATAAGCATAATTTTCAAGAACAACCTCCCCTATGCCTGAAAAGTTTTTGATCAATGTACCTTCCCTAACATATGCCAGCGAAACATGTACACTAACTTCACAATCGATACAAAATCTACCAGTGGTGCAAAGAGTCATGGAAAGATGCTCAGCATTACAAGACAAGATAGAAAGACCCACACATGGATTACAGAACAAACAAAAGTATACGATATCATCAAGAGAGTAAAAAAATTGAAATGGAAATGAGCTGGTCACATAGCAAGAAAAACTGATGGCAGGTTGATCAAGGCAGTTATAGAATGGATCCCATTTGATAAAAAGTGTCCATGAAAGAGACTTAAAGCATAATGGATCAATGACATCAGCAAGTATTGCGGGGCCAAGTCGCAAAAAAAAGCTCAGGACCATATTGCTTGGAAACACGCAGAAGAGGCCTTCATCCTGTAGTAGACAATGGCTAAAATGATGATGATGATGTGTGTGTTTGAGTGTGTGCGTGTGTGTGTGTGTGTGTGTGTGTGTATGTAACATGTATGGAGATTTTCTGGATTGATTTGTCAAAATCTGTTGGTTGAGGCAAAGTCCAAGCTCAGATTTTATTTATTACAGCCAATGTCTGCTGAATTGAGATATTCCAAATCTAGACTGTTTCTGTATTTCAATTTTTCGTCCCCTCCCCCCATTGCTTTTAAAGTTTGCTAGAAATTTTGCAACTTTAAATGCATCTCCCTACATAGCTCCAAGCCTGTTCTATTTTCTTTCTCCATATTGTTATAAAACAAAAAAATATCCATTCAGGCAATTTTTATGGATTAATTTTTTTAAGTCAAACATTGGTGTAATGTTAACATTTGGTTGGAGAGCAATTTACTTGTTACACTACACTTAACAACAGTAATATCTTCTGCTAATGTAGAAATAGTGTTCTCTATCTCTGGAGTAATTCATTAAAAACTGAGATAAATTTGGGAAAGCTTGATTTCTTTTTAAACTCTAAATGAAGAGGAATACCCAAATCAAATGTAAATACATCATCCAGCTAATGATGTGTTTTGTGCTGACTTGATGGAAATTGCTTTTCTTTGTTAAACTATTGTTTATAAATAAGTTATTTAAAAAAAAAATTATTCTGTAACTGTTGAAAAACTAGCAGAAATAAGCAAAATTATTAATGCTAATTTAAAATGTTGTATACATCGTTAAATATAAATATCCTCCAAACACTTCTAAAATTAATTAGATTGGACAGAATTTGATTTGATTCAATGCAAAGGATTTACAAATATGTATTTGCTTGCTTGATACTAGCTAAGTATATCATATAAATGAAATTTACATTAGCAAGTAGTAAAAAATATGAATTTAAGTTATATCAAAGAAAAATGCTTACAGAATCTTCCTACCTAATGAATAAATTAGGATTTCAGTGAATAAAGTATGTCTTCCTGACTGGTGATTTAAAACATTTTTTCCCCAAATCAAATCCTGCTTTATTCTAGTTGTCAGGGACAATTAGTTGCAACCTACTACAAATAAATCCTGAAGCTATTACAGGATTTAACACAGAAATCTGTGAAGCCACCGCTATTTCATGTTAAAACTAGGGCCATATGCTTATTCCATTTGGTTCAACATCAGCTATTCCTTCTTTTCAGTCTTCATTTTTGCTGTGATCATTATTTGCCTATTATGAGTTCTGGAGAATTTGAACATTTGCATACTTTAAAGAACTTTTGAGTTTGTCTAATATAGATATTTTGTTTTTGTTTTTCTTGTTTTACATTAATATGCTGCCTGGAGTTCCAGGCCATGTACATGGGGTGGGAAGAAGACAGTTCTCACTTTATCCCCTATATAGAATGAAGTAAAATCCAGTATAGTGTAATGGTTCACGTACTGGACTAGGTAAAGATCCCAGGTTCTAATCCCCCATTAGATAGAAAAGCTGTCTGCCTGACTTTGAAAGCACTATTTTCTCCTAGACCTAGACAAGGAAGTATAAAAATCCATCTTTCTCCAAACCTACACTGGACTGCCAGTGGACCGATTTGTATTGACATCAACAGCAAGATAAATTAAATCCAAAGAATATTTCAGATTTATCCAATGGACCCACAGTTGAGTCCAAATCATTGTTATTCTGCAGTGATTCTCATACCAGTATTTGAATTAGTTTGACAGATTTTAAGAACATACACACATGCAGAAGTTACACATTCTCTATTAAATTACAAATAATAAATCTTCACCATTGTGAATTATATTATCAAAAAATAAGTATTTGTATAACAATTACATAAATATATACAACTAAAAAGAACATGTTACTGCAACGTACTGGTGGAATAGTTTAAGTTCAAAAGAAACTAGTGACTTTTTTCCAGGGCAGTAAAACCCAGTGATAATCTGACAATCAATTAATACGACAATCCTCTTTTTTTTTTTTTTTTAACAAATATCAATCTTACACTCCAAAATATAAACCTTTGAAATGGAATATTTTCTTACTTACATATTCAGGTTTTAATTTCTTGTCACCTCCTCGTACAGCCACTTTTTCTAATTTGTCTATAATGGGCATGATCATTTCCTCATCTTTTAGTCTGAGTTCTTCATGTATTATTTCAATGTCACGAACTGGCTCCACGCTTCCTTCAACATGCGTGATATCATCATCATCAAACGATCCTTTGTGGAAGCAAAAGTGGGTGGTTAGGCAATATTCTTAGCTAATAACAACAATGCTCAAAGTACCTAATATGTCACAAACATTGTAGACGCACAAAACAAACCCAGGACGGGGGTAAAAATTAGACACAGCAAACCCAGTAGTTATGGCTATGAGGCAGAACACAATTGATATTTTAAATTTTCCAGGGTCCTTTTTCGAGTCAAGAGTCAATATTATCTCATAATGTCTTAGAGCTGGTTGAGAAAAATTGTCTTTATATATCATTTGATAAACACAGTGGCTTAGAATAAAGTAAACATTGAAACTGCCAGGAAGTTCTGTCAAAGAATGGTGAAGTTCTCTAGTATAGTAATGGGTTTCCAAGGGAAACAGAATTTACGAAAAGAAAGGGGGGGGGGAACAAGGGCCTGAAATCATCTGGCAGACCTCTTCTCTGCTTCCAACTACTTTATCACTATGGTTCTGACGGTGATTAGATAATGAACCACTCAGACACACAATTTACACAGCAGCTAATTTCATCGGTCTGATTTGAGGGTATGGTTTTTAGGGGGCCATCAAACAAGCAGATGAAGGTGCATTTGTCATATATGAATGACAACCATTCACACTATCTCAACAAAATGGTGCTGGCCCTTATTAGAAACACATGCTATTATCACATATTTAAAGTGCAGCTGAAGCCATAATTTCAAATTGCCAACTGGAAACATAAGGGTAAAACAACCAGATATTACTGAAGCATGTGTACTGACTTTATGCCCTTCTGAAGACATAATGTGGCAACATAATTCAACTGGGATACTCTTGAGTTATCAATAAAGAATCGTATGAAAACAAAAATTAAACATTTATTAATAGCAAACTATAATTTAAATTGCAGGCTTATTCATGAATAATTCATGACAAAAAATTTTGACACCATGTAATAGCAGAATCAACCCACTAACTTCAGGCACAATGCTTTAAACACAATTTAGCATGGTTACAACATTTTTAGTGTTGCCAATTATAATAACCTCCTGATTAAAAAAAATCTTGTGACCCAATTCTTTTTTCTAATTGAATTTGGATCGTGAAATTTAATGCTGTACTCTGAAACACCTAGGCTGCATGAAAATAAAACCTCCCAGCATTTCTGAAAAGATGTCAGCCACACATCAGGCCAATTCGTGTCACCTTTCTCGTTGTGTGAGGAATATCACCATGTCTTCATTTTGAAAACTATGCATGGTAAAACTAATCTTTTCCCTTCTAATTATACGACTGAAAAATTCAGACAGCAGCTTGTCATCTGGTGTTTTTCCCCCCTAAAAACATTGTGAGGTATAATTTTTTCCTGACATTGCTTAGCTCATATGGCCACATATGCCTTCACAGGTCCTTTAAAGTGTTTATTTTTAAAAAAACGAAAAAGAAAATATGAAGATCTTTTAATGCTTACAACCAACACTGGTTAATCTGACTCATTTATTTTGCAATAACTGCATTTTCAAAATATCTGAAAAGAAATCCATCAGGTAAAATAATATCAGATGATGATGATTACGATGTTTTGCAATCCCCACCTTCCTACTTTACAGGAATCATTTCCTTCCTTCTCAAGCTCTAGGTTGTATTTTTATTACCCCTTGACTATAATAGTAAAAGGAAGTATTTAGGTATATTCTTGTCACTTTACCATATTTGTCCTATGACTAATTTTTTTTGTAAATATTTGATAATTTTTTAGACACATGTTCTATTCCAACTTTGTATGGATTTACATTCAACATTTTAATCATTCAAAGAGCTATTGGGATCTTGCCAAAATTGAGGAAGTGCTTTTACCTTACAGTTCAATTTTAGCGGAGCCCCAATGGAAGTAAGGTCAGAACTTTAAAAGAATTTCAAAGAAAAATAAAGAGTTGCAAAAAATTATGTAAGGAAAGGCATATTTGACTGATTTACAGGAAATTAATTAATGCTTGTAATTAATTAAATTAACAGAGTTGCTCTTTGATATTCATTTAATTTTAATTTAGGAAGATCAGTTACATATCTTGCCTTTTAGACATAAACTTTAACCACAGAATAGACTCCTCTTAATCAAATTGTCTGATATAAGTTTTATAAACATAACTATAATTAATAATCATTTATCACTTAGATTAGAAAAGGCTTATATTTTAAAATTCAATTAAATTCTGCTTTTTTCTAACACAAACCATTATTTCACATCCTCTATCACTCTGAATAAATGAAGGAAAACTCTAAACCTTCTTTTATGTGATATCCTTTAAGATAGGGGTGTAAAACTCGATCCCATCACGGCTGTCTCAGGATTTTGTTTGCCCTTGGGTGTCCAGGGTGGATGTCCCTGGTCGTGGCCAACAGGATGGAGGGGACTGGTCCCTTGCCGTCTTTGTGACGGCCACACAGGACAACTCTAGGCCACCTGTTTGACACTCTTGCTTTAAGATACTTAAAGAGATTAATTATATCCTCATTCCTCTTCCCTTTCTCATACTTTTTCTCTTTTCAGGTATAAACATTCCCAAGCCTTTCAAATTCTTTTTGTGAGCAAATTTCTAGTGTCAATTCCTTCTCTTCACTAAACCTATTCCAGGTAGTGTGAAAGCTACTTAAGCAAACACAATATCCAAATATACATTCAACACTTAGCTATAAACTGGTATTAACTAACCTGTTATTTAAAATTATATTTCAAACTGATCAATCAGAATGTGCCAGAAAAACTAACAATAGTGACTGGATTAAAAACTATGATCTCTCTGGGAAAAAAAGGCAAAGATTTATTTTAAACCTAAAATTTTACTATTCACATATAAAAAGAAGAAATGAATCTACCATCATCTTGAAAAAATAATCACTATGATTTTAGCTTTCCATGCACCCAGAAGTACAATTCCAGTTACTGATCAAATAAAAATTGTATTTGCAACATCCAGCTGCCCACACTGCTTTCCAACCATACAGATTTGGATATGATACTCTTCCCAGTATCATGTAATAACACAGCACTATAATGCTGTTATCTTACTATTTACATTTTATTCACTTTTATAACAAATGTCTCACATATAAGTCTATCACTGAAAATTCTTTTAAATATGTGCTCCCTTAAATATGAATACAATTGTATGTGTTTTTAAAAACAAAATATAACTTAAAGGGATGGATAATGAAGATTTCAGAAGAGAGACCACATGATAGTTTCAGAACATGTTATGCTTAAATATTAAATTGCATAAAAACGATCATTTTCCAGTGCCTTTGTATGACAGAGGTAGAGTCTCCACTTTGTGCCCAAATATGACTGATGAGTTTATTTATCTAGCCACCCTTATTATTGTATACACAAAAATGTGAAATCACAGCTGCCAGTTCTCTAGCTGGTATGGCCTTCATTTGCATTGAGTACTTCCCAAGAACCTGGGATGTTGTAATGTATCACCGCAGCATGTGTGCGGATCCAAGCAGCACAGGCTTTTGTAATGGACAGATGGAAATTCTGCCAATGTGCATATTTTTAAGTACCCAGTATGGCACCCAGTGTACCAATACCCATGGAACCACCATAGCCAGTTTATTCAATCTTTTAATTACTTTTGCTTTCTTTTGCCATAGGCACTCTATTCTATTTGCAGATCTTTGTATTTTGTGGTTTTTCTCCAGTTCTTTCTCTTCTTTTATGCTTTCTCCAGATACTGCCATGTCCACTACCCAGACCTTTTTTCTTTCTTATTGACAATTATTAAGCCAGATATTATGTGGCAGGTTTTTTTTTCTTATTACACTCAAAGAACCTATTACTATTAATGTAAAACAACCCCTCCTAATTCAAAGTTCTATGAATTGGCTGTAAAATGTTTCCAATTAGTCTGCATGAAATTTTCTTTTAGACTGTATTTTTTTTTTTGCTCTTTCAAGGACTCACTTTTGACTCACCATTTCACAAGTCTTGAAGACCACTCTCATCTGTTTCACTTCAACAACAGCCCGGATATCCTTTTCGTATAACACAATAAAAGGAGCATAGTTTCTACATGTTATTTACATATTCTTCTACCCTGCTTCTTTCCATATTTTAACATGATATAAATTCCATCTATATTTTATGGGCTACTTTTAAATTACAAGCTGCCTTGGTATTATTTTACAATATGCTTCCATTTCTTATGCCGTCCATATGACAATTATTTCAAAACATCGAGAGATTTTGTCAATGCTTATGTTATACCTGTCAAGATCTGATGACTCTATGTTATGTATTCCTCTGAACAGAACCACTACACTTAGTTACAGGCTATCATCAACCAATTCATTCTCTTGCTAAAATCAAGTCATCCAATTACTCCTTGACTAATCAAGGCTGTTTTGGCTTTTTCTTTTTTCAAAAGGTACTCAACAGCATAAACAGTTCACTTACAAGAAATGGAAAGGGGCTAATCAGCAGAATTATTGTTTTGCTGCTACAATTTGCAGTATTTAAATGCAGTTGCTGATTGGACTGAAAGTTTTATGATACAGCAAAGGAAACTAGTTTGACTTAAATATGAAGCTGCCTACGTCTTGCCTACCGAAGGAAAGAAATGCAGAAAACTAGAATGTTTGCAGCAATTCACTTTTTATATTTATGTATCTAAGCAAATGTTAAAATATATAAAACAGATATGAATATTCTTAATTTGCTAGGCATGCTTATTTTTCCATCTTTTCTAATTTTCTGATTTTATGTTCATGTTTTTACCATGAACAGACTCTCCCTTTTGTTTCTAACACACTGAGGCTCAGAATTTAAAAATCCAAGTACTTCATCAACAGTTAATTTATTGATTAACCAATAAATATCAAGAGACTATAAAAACAATACTGAAAAACTAGAACATATTTTTCTATCATCTCCCCTGTGGACCCCCCCACCATCAGTTCTAAGCTATCCATCCTTTTCCTGATAGTCTTTGATAAAAGGTTCAGCCCTCCAAATAATGTGCAATCTCATTCCCTAAAAAAAAATTAACAGTTGATCCTGAGTGTCCCAATGTATCCTAAATTTCAAAAAGGACCTAGACCAGGGGTCGCCAACCTTTTGGACCTCAGGGACCACCAAACTCATAATTTTAGATCCCAGGGACCACTAACTGGTTCTGTGGGTGTGGCCTAATTTGTGGGTGTGGCTTGGTGGTCATGTGACTGGCTGGGCATGGCTGGTATGTAAATATTATAAATATTTATATAAATATTTAATTTTTTATAAAAAAGAGCAACTTTTACCCAAAATCAGCCAAAGCAGGCAGATTGAGTTGCTCACAGAATCATTCAGTGATCTATCTATCTTCCATCGGCTAGCTCAGTCTCTCAAATTTGCTTGCCGTGAGTCTGCACTGAATTTGCTTGCAAGCAAACCTTCAGTCCTAAGGGAAGTTCAGCTGTGCTGAGCTGAAGATCTAAAGACTAGCTAGAAAGCAAGAAATCCAACCATTTCCTGCTTCCTAGCTAATCTAAATCTCCCGGCACAGCAGAACAGATGATGGTCAGAAAAAGGAAAAATAGAAATTTAGCAGGCAAGTTTACCAGGTAAGGAGTGAGTGGGCGGGGAGCATTCCTTTGGGCCATGTGGGCGGCACAGCCTTGTGTTTCTGCGCAGCCTGGATTAATTGCTTTGGGGGGGTGCTCTGGTGGTGAGATTTCTCTGCGGCCCACCAAAATTTTCTCATGGCCCACTGGTTGGCGACCACTGACCTAGACAATCAACTCTTATACAGACTATAAATTACCATCAAAGAAAGTATGTACAATGTATTCATAATGTATTTCTAAATAAGAAAACATGAGACAGATACTTAAAAGTTTAAAGAACACAGCAGAAAAACATACCAACTAGATAACAGAAATAAGTATTAAGAAATTCATGCATCAATACATCCATTAAATATAAGGACAAATTAAAAAGTGTTGGGAAAGAAGGATCTCTCTAGATGGATGTGATCCATGCAAAATAGATATCTAGTCTTGATTAGAATAAAACTATCTGCAGACATTTGAAAGATGCTTCCTTTCATCTTCCTTTTTCCTCTCAACAGGCCAATAGTTAATAAACTTTTTTAAGAAGTTGGATTGTGTAGCCTTGGACATGATGTGCTTTATAATTTTTTTTATATTTCTTTTATCTGTTGCTTTTAGTAAGATGTTAATTGGCAGATTTGGTTCTGTGAGTTGGGCAGCCCTATAAATTAAAGAAATACATCTGGGAGTTGTAGGGGGCTTTATTTCTTTTCTTAAGTAAGGCACAAATCATCAGCCCCAAATTATCATACTTTGGACACATTACACATTCTAGAGAAGACTCTGATGCTGGAAATGGTTCGAGGAAAGAGAAGAAGAGGATGACCAGCAGCAAGGTGGGTGAACTGATACAGTGATGGTGGATGCACTATTCAAAGACCTAAAGGAGCAGGTTAGAAAAAGATCATCCATTATATAATGTATTCCATTCTGAATCTTGGAATTGGATATTCTGCATGGAACCTTTGAATCCAAATAATTTGATTCTGTAAATTGATGTGTTTACCCGGAAGTAAATCTGATGGACCAATTTTCACTTGCGATACAGAAATCTGGGGTTTAATTCTTCATCAATACAGCATCATAATTCTTCTCTCAAATAGCAAAGTAATCAGTTGAAAAATCTAAATTTCTCACAGCAACAGCAAACTATATTAGGGTTAGCTAGAGATGAAACATCACCACAGTCCAGAATTTAACTGAAAGTAGGAAGGAATACAAAATATTTGAAATTGCATGACTATTAGAAAAACTCCTCATTTCTATAAAAAATAATGTACTTCTATAAATGACAAAATATTAAAACTGTTTGTTGGTTTGTTCCATAAATTTGGAACACCTTATATCAGTATCAGAGAGGAAATGAATTCTAAAAAAGCCCAAATATATGCAGTTCGCAAAGCTGGTACTACAAAGATAAGGTACAAACTGGGGGGGTTACATGCTAATCTAACCTCAATTATTGTTATTCCAAATCTTTCTGTTTTTTCTAAACAAGTCCCTTCTACTCATCCTTAATGGTCCCCTTCATTTAGAAAAGTTACCTGTGTGGTAGGAAACAGGTCTGTGTTGGACCCTATTGGAAGTTTCCTGCTTGCATGTTTGGAAAATATAAGCATGTTGTGGATTGATGTCTCCTATTGTGTCCACAAGCCAAACATCTCATAATAGATCAGGGTCACTTTTTAAGATTAACTCTATAGTGGCCTCTCCCATACAGGGAGAGACTACCTTACAGGGAGAGACCACTATAGAGTTAATCTTAAAAAGTGACCCTGAAGCATAATCATCTTTGTTTGCTGTTCAATTGCTAAACCGTGTCTGACTCTTTGCGACCATATGGACCATACCACGCCATTGTTCTGTGTCCTCCACTGTTTCCTGGAGTTTCTCCAAATTCATGTTCATAATCATCTAGGGACTTTAAAACTCTAGCTTTCAAGTCATTGCCTTGACATCAATGTATCCAATCTATGTAAAGGAAATTGAAGCCCCTTAATACTACAAAAAACCTTTCATCATATCTAATTTCCCAAGGGTGCAGTTTAAAAGCTGCTTGTCATCTTTTTGATATTATATGCTAAGAACTAGGTTGCAAGTAGAGCCTGTCCCTTGTATAAGTTTGGCTTATCTACTAAAGTTCCCCAGTGTTTAACAAATCTAAGCCTTCTTAGATTTGTTGAACCTGATATTGAAAAATTGAACATTATCCATCTAGCTAGCTCAGCGTGTACAGCAGGTAGCATTTCTTAAGAAAGCTACCTTTGGCAGTATTGGACTTTCAGTCTGCTTCCTAGCAATTTGTCTTTAATGATTAACTATATTTCCCTATATAACAGAATAAGTTGAAAGGGACCTTGGAGGTCTTCTAGTCCAATCCCCTGCTCAAGCAGAACCCTATACCATTTCAGACAAATCACTGTCCAATCTCTTCTTTTAAATCTCCAGTGTTGGAATACCCACAATTTCTGGAGGCAAGTTGTTCCTCTGATTAATTGTTCTGTCAGGAAATTTCTCCACAGGTCAAGGTTGGTTCTCTCCTTGATTAGTTTCCATCCATTGCTTGTCTTCAGGTACTTTAGAAAATAGGTTGACTTCTTCTTTGTGGCAGCACCTTAGATATTGAAACACTGCTATCACTAGGAAATCTAATTGCCTATTACAAACCCATCTGCCTAACAATTCAATCATCTGGAGCCAAAGTCTTCTACTTCCAGACTGTCCTTAGTGTGACAGCTTATGAGTTCATCACCCTCATACACAAACATCTCTTTTACCCTCGAATTGTGTCTTCTAAGATCCTGGTTCTTTTTGACAATATGAGAGTTGCATTCCTGGGAAGGGATGAAACTATTACATCTGAGTTCTCTATATCTCTCTGGCTAGTTATGTATCTCCTGTTCAGCCACCTTAGTTCAAGGGAATGAACTTGCTCTCCATGATCCAGGAGTTCATCACACTAAGCACATATAAAACCCTATATGTGAAACTTATCAATAAAGAATAAATACTACGTTCAAGGAGTGCTGTGAATTTTATAGTACGGTGATTAACACTGACATTAAAATGTCAGTTTTTCATTTTGTGACAATAGATGTGTATGGAAAATGGCATTCCAAAATGTATCAAAGAATTTAAGATTAAATTGTGTAATCTGCAGACAGAAGTTAGAAGTATTATAACAGCAGTTTTTGTAGCTAGATTAGTCAACAACCTAAAGTGAAAAATGAAAGTGATTGACTAACATCTTTGAAATAAAGCATTTTTCAAATACTTTGTAACTTCAATTCCATAGTGCTTCATAAAACATTAACTGGTTGTAATCATTTGCAGTGTAATTGTGGACATTTATATGCTTTTCTTATGCACAGAACATAGCTATTAGAGCTGAATGGTGATGGTGTGAAGTATAGGTTAGATTGGGTGAAATTAAAGTAAATTACTCAGGGATGTGGAATTCTGAAAATAGAAACAGTCAATGATTTGCAACCTTCTTGATGATCAGCTTCAGAGAACCCTAAATGGCAAGAACTTACATATTTTAAAGTTAACTAGTTTCTTTTTTAATATTATGTATAAATATAGTTTAAATGGAAGTACTAAATGACTTTGAAAAACATTATTTTCTTTGGTTTATCAGTCTCTTTAGCCTAAGATTTTTTTTTCATTAAACATTTTTATACTCTTAGGTATAAAAGCAGATAATGAAAAATTGTACTGCAACATTTTTATGTAAATGTTTTATATACAGATTTTTGCACACATAATACAGCATGAACTGGATTTCTAATAGACCTGTCCAATAGCTAACAATCAGTCCATAAAAATTAGGACAGAAAGGTGATTTTACTATTTCAATACATGGAAATTCAGTACTGATAATTGACAAAAGAAATCTAGTAATCCATATTAAGATTAGCAAGAATCTATTTTCTGTTTCCCATCTACATCAAGTACAGGATTAATGAAGTATTTATTCTGTCCCTTTGAAGACTAAGATGAACTCAGGTTCTATAATAACTGTCTTAATCGTCACATACTTTTTAAGAATGTGGCCAAGAGTCAGGAAAGTTGGCCTCTCTGTTGGACAGCATGTCTCTGTTGGAAAGCATGTCCAAGAGCTCTATTTCTACAGGAAGTAACTGGCCTGGTAAACCTCAACTACTTCAGCCGGAACCACATAAGTTCTTCAGATTTCAATTACAGGTAAATCTCATTTCATGACTGTTCACAGTAATGAAAAAAACTAACGTTAAACCAATTCTCATATTTACAATCGTTACAAGTCTGTTCAGCTAAGGAAAAGGTGAAGTAAAAATAAAAGAACTTAGCAACCATTTCACTTAACCAAACGTCGGTCCGAATTGTGGGAGCTTTTAAATGAGGACTGCTTGTATTGTCTTGATTCACTGTTCAGCTAAAATGGGATATAAGACGCATGACTAGAATATAACAATTCATCTAAGAGTCACTAATGTAAAATATGGGAGATCCTAAGAAAACTACATCAGGAACTAAGCTCAAGTCAATGGCATCTTTACATTTTTAATAGGGAGACTGTCATTAACTCCCGTTAATGTGTCAATCCGTTATAATTCTGAAAATGGTAAAGAAATTTATATATATATTTATTCAAAATTAAAAACATGCCAACCAAAACAGAAATGTGCTGCTTATCTGAGAACTCTGAACATGCTTTGTTATCAAAAGCTCAGAAGGTATATACCGTGTCTCTCCAACAATACGGCCTCCACCAATAGGAAGACCCAGCATGTTTTCTAGGCATAAAATCAAATTAAGCCCCTCCCCCAAATTTAGGCCTAGTTTAAAACATGCAAAATAGGGGGAAGGGTGGGGGGACTTGCCATTTGGAGTGCCGTTGGAGCTGCCACCGCCGTTTGGAGTGCCATTGGAGCTGCTGCCACCGTTTGGAGCTGCCTCTGCCGTTTGGAGCCGCCGCCGCCGTTTAGAGTGCCGTTGGAGCTGCTGCCGCCGTTTGGAGCTGCCTCTGCCGTTTGGAGCTGCCTCTGCCGTTTGGAGCCGCCGCCGCCGTTTGGAGTGCCACCGTCACGTTTGGAGCTGCCGCTTCCGTGTTTGGAGTGGCGGTGGTACTCCAAACAGCGGCAGTGCTCCAAACGCGGAAGCGGCAGCTTCAAACGGCGGCGGCGGCTTCAAACGGCAGAGGCAGTTCCAAACGGCAGAGGTAGCTCCAAACGGCGGCAGCAGCTCCAACAGCACTCCAAACGGCGGCGGCAGCTCCAACGGCACTCCAAACAGCAGCGGAATGGGCAGAAGGGAAAGCAACAGCGGCAGGTGCCAAAGGTCTTGGGTCTGCAGCAAAGGTGTTTGGTGGGAGTAGGGAGCTCTCTGCGCTTCGCCATGATCGCCTGTTAGGAGCGGCTGGTGGCGAGGGTGCCCGCGGGGCGCTCTAGATGAGGATGAAAGGGGGAAAATTAAGTTACCCCCGAAAAGACGGCCTAGCCATTTTTTCGGGGCTCAAAAAAAAATAAGGCCCGGCCTTATTATGTGAGAAACACGGTAGGTCATGGCTCCAATCTGGGTCAATCACCGGGACCAGAGATTTAGTCCTTTGAGCTTTCAGACTCGTACTGGAAGCCATCCTCAGGGAACTTCTCTCACATAGTGAGAAAGAAGCTCCTTGAGGGTAGGCTCCAGTTCGAGTCCAAAAGCTCAAAAGACTAAAACACTGGTTCCAGTGATTGACCCAGACTGGATTCTGCAACATTTTGTGTGTGTGTGTGTGTGTGTGTGTGTGTGTGTGTGTGTTTTCTTAAGTTTTCGCAGGTACTTACATGTATGGTAATTCGGCTTTGTTCGGGTATTTTCCCTAACAAATGATAGCCGTCCATTTACTCAGAGCCAAGCTGCACTAAAAGCCTCCAATACAGGAACACAATGTTGCCAGCCAATCAACACACACACACACACATACACAAAAAGCCACAAAACAGACAGAAGATACTAGAAACACCAATCAAGCAGAACACAGCAAACTCCAAGACCAATAAACACAGACCAAGACTCCTAACCAATCAGGATGAAGAAAAAACCATTCTGGCACAGCAGTAGGCTAGCCCCAAATTTAAAACTGAAACAACTGTAAAAGTCTGACTCACAGACGAACACAATACAGAAGCCTGATGATGGCAGATGAGATTCTGCCGAAACGTTGCTACAACTTTAAAAGCACAACTATAATGACGTGGGAAAATACCCGAACAAAGCCGAATACCATACATACATACATACATACATACATACGTACATATATATATAAACAATATGGTAATAATACTGAACATCATTGACAAATTTACTGAACAGTAGAATAGATATTTCTAATGAACTGGAAATGGGTTAATTTACTTAACCCTTACTTATATTCACTTATTTACTGTATATATCACAAACTTCATCTACTTATCTTATCTTAAGTGTATAGGCATTTTCAAATTGCTTAGATACTTCGCCATAAATAAAGCATTAAATTTAGTTATGTGATTAACCTAGACACTGAAATTTTGCCTCCAAACCCTCAGATCATGGTATCTGAACTTCTTTTTCATAATATCACTGAAACAGCAATAGTTAGGTTGAAAACTCTATGGGCCAGTAATGTTGCTGAATTAAAATTCCCAGCAGCTTTTGCCTGTATTTTAAAGGAGCAGTCCATGTATAATATGTCCAAGCGATTCACATAAGCTAAATATAATTTAAAATATTTAACTGAAAGTTCAATAACCTCTAATAACAGAAACCACTCAAATATGCTTGCACAATCTTAACTGCCCCTAAATAAAATCGCATTTAGGGATCTTTTAAAAACTTTATGATTATGAATAATGAATAATTTATACACCAAACCATTTCAAAAGAAAATCAAATTTTATACTAAATGGAAACTAGAAAGCTATTTATCAGCTATATATAATGTCACATCAATCACAGGGCAACATTTTGTTTTTAAAAACGCTTCCCACTGAAGAACTTGTTCTCTTTTCCATTTAGTGACTATTTTTACAAGTGCAGTACTAACAAACTAAGACTGAGAAGTCATCTCATGCATATTTCTGTTGTCCCACATCATTCGGAATAAACTTTTTTAGATCGTTAACTACCACAGGAGTGCTGATTACACAGCCACCAGCAATTTCCTAACCAATGACCACCTAAACAATGATGTGTTCGGCTTCTCAGACCCTGAAGCCTTTCAAAGGTGAATCATTTCACAGTTTGGAACTAGATCGCCATAGCAACTTCCCTTTGAGGGTTTTAGAATCACCATCCAGTAATTCTATGATCATCAAGCTCAACCATTCCCAATGGTCCTTTTCACAGCAGATGCAAAAGACAGCCTTGAGATTTTGCCGCCTGTTTCAAGCAATTCACCCAGCTTATTAGAATTCTAAATATTTCGACCTTCAGTCACAAAGCATGTTATCTGAAGGTACGGTGATCTCAAGTCAAGGCAAGCAGACATTTAGATTTAATCATCTATGATGACAAGAGACAAAAAAAAAATATCTTAATTCAGCCACTGTCAAACTGCTTACATTAAACTACATGCAAGTCTTTCCACAGAAAAATGGTAACAGTCTATGCAATGTTTTTATTGCAATCATCTGTTGAGGAGAAATATGAACACTGCATACTGACATGAAACTTCAGTCTAAACCAGCAAAGGGCTATTATTTATTGTTCTGCAAAACGCATAGAAACAAAAGTGTTTTTTTTCTAAACATTAGGTCTAAAACACCTTTAAAAATGCTATTTTTAACAAAATGGATTGTATCTGAAAACTGCAATCTATGTCCATTCTAAGAAAATCTGAACACGAGAATTTAAATATAGGTGAGGATTCCTTGTCGTTCTCGGAGCCTGGTTGTTTTCTTGCCAATACTCCATTATTCAAACTAGGTAATAAAATCAGTGCTGATGATGGCCCTGATGATGTTACCTAGTTTGGGTAAAGAAGTGCCTGGAAGAAAACACCAAGGTCAGAGAGCACCAAAGAAACCTCATTTCAGCTCTGAGTTAAATACAAATGCCAGTAATACTTGAAAGCAATGGCTTAATCTAAAGCTCCTGAGGTATTTTAAATATAGAAAAGCATTTTTGCTTCAATTACTGTAATCCGCTTTTGAATTATTAGTAATTAGCATTATTAGTAATTATTATAAGGTATCAGAATTTTAAAAGCCTTAATATTAGAACTAACATCGGATTGACATTTAATAAATTTTGTTTGGCGTACATATTCTGAACTATACTTCTAACCGGATTTAACGCCTTTCTAAAAAAATGCTTAAATCTAAGACTTATAGACAGCAGTATAAGCGGGCTTCTTTTCACTCGAACTATAGAATCCTTCTCCTATCCTTCAACCCGATGAATCTGTTCTAAGAATTCCCAAATCTGAAGCACATTTGAAGGGACCAAGGAGCTGGTTTGTTGTTTTTTAATGTTATGATCTGTACTTTTCTCAACCTGCAAAGGACACAACGATGGCATAGTAACATATGTAGTAAAAACATTCAATTTTAAAAAATAATTGCAAGGGTATTACAGGGTTTCTTGAAAATTCAACTTGCGGCATTTAATTACAGACTTCATGTAGCAGTTTTATTTATTCAGTAGTACCAATATTACAGCCTTTTTTGTTAAAAGTTTACTTTTGTTAAATTTTTTATTTTTTTTCCAGATTAAACAATAGTCATAATAATAATTAAAATGAGCAAGTATAATAACATAAGCATTCGATGTGAGAGAAAATAAATAACAATGAATGAGAATTATCTAGGGAAATACTATCTTTGTATTGTGGGGAACTATTTACATGCTACCTTGCATTTTAGCAAATATATTTGACATTTTTAAAAATCTCCGTCCAATATCATGAGAGTTATCAAACATATAACTGTTTCCCATATTTTATTTGAATGATTTATAGCTCTTACAGGCCATTCCAATCTGCAGTGGCTCTGCACACATAAAGGCCACATGAAAAGCATTTTAGACATTTGCAATTGGTATACAATCTTCAGGATATTAACCTGCTACAGGATCTTTTCTCATTCAAATTATAGAAAGACTAAAAGCCACTCATGTTCAACAGGTAAAAGAAAATACATGTGAGTTACACTCTCACTGGGCTGGGAATGGGACAAATTGCCACAGCCAACTTGCTGTCGCAGCGGGATAAGTCGCCATGGCCAACTCGCCACAAGACAATTTAACAATTCTATTTAATTATTTAAAATAAATAAAAATTATTTTAATTTTTGCCATTTACATTTCATTCTGTCCCTCCTTTTGCACCCTTTCTTTAGTGATTCTATTCCACCATTTCTTTGGTAGTAGTGTAAATCTTGCCCCACAGCAAGCTGTCCTGTGGCGAAATGGCTGTGACAAGTTGTCCTGCAGCGAGTTGGCCATGGCAAGTTGGCTGAGGTGAGTTGGCTATGGTGAATTGTCATAGACCCTTCTGGGTTATGGTAATATAATTCGTGACTTATGGACATTCGCTTAGTAACCACTCAAAGTTACAATGGACTCTCTAAAACATACCTACAGTTCTGAAATTCTGGCGGGTGCCCCTCCAGTCACATGACCACATGACACTTGGCAATGAGGCCGCATTTACAGCCATTTACAGTACCCTGCAATCATGTAATTACAATTCACATTTTTGCTGGAAACCAACGTTTACGGCTGTCTTTCAGCAAAAAAACCAGCGAACTTTAAGCTCTCTTAATGACTGCCACAAAAAAATAAAAATTGATCAATCACATGGATGGCCTGTTTTAGGACCATAACTTACTATTGTTATAGGATTTATTTGTAATATTACCCATTAAAATCACAACTGATTCAGAATGGAACAGCCTATTTGCTTATAGAAGGAACAAACATCTCTTTATTCACACAGAACTGTATTGGCTTTCCTATTATTCCTTGATCCAGCTCATCTGTAGATTCCAGTATTCTCCCACTTTTTGTAATTTGCCAATTTTGAATGCATTTGTTTTGAAATATTGAAAACTGCCTTGAGTCTTTTAAAATAACAGCATATATATAAACAGTATATAAATTAGAAAGTGCTATATTCAAAACTAAAGAACAGTTGTCTAGCAAAACTGTTCTACTCAACTCTGTAATTGAGGAACAAAAATGGACTGCTAAGAAAAGTTTGATAGGAGAATTCAGGTCCCTAGAAATCTTCTTCTGAAGTAGACAGCGTGCTCTTGGCTAACATCAGAACATTTAAAAAGAAAAAGCTTTCCTACTGAAATGAAGAAATGAAGATTAATAAAATTAAAAATTAATTCTGCAGTGATGGCTTATACTGGCTGTCATATTTGTATTCCCACTAGAAAACAATCTGGCATCTACTTGCAGCAAGTAAAAGGGTTTGGTGGCACTTACAGAAAACATCCAAGGGAACAGTAACTTCCAACTAATGAAACAGAATGAATTTTTCCTGCTCCAGCAAAGAAGAAACATGAACCACAAAAGAGGAAGCAACTTTGCATAAGAAAAATAACAGCAAAATCCTAACGAATTTACCAGCCAGACACACAAAAGGTGAATAATTTGAACACAGAAAAAATCAGAATACTGAAAACAAAAGAAATTCTGAGCCTTAAAGAGAAAAGAAAAAGACACTGCAGAAGAGAAGGCAGGTTGCTGGTTTTCTGAAGGACAAAAGAAACAGAACTGTACTCTTTAAGACCATAAGAAGAGTTGTTGTAGTTGGGACTGACGTACAAGGAAGCAAATCTGTGCCAAAGAGACACACCCACTATCTGACAAGAACGGGGATGAAAGACAGAAGATAACAGCTTCCAAGACTTAACAGGTCCACTAATAATTATTCCATGTGAGCAATGTATTCCCTATATGAAGGGACTGGTTTCAAGAGAAAATCAATTGTCAAAGTTTCAGTCTTAAATATTTTGGCAAGTTGCAAATTGCTGGAAAAGGCATAAACCACTTCAGTTTCTGCAAGAAAGATCAGTAGGAGGCATAAGTGACAATAGACCAGACCATGGTGCTGAAAATCTGGGTGTGTTTCAAAACTAGCTGGGAGAAGGTGTTTGCCTGGTGAGTTTTACCTTTTTGCAACACCCAGGACATCTCTCTTCTTTCTTTCCTTTCTCCCTTTTCCTTGCCACATTTTCATCCAGTTTTAGTTTTTCCCCTCTGATCTCAGTGCAACGGTCCCTTTTTATCATCTAAGGGTTTTTGCTGCTGTTTTAAAAGGGGCGTTGGTTTTACCTGATATGCCCTTTCTCGGGATGCCGATGGAGAATCCAAGCGTGGGTTGACACACGCATTTCTGCCCACAGACTGAGTCCTCAATCTTTTGCCATACCTCTCTGTCAACTGCCGAGACCTCAGTTTTGATGAAGGCGTAGCCATCTGTTGGACTTCTTCGTGATGTTGGCTCTGGCCCCTCCTGGACTCTGGACCAGACGATCACCAGGGTGGGGTTGGATTCTCCATTGGCATCCTGAGAAAGGGTGTGTCAGGTAAGACCAATGGCCCTTCTCCAGTATGCCGATTGGAGAATCCAAGCTTGGGACATACCAAAGCCGTCCTAAGGGCATGTAGCAGTCTGGTCCTAAGGGTGTCTAGCTGTCCTAAGGGCGTGTAGCAGTCTGATCCCAAGTCCCTGGATCTGTTGGAGCAGCTGTTGGAGCACCCTCCTACCAAAAGACGCTTCAGCCAAAGCGAAGGTGTCCAATTTGTAGTGCCTTACAAAGGGAGACGGGGAGGACCATGTCGCTGCCCTGCAGATGTCCTCAATAGAGGCCTGCGTTGCACACGCAGCCGTTGTAGCTGTGGTTCTTGTTGAATGGGCTGTCACTCATCTGGGTACTGAGACAGCCTGAAGCTTGTAGGTCTTGGCGATGCATGCCCTTATCCAGCGGTCAGTGATGTGACCCTGGTACCCATCGAAGATGGTTGGCATGACACAAAGAGGGATTCTGTTATTTGATGTGAGAATGTTCTCTTGATGTATCTCCGGACAGGCCTCCTCACGTCCAAGGTGTGCCACTTCTTCTCCAGGGCATAGGATGGCCCTGGGCAGAAGTCTGGCAGTATTATCTTCTGGGCCCTATGGAATCAGGAGTTCACCTTGGGGACAAAGGAGGGGTCCAACCGTAGAAGTACCTTTTGAGTGGAAAGTACAAAGATCCTCTCAGTCAGAGAGGATCTGACTGAGATCCTCAGTCTGCCAGTTCAGATATTCTCCTGGCTGAAGTGATGGCCACAAAGAAGGCGACTTTGAAAGTCAGGAAGCGCAGACTAACCGTCTGTAGTGGCTCAAAAGGCGCAGAGATTGGATTCAGCTGGCGTTGAAGCCTTAGATTCATAAAAATAGGTATTGCAGGCATTTTAACAGTGCTTATAATTTTATTTTTGCCTACCTTTCCACAGTGGTGGGGAAATACACAATAAAATACATAATAACAGAATTGGAAGGGGCCTTCGAGGTCTTCTAATCCAAGCCTCTGCTCAACAAGAAACCTTATACCACCATTTCAGACAATTGATTGGAGAAACCACAACTTCTGGAAGCAAGCCATTCCCCTGATTAATTGTTCTAATTGTCAGGTAATTTCTCCTTAGTTCTAGGTTGGTCCTTTCTTTGATTAGTTTCCACCTGTTGCTTCTTGTCTTGCCCTCTGGTGCTTTGGAGAATAGCTTGACTCCCTCTTCTTTGTGTCAATGAGATATTGGAAGACTTTTATCATGTCACTCCGAGTCCTTCTTTTCATTAGACATACCCAATTCCTGCATCGTTCTTCATGTTTTAGCCTTCAGGCCCCTAATCTTCTTTGTTGCTCTTCTCTGCACTCTTTCTAGAATCTTAAGATCTTCTTTTATATTGTGGTTAATTAAAACTGGACATAAAAATCCAAATATAGTCTTACCAAAGTAGTATAAAGTGTTCAAGTAAGTTTAAGTATGAATCTGAATCTCCTAAAATTGAGCAAAATCACATTTCATTGTATAACAGATGCAATTAACATGCTTTGAACTAACTAGAACTTACTTTTTTAGAAGGTATTGCTATATCCAATGGAGCAACTAATCATCTTGGAAAAAGAACATGCTTCAACAAACATAAAAATCAATGTAAAACAAGTTCTGGAAGCTACTTTTTTAAAAAGCTATGCATGTAAAAAAGGATATCCAAAGTTTTAAAATATAATTATAGAAATACTACTATATTGTAGTCCTACCACACAGAAAGTATCACTAGCAACTTCATGCATCTATTGCTCATAATTTTCCTTTCTCCACCAAATTTGGTAGCGTCCATATATTTTAAATGACACCACCTTTATCATAGTTGACATTGTACAAATAAAAAAAAACTATAGAAAATTGTGCTTACAGATGCCTAAAACATCCAACTAGTGTCAGGTTGTCATTTAAAAAAACAATCAAAACAAGTAGTAAAATCTTGTTCCTTTTAGATTCTAATAACTGAAATCCTGTAGAGTTCTAGTGAACAATTCACTGCAGGGGTTGTCAGGTCAATTCAGTTTGAAGGTGTACCTTTACCTTACTAAATGTTTTTACACTGTAGTTTTTGGCTGTAACAATAGCTTTAGAGAAGTCTAAGAGCAATACTTTAAAAGGTTTCTTTAAAAATCAACAATTTGCTTGAAGATAGCAATTCTATTCCATTAACATTCAAAACCACTGTAGGTTTTAAAATAAAAATATAGTCTACCAATTCTACTTTTTCTGGCAACCAGCACCTCCCTCATAGTTCCTGAGTAGTTCAATGGGTTAATTTAATAAGCAGCAGTTTGGGAACCAGATTTAATGAGTAATGCCTGTCATTTTTTAAACTTTAACTGTGTCATTAGACCTATTCACTCAAAAGGAAAGGCCTCACATTCTTTTAACCATTATCACACCCTTTGAACTAACCCTGATTGGAAGATGCCACTCTTCTTATTCAAAAACCATTTCTTAAATGTCTTGATGTGCTTTTACTGTGTTTCAGTTTTTATTATGGACTGTAATCTAAACAACTTAAAGAACAGACAAGCAATAGAAATACAGAAGCCTGTCAAACAAGGAAATGCAATATTCACAATAACAGTATTATAAAATGAAGTCAGTAGCAATTCAAGTTGCTTTCTTTAACATAATTTACAATATACAGGGAAGACTGATTTATAATTAAGTGATATCTTCAAATCTAGCAGAGGAACACACTGGTCTCAGCTTGGAATTTCTAAATATGTGCCAGCTGGATTTGTATGAAATACTAAGAAAAATTCTTTACAATAATTTTGGATTACTTTGAGCAAGCAAGCATGTAGATGCATATATTCAATCAATCTTGCTTGGCTTATCCTGCCAGCACAAGCTATAAAAAAAGTGAGGAAAAAACAATTGTGTTAGTGTTGGTTTGTGAGTTGAGTGGACCTACATTTTATCACCCAACTGGAATGATAGCAGCAATAACTCTACTATGCCATACATTTGAACAGTTATTTCCAGAAATATTTATGACAAAATAAACATGTTTAAGACAGACACTTCTCATTAAGCAGAGTTGATCTATTAGAATGCACATCTGCCCCAGAGGATAGTAGTAGGTCTTATTAGAAAGTCCTGGTGAAATCCTCCAAGCTGGAGAGAGAGAAAGAGAAGGGAAAAAGAGACAAATAAGCCCTGGGAGAGAGGAGGCAGAGTTACCACCAAGGAAACAGTCATATAAAAGAGGACTGAATCCAAGACAAGAATGTACTATGAATCAACATCTCACACAAGACATTTTCCAAGTTCGCATGAAAATAAAAGAAAGAGGGTTGAAGCACATTCGGTCTTGCAAGATTCTATTACTATAGCTTTACAATAAAAGTAATACTGAACTACATGGCATTGGTTTCTTACTCTTGTTTACTTAGAAGGAGCAACAGGCCCACTCTCGATTTTATTATTATTCTAATACAAAAATATATGGAGGTAAATCTATGTGTGATGTACTTTTTATGATAAATGCTTATATATTTGCCAAGTTTGACTAAAGCAACAATCATTTCCACAGAGTTACACCTGCCACCCTGGAATCCACCACTGTAAGTTGCTAACTCAATGCTAGTGTTAAATACTAGAATTGAGAACTATGTTATGTAACATTATCCCTTGAGATATAAATTACTTCGCATTAAGTTAAATCTCAAAAGCACTTTAAATGCTCTAAACTTGCTATTTTAAAAACTAAGGAATAAAGGACTAATCATAAAATAAATGAACTTTTTAATGAGCATGAAAAGCTTTCCCTACCAGAAGGAAAAAAAAACACTTTCCCAAGAGACCTGTCATGTTAAAGCAGTAGTCAATAGCGGCATGCAATCAGTAAACAAATTCAGCTCTGTGAAAAAAAGAACTACATCAACGTTTAGTGGTTGCAATTTAGATTATTCTAGCGTGTAATACTTTAATTGTATAAAACAAAGCTGGTGTCACAAACACAAAAGAACTTCTTGCAAAGCAAGCACCACAAGTAATTTTTATGCTGCCACTGAAGGCTGACAAGTGATGAGCACTTTGTTCAAATTTATACACTTATGCATCTAAGGCAACAGGTGGCTGGTAAAAAGAAACATTAAAAAAGGATTTTTAACCCTTTAAAAGGTATGTTTTTTATAACATGATCTATTCAATCTTCTATTTCCACTAGAGGAAAATGCTAAACAGTTGCGTGATATATTTAGAATATAAGGCAAAATTACTTCAAATAAAACCAATACATATCTGTCACAATTCAATGAAGAAGTAAAAAAAAGAATTAATGGAGTTGGAATTCATAAAATGCATAATAAAGTAAAATATATATTGTGGGCACGAGCATTTGTGTGCACATGGACATACATGTGTGAGAAAAAGGGAGCAAACACTAGAAATTAGGCCACAGGCAATTAAATAAGTCAGGAAATGTTTACTGCGCTCTTGAAATTTTTACCAATAACTACTTGAAACATACCTTCTTAAAATAAGTTATTTTAATTCTGGCTTGTCAATATATCAAAACATTGTTGGTTTTTAAACTAATTAGAGTCCAGAAACCTTAAAGAATCTTTCCTGCATTCCCATAGACGGAAATGAACATATTCCTTCTTAGTGCACACTTTCCACTTTTCCCCATTTTTTAAAAAAAGTCATAAAATTTAATCTATTTAGATCAAATAAGCATAATGTGCCTGTATCTAACGTCATTGAAAATTGGCTCACAGAAAGACTACCTAATATAAAGCCAAATATTCCCTTGATAGATATTTAACAACTACATTTTTGATGATGATGAATAAGAATTATTGCCTAACTGGTATATAATGCCAAACTGTGACATAATGGTGACTTGCAGACACTGACTAGTGATCATTTGGAGGTATTTTCAGACTTTTGTTATTTGTAGCTTGATTTCATTTGTCTGGGATTATCAACACCACAAAAGACTGATGTTCTAAGTATATAGAAGGTAGATAAGATTCTTGTAAAAAAAAATGCATTGTGTATTTTTGCTGAATTCAATGAAGAAATTTAAAAATAAAAGGCTGAGGAAGTACATTCCTGAAATTGACAGTGATGACACTGAATAGAGAATGATTCCCCCTGCCCCCAAAGGAAGAGTCAGAAAAGGAACACTTAGGCAGACAAAAATATCTATGCAGTCTCTGGCTTCTCAGTTTGATAATCTAGGATTTCTAAAACTAGCTAAAAATATCACCAACTAAAACATGGTGCATACTTGTATGTGTGTGTACGTTATTTGCCTGAAACTTCTATCCAACCTAGAGCAGAGCCAAAACAACCCTTCCCCCAGATAAACTGAATTAATAACTACTGAAAACTATCCCATTTATAAAGTTAACTGATTGCATCTCTGCATTTTCTCCCACTAACAAACATACTATGCACAAGCAAATCACAACACCCCCCCCCCAAAAAAAAAAGATAGAAAACCAGATCTGACATAGGGTAGCAATGGAAAATAGCTTAGCTTGAAAGGAAAATTCAAAGAAAAAGGGGAGGAACACTGTATTTCTAGGTTAAAGGGTCTTAAAACATTGTTTTCCTCTTCCTTCCCACTTTTAAAAATGTAACTCATACAATTACCTAAAATACTCATAAAAATGTAACTCATGCAAAGAAAAGCTCTTTTAAGGTCCCTTTTGTATGAGTTACACTTATTTATATTTACTCTATTAAAACTGCTGGCTTCTGACAATTGTTTGATAGAATTTTAATACTGTATTACTTTTCAACATGGACTGGCAAATAATTTTGTTTTTGGGGATCCCTGAGTGAGTCTTGGGGGGAACCAAGGAGTCGTAGGGCCACACTTTAAGAAACACTGATCTAAGGGAGGAATGGAGGGAGGAGCATTGATTCAGGCATTGCAAAAAAAAAAAAAAATAGTTAAAATTCGCTGAGCAAGCAGCCCCTCAGATATTGGCAAAAAAAAAATTCTATGCAGAGAGCAGAGATACATGACTTTAGATTTTCAACGTCATATTTTATTCCCAGCAAATGTAAAGATTACTTTCCCTGCCCCAAGAGAAAATAAATTATCTTATTATTGAGAAAATGTGGGAAAATACAATGTGTAGACTTTTATTTGTTTTAGAAATATCATCCCATAAATTCAGTTTGGAAGAATCCTTGCTAACTGCCAATTTCTCTTTTGACATGAACTGTCAGATATAATAATAACAACTATTTTAGGATACAATTTGTATTTTCATTTCCAGCGGGGGGGGGGCGGGGAATTGAATCTGTCAGATATTTCAAGAAATTTTGAAACATGCATTACATTAATCACAAATATCAGTCTATGTATTTATACATATATGTGAGAGCGCCTGTGTATGCGTGCCTACATGGGCAAGATTTTGATTTATTCCAATTCATTCTGCTGATTACAATGCTCCATCAAATGTACTAGACCTTTCTTTGGGATTTCTTCAATCTCAGAATAGATATTTCAGGCTAAGAATTGTCAGTGTATTAGTACTTTATGAAATATAATCTATACAAAAACTTCTTTAGATATCTGTACCAATCATCTATTAAAGAGCCGTTGTGGCGCGGTGGTTAGAATGCAGTACTGCAGGGTATTTCTGCTACCTGCCGGCTGCCTTCAATTTGGCGGTTCAAATGTCACCAGGCTCAAGGTTGACTCATCCTTCCAAGGTCAGCAAAATGAGGACCCAGACTGTTGGGGGAAACATGCTGACTCTGTAAACCACTTAGAGAGGGCTGTAAAGCACTGTGAAGTGGTATATAATAAGTCTAGGTGCTAATGCTATTACTACTAGTTCTAGTTTCCCCATTGCCAAATGTTAATATTAATTTTTGTTATCAAAGTCTTGCAAAATGCATGCATCTGATAATATTATAATCCAAAAACACAAAACCTTAGGGGCTGGATCTTTATTGCTCGGACTGTCTTTCCCTTTTTATAACCTTGTGGTAATCTTGGGAACATTCCATATTTGCTATAAATCACATATATACAGAATGAGTGAGAAAATAAAAATGTCCCAATAAATAATTGGGATTAAAATCATACAGTTAAAAACAACTAGAAATATTCCTCTAAAAGCAGAAGTCACAATTAAAACATTAATAATAATAAAAGGAAATCCAATTTCCCAAACGAGGAAATTACAACTATCCAATCTTCTACACACAAACACAAAAACACAAACACATAAGCACAAACACATGCAGACACTCCAGTTGATGGAACCATCAAGTTTCCTAAAAGCCAGAAGGGCAGGGGCCAATCACGCTTCAGGATGAGTGCTACTCTAGGAAGAGGGGAGGGCAGCAACAGAAAAGACGTGATTACACCTGAAGATGAGAATTCTCTTATTGAGATGACACAGATCTTATTGGGCAGGCAAAGGTTAAACCAAGAAGACAGTCCTGCAGAAGATACCCAGGCCCTGAACCACACAAGGGTTTAAATGTGACAGTCAATAGCTTGCATTGCACCTGTAAGCCAAATGCACCTGTAAGCCTTCCATCCTTCCAAGGTGGGTAAAATGAGGACCCAAAATTGTTGGGGGCAATATGCTGACTCTATAAACCATTTAGAGAGAGCTGTAAAGCACTATGAAGCGGTATATAAGTCTAAGTGCTATTGCTATTTTCCATCCTTAAAATTGCTGTCAAAATACTGGTAGTTTTTCCAGCATTTAAGAGTATCTGCTATCATAGTCCTATAGTAGGCTTCCAACTGACTATGTTTCTAACAGGAAGAAGAATGGCAAAATGGAAAAGGAGAAACAAATAGTCCACAGTCAACTCCTATCTCACAGAACAGCTCAATACCAATCCTGAATCAGTGGTGGAGTGGCAGAGATGACAATTCAGATAGGAGGACAAATGAGAAAGGAAATAATTCCTTTTATCATTCTCACAATTGTTGTGGCCTTCCCTGCTCCAGAATGTTTTTTTTTTTGTTCCTCTTCTAAGATATTTCAGAATCTCTCAACTCTCACAGCTGAGAAAATATAACAAGCACACTTGTTGTATGGCTCACACTCTGGTAATTTAAACCCTTTGAATATATGCTATGCTAGCCTTGTGTCTATCTCAGAATAGTAGAGTTTTTCCAATGTTAAAACAGATGTTCCAATATTAAAACCTACCTGGTTATAACCTCTTACAGTTCGTTGAAAAGGGAAACAAACTTGTAAGCACAATACTTGATAGCGCTCTATTGTTTCATTTTACAAAGAAAGAAAACAAAGTTTTTACATTACTGGCTATTATGTATCCTGCATGTAAAACATCCAGCTTTTTTTGACTGAAAATATTTGGGATACACTATCCTAATTCAATGGTCCTTAAAAGCTTTGACTCAATCCCCCTTTTCCTGATCTCAAATAACGACATTACCTTCCACAAAACTGTCTTAGCAGCAGTAGTTCCAAATTGGATCCTTGTCTCACAAACATGCCTGTACAAATTGGTCCATTACCTCAGGATATGCTGAAATTAACCCCTTGGCACACTCTTCTTCCTCAAATCCAGTAGGAGTATTTGGTGGTAGTAACACTTATGCCATGCCCAAAGAAACTAATTCCTCAGCCTGGGGAGAGAGGTATGAAATATTTGGCAGTACCCAAATCCTGTTAAAATTCAGGTTCTGCTGTTATTTGTATCCTGCTAACCCTCAGCTGCTATTCCACATCACCCATCCTTTGAAAAAGTTAAGTGTCTGGCCTTTTCATACTCCAGAGTAAGAAAGAACCCAGCTGACAGACCATAAGATGCCAGCTTGGATTCTATAGCACACACTATAGAAACTCTTACATGCTGATAGATCTTAAATTCATCTCTAAGCAAATGTTGACATCTAAACTCCAAATTTCTGGAATGAGTTCAAATGCAATAAAGGTGTCAAAGCCTAAGTACAGCTGCACAAAGGAAAACTGCACACGCTGAGGGAACGAGAGGTGGCTCTGGCTTTGTTCATTCAGATGCTGGTGCAATGAAGTGTAGCGACACAAGTATCATCACATATCTTTCCCTCCTGCAAGTTTCCAGCAATATCTATCAGCAGGGATGATTCTTTTTTGAGAGATCACAAGAAGGCCACATGGGAAGAGAGCAGAACTTGCCAAGAGGCAAGTGGGAGATGTGGCAACCACCATATCCAAGTCTTATTAAATGCCTTCTGAAAATGCAATGTGTAAGGTATTGCAAGTTTTTAAAAAATAACATTATTTCAACACACTTAAATAAGTTAGGGGACCACAATCGTAAAGAACTGTTACGCATTTGCTAATATTGCATGGACCCAAAACACGAGCTATTTTGATTTTTTTTTTAACAAAAGCAATTGAGGTAGTCCTCAATTTATGACCCGTCACTTAGTTACTGTTCAAAGTTATGGCAGACCTCAAAAAATAGACTATTTGAAATACCCAGATTTGAAGTTCTGACATTCCCCCCCTCCCCCCTTGCAGGCTGACCACATTTTGGGCTAGAACACATTTACAGCTGATTGTAGTGCAAATTTTTCATCTCCCCCCCTCCAGGAAACTGGCAATCTACTAAAACATTATATAATAAAATTACAAAGGGTTTTATCTAGTAATAGATAATTAATAATAATTATTCATAATATTATTATTATTAATCCATTGGTCAGCTGCAGAAGGCCACCTTACTGGGATCTGCTCGCATAATCCGTCGATACATCACGCAGTCCTAAACGCTTGGGAAGTGTTCGACTAGTGATTTGTGATACGAAACCCAACATAGCTATCTCGTTTGCTGTGTACACTGTTGTTTTTTGTGAATAATAATAATAATAATAATAATAATAATAATAATAATAATAATAATAATTATGATGTTGTTGTTGTTTTTGAACACAATACCCTGGATATCACGATTGTGGAGAAGAAAAAAGTGTGGATTGTCAACATTGCCATACCTGATGACAGCAGAATCAATGAGAAACAACTTGAAAAAATCACCAGATATCAGGACTTGAAAATCAAACTGCAGAGACTCTGGCATAAACTAGTGCAGGTGGTTCCAGTAGTACTCGGCATACTGGGTGCTGTGCCTAAAGACCTAGGCAAGCACTTAAAAACAATTGTTGCTGACAAAATCACCATTGGTCAGCTGCAGAAGGCCACCTTACTGGGATCTGCTCGCATAATCCGCCAATACATCACACAGTCCTAAATGCTTGGGAAGTGTTCGACTAGTGATTTGTGATACGAAACCCAGCATAGTTATCTCATTTGCTGTGTACACTGTTGTTTTTGTGTAGTATAATAATAATAATAATAATAATATATGCAATATAGTAATTAAAACCTTAAAATTGCTTACGAAGTAGATGAAAGATTCCATCACAGGCACTAATATGCGACAAAAAGGCATTTCCTAGTCCCTGTCCTGCATGGGCTCCTTTCACAAGTCCAGCAATATCCACCACATTCAGAAAGGCTGGAATTTTGCTAAAGGGAAACATTCAAAATATTAGTCATTAGCAATATATGGCCATGTTACCATCAACTAGCAATTATCTGCAATGATACATAGAAGAAAATAAAGTAGTAATTGGCCATAAAGCATCCACGGACTTAGCAGCATCAAACTATATAGTGCCAACTATCCTCAGTAAAAAAAACAAAAAACTGAAAATGACAAAAATTCAGAGGATAGCCTACTGCTATCACTGTAAACGTATTGAGTAATAAATTAAGAAGACAATTAAAAAAAATCTTACATATCATTTGAAATCACTATTATAACCAATGTTGTAATCCTCAACCAAACTGTGCAACTCCCCCACCAGCAGTTCACCTCCCAATGACCCTGAGCTGATGTAACCTCCTTATCACAAGACCCATCACACCTGAAGCCCTTATAAACAGAAGAACACCTGAAGCCCTTATAAACAGAAGAACACTGACATCTCCTAAACTCTGCTCCAGATGTTACCCAGCCTGGTAACGCAACATTCAGAAACCAACCCATAAGCCTGAAAAACAAACCTACACCCTCATATAACCCATAAGTTAAGCATTGTGTCTTTCCCACAACTATTTTTAATATAATTTTTATTGAAGAAATTTTTAACAAATCCAAAATAGACAAGTATTAGAAAATAGACAACAATAAGAAAGAATAGTGAATAAGTAAGAAAGAAAATAGAAAAGATTAGAAAGAAGCAGCTTTCTATCTTTTTGATAGCAGTTATAAATGAATTTTTATTTTACCTTCTCTAAGGTTACATCATAATTCCTCTTTCCATAAACTATGCTTTCTAAACCTCAAACCTATAAATTGCAAGTTAATTTTGCTCTTTTTTCCAGCAAAAAGTCCACAAGAGGTTTTCAGTCACTGACTTATGATCAAACATGTTAATTTTTTCAGTCTCTCCTAGTTCTGTCAACTTTACCAACCATTTCTCTAATGTAGGTATTTCAGAGCCTTTCCACTTTTGTGCGTATAATAGTCAGCAATAATCATATCTAAAAAATAATATTCCATAGCTCTTTTCTAACTGGCTATTCATTAACGCCAGAAAGAAAAGTTCTGATTCCAGATGAATGCTGATCTTTAAAATTCTTGTATCATTATGTGTATACAGAATACATAAATTTCTGGCTTTTTTATAAGTTTACCAGGCATGATAAAATTACCCTTCATGTTGTTCAAATATCATTATACATTCATTTTATAAAAAATAACTTTTAGGTTATAGCATATATTTCCCATAACTATGACTATAAGATTGTTATAATTTATAGGAGAGACAGAAACTCAAGATAAAATTTGCGATATTACATAGAATCTCATGCACACCAATTACAATGATGCAATGTTTGTAAGCCATCCGGAGTCATCTCTGGATGAGTTAGAGGGCATATAAATTTTTATATATACAGTGGGTGTGTGTGCGTGTATGTGTGAATGTATATATGTATGTGTGTATATGAATGTATTTGTGTGTTTATATGAATGAATGAATGAATGAATGAATGAAAAGTAGAACAGGGTGAAGAAGAAACAGGTGAGATGTTTAGGTGGCTTTACAGTAGTTGAATCTATTCAAGTTTGGTTCTCCTGCTCTCAGTTCCTTGTTAACCGTCCTTGTGTTTTAAACCAGCATGAATTATAAACATACCCTTTACACAAGTAAATGCTTTAAAAATGCAATTATTTGTTTATAGTTTCAATAAAGAATAATAATGCATAGAAAAATTTGGACTTCTCCATTGAAGCAAAAAAGAAATCCTCAGGGTCTAGTAAAGATAAAAATAATTTCAAAACTTGCCTAACATCTTATCAACAGAACATTTTTCATTAACTGTTTCAGTGAGTCGTTTACTCATACACACACATTTATATCTATGTATAGATATAAAAGCTCCTCAAATGTATTACTTTTGAAAAATAATCCATATTTTAAAATATCTTAGATAATAAACACCCTATGATAAAATGTTCCTGAAATAAAGTTGCAAAATTTAAGCCTATTAAATAGTGTGTTACAGGTGAAAATTTGGTTATTACACCTGAGAATGTAAAGAGCCAAACTGAAGCCATTTTGTGTTTGCAGTCTAAACTTTTAAAGCTCAGAACATTTATGTAATGTGTCTTCTGCTAGAAATTATACAAGATTGCAAAACTATGTACTTGGCATAAGTTAGAGGTATGTGCTGGGGCGCTCTGACATTAGACGTCACATTAAGAGATATTGTTTTCTTATAATCTTCTGGAATTTGAATAACAGGAAATCTGACTATAATGAGAATGTTGGGAGTTGTCCATGGAAGGTTGGAACTTTCTTATGAAAACGTTATATAATTTCCATATATGGGAAACAGGAAGTGTTATGTAACCATGTGATTTGATAAACCTATATAAGCTGTATTCACTAAACGGAAGTGTCTCCTTTTCTCCTAAACATGGTTTTGGAGTGAAGGGGTCCATACTACAGTATTTTCCCTAATAAAGCATCCTATGGATCAGATTATCAAAAGTCTGTTGATTCATTTTTATGTACTTCTCACATAGTGATACTGAGAAATGTTGGTTTTTAACCAGAAACAAACAACTGATGACATTTCACATATTTACCTTGGAGGCTTATGGTACTGGCAAAGAAATTCATATCGATCATCTGGCACAGGCACTCGGCTCTCATTTGGATCAATTGTGCAGAAGGGGAAGTTTTCTGCTGCAGCTTGGCTCTTGGTTAATACATTGAAAAATGTAGATTTCCTTTAAAAAAGATATATTGCCATATTTTATACTCATTAAATGACATAGAAAGGATATATCACTATTATGGTTGTGAAGTAATTCAAGATCAGTCAAAAAGGGATTTGAAGGGTGATGAGTCTCAAACATACAGTAGCATCTGTCCTGACTCCGTAAACCAATTGTATGATCCCCAGGAAGCGACATGGCTGCCTTAAGAAGTAGAGGACCTGGATAATGTTTATGTTTTCGTGTGATCCAAAGCACTTTTATGTCTTCAAATCCAAAATATTACACAGCACTAATTATTATTGAGTACTGAACACACAAACATCTCATGAAAAGTGTCAAGTTTTTGCATTTCTTTTGCGCAGAAATGATGAGAACTTTAAAAAAAGGATTTCCATATTTCTACAAAAAACCTTTTCTAATTTGCTTGAACTACTGTAATACATTTCTAGTTTCTGACAGATCTCTTAGCAGCTCTCTAAAAATTAGCATAAATCTCATTTTAAGATACATATTTGAATGCATGCTTCGAATTTCACATTTGGTAGAAGGAATATTTATGATTAAATCCAATCTTCAAACAGCTATGTACAAACTGCTCAGATTTTATTCATCACATTGGAACAGCCACAGCAAATTAGCTGTAGAATTCTTTTCCACACTGACCCATCAAATGTCATTCAAAATGCTATAAATGAGCCTAGAAATGATCTCACATTCCCACTTTTTTTTTTTTTTTTTTTGCAGCACCTGATTATCAGTAATACTGGCCAGATTTTTTTTTCAGAAAACCAGTACTGAGATTAAAGCAATTATTTTAGGAATAAATTATAACAATAATTAGACAGCTATGCTGAAAGTTCAGAATGTAGTGGTTAAAGCACTGAGCCAGGATAGGAAAACTAAGGCCTAAATTTGTACTGGATAACAATTCATAGTTATTTTCAGTCAGTCCCTGTCATTCAATTCAATTCAATATTCCCCATATGTAGTACACTACACTCTGACAAAAAAAATGGGATATAGATATAAGCAATAAATAAATAAATCATGGCAAGGCAGAGTTTCTGAGAATGAAGCTGTATTCCGATATACCCAATTCAACTACTCCTATTTTGTTCTTTCTACTATTAAGTACAGCTTAACAAAGTACGGGCAATGTGTTACTATCCACCTTTGGATCTGACAGGTCTCTCCAAAAACAATCAGAAACAAAACAACAAATTGTAACTTCCAACTTTGCGAAAGAATAAACTAAGAATTCTAAAATGTAATATTTCTTTTTTCTTTATATAGCACAACTTAAAGCAGCGTATATAATGCTTCCTTAGTCTGAGGGAAGTTGGCTTTGTTTATAGCACTTAGATTTACATACTGCTTCACAATGCTTTATAGCCCTTTCTAAGCAGTTTACAGAGTCAGCATATTGCCCCCAACAATCTGGGTCCTCATTTTACAAATCTCGGAAGGATGAAAGGCTGAGTCAACCTTGAACTGGTGAGAATCAAACTGCTGCAGTCACCAGAATTAGCCTGCAATACTGCACTCTAACCACTGCACCATCACAGTTTATGCCCAGTGACCCAGCTGTCTTCCATGCTAAAGAGAGAACTAGAAGTCACATTCTCCCAGTTCATCAGCCTACTAAATAGACCAGGCCAGAAAATAAAACTCAACAGAAAGGCTAAAAGTACTTTTATAAAAAAAATATATATAAAATCAGAATCTTCCAAGTCTGAATGCACTGCACTTACTTCTCCTCCTTAAACTTTTTTATTAGATTTTTATCCTACCTTTATTACCTTACCTATAAGGTAACTCAAGGTGATACACCTATGTAATACTTCTTCATTCCTCTAATTTCCCTTCAAAAGCAACCTTGTGAGGTGAGTTGGGCTAAGAGAGATTGGCACAAAGTCACTCAGCTGGCTTTCACGGTGGGACTAGAACTCACTCTCTCCTGGTTTCTATGCTACTATTTTAACTAACACAAGTAGTCTTCAACATACAACTGTAATGAAACCTGCACATAACTGTTGCATGTCATAACAGTCATCACATGACCAACCCAATTATACAACTTTGACGCAATCCAGTGATGCAATATGGGTGCAATTTTACCAAAAGCCGAATGTTAATGCCAATTTTTGGCAAAACCATTGTAAAATGTGGTCATGTGACTATGGGACACTGCAAAGAGTGGTAAATGTTGTTCACCTATCAAGTCCTTCCAAAGTACCTGGGATAGATAGAGATGTTTGATGGAGTGCATATATCATTGCAGGATATAAGCTGTTCCAAGTAAAGCTGCCTTTTGCAATTGACTGATGGGAAATATGGTTCAAGTGGTGCTCCAGTTATTTTGGGATTGCTCCCAAGGCACCTATTACTATTGGTATTACAGTTGCCTTTTTCCACATTGTTTTTTTTTTTACAGGACATTATTATAATAAGAAATATATCTGTGTTTGTTTTTGATTCTCAAGTTGTGACAGCTGAAAATATAAATTGTATCTGAGAGAAGGTATAAACTCTTGTTTTCCTCATGTACCTTTTGATAAAGGTAATTAAGTATTTTGTAAACAAAAAAAACCTAGAATTATAGAATTCTTTATTTTTTTTCTTTCAAAACTTAGTGTCGTGTGCAAATCAGTGCAAGATAAGTTAGATCTACATAATCGACTTTCCAGTTCATTACTTTTGTTAATAAAACTTTACATTTCCCTTATTGTTTCACATCTTTAAAATTATCCAGCTAATAAAACTAAATAAAGCATACCCTTATGTTTTCAATGAAATATAACAATTCCTTTTATTTTTAATAGTGAAGCATCTTTACAACTGAACGTTCAGAAGAAAATGCCAAATTAATGAAAGCTATTTTTAATTTAGCACATAAAAAGCTAGTTTAATAATCTGCTATTTTTAGACAGAAACTTCAGGACATTTGACATTTTTAAATTCAAAACTAACATGCATTCTCTAAAATATAATTACGACTGCAAGATTAGAAAACTCTAAGACCAACAATTTTCCAGAGTATTTTTTTTTTTTTTTTTTGCAGCACACCTCTAACTTGATTCAGTCAAGACGGCCTATAAGCTTTGGGATGACTAAGCAAAGTTTAGTGACTTTTAAACACTTACCCAACGTTTGGCAAACCAACAATGCCAATTTTCAAGGATGTCCCAAATCTTCCAATGATTGGGTGCGGTTTAATTCCATCACTTCCCTTTTTGGGGGGCATCTGAAGTTAGAAATAAAGACCACATGAAAGCCTAACATCCCAAGCTGCTTTTCTTACATCCTAGGGTTCCAAAAGCAACACCCATTCTAACAAATAAAGAGTACTGCAAATGTGCATTTGATTGATTACTGTACGTCAAATACTTTCTTGGGAGCCACAATAGCCCAACTTAGCAAGGCTTTGGGGATGCCCAAGAGACAGGAATAGAGGCAGCAGCTAGACAACAACCAGACATACAATTGTACATGGCACCCTTCTTGTGCCACAGTTCTGGTAGCTGAATCTGATTCTGCAAAGTTCCTGGATACGCTGAGCTAAAAATAACCATCTCAGAGCCCAAGAAGGGATTGAAATTCAGCACCGACAATTCCTCCTGACGTTTTCAGTGCTGAGTGGCAGCTGTGAGGACTTCCCAGCTAGTCAAACGAGCAGGCGGGAGGACTCCACAGAGCAGCACTCAAAACTCTGGCCTCCCAATTGAAGGGGAGGAAAAAAAAAAACCTCCAAAATACAGGAAGCACCAGCTTGCATCCCTAATACATCGCGTTTCAAGCAAGAGGGGGGGGTGTCTATGTGGTTTACTGCATGCCATCTCCCGCCTTAAGCACCTTCCTAATCCGGCAGGCATTTATTTCTCTTGTAACGACCATCTTTCAGACTCATCAAAGCCAGCAAGCCAGGAGGTCCTCAGCATTCCTTCCAAACAGCAGCTTCCCAAACCAGGATAGGGCGGCTTCATTCATCCGGGCACCCACAACAACAGCCCCGGGTCGCACACTGTGGCATCGACCGGCGGTTCGGTGCGCCCCACCGACCCGCGTTGCCTCGGCACGAAAATTCAACCTCTTTGGAGAGTCCCGCTCGGGCTCCAACTGCACCGAAAAGGGAGCGGGCGAGCGAGCGAGCTTGCAGAGCCGCAACCTCGGTCCCCGCCTCCCCTGACAGAAAGCAGGCCGGCAGGCCTCTCTGCAGGGGCGCCCGTTTCCACCTCCCCGCATGGCAGCTGCCCTCCCCTCGCCTCCCCCCAAGAGCCCTTCGCCTCCTTTCCTCCTCCTCCTGCCCGCCCCCCCGCACAAAACAGCGGAGTGGAAGGAGGCAAGCTAGCCGCTGAGGTCTGACTGGGAGCTGGGGAGGAGCTGCCAGACCCGGGCCTCCTCCAGCCGCACCCCCTTCCCCCCCATTACACACGCACACACCTCACCTCCAAGCACGCGACGCGGAATGGAGCGCGGAGCCCCCCCACTCACCCCGAGGCCGCGCCACGAGCCGCCCCCCCCACCGCCCGCGCGCGCGCTCGCGCCTTCACCTTGCTGCCGAGCAAGCAGGGGCGCCGCACAGGCTCCAGAAGCGGCAGGAGAAGAGGAACGCCTCCCGCGCGGCCACGCTCTCGCTCTCTCTCTCTCTCTCTCTCTATACCCAGGCGAAAGCAGCCGGCGGAACGGGAGGGACGCGCTTCCCTCTGGGGCGGAGACTGGCGGAGGGGAAAGGTCACGGGGATTGAAAGTGGGGCGCGTGGACCTGCGCGAAGAAGGGGGCCGCCGGGAGGGGAGGGTGTCGGGGTGCCTCTTCCCACAGAGATGCTCCTCGGGGGTCCTTTCAGCCCCGCAGGTCCAACCCGCCCCGGGTGCGCGCCAGTGACTCTTGTTCAATCGGGCCTCCTGGCGTGCAAACGCCGAGGCAGGTCTCACTCCGGGATCTCGTTCAATCGCAAATGGTTCCTATTTCCTCTACCCTGAATAAATTATTGGGGGGTTGGGGGAAGCAGAGGCTCCTTTTGGACTAAGCTTGGGCAGCCTTAGTGGCCAGGACTATTTACTAAAGTGGTTTTGGAGCAACAGCTAACGACAGGGACGCAATTTGTCCAAGGGTTTTTTTGCACAGGGCTTCCCTTTAAAAAAAAAAACCTTTATTTTAATTGAACGATGTAATCTTAAAAGAGAAATAATTGCTTTTTTAAACAAAACTATAGCACAGATTAAAATGCAAACGAAGGAAAAAAATACCTTATATAGATACTTATACCCACATTTATCACTAATGAATTTGCTGCTATAATATGAATACATATATATCGCAAACTTTGCCATAGTAGCACATATTGCTGCATCCTTTGATTGGTAGAAAATACTGCATTTGCCATACAGATAAATCACACATTTCTAACAAACGTTTGCTGATATACGGAATACGGGTAGTCCTCACTTAACAACAGTAATTGGGAGAGGAAGTCTGTTGCTAAGCAACGTGACCATAAGTGATGTCATGTGAATATGCTGACTTACAATTTCAGCAGTCCATTACTATTGTGGAAAGCCTCCCTCCTAGAAGAATGAAATATTTTTAGGAATATTAAGAAGGCAAGATACTATATTTCTCCAAATGGAGAATTGGAAAAACGTGTTCTTAAACCAGCCTGTCTCCCTGACCCAAGCAGAAACTGAGGAGGCCAGCTTTTAGAAATGCAGATTTGGTAATCCATTCAAGACAGGATATTTAGAAACAAAGGCAGAATGGTAGGATTAGAAGCAGTCCCTCACCCAAGATCCAACACAGGACAAAAGCCATTAGGCACAATAGGAATTGCCCAACACCCTGTCAGAACATAAGCCCCTTCATTGCACCACCCCCAGAGCAGTCTAAACTTCAAAGAAATAGAAACCTAGGAACTGATAAAACAATAAGGCAGAGGTTGACCAGATTAGCTCAGATTACCTAGGATTTGCATTTCCTCTTTTGCCTATAGAGCCAGCTGTGACCCCTACATGACCTTATAGGAATCTGACAACAGCCAATAGAATATTAAAGGACATGTTCTTGCACAGGAAAAGGAAGCTCAAATACAAAGCTAAAAGAAGGTATAAAAACCCACCTATTCTCAGCTCCATTTTGTCAGCTGCCCAGAATCACATGTGGTTCTGCTTCATCAATGAACCATCTTTCAAATCAGTCTCCATTTTCATCCATCTCCAGTTTCTTTCTCCCGGCTTGGAATTCAACCAGATGGATATTTCTTCCAACACCATCATTTAGGTCAGGGATATCAAACTCATGGGCCGCGGGCCAGATCTAGCTGGTGTGGTGCTTAAATCTGACTTGTAGGGCTGCCTGGAAATAAAAGGATCTGCCTGCGGTGCTTCTGGTGGCCAAAGCAGGGTGGGGGGGCTGCATGCAGCCTCCTGCGCCCCATTTTTGCCTCGATGGCCTCCTGCAGCACTCTGCCAGCCAAAATTGGGTGTGGATAGGCTGTGCAATCCCCCCTCTGTACCCCTTTTGGCCAGCAGGGTGCTGCAGGAGACCAGGCCAAAAATGGGGCATGGGGGGGCTGTTTTGGCCAGCAGGGTGGTGCAGGAGGCATCTGTCCCATCTTCCTACCCACCTGGCCCACAGAGAACTATAATGCTGATCCAGCCCTCGAGGAAATCCAGTTTTACACCCATTGTTAAGGTAAATACCCTGCAATCCAAGCATCCTGCAGTCATGTGATCACTTTTTGCAATGTTCTGCTAACTTCCCCATTCAGCCGTGAAATAAAGCAACTCGGATGCCTTTGAGGTAGCCAAAAAGTTTGTTTGATTGATTTAGTAAAGTTTATACTTAAGCTGGAAATGCTTCCATTGGGAAGAGAAATTCCGTTTGAAGTCAATAAAAATTCCTAAAATAGCTATTTCATAGTTGTTGAGTTAAGGTCATTATCCCAGATTCTTCCTAAACCTTCCAATTTATCAACAATTTCAAAGTAGATTTTATCCAAAAAATTGGACATTCGTGATTCTCATTATCAAAACTCAATTATATCCCATTATAGCCCAATGATTTCTCATTGCTCCTACTCCCAGAAATTAAAACACCTTTTCTGCTATACATTGTTCCAAAGCACTTTCCATGCTTTTAAGGGAAATAGATAACTTTCCAATTTAGCCCAGAATGGATGATACTCAACTATATTTTCACTCCACCAGCAGATGGCTGATAAAATATTGGCCTAATGATATTTTTTGCAAATTGGATATGTTAAAGACAACTTCCTCAAATAATAATCTCAATTTAGCCAAAGAAAACTTTGGTGATCCCTAATCCCAAATAAATTTCCTCAATAATTTATCTATCCAAAGAAAATATTTATTTGGTATTAACATAGGATATTTCCATAAACAAAGAACAATGTTCATTTTAATAACATTAGTTTTGCCTTAAATGTTGGTCCATTGCCTTCTGTTTTATCTTCCTGTTTGTTTCCAGGCCCAAAATAGCGGGCTGGTTTTAGTCACTAGAGTCTCTTAGATTGGGGCTAAATTCTGTATTGACAGGCAATGGTCTAATGCAAGACAATTGGTTATTTGAGGATCTAGAGACAATAAACACAGCAGTAAATGAAGAGATTTTAAGTTTTATTATTAACTTTAGCAGACAGATTTAACAGAAACAAAAGCATAACATACCAAGCAAGACAAAAACAAATCTCTGTTCAGCTGTTGGGACTCCCAGTGGAACAATAGTAGAGAGACCTCAAAACAGTGAAGTTACATAACACTCAGCACTATGTAGAAGATCCCACAATAAAGGGCAATACTAGGGTCTTATCAAAACTTGCTACCAAAACCACATTATCTTTTTTTTTTCTGTGGTACTGAGATTGCAGAACCTGACCTTGGCTAGATAAACAAGATCCTGTACAGATAGCCAGTAGCAACTTAAATCTTGATCTTTTTCTACAGCTTTGTGAAGATTCATCCCTTTCCTCTATTTATCAAGAAAGAGTGAAAAAGCAAGGTAAACATCATCATACTCTGAATCTAGAATCTTCTTAACATGAAGGAGAAATCAAAAGATGCCATTACAAACTTCAAAATACAATGGTCTCCCTCAATGCCTCTATCAGTTCTCAAAAAACTATATGACCCAGCTCAAAATTAAAATTAGAGATTCTTTTGCTATGGGAACACTCATTTGTTAAGTTGGTAAGTTTTAGGATGGAAGCCCTAATATGATGGATTGTGAGACACACAAATGTAAGTAATAATTAGTCCATGAGGTGCCACAAGATAGTTGTTTTTTGCCATGACAGTAAAGAGCAATCTCTTTTACCTTGTAGATTTGGCTGATTGAGTTGGGTTAAAAAAAAGAAACTGAAGTGCTTCTGTGTAAGATACCTTACACATAAATCTAACTCTTTGCACATTGGATGAGAGAAAGACAGTAGTTAAGGTGATGAACAATGCCTTCAGGGTTCATTGAGTGTCCAGCAGACTTCACAAAGCTGTGAGGATAAAATGAGAACTTTATTACTACCATGAATTGCAAGGGTACAAGTGAGACATGAATGTGATCATCAAGTTTATTTGGGCAGGCAGGAATTTGGTGGGGAAATGGCATATAAATCTTAATTACAAGAGAGAAGAGGAAAACTATTACACCCCCAGAGGATAATGCCATCTAGTATGTTTTTAAAAACTGCAGCTAAATCTACAATAAAGGTAAGCAATCAAACATAAAGAAGTCATATTAACTGGTTGCTTTCAGAATGGGAACACTTTGAATTCCTATAAGACTTTCTATTTATGGTGTTCCCCAAGTATCTTTAAAGTGCAGTAGAGTGTTTGATTTTAGCATTCTGACCTGAAATTACAGGTGAAACTCAAAAAATTAGAATATCATGCAAAAGTTCATTTATTTCAGTAATGCAACTTAAAAGGTGAAACTAATATATGAGATAGACTCATTACATGCAAAGCAAGATAGTTCAAGCTGTGATTTGTCATAATTGTGATGATTATGGCTTACAGCTCATGAAAACCCCAAATCCACAATCTCAGAAAATTAGAATGTTACATGCAATCAATAAAACAAGGATTGTACATAGAACAATATCAGACCTCTGAAAAGTATAAGCATGCATATGTACTCAGTACTTGGTTTGGGCCCCTTTTGCAGGAATTACTGCCTCAATGCGGTGTGGCATGGAAGCTATCAGCCTGTGGCACTGCTGAGGTGTTATGGAAGACCAGGATGCTTCAATAGCAGCCTTCAGCAATTCTGCATTGTTCGGTCTCATGTCTCTCATCTTTCTCTTGGCAATGCCCCATAGATTCTCTATGGGGTTCAGGTCAGGTGAGTTTGCTGGCCAATCAAGCACAGTAATCCCTGGTCATTGAACCAGGTTTTGGTGCTTTGGCAGTGTGGGCAGGTGCCAAGTCCTGCTGGAAAATGAAGTCAGCATCCCCATAAAGCTCGTCTGTGGAAGGAAGCATGAAGTGCTCCAAAGCTCCTGGTAGAGGGCTGCGTTGACCCTCGACTTAATGAAGCACAGTGGACCAACACCAGCAGATGACATGGCTCCCTAAATCAACACAGACTGGAAACTTCACACTGGACTTCAAGCATCTTGCAGTGTGTGCCTCTCCATTCTTCCTCCAGACTCTGGGTCCTTGGTTTCCAAATGAGATGCAAAAGTTGCTCTCATCAGAAAAGAGGACTTTGGACCACTGAGGAACAGACCAGGTCTGTTTAAGGTAAAACGCTTCTGACGTTGTTTGTTGTTCAGGAGCGGCTTGACAAGAAGAATACGACATTTGAAGCCCATGTCCAGGATCCGTCTGTGTGTGGTGGCTCTTGTTGCATTGACTCCAGCCTCAGTCCACTCCTTGTGAAAGTCCCCAACACTTTTGAATGGCCTTTTCCTGACAATCCTCTCCAGGCTGCGGTCATCCCTGCTGCTTGTGCACCTTTTTCTTCCACACTTTCCCCTTCCACATAACTTTCTATTAATGTGCTTTGATACAGCACGTTGGGAACATCCAACTTCTTTTGCAATTACCTTTTGAGGCTTTCCCTCCTTATAGAGGGTGTCAATGATGGTTTTCTGCACAACTGTCGGGTCAATGGTCTTTCCCATGATTGTGATTCCTACTGAACCAGACTGAGAGACCATTTAAAGCTCAGGAACCCTTTGCAGATGTTATGGCTTAATTAGCTGATTAGAGTGGGACACTTTGAGCCTAGAATATTGAACCTTTTCACAATATTCTAATTTTCTGAGATTGTGGATTTGGGGTTTTCATGAGCTGTAAGCCATAATCATCACAATTAGGACAAATCACGGCTTGAACTATCTTGCTTTGCATGTAATGAGTCTATCTCATATATTAGTTTCACCTTTTAAGTTGCATTACTGAAATGAATGAACTTTTGCATGATATTCTAATTTTTTGAGTTTCACCTGTAGTTCTTTGCCTATTTGTAGTTTCCATTTCTTAGAGATTCTTGCATTCATGCACAAACTTTTCAGGCTATGAGAATTAAAATGGGTCAAGTACTGATCAATATGAGGTCTTACTAAAAATAAATCAGTATGAAATATTAAATATTTCACTAGGTGAATTTCATCAGAAAAAATTATTGGAAGTTACAACTTACAACACACACAAAAAAATTGAACCTTGTTTCCAGTTAGGTTAAGCATCTCCCTCAATATAAAAGGCACCACAGTTTTTTAGAAACAAATTATACCCTTCAAGCTAGACAAGGCTACATTAGAAGTAGAATTGTTCTGTTACTACAGTATATAAAACAGCTGCTCTGCATCAAAAATGATTATGTTTCTTTCCCAACTCCACTTCCAGGAGCTTTTATTGACTAAGACAGAACTCCTGGATATTCCATTGTTAACCTGACCCTTCAGGTATATTGGGATGTAAAAGTAACCTTAAGGAACAGGAGGAAGAGCTAAAACCAAAACAATAGTCAGAAAAAAGAAATTTGAGTCCAAGGCAGAAATGTACTTTGAGAAAGCAACTCAGATAACTGTCCCTAGTTTTCTTGTCCACCTAATGAGAAGGAAGGACTCACAAGAGAAGAGCCTAATGCTGGGAACAATTGAGGGCAATAGAGGAAGGGGACGACAGAGAATGAGGTGGCTGGATGGAGTCACTGAAGCAGCAGGAGTGAGCTTAAATGGACTCCAGAAGATGGTAGAGGACAGGAAGGCCTGTAGGAACCTTGTCCATTGGGTCGTGATGGGTCAGACACAACTTCACAACCAACAATAACAAAATTCTCTTAAAGGGAGAGAGGGAGGAAGCACATTCAGACTTACAATATTTGATTATTGTAACCTTATAATAAAAGTAATATTAGCATTCATAACTTTGGTTTCCTAGTCTGGTCTATCTCAAAGGGATGACAACCCATCATTGTCATAGGGACCATCCATCTTGCTCCTGGTCATCTCTTCCAGCATTATAGATTTCTCAAGGGATTCTGCTGGCTTAATCATCATTAATAGTAGATCTCCTACAAAAGACTGAACAGGGAGTTTCATTTAGTCATTCTGACATGGTGGTTTGAATGCCATAATTGTACTCAGTAATTAAAGTCATCTCATAAACACCATACAATTTTTCAAACTCTATTCACTTGATTTTCATAATAACAAATGTAATTATACTTTGTAGGGCACAACGTTTGAGCAACAGAATCCCATTCAAATCATAGGTCTTTACATACTTCTTTACACCTACAAGTGTGTCTATGGATCAGTACCAATGTTGTGTATTTCCTGCTAACAAGAAAAGCATTAGTGGCAAAACATGAAGTGCTTTCCTGATACCCACTTTGTACAATAATCAGTTCTAAAAATAACAAACCCTATCACTGGCAGTTTAACAGAGAGAAATGACAGCTGAAATATCAAAGATCTCACTTTATTGTCACTTTCTAGGTACCATCAGCAATTTAAAACATTCTGCAGAAATGGGAAGAAAACAGGTTCCTGGGTAATTTGGAATGACAGGAAGTCCTATAGGTCACATCCCATATATTTTCTTTTGATAACTAATCATATTGAAGCCTGAGGTGTCAGCTAAAGTCCCCAGGCTATATCCAGTCCTCCTGGGCTTCTTTATGTGAACATTGTACCCTGGTTGACTCCACACCTTTCTACTCTTTCCATGACCACAAAATTAATGCCCCAATAGCAATAGCACTTAGACTTATATACCACTTCACAGTGTTTTACAGTGCTCTCTGAGTGGTTTACAGAGTCAGCATATTGCCCCCAACAATCTGGGTCCTCATTTTACTGACCTTGGAAGGAGGGAAGGCTGAGCCAACTTTGAGCCTGTTGAAATTTGAACTGCCAAACTGCAGGCAGCCGGCAGTCAGCAGAAGTAGCCTGCAGTACTCCACTCTAACCACTGTACCACTGTGGCTCAAGTAGAGCAAAGGATTGCTTAAATGCTTTGTCCCTTCTTGTTGAATGTACATTGTGGCTTGAAGGTGGAAGTACAAATATATTATATTGTAGTGCAGGTATGTTTCATATTTCACCTAGAATGTCTATTCATACCAGACATGCTTCTTTATTTTGCTGTTGTTTTCACTTTCGTTTATTCACCTTCTTAGTACATTCATCTGCTATTTTTGGTACATTTGTTTTATTGAGTTCTCAGGATGGTATACAGGCGTCAGGTTGCACAAGGCAGTCAGCTGATAGGAGAGAAAAGCACAATGGGAATGGGCAAAAGAGAATTTGGAAGTCCTATAAAACCTGGGAATTGAACTTGAGATTCTGCCTGGCCAGATTCAACCTATAGCTAAAAGGATTGGTCAGAAGAATTGCAAGAGAAAGGGGGAGTACTAACTTAACAATTGTGGTGATTCACTTAACAACTGTGATGAGAAAGATCATAAAATGGGTCAAAACTTACTTAATTGTCTTGCTTAGACTACATGTAATAACGCCAAGTACCTTCTGGTTTTCTCAAATTTGGGATGATCCTTCAACTGCATTCCACAAGTTTCTAGCCAATATGGACAACAATTACATTACCTAACACATCAGGAAATGGCGGTGCATTTATACACAGATTTTGACATAGGTTTGAGAAAGCATTAATAGTCTCTTCTTTTCAGGGGCAGAAGATAACCAAGACTGAGTTGCTGTTTTTCTTCCCCTTTTAATCAAGGTTATCTCCATCTTCCTCCTCAACACTTATGTTTCTACAACCCTGTAGGACTTATAGTACTCTTATAAATTAAGCAAATTAATTTTGACTCAGGCGCTATCCCTGAGATTAAAATGCAAAAATAATTTGTGTGATCTCTTTTGGTTTCCCATTGGTGAGAAATCCCAGTTGTCCCACCTTTCTCTCTTCAGAATTTACTTACCTTGCAAAGCCAAGGTGTTGTGGCATCTTGGCACCTTTTCCTAGGACCTTCTTGGATGCTCTGACCAGCGGGATGTTGTTCAAGCCACATCAATGACAAGAGACAGAGGGTAATAAGGGCACTTGATGTTATGAAGGGCAATGTTTGTGCCCCCATTGAAATATCCCTAGACTTGGATAAAAATAAAGATGAATTTCTACCTATGTCCTTTAATCTTTAGCCAGTTACAGTTTACAGTAGCATAAGGTAATCATGGAGAAGTTTCAATCTAAATATTTTAAATGCATCATTTGAAATACAAGGAATTGTTTTGCTGTTTGTGAAACTAGCATTTTCTCTCTAACAAAATGCATTAAGTTGCTGAAAGCTTCATTGCAAGAGGTCAAATCTTTGTAGACAAGTATAAAGATAATAGCAGAATACCTGTCCACATTATATGGGTGATTCAAGCAGGGAACAGGTGATGAAGGAAAGTTGGAATGAAGTAGCAAGTATGTCAGAAAACAGAACAAAACGTAGGAAGGGCTGGAGAAAAAACAACAACATTGAAGGACTGGTTGGCTGACTAACAAAAGGAGAAAATGGCTGAGAAACCTATCAGAAGAGGTAGATAATTCAGAGCTTTTCTCCAGGGAGTCTTGGTAAAGGTTAAGGCAAGAGTCCCTATGATTATTATTTTTTTACCTTGAAAGAATTTTTTTCTAATCCTTTAGGCAAGAGAAATGTCCAGGGATCTTGTTTGGAGCAAGAGTCATTCACATTGTATTAATGTGAAGAAAGTTATCTTCCAAAAAAAAAGAATCCTCTGAGGACTTTCTTATTTATAGAATTTCTCTTCAGTGGTGGCAAAAAATATTCTCAGGGAAGCCCCCAATACTGTCTCTGATAGATTTTTCTAGGCAGATTTTCTAAAAACTGCATCCTTTAAATTCTTTGAAAATTCTTTGTTTAACCTCTGCTGGCATTTGCTCTGTTTGAATGCTTGACTTTTATTTTTGGCTGCACAATTGTGCAGCACACATTTTTCATGCAGAAATTTCCACTATCCTTGAGGGAGAGGGCAAGATTTCCTTCAAAGATTCTGTAGAGCTATTGCGAACCATATTGGGTTAAATAAACCATCTGTGGAAAGCAACTATAAATGTTCCCAACTATTTTAACCTGCTCTCTTTTTTAAAATCATCTCAGAAAAATTATTTCTCAAGAGGCCCTTGGAAAATACAAGTACAGAGAGTAAAATATCAAACATGTAATTAATTTGAAAGAAGAGTAGGTGAAATGTAATTCCCAACATTACATTCACATCAAGCTATAAATATGATTACTTATATTAAGGGGTAGGCAAAAAGTCTGTCAGAATCCACTCACAAAACCTCAGGTATAACAGAGCTTTGTCTTATGGACACATCTTAGTTTCCCCAATTTTGTGATCAAAGTAGACTGTGACCAGAAGAGTGAGAGTAGTACAAACTCTGCTGGGTTCAGGCTATATCTTTGGAAACTAGAGGCAGGGAATTCTGGGGAGGCATGGCAAATTAAAGATGTATTTGCAAAAATCAACAACCAAAGCCTAGGAACCAATGAGTAGACCAGTTCTTTGAAACGTCTCTGGATAAGAGGACAGAAGATTGCCTACATATGTTCCGTATGGCTGCTCCTCATGCGGAGACAGCAGGATACATTGTAAAATGTTAAAACAACAGACCCAGGAATTAATTTTAATAGTGTCTACCACAACAAAAGACATTATGGAAGAGGAACAAGTTCTACCTGAGGAGATTGAGACTGATTTGAAAATAGATTTTAAAGTGACAGATTACAAGAACGATATGGAAAAAGATATTATACTCGATATACAGAAGAAACTGGCTGATGTCTTAATAATTAAAAAACCAAGAGAGTGACTTCAATAGTTTTCCTATAATGGATTTAAGAATGAAGCTTGTTAAACCTTTGAAGAATTTTGTGAGAAGGAAAAAAGAAAAAAAATGAGGAAAAAACAGGTTCTATGACATTATTGAAGGGTCTAAAGATCAAGTTTGCTAGAAGTAAAAGGAAAGAATATGAAGTTGGTTTATTTGATCAAGGTTAAAATAGATATATTGTTATCTTTGGCTATGCTTAAAGGGTTTTTGTTCACATGTTGGAATTATAAAGTCATGGATTTGTTTATAGATAAGAGAGAAATCATTTTTGGTATTTTAAGATAAATTGATGGGTTATTAAAATTGTTTATATTTGTGATGAGGGTGGGAAGTCACTTCTATTTTTTTATTATTTTTTTCTTTTCTCCATTTCTTTCTATCTCCCCCTTTTTTCTTTTCTGTACTTTTTCTTTTTTCTTTTTTAGTTTATTAGTTTTTATTGTTGTAATTATAATTCTTAATGAAATTATTGTTTTAAAAATAGAGAGCCTTAGAATGACAAATTTGTGAAGTCATTGGACAAGTTTTATCTTCAATTCTTCACAAAATTAATTAAAAGCTTTAGAACGTAAACAATTTAAAATATACAGAAAAAAAGCTTAATATTTGGATCTAAAAACCTTAGAAACAAATTAAGAATACAGATAAATTTAAGATTTTTATTTTTATTATTATATTTTGAAATTACTGCAATTATAAAAATAAATAGCTTTATATGGGAAACAATTTTTTGGCTTTTCTGGTTACTGTAAGTTATAACAAAAATAAGTGATGATCTTAGAAATTGAGCACTAGAGGGAACTAAAAGTTCTGAACAAAATTTTAAAATGCAAACCTGTTCTTGATATCAGTTAATACTGGACTGACAAAATGACAGGAAACATTATAACATCAAATATATCAAAGGAGATCTTTGAAAAATGGAGCCAAAAGTTAATCAACATTTTCAGTAATTATGTCTTTTTCTATGGGTAGACCACATATATAGATATTAATGGTGTGGAACAATTTTTTTCTGTCAAGACAGAGAAAGTACTGAAAATTAAAATACAAATGATAAGCCAAGAAAATGATTTGGAGAAGGACATTTTACTGGACATACAAAAGAAAATGGCACCTACATTTTAAAAAGGAAAAGGAAAATACAAATGATAAACCAAGACAATGACCTAAAATGATTTCGTATTTGATCTGTAAAAAAGCCTTAAAGCCTTGAAAAAGATAAATCTGTGCAATTGGATTAAAAACAATTGAAGAGAAATCAAATTCTATGAAAATATTTGATTGAATTAAAGATGAAGACTATTAGAAGTAAGAGGAAGGAATGTAAAGTTGGTTTATTTCATCAAGGTTAAAATACAGACCCCCCAAGTTGTAGCAATCCTTTGTGGACTTTTTGTTGACCCCCAAGCAGGGGTGAGATTCTACCAGTTCGCACCTATTCACTAGAACCGGTTGTGAACATTCTAAGTAGTTCGGAGAACCGGTTGTTAGAAGAAATTCCTGGCCTAATCCTGTAAGGAAGGCAGGAAGGAAACATTCTGGTGTTGCTTACAGAAACTGCCTCTCCATTAACCCTTATTACATTCTTGGCAGGACTAGACTTCCTGTCTCAGGAACTTCTCTGGAGTTTTTTCCCCCTTCCTTTGCTGGTACTTTGCTTGTGTGGAGTGACCATTCAAAGTTACAATGGTACTGAAAAAAGTGACTTATGACCGTTTTTCACACTTACGACTGTTGCAGCATCCCCACAGTCATGAGAGGCCAGGCGAGGAGATGCGTGCCTCAATGTGAGTGATATTGAGTTGGCCACACCCAGCCAATAACATGACCACCAAGCTATGCCCACCACCGAAGCCATGCCCACAGAACCGGTTGTTAAAAAATTTGAATCCCACCCCTGCCCCCAAGACTGAAAAGTAGATGTTTTATAGGTAAAGGATGGGATATAGGATGAAGTTTGTTTATAACCATATAGAGTGTGAAGAGTTGCTACATTTGTTTATACTTGTTGTGATGAAGGTTGGAAGTCACTTTTTTATATATTTTTCTTTTTTATTCTTCCCCCCTCCCTTTTTTTTCTTTAAAAAAGGAATTGGGGATTGAGTGGGAGATTTAAAGCAAAAGACAGGTAAGAAAAGGAAACCGGACCTCTATATACACTCTTTTTCCTCCTCCTCTGGAAAAAAAATTTTTTTTGAGAGAGATTAAGCTTTCCCTCAATATCTATCAGTTTTGCAGCTGAGGAATTCCTGTTGTGCAGGATTCAGACATGAACTGTTCCTGTCAGACTGATTTACCTATATCTCTTTCACTATGGTCCCGAAACAATATATACGTTTACATTGATTAAATAATAAAAAAGGTTAAATATTCACATTAGAAGCAGTATTCTCCCATTTCAAACCACAAACAAGTCCAAGAAAAGCTTCCTCCAGTCCAACTTGTTTCAGGAAAATAATTTCTTTCTGACTTTGCTAAATTCCTTCCAAAGTATATCCTCCAAAACGTGCATGTTTCTGCATTGTTTGGATCCTCTATATATTTTTAGAGTATTTGATTTCAGAAGAAAATGGCTTCAGTTGTGATTCTCAGTTCACATGTCATGTCCTTCAGAGAATATTCCAAGTAAAATAAGCGCTCAGCAAGTAAACAACAATTCTTTCTACCTAAATTGGCCCTGTCAAAATACATGATGCTATTATTTAGGACATCCTTCTATCTAGACTTTTTCAGCAACTGTGATCTCCAAAAGCTTTTTGAGATGATTACTGCCTGTAAGGAAACAGTGAACAGCAGCATAGACACTTCGGGAAACAATAACTTAAATGAAAAGGAAATGTCAGGGCCGGCTAACCTAGAGAGAAATATTGTGTGCCACCAAGTGAGAAATACACTTCCATGTCCCTTTTGTTTTGTGGTCTGCAATATATTTTATATACAACTGAAAAATAGCTTATGTTATAGTTCTGGAAAAGTTGGACTCAGCAACAATATTCTTAAAACACATTTAAAGAAATCTGGATTAGTGCTTCTGCCTGTAAAGGGGATATCCAGTATTTGGGGACCCAATGAGGAAAAATATGTGCTAAGAGAGATCCTTATTATTCAGAAAGAATTCCAAGATATGCAGGGAAACCCTGGGGTTTATTTAAGGACAGAATACCCACTCTGCTTCTTCAAGCAAATATTGGCAGGAAAGGGTTATAGATGCAAACGTTTCCATGCTGAACTTGGGAATTAGGCTGAAACTGTTTGTTGGATCCTAAAGAAGGAGTTAAGTACAAAATATTTGCTGGACTGTAATGGAAGAACAGATGCTCATGCTAGGGAGTATGCAGCCTCTAGTGCAGTGCATATTCTCCAAATTCAATTCTGCTCTAACAGGATATTTTAAATCAGGGGTATACAATATTTTTCAGAGTTGGAGCTGTATAGAGTCCTTGAGCAGCATGGCTAGAGTGGGAACAAGGAGAAGAAATTTTATACCCAATTTCATGTCAATGAAAATTAAACGTAAGGGATAAAATCCAGCTCGTTTTCCTTGAATCCAGCCATTCCCCTCTTCTAGGGTGCTAAAAACCACAGTTCAACTATGAAGTTTTTGGCGGATCCTGGCAACTGTAGATTTCGGAGGGCTACTTATTTTCTACGGCCACAGGTCATAGGCCTCTGTTTTAAACTCCATAGTTTAAAGATTGTGGTGGACTTTGTTTCTCCGGAAGTATTAAAGCAAAGGATGAGTAGCCATCCTCTCTCAGAGGCTGCGGTAGCTGCATCCTGCATTGTAGAGCCAAATATACAGTTGGTTGGGCTATGGGACATTTGAAATCTCTTTTAATCCTCAGATTCAGAGACAGTTGAAGATGCAGGAGTAATGCTGGATTCCCCTGCAGTAGAGGGAGATAAAGCATTAGAAATTCCCAAACAATGGATTAAGAATTGCCCTTAAAGGTAAAGGTTTCCCTCACACATACATGCTAGTCGTTTCTGGCTCTAGGGGGCAGTGCTCATCTCAGTTACAAAGCCAGCGCTCAGAAGAGCCAGCGCTGTCCAAAGACGTCTCTGTGGTCATATGGCCAGCATGACTAAACGGTGAAGGGGCACAGAACACTGTTACCTTCCCACCAAAGTGGTCCCTATTTTTCTACTTGCCTTTTTACAAGCTTTTGAACTGCTAGGTTGGCAGAAGCAAGGACAAGTAACAGGAGCTCACTCCATTATGCAGTGCTAGGGATTCAAACTGCCAAACTGCTGACCTTTCTGATCGACAAGCTCATTGTCAGCCACTGAGCAACCATGTCCCTTTAGAATTGCCCTTAAATCAATTTAAATATATAGCGGGGTAGCAAATTCAGCTGCCTGACTTAACATTTGCCTGACATAGTTAGGAAACATTTACTTTTATTTCTTGATAAAATGTTAGCCCTGCCTGCATATTTTCTCTTAGACTTTAAAATCCAGTCTGTGGCCTTATTCCAGCCATAGGTTTTTTTCTGACCAAACAATAAAAAGGAAGAAGGAAGAGAACAGGAAAGAAGGAAACCCAACTAGTCAATCAATCAAGATAGATTGATACATATATTCAAATCCTCAAAGATAAAACTCTGATAGATTAGAATAGATTTGAAAATTAATGTTTTTCTTTTCTGTGCTGAATCTTCTATGTTTCAGTAGTCAACAAAATGAGCCACTTTCTGAGCCTATCAAAGCAGAAGAAACCAAACTTATTACTGACAATATGAGGAATGGTAAAAATGCCAGTCCAGGTGGTTTTTCTTTAGAATGATACAAAGCTCACACAAATCTTTTGGCTTTTAATCATTTACATAGGTATCCGAATGTGATATTTTATGACCTGCACATCTGCTAGTTTCTCTTACTGCAGGGGTCCCCAACCACCGGTCCGCGGACCGGTACCGGTCCGTGGAACAAATCCTACCGGGCCGCTGGTTTGCTGGGCGCCGCCATCTTGTTTTGATGAAAAAGTGCTTCCAGTGAGCTTTTCCAGGTAAAAAGCTCACCGGAAGCACTTTTTCATCAAAACAAGATGGCGTCGCCCAGCTGATGCCGGTACCGGGCCGCGGCATAAAAAAGGTTGGGGACCACTGTCTTACTGGACCAGATAGAGAAGAAGCATGGCTTATCTCAGGATTGCACAGAAAATACTAGTAAGCTTAAGAATATCCTGACCAAGCGGGATTTATATGTCACCGAAAAATGGATGAAAATGTGAGATTCATAACTCTTATAGCTCTAAATAATATGGTGGATTTTAGTGTAATTATGTCCCTTTGGATGCAGATAAGATCTTTGATTAAAATTTTTATCAAATCAAATATTATCAAATCTATTATTATTAGGAGCTTATAGTGGACTATAGAAGGAACAGATGAGACATCGACCCCCTTGCTTATCAGTGGAGCAAGTGGCCAGTTTTAAGTTTCTGGGTGTTACCATAAAAGAGGACCTGACCTGGGGTGTTCATATTGCAGCACTGGTCAAAAGGGCCCAGCAGAGATTATACTACCTGATGCTTCTCAGAAAACAACAACTGAATAAGAAACTGCTGGTGACCTTCTACCGCTGCACCATAGAGAGCATTTTAACATACTGCACCTCTGTATGGTTTGCCAATTGCACAGTGGCAGACAGGAAAGCACTCCAGAGGGTTAATGTTCTGGGTTAACCCAGAAGATCATGGGTTGTCTCCCCTCTTTGGAAGAGCTTTATAGCTCCCGCTGCCTTAAGAAAGTTCAAAACATTCTCAAAGATCCATCTCATCCTGAGAACCCTTTTTTTTTAACTATTACCATCTGGCAGGCGGTACAGGTACAGGTGGTATTCAGCAGGTTCTGACCAGTTCTGGAGAACTGGTAGTGGAAATTTTGAGTAGTTCGGAGAACCGGCAAATACCACCTCTGACTGGCCCCATCCCCATCTACTCTCTGCCTCCCGAGTCCCAGCTGATCGGCTGGCCCTTCTTCTGTTGCCCTGCACAGGAGAACGGAGCTGGAAAGCAGGTTAGTGGGGTGGGGAGGGAATGGGGATTTTACAGTAACCTTTTCCCAGGAGTGGGGGGGAATGGAGATTTTGCAGTATTCTTCCCCTGCCACGCCCACAGAACCGGTAGTAAAAAAAATTGAATCCCACCACTGGGTACAGGATAATAAAAACAAGGACAAATAGGCTGAAAAACAGCTTCTATCCCAGGGCAAGTAGCTCTGTTGAATTCTACTGTATAGTGCAGTATTGGTGCAGTGTCGTGGGTTTTCAGTTCAATGTGTGGAGAGTATAGGATGTGGGTTTGTGTTTATTTTCATGGTCATATACACTGAAGATTGTGTTTGATTTCATTGTACGAGGTGCAGTGATAATAAAGTAAACTAAACTATTGGCAACACCTGTCTGTCAATGTTTTCTTCTCCTCAGGAGTTATTCTCTTCAGGATTTCAGTTGGTTTTCTTTTCTAAAAACTCAAGAGAAGACCAAAAGCTTCGTTAATCTGTATTTTTATTAGGCAGATATCTATGGCAGGATTGTGCTGTCTCTCTATTATTACCTGATGTATATTTGGCATTGTTTGTTAAAGAATTAAGGAACTTGAAGTATTCCCATTTGCACATGATATGCTGCCACCCATTAACAAATCTGAATCTTCCTTATCCAAATTAATAAAATTAACAAATGGTTTAGGGGCCCTTTCAGTATACAATAGTAACTGATGTAAATCCAAATGATTGACTTTAAGCAATAATGAGTGACAAAATCAGAATTTTATGGATAGTTTCAATGGATCCTTGAAAAAGTAATTATTTGAAGTGGAAATTATCATCTGAGATGTATATTTATGCAAATTGATTTTAAACATAGCACTGTCAGAATTAGTAACAGATTTGGATGATGGACCTCATTTAAAATGAACATTTGGGATAAAATAATATTTTACAAATGAAAGCTTTCCCAAAGTAATTTATACCATATGCTGTATTCCTTTATGTATTCCTAAACTGTATTTTCAAAAACTTGAATGTGTTGTGTTGTTTATGTATTGTTTGGGATGTTTATTTAAGGAAAAGTCTCCCTTGCTTTCCACTTAGAAAAGTTCAGCACTTAACTTGGACAACAAAATGGATCTTCACTTGTTAATAATGATATTTTTCCCTATTGAAAACTGCCCTTATAGGCTATCATAAAATAAGTATATTGCACCCAGGGAGGAGGTTACTTAGAGAAGGTTCTAAGCTTCCTTGGAAAGTATAAATTTTCTGTATAAAGACAGTATGATATATAACATCACAGCTTCATCTTGATTCTTAGGATCGTGCTAGCTGAATATTATGGAGAATCCAACTGTAAGTAAATATCTTGAAAAACCTGAGAAGAGAATCAAACCTCTTTTGATGTTTACATGTGGGCTGGCTCTCTTAGCCTTTTCTAGAATTAGAAGATTCCACCAAGCAATCTACATCCAGCATTCACAGGATCAGTCCAGAGATAGTATAGACAGGAACAAGGTAGACTAATGATTAAGCCATCACTGGAGCTGATCCAGTAACACATGTGCCTTCTGAAGCCATTTTAATTACTCAGGTGCTCTGCAGTCCCCATCAAGAAGCAGCTGAAGCCTTGCAGCTTTGACTTTGCTAGGATCTCCTTCTGCAAAGATTTTTTTTGGGGGGTGGGGGGGCTGGTTGCCTGTCACTACTTTGCCTAGCTGATTTCTCACTATCCATCCACTAACCCCTAAGCACTGGGGGACTTGTTCTTGGTCAAAAATCTAGGGTGGGAATTGTAGAGCCTATATTTGGTCAGTGAGACTTGGTTTTTCAGAATTTAAAGGACCAGACTGATTGATTAATTTATATTCATCAGTTTGGTCTACTTCGGAGGAAGATAACATATTTAGATGGGCACTAACAATGTTCCTTTGTTCCTTTTCTTCTTATAAAACATTTTAAACAATTAGAAAGGGAGAAGGGAAAGAAAGCAAATATGAACAAAAAATGGCGCCAGAAGAAAAAATGAGAAACCAAGAACAGAAGGAGAAGGAAAACAAGTGGAGATATCTTTTAAAGCATTGCGGAGTAAACAGAGGCTCTAGTATCAACATAAGATTACAGCAAGAAAACAGTTCTCTTTTAATTTTTATCCTTTTTATTCTTCACTCTTTCATGTTTAAAAAGAACTGAGTTCCTTTGTGAATTGTATCTGCCCAGCTGCACAGAACTGAACTTCCTTCTGCACATTTTCCCTCTCTAAAAAAATGTGTCCAGCTGCACATTAGAATAAACTCCAATCTGCTTTCAGTGGAATGAATGCTTAGTAAATCCATTTGGGGTGGGGAGGGGGGAGGAGGGGGGAAGAGTCAGACGGTCTCAGAGCAAGGGCCGATCTTCTCTGCATCTTGCTCCCCAGAGCGGCCAATCAGATGTTAATGGAAAACCCCAAGCCGGACAGGAGAGTGAAATCATCCACAGCATGTTTTCTTTGGAAAGCAATGCAGTTCACATTGATCACATCAGTGCTCAGATGTGCTCCTGGATAGAGTTCTCATTTAGCCTGGCAATCTCCGATTCACCTAAATTAGCATGGAAGGTGCCTTCAGGTCTGGGTTGAATATGTTTATAGCTTTTTATAATTGTGTTACAAAAAAAAATGTTTCTCATTAGAAAGAAAAATTAAAGGTAACTGTATTCCCATGATTGATAATGTCATTTTTCACAGAGTATTAAACTTATCTGTACCTGTCCTCATGCACTTGTACCGTGAATGTATGTTTTATCAAAATTACTCTAGTTTCAGCCTTTATTCCAAATGCTCTGCTTACCCAAATATATGACTTGCACTCTATAATGTATGTGTGTGCAAACACAAATACAGTATGGCAAGGTTTTCCCATATTTTTTTAAAAAAATTCTCATGCATGTTGAGGTTGAGATTCTAATGCAACAAATTTAGTGTGTTTAGTATGTCATGCAGCTTTCTTTACTTATCTGTCATCCACTGATCATCTGCAAAGCATAGTCAATTTACTTCCTTCCCATTTTATTGATTTCATTCTCTATAAATATGTTAAATGATGCAGGGAACAGCAAGCACCCTTGACAGACCTCTCTCCTAATTTTGGCTCTTTGTTCATTATAATTTACTCTAATAATAGCTTCCTATTATTAGATTCTTCTGTCCCAGTAATCTGTTTCCATTTCTGCAACATACTGAATATTTTATTCCAGCTGAGTTTATCAGTGTATAACTTCTGGGCATAAAATGTCAAAAATTAGCAATAGGTCAGAGCGGACTAATTAAGATGTAATCTATCCTTACTTTTTGGGGAGCAAGTCCCCCTGAATTCTGTAGGTCTTGCTTCTAATTAAGCAAGTCTACAATCAAGCTGCTCCTTTTAACCCAGTTTAGGTATTTTTTTCTGGGTAAACTTGCATAGCTTTGAAATGAAATCATAATCATAACGTAAATGGCTCCCATAACTATGTTAAGTCCAGGTAAAACACACACACACCACCAAGATCTTTTAGGACCAGAAACTAAAATTGAGCAGTTCTATTATTGTCTAAACACATCAACTAGGACTTGTAACTTCCTGTGAGGAGGGAAGTTGTATGGTTACTACAGTATTCTGCATTTCTAGGGGCTACCACAAAGAAGAGGGAGTCAAGCTATTCTCCATAGTACCTGAAGGCAGGACAAGAAGCAGTGGGCGGAAAGTAATCAAGGAGAGAAGCAACTTAGAACTAAGGAGAAATCTCCTGACAGTTAGAACAGTTAATCCGTAGAACAACTTGCCTCCAGAAGTTGTAAATGCTCTAATTGAAAGTTTTTAAGAAGAGAGTAGATAACCATTTGTCTGGAATGGTATAGGGTTTCCTGCTTGTTCAGAGGGTTGGATTAGAAGACCTCCAAGTTCCCTTCCAACTCCGTTATTCTATTGTATTCTATTCCATTAATGGACAGGCACCACATACATACTGTACTATAAGAGGAATGTGTATTTTTTTACTGATAGCAGCTAGCAGATTGATAGGAATGTTAATATGCATCAAATTATTATTCAGTCCTTAGAGTTTTGCCATTTGAAGAACCAAAGCATAGACGGCACTATCGTCATACAGAACAATGATATACAAGCTATATAAAACCCAATTGTTTGCTTTTGCTAAGATCACGGAGTGTATTCCGATTTCATTTTTAAAAAAATCATTTTAAGATGAGTTTAATATGCTTGCCCTTTTTTATTCATCCTTCAAAAACAATGAAAATTGCAATTTAGCATAGCCATTTTAAGTCGTGTGCCTTGTTAACTTAAATTCTGTGATCAGCCTTACAGTATATCTGATGATACTTTTACAGATTATAACAGAATTTAGAGTTGAAAGAGGCTATTTTAGCCAATGAGTCCAACCTCTTGCTCAGTACAGGAATCCAAACTAAGACAGTAGATGGCTGTCTAGTCTCTGAACACATTCAATAAAAGGGAGTACACCACCTCTCTGAATAATTGATCCGGTGGTCAAACTGTTCTTCCTAGTACAAAGTGTTTTTTCCTAACATTTAGCTGGAATCTACCTTGCTGTGACTTAAAACCATGATTTGGTGTCCTGCAATACAGAATGAAAGAATCAGATTTTGATTCTTCTGTGTGACATCCTTTCACTTAGTTGAACAGTGTTATCATATTCCTTCACTGTTGTATTTTATTTCAAGGACTTTTTCAATCTTAAGGATTTGTTTCTAATCTTCTGATCATCCACATTGCCTTTCTCTGAAACAGTTTTAATTTCTCGGAATTCTTCTTGGAATATAGTACTTTAAATTTAACACAGCACTCAAAATGGAGCCGATGAAACAGAATAAAATAGAGTAATTGCTTCCTGTGATTTGGAAAACATGTATCTGTTGATGCAGCCCCATTTGCTTAACTTGCAGCTATATCACACTACAGGTCCATATTCAGTTTGCAGACAATTAAAATTTCCTGATTTTTCAATGTCTTGCATAAGAGTTTGGCTAGATCATCAGTTAATTCCTTGAATATCTTAGAATACAATGGAACCCATCTTGCAGATTTAAAGAGGCATACCATGGCTTCATTTCTATTGGTCTCAAGCTTCCATTCTATTTTCAACATGTTTCATCTGTATCTAACACCTCAAAGTAGGATTAATTTCCAATTAAATGCTGGTAGACCTGTAGGGTTTTTATACTAAATAAAACAAATTCGGTCTCCAGGTTTCATATCTGTGGATAATGTATTTTCTAGCTATATTCTATCTTTGACAACTGCACAGACAATTTTCCTGATAATTCTATTTCATAGCTGTAAACTAGGCCAAACTCCAAGAATAGTTTTGGGGTGATTTTTTTTAGAAATGTGTGTCCCTCAATTTTCTTAGCAGGTAAACAGTTCCAAAATATCCAAACCTACCTTTTTTCTGAAACATAAAATCAAACAAATAAATCTATAGTTAGTTGTATTGGTCCACGCAGAGCACATCAGAAGAGAAATCACAGTTGGGGAAAATTGTTATTAGGACCTATCAAAGTATCATTAAAGAATGTGTGAGTTTTCTGGTACTCTGTCATTCTTAATTGGACTAGGTAATGCAAAAGCCAAGGAAAGACAGAAGAAATCAGAAAGACCAAACAATCAGGTCAGAGGCTTAGCAGATAAGATGTTGGGCTTGTCAAGCTGGCAGCCCAGATTTGAGATCCGAGCACCACATGAGTCCCTGTGAGTTTTCCTCTGCTAGTTGCTAGCTATATATATATCTCCATTTCAAAGCCATTGAGCCAGCTCTCCTCAAAGACATTGCCACAGTCATGTTGCCCAGGATGATGTTTAGAGAACTGTTACCTTCCCACTGAAGTGGTATCTATTTATCTACTTACATTTGTATGCTTTGGAATTGCTACGTGGAAGCAGGAGCTGGGGCAAGGATGGGAGCTCACCCTGTCATGTGGTGCTTGGGTCTCAAACCTGGGCTGCCAGTTTTCCAGCTGACAAGCCCAACATCCTAACTGCTGAGCCACTGTGCTGCCCCAGAGTGTGGAATCAGTCCTAAATACCAAAGCTACCTTCCCTAAAAGCAGCCTGCTCTTCTCTCCCATACCCATCAATGCCACAGTGCCTTCCTGTGCCCACACCTTACTTTCACCAATCAGCCTCACTTCTTCTTCCCACAAGGCAGAGGAATCCTTCTTAACATTCACTCCCAAACAGATAGAGAAACCTAGACCTGTCAGATGATCTCCTTCCTCACCACCCAATCCACACTTACCTTCCTAACTCACTCCATTCAGCTCCCATCTCCAAGCACCTCGCTCTCACCAGGTAATTATGGGAGACTCACCTCTTGTGAGCTTTGAAGGTAAACAGCCCCACCCCCAAAATAAGTGGCAGGAAGGCCCACCCTGTTTAACCCATTCCCCCAAACATCAGTCCATGAATTAGCCATAACCATTCCATAAAGCTGGAAAGCAGGTTAGTGAGGTGGGGAGAGAATAGAAATTTTGCAGTAACCTTCCCCTGGAATGGGGTGGAAATGGAAATTTTACAGTATCTTTCCCTGCTACGCCCACCAAGGCACGCTCACCAAGCCATGCCCACAGAACCAGTACTAAAAAAAAATTGAATACCACCACTGGTGGTATAAAGTACTGTATCTAAAAAAGTTCTAGAAATGGAAATGTTCAATTTGTTGTGGAACATAAGGAAATGTTATTGGGGCTCAAGAGGATGAACTGAAGGCCAATGTCAGTCTCCAGAGCGGCAAGAGAGACAACACTTACTCTGCACACATGCTGAGGTCATTGGTTTTTTTTTAGCAATTCCATCTCTATTAAAAATGATGTTTCAGGCAACAGAGTATTATTGTAACATCAAGAACAACAAAACCTTGCAAGTTATGTCGCCAACACAGTTTGTGCCTTCTTGTATACAGAAGTCAGTTTTTGGACTCCAAAGTTAACAGTGAAATAAGTTTGTTGTGGTTTTTATTTGAAGGTTTACAAGACTGGAGAAGAAGACAAGGTCCCCAGAGTAATCATTATTATAGCCAGCTGGGAGACATAAGGCAAGAAGGAAAGGTGACTTTTTACTAGATGGAAGCTGCATGGTAATATAAACAGGAGCTAGAATTCCGTACACACATTTTTTTAGAGTCCCCCCCTTATTATTATTGTTAAAAATAACTCAAGTTCAGCGAACATACCTAATACTCCTCCCTCCTGCCATTTTCCCCGCTACAACCACTCTGTGAGGTGAGTTGGGCTGAGAGAGAGTGACTGGCCAAGCTCGCCCAGCAGGCCTTCATGCCTAAGGCAGGACTAGAACTCACAGTCTTCTGGGCTTGTAGCTTGGAACCTTAACCGCTAGACCAAATATGACTTCCCAATTCATAGTCATTAAACAGACTTAGAATCCAGGTATAAGGCCAATAGTTGTACTAAACAAAACAAATAAATCTCACAATGATGGGAATCCATGTGGGAATCCAGTGAGTAAAGGACTCAGCAATTAAGTTGTTCTGAAATCCCCAACAAAGCATAGAGTTGGAGATCCAGGAGTGAGTATAGGATAGGATATAAGAAAGGAATTGTTGTCTATTAACATCTGGAGAATCTCTGTGTTCACTAAAGTGTGAAGGGACCAAGAGAAAAACAGTCTGAGAGTAGACTAGCTAAATTCTGATTGAATACTAAGATGCTCCCATTCCAGTAATTTTCATTAACTGGTTGACTTCACCCATCATATTGAGCCATAATGTGGGTTGCCTGCATTTTGATTAGCATATTACATGAGTGAATAAAATAACTGAGTAGAATAAACACAAGTTGTCAAAGATCAAGTTTGTAGCTTAGCATGTTGTGTGAATCTAGCCAGTGTAGTATCTTCAATAAGCCATTGTTTACCATCAGGTCGTATTGCCCAACAAATCTTTCTACTTGTTCATATTTCATCCATTTATTTCACTTTCTGAAACGGGTGCAATAAATCCGTACACTATTCTATCAAGCTTATTAACCAATAGACCAATGCATTGATGCCTTATTGTTAATACTTGTTCATTATAAAATATTTCATTTCTTACAGATACTTTGGTTCTTGTTAGGACATGTTGTTCAACAAGGGAGGTAATAATATACTTGAAAAAAAGTGTAACATTCGGCCCATCCAGAATTGACTCCCATTCCAAATACCAGAAAACCTTCAAAGTCTCAGTGTAGGCCAATCCCATTTTTTTATTTTCTGAAAGATTTTGTATCAGCTTTATTAAGCCAGTGGTGGCTTAATTTTTCTACTACCAGTTTCATGGGCAATGCTTGGTGGGTATGACAGGGGAAGGTTACTGCAAAATCCCATTCCCTCCCCACCCCACTAACCTGATTTCCAGCTCCGTTCTCCTGTGCAGGGCAACCAAAGAAGACCCAGACGATCAGCTGGGACTCAGGAGGCAGAGAATAGATGGGGGCAGGGCCAGTCAGAGGTAGTATTTGCCTGTTCTCCAAACTACTCCAAATTTCCGCTACCGGTTCTCCAGAACTGGTCAGAACCTGCTGAATACCCACCTCTGCTTAGGACCCCTAGATCAGTAGGGACCCTCATTGCCGATCCTGAAACTTTCCTGCCCTGTTTCTAGTAACTCCCTCAAAGTTAGATCAGACATATTATTTTGCTACCAATTTACAGAACTGGAAATTCTAGGCCCTAAAAATATAATTATCATAAACACATTAAGCCACAAACAATCTGGTGCCCTTACATGAGCATTCAAATTCAGATCTCCCACTTTTGCAAAGAGTTATTGGATCAGGTCAAGAACTACTGTGTTATGGAAGAGTTAGCTATAAATCAATAAAAAATAAAAAAGATCATCCTGCTGTGACACAGTGGATATGTCTGTGGGTCAGTAAACAGAGAAAATAATTGGTCTGAGAACTAATGAAAGGGTTAAGTAAAATAAACTGATGTACTTAAAATAAAAGGTATTTTATTATTTCAGAAGTTCACTATTGCTTTCCTCAAAATGTCAGACTAAAACTAAAGATGCTTTAGTTGCTACTTAAAGGAAGTAATCAAAGCAACCTAGCACAGGGGACTTCCGGTTTGAGCTTCTTCGGCGACAGACCGAAACCTCGTCTCTGCGAGGCTTCAATCCGTGCTCGCCGCTGGAGCACCCCGAGCAGGCTGGTTTCGGGGCTAAGCCACCCCGTAGAGGTGGTGAAGAGGGGGGAGACTGCCTGCAGGGTTGAGGAGAGTCGAATCTCTCCTCCTCGGCTGGCAATTACTCCCTTCCCCGAAGGCGGTTGTAGTGGTGGTCAGAAATGGCCACCACAAAGAAGAACTCAACCGGAAAAGAATGTGCAGGAGGAAGATAAGAAGAGAAAGTTTTGGTTGACCAGGTCAAACAGCAAAAGCAACAAATAAGGTACCCTGGAATTGAAACTATTAAAAAAAAAGAATAACATTGTTCTCTAAGAAGATTTTTAAGCTGCGAAGGAGAGAGAAAAGGGAAAAGATTTGGTTTTTTTTCTCCTTTTCCTATATTGACAGCTAAGAGACTTAAGCAAGAAATTGGAAAAAAATCCACTTTGACATTAATAGGCATTTAATGCTGCAAATAAAAAGTCAAAGGGATAATAAAGATTTCTGGATAATTAAAAGCTTTTGAAAACAGGAAAGGAGAGCAAAAGAATAAAAGGGCAGGAACTGGAAGGGAGGAGACTGCCTGGAATTAAAAAGAACTTACAGCAAAATCTCAACAAGACTTCCAAAAGATACATTTTAACTGAAATATAGCAACAAAAACCCCAGGAAGAGAAAGTGGAAAAAGAAATAAGAAGAAATAACTTGGGACTATTTGGATTACTTGATGATTTCTGGATTTTTGGTTATTGTATTTGAATGACTAAAATCAATCAGGTGGTTGTTTAAAACTTTAAAATGGCTCCACTTTTAGAAGAACTGAAAATGGGACTTAAAAAGTACAAAGAAGATGCACAAGAAGGGAGAGGTTCTTTTGGCTTCGTATTTCAGTTTTTAGAAATGGAGATTTGGAATTATGAGAAACAACAGGAAATGCCTGCAGAACAAGAAGATTGCGACAAAGGAGAAGCCATCTTTAATGAACAAGTAATCTTAGGTGGGGGGGGGAGGAAAGGGGGGAAAGAGAATGGAAAGTTTAAGATTGGGAAAAACAACTCCAAAAAAAACGTGAAAAATAAGTATAAAATCAGAAAGCAACAGAAGAGGGAAATGCAGAAGAGAGAATTAGAAGTAGGGAGACAAGGGGGTAAAAAGGGGAGGGAGAAGATGAGAGCGAAGAAAGAAAGGAAAAGAAGTTATAAAGGACAGAAACAAAATATAGAGAAACAGGGCCTATTTAGAGATAATGGGTGAAAATTTAATGGAAAAAGGGATTCTGCAAAGGTATATAAGATAGTATTGTTATATTAGAAACAGAAATAATTTTAGAAAATATGAAACAATGTATGATTAAAATGTCTGATAAAATAGCTATCGTAATTCAGTGGAATGCTTGTCAATAAATAAATGTAACAAAATGAATATTTAATGATTTACAAAACATATGTGAAGAGAAATAACGGAAAAATTAATTATGGAGATTATATGTGTCTTTAAGGAAGTATGATATTTAATTGAAAAGAAGTGTTAAAGATGTTAAGATTTTAATGATTATTAATGATAGAACTGAATTGGAATGGAATGAGGCTTTATAATTACATATATTTATAATCTTTTTTTTAAAAGAATATAGCATGTATTATAAGAATGTACCAAACAGAATTCGATTGGAAGTTATGTATTATGTATTATATTGAAGGTCATAACCTTAAGGTATATATTGAAGTTTAAATAAGAGTTGAATGGATGTAATTAAAAGATATAAAGGTGTCATACTCCAATTAGTAACTACAGGAGAAAATTTGTTTAATGAGAAAAGATAATATGAAATTGAAACAGAACAGACAAAAGTATAAATATAATGATTTGAATTGAGATGAGATAATCAAAATAAAATTGAGAAAATTAAAAGAGGGGAAAAACTATATAGAAAATGTAAAATAATATAAGATATGGAATAGAACACAAAAATGAGCATGAAATTGAGTTTGTGTCTGTATAAAGAAGTTCAACCCAGGACCATGCTTTTTCAAAAAAGATGTTTTACTTGTATTTTGTATGTGTGAAAACCCAAATAAAACTTTATTTAAAAAAAAAAAAAGCAACCTAGCACGAAATACCTAATACCTAATACAAATTATATCAAGTATTGAAATAATCCCAACAGCAAAAGGTACAACAAAAGCTTTTTTAAATGCTTAAGAAATGGGCAGGTAACTTTGATTTGTAATATGAAGCTATAATTCTCAGAGTTGAGGTGAATCTGAGAAGAGAAACGAATACGAAACCAGAGCTGGAAAAGGAACATCCTTCAAAAAGGCCAATTTGAATTTGATAAGATCTGAAATGGGCTGGAGCTTTCTATAGGTCTGCCAGAGCTCTTCCTAGATTGCCACAGCTGTGTTGCTTAAAATATAGCACTTTCCACAATAATGATGGAGACTAAAACTGGCTGAATTCTATCAGAGGTCAGCCTAGTTCACTTAAAGGAACCAGCCACATGGTTTGGTAGCCTTACTCATTAGAGCAACAAAGAGTCTTGCGAAAGGAGGAGGGCAGTGGGCAGACGTCTACATCTGGATGGAGACATTCCAGGGAGGAATAGAAGAGGAAGGCTGTTCAAAGTATAGGGACTCTTGAGGCAGTGATCATCCCCAAGAACCCTCGTCTCTCACAGGCAAGTATCTTGTTAGGAAATCTAGTGATTCAATGGGCTGTTTCATCTATAAAGAACATAGAAAGAATTAATGCACTGCAGGTGCATTAATGTACAAGGTTGAGTCAACAGTTTTTCTGTGCTGGCGATGGTGGAAAATGTGGTTCTGTTATTCTCCATTTGTGATGCTTCTTGGTGTTTCTCCTACTGGATCAAGGATCTTCATACACAGAGCTTCACTTCTCTATCCCTTTTAAACTCATACAGGCTGGAGAAACTGGGTAGATGTAATGGCACGTAAGCACAACAAAAGCTCAGAAACCCAAGTCTGCTCACTTTAGAGCAGATATAGCCAATCTTTTGGCTTTCATAAGCCACTGAGTGAAGAATTGTCTTGAGCCACATATAAAACATATAACATTGTTAATGCATATACATCACATAATAATGTCAAACAATTTCAGTCTTGTACATTATTAGCTGTCCACGGTGACACATGGCCCATAGGTTGGACACATCTGCTTTAGAGTATCAAACTGCAAAAAGATAAACTAGGTTCTCATCTCTCACAGTATTACAGAAATGTGCCCTTAAAAATGACTATGGTAAATGCTTTTAGGTCATGAATTTTCTACTCGTACACAAATAAACTACTATTGGATTAGAAATCCATGTTTCATTTTAGTTCTGGGTGTTATTTTGTGGTAGTGATGCATATGTGCAACCAAAGCTGGAAATTTTGTCTACACCTATAGCTTGCTAAGATAATTAAATGAATTAAACAAAACCTACAATGGGTTATGATTGTCAATATTTATGACCATCTCTCATCTGGTGATGATCATTGCATATTGCAAGATTGCAACAGGGAATGCAAGAAATGCATGCCACTAAATAAAATGAAGGGGGGAGGAATCTTGTGCACTTATGAACCTAACAGAAAAGGGAAGGATACAATACATTTGAATTAAGATGATCTGAACTTATGAAGTGAAGTTGATTGATGCATGCAAAGAGTGAATGTCTCCTAGGTTTTTGAAGGTGCTGTTGAGGGTAGGTCTACATAGGATAGTGCATGATATATGCCAATAAATAGTACAATAAAACAGTCAGAGATAGCTGAGAGGTAGAAAATGTAATTGGGAGGGGGGGAAATCATTAGATGTCATGAATTCATGGATAGGAATGAGATAAGACAGTATAGGAAAAGTAATTGAATTATTCAGAGACCCAAGAACGAATAAGGATATCGGCTGTTTCAGAGTAACTGCTTAGAAAAAGATCTGTTATTTTCAAATATGTGGTTTAACCATCATATGTTCATTCATATGTACACATGGAAAAGGAATGAATCAAAAGCGTAATTAATGTGATAATTTATTATGAAATGCTAAGAGAATTAATGCGGAATATAAAGATGAGAGGTTCTGAGCATAGAGCAGACCTTAATTCTGTAGTGTCGAATGGATCTTGGGCAAAAATGGACATGGAGAAACAGAAGTGAAAGAAAGCACATGAATGTAGACAAAGGCAGAAAGAAAAATTAAAGAGTCCTGTATGAAATAGTATTTGAAGATAGATTAATCTTCCCAAAGAATGAATAGGAAATTATCTTAAAGAAAAAGGATACAGAAGCTGCTTGGAACTGAATGAAAAGAACTAAATTACAGTGTGTCACAGAGGTATGGGGAGTTTCCATGAACAGGAAGTATGAGAAAGAATACTTGGTGGGCTGATGAAGTAAAACATTGTAGACGAGGGGAAAAAACATAGATGAATAATGACTGCTGCAAAATTTAATTTGTATAGAAATAAAAAGATAATGGGGGCAGTAGGCTGAAAATTGAGGATTTACTCTTTATCACTCTCCTTGCTGTTTGCCAAAAACAATTGCTTCATTTGATATCCCTTCCTTCTGCCTTTTTTAAAACCGGTCATACATATTGTAAGCCATGGACTTTTCCCTTTCAACCGAAAAGAATTAACTTCTGAAAACTAGGTATTTCAAAAGGAATTCTTTATTGAAAGGGAGTGAGCCCAGTACTAGTCAAGGCAGAGTCTAAGATGCTTCCAGGCATACAGTAATAGATAAAGGGAGTTAGAACCCCTCCCCTTATTCTGATGTGGATTCAGTCAAACAAAGAACCAACATGTTAATTCCCCCACCCACCCCGCTTTTCTGGGAATGTATCTTAGAAGAGTTTTCCAGGGACTATCTTTCAGAGCTGGAATTTTTATGGTCCCTTCTCCTCTTGCTATCTCTCCAAGAGGTGACAAGTTTCTAGACATCTGGCTCCAGTCCTCCCATTGTATATCATGTGCAAGTATACAGATTCGATATAAGATTTAAGATATTCAGGTTACATCAAAAAGGATTACTTGTATCAATTTCCCGCCCCCCTCCTTCCTTCTTCCATTGAAGAATGGCAGATACACGGATCTGACACATATACAGAACACATTATTTTAGTCTTCTTCTAGTTAAGTAGCAACCAAGGTTAACTTTCCTTATCCTATTACTGTTCTGCTGTACAAAGGTAAAGTTAACAAGAGTGAATGCAGAAACTACAGGAGGATTAATTTATTATGTGTTCCTGAAAGAATGCTTGGCAGAATTCTGACTGAAAGGATATGAGAGGCATAAATGAACAACATTTGAGAAGTGTGGTTCAGCTCTATGCCAGGAAGAGCGTGTACAGAACAGAATTTTGTTCTTCAGCAACTCATCAAAAAAAATGTCAGATCTTACATATGTTGGTTTAGTAAAACACATGATACAGTGAATAGACTTGGGTTATGCAACGTGTTGAGCAAATATGGAGTTGAAGGTTGATTGCTGAATAAAATAAGCATAGCGTGATAATGGAAATGAATTACGGTGAGAAGAAATGGAACACTCAGGAAATGGTTCAACATGGAGAAAGCAATAAGACAAGAATGTTGCGCCTTGGATGCTTAATATACTTATGGATAAACGTATAAAGAATGCTTGTGGTATTATAGATGTGTGGTTTGGAAATACGTATCAATATATATATTAAAATGCAGATAATGCCATGTTATTGAGTAAGAATTTGAACTATTTGCAATATATGTTAGATACATTTTATAATATACCAAGAAGCATAAATAAAAATAATGCTACAGGTTGTATTTTGCCTTGTGGGATGGTAGTTCCCCTGTTTTAAAAAAATATCCCAAGTAAATTGTTTGCACAGGCTCATTATGAGCTGATGATCCAGTTCTACAGAGGAATTATTGAGTCTGTCATTTGTACTTCTATAACTGTCTGGGTTTGGTATAGCAACTAAACAGGACAGGTACAGACTTCAACAGAAAGTTAGGACTGCAGAAAAACAGTTGCAACCAGCTTGCCTTCCACTGAGTACCTATATATTTCATGAGCCAGAAAGAGGACTGAGAAAATATCTACAGACCCCTCACATCCTGTACATAAACTGATTCAGCTTCTCTACTCAGGACATTGCTATAGGGCATTGCATGCCAAAACAACTAGACACAGGGACAGTTTTTCCCCATGCCATAACTCTGCTAAACACCTAATTTCCACAGCACTGTCTTATGCCTAAGAGCATCTAGCCATGTGGTAGGGCTGTTATTATTATCCTTCTCATCTTTCCTATTCTATTCAACAGTGTTGCCTACCCTAATCAAATAAAAGGTTTCAGCACCTTGGACAGTGTTATAAGGGGGGAACCAATTTTGGACAGGTTCTCTCTCATGCACAAGGTTCTGTAGTTGACTTAAAATTGGGACTTTGGCTCAAGTGTTTCATATTCAAGTTATGAGAAAACATGATCCAGGTTTTAAACTTAGAAATCAATGTAAAATCTATTTCATGTTGACGTCAACATCTCTTATTGATTTGAGACCTGAAGTGGTTTTGAGAAGCAGGCTGCAGGCCAAAAACTTATTGGAACCTTGAGAAAATAGTGGATGGGATCAAGACCACTTAAAAAATTTATGACATTTTGAATTAATTCATATTTTAAATTAAAGGAAATACTACATTTCCTTCACACGCAGTTTTACAATTCAACCTCTTCCACCCTTTAAAAATCTATAATTTAGGGGCAACTTTAGGAGTGCTTTGAGAGCCTCACTCACTAAGGTTTCAAGAGAGGTGAATGGATGGATGGAGATGAACCCCTGTTAAAACTATATAGGATCACCTTAAAAGATGACTCACAGAAAGGCAGAATACAGTTCACATTGGCATAAAATAATTCAAACTAATACATATGCAGGTAATAACTTCCTCCATCTATTGCCTCTTCCCATCTTGTTTGCTGTAGTTGGTGTGGGACGAGGTTGGTCTGGAAACCGGTGATTATTTTTTTCTTCCATTTACCTCCAGGATTTATGTTGTAATTGTTTATAAGCTTCCTTGTAGCTACGAAATGATGTTTGTATGAGTATGTTTCTGCGTATGCATGCACAGATACACACAAGGACCCTTCATTTTCTTGATGGTCTTGTGATCCAATCTGCAGTCTATTTAAAAGAAAATGTCTCTTCTTTCCACTTTGTGCTAGTAACCATTTGGAGTTCTATTTCAGCTTCATTAATATTGATGGGCCTGGTCTCCTGACTTATTTGGCAGTAGATTTGTTGAAATTAATCTTCTGCAGTTGGTCGGGTGATTTGTTTCAGAGCTTTGCTTCAGCTTTTCTCGTTCAACTTTTCTCTGCTTAATTTGGTTTTTCTGTTTGTGTGGACTTATGATGACTGCTGTCTCTTGTTTGTATTCACAGGGAATGCTGTAGCCTTTAAGGGATCTCTGTTTTGTCTAGTCTTGTCACTGTCATTTTCCATCATTATGCACCTCTTGAATAAAAAATGTAGCCCTTGTTTCTGACAAAATCCACGTTTCTTTTTCTCCTCTGTGATTTTCCATCATCCAAGTGCTTAAATTTCTTAAATAATGACATATTTTATGAACAAATGGAGGCAGCAGTAATAGCTTTATCAGTGTTTTCATATATATATAGAAAGACATACATACACATACATACCTCAGAATATATAGCAGTATAACGTTCTGTTCTGTGTATTCCAGAGCAATGCCAAGTAATGCCTTTGAAACAATATCACCAATCATAAATAAAGAACTTGTAATATCAATCTTTGGTTATTCAAGTCTCCTTTCTATTACTTTGGATCCTGGTTCCAAAACTGGGACTTGTTTTAGCACAAAAAAAGATTTACAGAAAAATAAAAATATACATAATAGACTGTATCTGCAAAAGTTAGTGATCCCAAAGGTGCTTTTTCAGGAGGCAACTGGACTTTCTTGTTTTTCTTTGAAGACGTTTCGCTTCTCACCCAAGAAGCTTCAGAAGCTTCTTGGATGAGAAGTGAAATTATTTTAAAAGCAAAAACCAGAAATTCCAGTTGCCTCCTGAAAAAGCACCTTTGGGAAAACCAAAACCTGGATGACTGAGAATATCCACAGAAATTTAGCTTTGCGCTTTGGGATGAACACCCTTCAAATGATGTGGGAGTATGAACTCATTTCCAGAAAAATGCAGACTACAGGAACCATTTGCACTTCAGTTTGAGATGCAGACAACACAGACTCATCCCCAGGAACCTGTGCCTGTGTTCAACAGTGAAGGGACACAGGGCAGAAAGCACAGATCTACAATACAGTCCTTTCAGCAGTTCCAAGAAGGCTCCACACCCATTTGCACTACTCAGGTGACCCTGAGGACACAGACAAACCTCCAAGTGGCCCCAATGACTTTCTAAAAGAATGCAAATAACCAGCTGCCTGCAAGGAATATAAATCCTTCCATTTCCCACCATCCAGTTGGAGCTGAACAAGCTTCTTGGATGAGAAGTGAAACGTCTTCAAAGAAAAACCAGACAGCCCAATTGCCTCCTATAAAAGCACCTTTGGGACAACCATGACCTGGATGACTGAAAAGCTCCATAGATAAAAAGTTAGTGATATTTTTACTGGAAAAAAATTGTTTATGCTACCCAATCAGGTACCTTTCACATCCCCAATTCACTGAACACCCTGCCCAGTCTGCTCAATCGATAGTTATTGTTTTTCAAAGCCTTGTTTAATAAAGAAAGATTTAAAATGTGCTCAGGACTCAGTCCCTCACGCAGCTTAAATATTATACATATCTATTTAGGAGAAAAAACTCCAGTCATATTATTCCTAAATAGGTGGGTGCAGGACTGAAACTTCAGCAGCTGCTGTACTTTTACTGCAATAAATTACTCATTAAGAGCTTTTGTGGCAAGCAAGGATGAGGCATGGCTAGAACAGCTTCAGGCACATATAATTAGCCCTCACAATGAAGATCAGCCATTACAGAATTATAGCACCTTGCTCTTTCTATAGCAGGGGTGTCAAACTCAAGGCCCGGGAGCTGCATCCAGCCCCTGGGGTGCTTAGATCTAGCCCACAGGGCCGCCATGGAAACAGCAAAGGACCGCCCCGTGATGCCTCTGCCAGCAAAAAACAGAGCTCGTGAGGACTACATACGGCCCTCCCAAGCTCTGTTTTCACTGGAAGAGGGTTGCAGGAGGCTGGTGCAGCTGGAAATGGAGTTTGGGAGTCCGTTTTCGCTGACAAAGTGCTCGGGCCAACACAGGCGTCCTGACACGAGTGACATTGAGTTGGCCACGCCCACCCTAGCCTCCTGAGGTCAAACACAACCCTGATGCGGCCCTCAATGAAATCAAGTTTGATACCTCTGTTCTACAGGAATAACCTAAGATTTTAAACTCTGCGTTTCCTTCTCTCCCCTTTACATTCTTTTCTTAGCTTTTTTGTTATAATTACCTGCATATGATTAACAAAGCCACCTTCTCACTTCTCCGATATTCTGCTTTCCACTTAGTCAGCTTCCTCCCAAACACTCCCGATATGAAAAGTTGACCTGCCAGTAATTGACTTCCTAGGCTACAGTGCAAGTTTCTTAAATTTTGCTTTGAAGTTCAGCCTTGTTCTTAGAATCCCAGACCAGCATAGGCTACTCTCTGTGCCTCATTGCAGCAGAGCTGAGTAAGTAAAAAGCCTTCAGTTGGAAACCCGACCAGATTTTACAGTTGGGAAGAAGCAGGAGATGGGAAGCAAAAGCAACCCTTAGAATAATGTGGAATGTGGAATGTATATAACTCTTTCATTGTTTTTTCATTTAGCCAAGATTAAAACTCTCCACCAAATCAACAATTTAAGAAGGGGTCTTTAGGGTTACACAAAGTGACTGCCTATTTCTGGGCAATGACTCAGACCCATCCAAATGTGCTTTCCTCTCCTCTTACTAAGACTATTAACAAGTGTTTTTCTTTAGAGTTTCTTTTTCCATAATCTGTGTAAGTTATCCGGTATGAAGGAGAACATGTGCGAGACAGATCAACATCTGCTTGCAGCTGGAAGAGGAACAAAGAAGTTGCACTTGTGATAATTTAAAATGCACAAAGGTGGTGCCCATCTCTTGAGGGATCTGATAGAGAGTGTCAGATCTGCTGTCCTACCAAATAAACTGTTTTCTATCATGCATGTTCTCTGTCTATGGAGGTAAATATTACAAAATGCCATTAGTCTTCGGCACTGCTTTCTCTTTGGTCTTCTTATGATTGAGAAAATTGGGAAACAAATAACTGAGGATCCCATCCAACTTATTACAACAGATTGAATTATGTTTGCTCTCGCACAACAGCATTGTTACATTCTTATTAAACGGTGAGTAAAGCCAAAGTCCTAATCTATACACAGAGGTATCCAACTGAAATTAATAGAGCTTACTTCCAAATCAGTGTTTTAGATTTTGCTATAACTATGTGAAAATTATTTCTAAAAACCTCTGTCAATACAGAACTAAAACTATCTGTGATATTCAGAAAAGTCCTTAGACGCCATAACCTTTTCACCTTTCTTTTTCAGCATTGCAGTGAGGAATAAATCTCTTTGGTTTCTTGATCATCATAGGATACAGTATGAAATTCCTCAAGCCAGAAAATTCTTGCTGTTGACTTTAACTAAAGACTGGTTTCTGCTGAAATATTAAAAGAAGTGCACATGCTATCATGAGTACATTAAAGTTAAAATAATATAATTAAAGTTCATTCTATCCATTCCAGAAAAATGGTCCAGATTTCTAGGAAGGGAAAGAGCCATGTCTAAAAATATTCATCTCAAAGTATATGACCCATTGATGCAGATATTGTGGTGGAACTGCCAGCTGAAGGGGAGAGCCTCCTGCCAAAGAAAGGAAAGAGACATTCCAGCTTAGACCCAAAGGTGCTTTTTCAGAGGATCTGGACTTTCTGGCTTTTCTTTGAAGACATATCACTTCTCATCTGAGAAGCTTCTCCAGCTCTGAGCTCAGGCAGGAGAGGGAACATCTGAGATTCAAAGGAAGGCAGGCAATCTGATGAGATTCCTGTAATGTAGCTGATCAGCAATAAAATATCTATTTGGGCTTATGCATGAGTGGTTTTATTTTTTTGTGCCTGACATCTGTGTGTCAAGATTGTATAATCTTTTGGGAATCAAGGGTTGTATTTGACTTTCCACAGTTTTCTGGAGGTTACCATTCTTGCAGAGTAGCAAATAACAGAACCAAATAGTAGTTGGTGCTAAGGCAGCTCTTTATGACTTAAATGTAAAATAATGTCTGATTACATTTGGGTAATCTAATTGTTCCCAATATACTCTGGTACCTTGGTACTCATTGTTAATTGGTTCTGGGAAGCACAACGAGTACTAAAATGACAAAACACAGGACTACCACATGAGTGACCCTTTGTTTTGCCTGGAAAGGAGTCGTATGACGCACATGACACTGTCAAGTTCTAGCCTGCGTATCAAGTACCAAAGAAACAATGAGTATTAGGATAAAATTTTCATGTCAAAATGCGTCAAGTTTCAAATTCAATAGTTTCAAAGTAGTTGACTACCAAGGATTGACTGCATTTGATTGTTTCCTTTTTCTTCCACAATTACAATTTGCTGGCTACTCTGGAAGGGACTCTGGGTATAGTATATTTTGGGGTTTCAAATTTTGCTCTGGAGAGCACTGGGCCGTATCAACCAAATTTTGATTTCCAGCTAATCCCATTCATTTATAGAACATTTCAAAAGTTTTAAATCTTTGGGTTTAATCAAAAGCACATCAGCACTAAAATCCTTCTGAAAAATTAAATAGAACCTGCTTCCAACTCTAGATAGAATCACAAACTTTTAAAATAGCAAAGGAATTCAGCTCCTAACCTGATACATTCTTTTATAACACAATTGTTTGCTTTTACATCTCACCGAATTAGAATGGCAAGCCTAGTCTTCTTGGATTCATGAGCTACTTAAATATGGATTAAGCATTTGGTGTGTCTCTATATTCTTCATTCTGAAAAATCAATAAAGCTTGGAACATTATCACAATGGAGAGGGAGTCCTATATCTTGCTATATCTGCAGGAGGCTAATTTTACATACTGGCTTTGCTTGCTAACCCTACAGATAGTCCTGCTTTAGTGATCATGGTTGGATTGGCAACTCGGTCATTAAGTGGGCACTAAGTGAAACTGTCACTATGCTTATGATCCTAATTTCAGCTTTCCTTTGCTTTACAAACCTGTAATGGTCATAAATGAGAGGACTGGTCACAAAATTACCGTTTCATCACCATAACTATAAATTGATGCTAAATGAAGGCAGATGCTAAACAAGGATTCCCTGTATGATTATGAAGCTTAAATTATGCACTGCTTATTATTAATGATCTTCCAGAGATTAGATCATTCATCCTAACTTAAATACATATATAAAGTGTGACCTCTCTTTATTTTGGCATACAAACAAGATTCACCTAGCCATAGATTCAAGAGTGTTATAATACTTTTAACATAAAAATGTACTAAGGTTTTCTTGCAGTCAGTATTACTTCCATGTTGAAAAATTCTTTCAATCTAACCCCCAAACCTCTGTCCCAGCCAGAGATAATGAACCTCCAGTCAATTTTCTGTTTTAAAGCAAACTTTAGGTTCCACTCTTTTTTTTTTTTTTTAAGGTAACATAATGGTTCTTTGGTTAGGACTGCTGCAGATCAAAACTTTTAAAACAGTGGACGATACACTGTGGATCTTGCAATATTTCATTCAATACAAGATTTCCATTCAGAGAAATTCTATGGAGCTGAACTACCTGACATCTGTTAACAATACTGATTGCAGAACATCTGGCAAATCTTCCCACCTGGGGGATGAGGAAGAAATGAAAGGGAGCTGAATGGGAACTGCCTTCCCCATTCATCGCAAGCAGTCACTAGCCCTGGATCCTAGACAGTGTGGTAGGCATGGGAGTGAAAGGGAGGACTGCTGGACCAAATTGTCTAATAACTAAGCCAATGCATTGTCCAAATAATGAATGAACTTCATAAGAACTGTTGGCAAAGGAGCATTGTTTGATGTTTATTAATAATGGATGACTATTTGGTCCAGTTGGCAATGCATAGGACACCTGAATGTGGCATGGAATGAATACAGGTAGTCTTTGAGTTACAACTCCAATCGAGCCCAACATTTATGTCACTAAGTGAAACATTGGTTAAGTAAATTTTGCCCCATTGTTCTTGCCATGGTTGTTAAGTGAATCAGTGCTGTTATTAAGTTAATAACATGATTGTTAAGTGAATCTGGATTCCCCATTGACTTTACAATGTCAGAACATGGCAAAAGATGGACGTATGACCCCCAGGCCCATGCAATCATCATAAATATGAACCAGTTGCCAATTATCTGAATTTTGATCATATCATGGGAAATGCTGCAACAGTTGTAAATGTGAAAAACGGTCATAAGTCACTTTTTTCACTCCTGTTGTAACTTTGAATGGTCACCAAATGAACTACTGTAAGTTGAGGACTATCTGTAATGAACAGGAAGAAGTTCTAGAGTATGTTATGTAGAACAGTAGAAAACCTCCAGTAACTGGTCCAAGCAGATTTATCCTAGGGGAATAGAAGGAAGAGAGGAGGCAAGTTAGGCCAGAACTTGTTTTGGAAAGGAAGAGAGGAGGGAAGGAGAAGAGAGAAGAAAGGAGAGATTAGGGAAATGAGAGGAAAGCAATGTCTATCGAGGAGAAGGCAAATTGTCATCCTAGCTGAAAATTTCAATTAAATCTCCCACCAGATTGATATGAGACAAAACAAATTGCGAGCATCAGGTAAATTCTGGGGAAAAGATTATGTTTCGCATTTTAAAAATGTTATCCTCATTTATCTTGAGTGGATATTTTCATTTCCATCTCTATTTGTACATACTAACCAAACTATCGTTCTTTGAAGGAAATCAAGATAATTTCAACCAATATAAATGCATTGTAAATGTGATTCTAGTTAGGATATAAGAGCAACTCTTCTTACTTGGAAGGGCAAAAGAATAGTCATGTTTTTTTGCCATAGATTAATCCTGTTAGTTCATTCACACTAGCCATAAGCTTGCTAAGACTAAGCTAAGATACTGTGATGACCCGTAGTCTCTCAAAATAACCCCAAACCCAAAACATATATTAAAGTCCGGTAAGGCCTTCAACTTAACTTCACTGTTTTATTAGGCACAGTTTAAAGTCACAAAAGTAAATAATGAGGCAAACAGAACATTGGAAGCATCTGTTTCCACCACAAATGGCTGGCCTGGATCAGGGTGTTTGAGGATAGACTCAGAAGCAAAGGCGACTTTCAACGCCTCGAAAGCTGCCTGCTCCTCAGCACCCCAATGGAACTTCTCCCCCTTCTTGAGCAGATTAGAAAGGGGAGCAGTCAAAGCAGCAAAGCGGGGAATAAATGTGCGGTAGTAGTTCGCAAATCCCAACAGTCGTTGCACATCCTTAAACCGTTGTGGAGGTTCCCACTCCTGCAATGATTGAATTTTTTCTGGGTCCATTTCCACCCAAGCAGGTGAAATATGATGTCCCAAGAAGTCAATCGTGGTTTGTGCAAACTGACACTTCTCCCGTTTAGCAAACAGGTGGTTATCACGCAAACGTTGCAACACTAGATGCACATGCTGCCAGTGTTCCTGCAGGGAGTCTGAGTAAATCAAAATGTTATCTAAATAAATGACCATGATGATCTGATCTTATGAAGTGAATGCGCATGCAAAGGGGTTTGGTTGCAGCAACCACAGGTCCCGAACGAAGGGGCCGACCATCAATCGTCTTCACCATTACTGGTGGGGATACCTGTTGCTGAGGAATGAACCACTGCTTGACAAAATGAGCATCCATGAAATTGGCTGTGGCCCCTGAGTCGACCAAAGCTGGGATCTCCACTGCTCCCACACCAGGCACGAACACACTTGCTGGCAGCACAAGATGCTTCACCAATAGCAACTGTGGTGGAGATGTCGAAGATGTCAAAGGTGGTGAGAGTGGCAAGGTTGGTGAAGATGGCGGGCCTATGGACTTTACACCCCGACCTGCAGACCCCCGTAGGCCGAGCGATGCTCGTTTCCTGCCACCGCAGGTGTCGCTACTGTGGATGTCTTAACAGGACACTTGGCCGCAAAATGGCCTCGATTGCCACAATAGAGGCATAAACCATCACGACGACGTCTATTCTTTTCTACTTGAGTCAGGCGAGGGCGGCCAGCCCCCAACTGCATGGGTTCCTCCAAAGGCACTTCCACCAAGGGCGCCATCTTGCTGGAAACAGATACGGTCTCTGTCCGTTGTCACACACGTCGCTGCTGAAGTCTAGCATCAATACGAAAACACAAATGCATGAGTTCCTGAAGGGTGCGAGGGCATTCAGTGCGCGCCAACTCATCCAGAAGCTCCGACGACAAACCCTCCTGGAACTGGTCTAATAGCGGTGCCTCATTCCATTGTACATCCTGAGCAACCACCCGAAAACTAGCAATATAATCCATGAGTGAGCCACGCCCCTGCTTCAACTCTCTCAAATGTCTGTTTGCTGTTTGGCTTCGAACAGGTTCCTCAAACATGGCCTGAAACTGACAGCAAAACTTGGCGTAATTGTCCAACACCTGGTTGGGCTGGGTCAGCAGAGGCGTCACCCAACGTGCTGCAGAGCCTGACAACAAACTAATCAAAAACCCCACCTTATCCTGATCAGTGGGAAAGTCCTCAGGCTGAAGGCTCATGTAAAGCTGTCACTGCCCAAAAAATGCTGGAAATTGGGCCAGCGAACCATCAAATTTATCTGGCACTGCCACTGGGCATTTTTGGCATGGCCGGGCAGCTTGCATTTGTGCCACCTGTGCAGTCAAAAGAGCCACTTGCTGGGTTAACTGGGCAATCTCTGCTCTGAGCTGATCCATGGTCACCCCACAAATCTCTGCTCTGAGCTGATCCATGGTCACCCCACAAAAAGCAAAAATAAGTTGAAGGGGTGGCTGAAGTCAAAATGTGATGGCCCATAGTCTCTCAAAATAACCCCAAACCCAAAACATATATTAAAGTCCGGTAAAGCCTTCAACTTAACTTCACTGTTTTATTAGGCACAGTTTAAAGTTACAAAAGTAAATAATGAGGCAAACAGAACCAAAACAAACCGCATTGATGAGAGTTCCGAAGCAAGCCGAGATAACTAATTATAAACTCCAGGAAAATAACTGAGAAAAGTCCATGGGAAGAACGCCAGCAAAGATAAGCCTCTTTCAAGGTGAACACTAATTGACTTCAGCAATTCTAACTGCGCAGTTGCAAACTTATATACATAGCTCCCAGCTGCAAGCCACGAGGAGGATCATGGTAATCTCCTCTTGAGTAGACCTCGCTTTTCCGTGATCCTCTCCTCCCTGCGTGACCTCGGATGGATCGGGGATGGGCCTGGATCCTCCTCTGACTGCTCAGCTGGCCTCTGCCCTTCCCCAGCCTCCTCTACCACCATCTCTGGAGCTACACTCCCACTCCCTGTTGGCTGTTCCTCCTCTTCCTCAGAGTCAGACTCCACCAGGGGCATGACAGATACTTTAATATAAGGCTTTAGCGCTGCTCCAAAATCAGTTGTCCAGCTGAGTGGTTCCACACTACTGTTGTGTTCATCAGCTATCCTATTTATTGTACATTTGGGTTTTGCTGCAGACCTTATTTATTGTGGGTTCAGTGGTACTGTTTCCAAGCGCAGAAACACTGCAGAGTTCTTAAGTGGGCATTCTCCCATTGGCGGGGATCTTGCCTCACCTTGTCACCTAGTAACTGGCCTAAAATCAGGCTTTCTTCCCTCCTTATAAAGGACCAACCATTATACTATTATTTCACAAATCTCTTAAAGTATAGCATCGTGGTGCCTTTGCAGCTCCCACTCACCAAACAAATGTAGACAACATGAACTAAAAGCATGGGGTGGGGGATCAACTTTGATTGAATGACATTTTATTTTTCACTTTCCTTTTGATCACATGGAGGAACCTCATAAGATATTTTGGGTGATTTGAGACTGACAGCAAAGAAGATAACTATGAGCAGCTTTGAACTGCTTTTGAGGGATTGGGGAATGAAAACAGGTCATGTGGAAGGGCCCATAATTCCCTATTGCCAGACATCTTCTGAAAGCATTTTTTTTTTAAAAAAAAATACTTATTACTGATAGTCACCTTATGAGTATTCTTTGCTCATGTACAAGAATAATCCAGAGCAACGATCCACAGTAGTTTGAACAAGCAGTATCTGGTGAAATGATCTCAGTGAAACCAAGACAATACAGGTTGTCCTTGAGTCACAACTACAACCGAGACCAGAATTTCAGTTGCTAAGCAAGGCGGTTGTTAAGTGAGTTCAATTTTATGACCGTTTTTGCCATGCTTGTTAAGCAAATCACTGCAGTTAACCGAATTGTGGGGTCCTTAAGCCAATCTGACTACTGCCCCCCAACTCCGGCTTGTTGGAAGCCAGCTGGGAAGGTCACAAATGACGATCACATGACTCCAGGATGCTCAACCATCATAAATACATGCCAGTTGCCAACCGCCCAAATTTTGTTCACGTGATGATGGGGATGTCGTGACTCTTGTATGTGTGAGGAATGGTTGCAAGTCACTTTTTTGATTGCCATCGTAACTTCGAGCGATCACTAAACAAATGGTTGTAAGTCGAGAACTATCTGTTGCTAAATTCAAACTGTAGCATTTGGTGGAGCAAGGTGGATGTGAGCCAATTAATGGGCACAGACTACAGGTACAAGGCCTGTTTGTTGGTGTGATCCCATAAGCTGTTTAGTTAAGACAATACAGTAGCAGTTGTCAAACATCAGGGAATTCAGGAGGTTCACGCAGTTCAAATCAGTATCAAGCTTTATTGCAAGCTTAAGCTCTTTACAAGAATCTGACCAACTGGCCTTTAAGGGGAATGAGTGGGAGATAAGAAGGCGTTTAAAGTGGCTGGATTTAGATCTCCTGCGGGCATACAGGGACTCATGGCTTATGACGCCTTTGACCCCTTCCTCAAGCAGGCTCAGTCTGGTCATCTCCTACAGTAGTTCCTGTTTGGGAAAGAGCAGCTGACTTCCTTTTGTAGGATTCAGTTTTTCAGATCTGTGTTGTTAATCTTAGAAATTCCACTGTTTTCATCCCTAAACTGTTGCATCATCTTACAGAAGCAGTTGCCAGCGCCGAGAGGAAGAAATACATTTTTGCAAAAAGGCATAAAAATCTACCAGCCTATTTCCATGCTGCACGCCTCTCTAAACCATACACATCTGTGTGACCTTATAATTATTTTCAGTCCGTATGCCAACTTCCCATTGATATCAATGACGATTGCATGCCTGAATGGCTCAAATGCCGCATTTGATCCTTTGTGTTGGAATCATTATGCTATAGCTGGTCAATGGGAGTGCTGCATTTGCACATTTTCAATGACAACATATTGTGCCTTCACAAAGGCCATTTTTGTCAAATGTAATAGCTAGACAGAATTTGTTTCCATAATAGAAAAAGTAGTTTGGTTTTGTGTGTGTGTGGGGTGGGGGGTAATAAACAGAAGAATCTTACTTTTTTAAAAAAAAATAGCACAGGTGCAATTTTTTGTCTTTTAAATTTTTTTTGAAGCTACAATGTTTGTTGAATATGGATATTAAATCACTATTAATTGATTTTCAGCTAAAATATTTACATTAGCCGTACTACCATGGGTAGAGCATAAGAGGCTTAGGCCAATTTTTAGGCAGTTGAAATTCCAATCTCCAACAAGCTACAGTTTCAGTACAGTTGAACCAGGGAATTTCAAAAGGCTTAAGTCCCATACTTAGATAATAGAATAACGGAGTTCGAAGGGACCTTGGAGGTCTTCTAGTCCAACCTCTTGCTGATGCAGGAAACCCTATATATCATTTCAGACAAAGGGTTATCCAACCACTTCTTAACAACTTCCAGTGTTGGAGCATTCACAACTTCTGGAGGTAAGTTTTTCCTCTGATTAATTGTTCTAATTGTTAGGAAATTTCTCCTTAGTTCTAGGTTGCTTCTGTCCTTGATCAGTTTCCATCTATTGCTCCTTGTCCTGCCTTCAGGTGCTGTTTAGAGAATAGCATGACTCCCTCTTCTTTGTGGCAGCCCCTCAGATATCAAAACACTGCTATCATGTCCCCCCGATCCTTCTTTTCATTAAACTAGATATACCTGCAACCGTTCTTTATATGTTTCAGTCTCCAGTCCCTTAATCATCTTTGTTGCTCTTCTCTGCACACTTTCCAAAGTCTCAACATCTTTTTTACATTGTGGGAACCAAAACTAGATGCAGTATTCCAAGTACTAAAGCATTATAAAGTGGTATCAACACTTGGGAAGAGGAGGGGCTCTTCCAGTACATGCTTTGGAAATATCAGGTGAATTTTCATTAAAAACAAAAAAACCCTAACCAGTTAAATACAGTATAATACTAAATGCTCCTTCATTATTTTAGATTGCATCATAAACTCATGTTTACCGGACCGCTCTCTTCAATAAACTAAAAATTTTTTTTGAGAAAGAGAAAAGAATGCCATGAAAAGATGGCCTTGCCTTCTTCTTCATACTTCCTAAACCCCCATCCCCTTAAGTCAGTGAAGGATGGGAAGCTGAGTAATCCTCCAATATACCACAACACGGTATTTCACTCCTAATCAAGCACTCGGAAGATACCATGGGTCCATATCACACTGGAATGTTCCTTCATGCCAGATCATGGCAGCCTTAAAAACATACAGGTAGTCTTCAACTTACAATTGGTCCCTTAGTATGGTGGACTGACATTCGAAATGAGACACAGGGAAATGTCTGAGAAAATGCCAGCCCTGAGTGAACTCAGGTAGCAGTATTTATTGAGAAAAACACAAGCAAAAATACAGTATGCATATTCAGAAACAATGACCTCTACAGGAGATTACTTCACCAGCATGAGAACATACAATCTTGGAAAGTCCCAGATGTTACCTTACTAGGATGAGATCATACAGCCACGGAAAGTCTCATGGGAAAGTCTGGAAAGTCCCATGAGAAAGCACAACTGTGTATCTTGAACTTTTACCTATTTTCCTGTTCCTTCTAAACTTGCAGATCAAAACAGGATGAGACACTCATGAGCAAAGGTACTCCTACCCCCACTAAGAATGCCTATATCCCTAGACCTATTGCTAGTTATACAAAGGCCTTACAGAAAATGATAAAATGATCAATAGATTATATTACCACACCTTAGCAACCATTCAAATTTGCAACCGACCGTCTTGAATTACAACCAGGACAGCTGGGCCCTTCCCCCCCCCCCTCCGCAGTCACATCAGGTGCTTGGCAACTGATCCTTATTTATGGCTGTGTGCAGCATCCCATGATCACATGACTGTGTTTTACTTCCAGTAATTGGCCCATAGCAAAGCATTGGTTTGCTTTATGGTTGTAAGCATTCCAGAGTTTCTCTGTGGTAAGATAGGTGACCAATTCAATACATTTTATAAATAGTGACTGCTGCAAAAAAGGCCATAAAATAAGGTCAGTCATATGATGTCCTGCTTTATAACCATCATGACTTATGACCCTAATGGGCAGGCTCCATTATATAACCCTAACCCTAACCCCAACCCCAATCCTAACATTAACACTAACACTAACACTAACACTAACACTAACACTAACACTAACACTAACACTAACACTAACACTAACACTAACCCAATCCAAACCTTAAATTTAACCCTAACCCTAACCTAACCGTAACCCCAACCCTAACATTAACACTAACACTAACCCAACCCAAACCTAACGTTAAATCTAACCCTAACCCTAACCCTAACCCTAACCCAAACCTAACCGTAACCCCAACCCCAACCCTAACCCCAACTCCAACCCTAATATTAACACTAACCCTAACCCAACCCAACCCTAACCTTAAATGTAACCCTAACCCTAACTAGTGGTGTTAAAGTAGTATTCTCCTCATTATTCTGACATATCTTAGAACAGTCTCTAGGGCCATGCTGGTGAACCTATGCCACATGTGCCGGAAGTGACACGCAGAGCCATTTCCCCAGCACGTGAAAGGTCGCCTGGAAGAGTCCCACTGTGCATACACGCGCATTGCCACCTGACAGCTGATTGTCGGGTATCTGGCGTGCATACACAGAGGGCGGAGGGAAGGTATGTGGGAGATGTGTGCGCATGCGCAGGGAGGCACTGCGCACAAGGGGATCGCCGCACATGTGCAGATGTGCTGTGCACAAGGGAGAAATGTGCACGCATGTGTAGACTCACGGCAGGTGAGAAGGGAGTTGCGTGTGCATGCGCAAAGATGCATGGCGCGCAAGGGGGATTGTGCGTGCATGCGCAGACATGCAGCACGTGAGGGGGGTTTCACGCACATGTGCAGGGGGCATGGTGGGGCCCAGCACACACTGCCTTCTGGGTGCTGGCACACGAGTGCACGCAAGTGAGCCCGCACGCAGTTATTGGCACGTGTTCTGCTTATTAATATTTGGATGGCATAAAACAGACACAGCAACTCCACAAAGCATCCAAAGTCTTTTTTATTGGTTCATCAGGCATCCTTATCAACTCGCATTTATGATGAGGTTCTTCTTAATGTCTAATCCTTTGCATATCTGAATTGTGGTGTAGAAAGATAATAAAGTCTCATCCCCATGATGATGATTGAAGCGACTGCATGGTAAAGGATTCAGGCTAGAGTGAGGGAGCCTCCCCCCAACCCAACAAGGGTCAATTTAGTGACCAATCAGGATTACAGATATGACCATATGACATGGACTACATTTCCCAATATTCCTTAACTACATTTACCATGATGCATTCCCTTAAGGGAACAGCTCTCAAATCCTAACTAACTATCCCAAATCCCATTAGCTCTAAACTGTCTGGACAGCACAGCATGGGACCCGAAAAAGGTTAGTCACCACTGCTCTAGGAGTTCAAAATTTGTTAGCATCTCTAAGCCACTACGTTGTATGGAAATCAAGGTGAGGAACTCAAGACTGGACAAGGAGCATTTCACCCCATTTCACCTAAAAAAAAAACCCGAAATAAAGCACAGAAAAAAACAGGGGTGGGTGGGTGGGACCAAATGCTCATCAGAACTACCGGTTCACCCGAACCAGTCAGAACCGGTAGAATCCCACCCCTGGGAGGGCTGGGGGCTGGGGCAGCCACCAAGAAGGCAAACCTTCAGGGTCCTACCATATTAGGTGGCAACATTTAAGGGAGGAGACCCGGAACACGCCTAGTCTAGTAGAAGAGGCAGATACCCTCGAAAAGAGGTGATTACCACAAATAACCTGGTTCCATGCCATGAAGAGCTTTAAAGGTAATAACGGTGTATTTGGCCACTGGGAGCCAGTGCAGTTCATGTAGCAGTAATGTTATTTGGATTTGGGTAGATTCACGGGGCACCCAAAACTGCAAGTGCTGATGCTTTCTGAATCTGTTACAGCTTCTGGAGAGTCTTTAAGGGTTAGGGATTTAAGGGCATTGCAATACAGGTGGTCCTTGAGTTATGATGGCAATTGGGACCAGAATTTCTGTGGCTAAGCAATGTTGTCATAAAGCATAATGTCACGTATCATGTAGCGATGGCAATCTCTGTGGTCCCCCTTGCCGTTGTTAAGTGTAAATTGTCATTCAGTGAGCACCTCCTCGCAACTTCCTGCCGGCTTCCAATAACCAAAGTCAGTGGGGAAGATGGCAGGAAGCTACCAATCCTTGGAAGCTTGCCGGCAAGCCGGCTGGCAGGCAAGTGGCTGTGGGCTGAGTGGGACAGGGAGCAAAAGGAAGTGTCGGTGACCAGGGAGGCATGGCACAAGTGTGGCAGGGTTTGGAGATGGTTGCCGTGGCTGGGAGAGGGAATGCAAGTCGCTGGGGAGGCATGCTGTGAGCGCAGTGAGGCTTAGGATGGTGTGCGAGGGTCATGGAAGATACAGAATGAGCATGGCAGGGCTTGGGAGGGCCACTGCCAGGTGAGGGAGGAGTTGCACACCAGTCATCAGGTCTTGGGGTGGTTAATGCTAGGTGGGTGAAGTTGGGGAGAAGGTGCATGAGTGGCCAGGAAGGGTGTGCAAGTGGCTGGGAGACACGGCATGAGTGGATAGGGAGAGGCTGCCCGGGTGCAGGACGCTTATCTGAGCAACTTGCAACTTTCCCTGTCAGATTCCCCATTGACTTCACTTATGGGAAGCCAGCAAGGAAAATTGCAAATCATGATCATGAGATGTTGCAACTAAATCTAATCAAGGAACCACCAAGAATACCCCCACTGACAATGACAGGACAAGCCACTAGGATATAAAATGACAACAAACCCCACTCCCTTCTAGCACTGATGATGTTACCTAATGTTGTAATTAAATGTCTCCAAGAAAGCAACCAACTTCACCCAAGACCTCACTGTAGTTGACTTCCACTTGTGACCCTTGCAATTTAATTGTATCCGCAATGTATATTCTATGTTTTAAATAAACAAGATAGGTTGCTGTACATAAATAACTCAAAATGAACATATGATAAAACCAGCAGTCTATAACAGCAGCACAAAAATAGTACAAATAAAAAGGGAATACAAATGCTTAAATGTCTGGGAAACGTAGAATATTTAAAAAGATGAAGCATCCTAATGTAGAGGAGATAAGGTTCTTTTTATTTTAAAAACATTTAAAAGGAGTTAATACAGGTAAAATAGGGTTTTTTTAAAAAAAAAATCTCTTAAGAATTGGTGCCTTATTTTGTTGTTGGAAATAGTTCTGATCCCTGGTATTGCTTCAGAACAAGGGTGTGTGTTTGTAGGTACCTGACAACATTCTTCTCTGAAGCTAAGATGGTGTGGATCTGTTCTAAAACTGGATGGAGGACAACATATAAACCCCACATATGCCATTGTTAGTTGATCATTAAAATGACTGTGTAAAATAGATAATAAAAAATAAATAACCTTGGAAGGGTATCATCTTATATGGGAATTATACATTTAGGTCACAATTCTCTAACAGAAGATAAACTAGATAAAGAAAGATCAAAGGTATTTACAATTTACTTGAAATAATTGTATCAAGTTTTTAGTTCTGAGACCTTCGGGTTGCATCAAATTATTGAATATCCAGAACAGTTCCTTTTGTTTGAATAGTGTCTCAATGTTGTTCTAATTAAATCCATGTGTTTATATTTGCTTATGCTAATTTGTTAAAAATCCTCATGGGATATTCTTTTAAAAAAAACACAATTATATAATAAAGGAGTTTCTCTCTAACTCTCTGCCTAATTATACTTAACCGTTCTAAACTGCAGTTGTATATGATTGTGCTGATGCATTGTCTTTACACAGCTTGGCACTTATATTCCTTTTACAGAAACTAGGAAAGAATATTTCTGAAAAGTTGTTAAAATTCTTTCTGTAGGCTTCTAGTACACCAATTTTTATATCTATATCTATATCTATATCTATCTATATCTATATCTATATCTATATCTATATCTATATCTATATCATCTCTCTCTCTCTCTCTCTCTCTCTCTCTCTATATATATATATATATATATATATATATATATATATATATATATATATATATATATATATATTTGTTTTCTTAAGTTTTCGCGGGTACTTACATGTATGGCATTCGGCTTTGTTCGGGTATTTTCCCACGTCATTGTAATTGTTCTTTTAAAGTTGTAGCAACGTTTCAGCAGAATCTCATCTGCCTATTGCTGTGCCAGAATGGTTTTTTCTTCATCCTGATTGGTTGGGAGTCTTGGTCTGTGTTTATTGGTCTCGGAGTTTGCTGTGTTCTGCTTGATTGGTGCCCCAAATTTAAATCTGAAACCACTGTAAAAGTCTGACTCACAGATGAACACTATACAAGTGTTCTCATGCCTGATGATGGCAGATGAGATTCTGCTGAAACGTTGCTACTTTAAAAGAACAATTACAATGACGTGGGAAAATACCCGAACAAAGCCGAATGATATATATATATATATATATATATATATATATATATAAAAAAAATCATCATCATTATCATCATCATCATCATCCTAATGGCCCCAAAAAGGTAGCAGCAACTAACCTCAGCAAGGTATAGAGCAGTGATGGCTAACCTTTTTGGCACCATGCCCAAAGCGTGCACCCACACATCCCCAAAATGCAATGCATGTGGGCGCCCTGTGCATGTACATGTGACCCCGTGACCCCTGCACATGCATTTGTGACCCCTCCACCCCTGCGCAAGCATGTGTGACCCCAGGGGTGGGATTCAAATTTTTAACAACCGGTTCTGTGGGCGTGGCTTAGTTGGTGGGTGTGGCTTGGTGATCATTTGACTGGCTGGGCGTGGCCAACTCAACATCACTCACATTGAGGCTCCATCTCCTCGCCTGACCTCTCATGACTGTGGGGATGCTGCAACAGTCGTAAGTGTGAAAAACGGTCATAAGACATTTTTTTCAGTGCCATTGTAACTTTGAATGGTCCCTCCACACAAGCAAAGTACCAGCAAAGGAGGGGGGAAAATTCCAGAGAAGTTCCTGAGACAGGAAGTCTAGTCCTGCCAAGAACGTAATAAGGGTTAACGGAGAGGCAGTTTCTGTAAGCAACACCAGAATGTTTCCTTCCTGCCTTCCTTACAGGATTAGGCCAGGAATTTCTTCTAACAACCGGTTCTCCGAACTGCTTAGAATGTTAACAACCGGTTCTAGCGAATAGGTGCGAACCTGTAGAATCCCACCCCTGTGTGACCCCCATGTGTGCGCCCTGCCCCCACGCATGCATGGCAGAGACCCAAAGACCAGCTGGCCAGTGGGAGGCAACACACGCACATGTGTGGCGGGGCTGAGTTGGGGCGACGGCTCACGTGCTCAGAGAGAGGGCTCTGTGTGCCACCTCTGGCACGCGTGACATAGGTTTGCCATCACAGATATAGAGGATTGGATTTGATAAGTATTTGGATAATAATATTACCTGGGAATTCCAGGACTGTGGCCTTGACTGGGAAATTAACAACAAAAATTAACAGCCCTCAGTACAGATAGTCCTCAAGTAGTGCGGGGGCCTAGAGGTGGAGCTCTCACCTCACAATTGGGAGGCTGTGAGTTCGATCCTAGGTAGAAGCAGATATTTCTCTCTCTGGGCACAATGAGAATATATCTGCTGAACAAATCTCCGCACTAGTGACAGGAAGGGCATCCAGCCAGTAAACACTCAGCCCCATTCAGTTGCCCAGACTCCACCCCATAAGGTATTATGGGGTTGTTAAATGATGATGATGATTACAGGTAGTCCTCGACTTACAACTGCAATTGAGCCAAAATATCTGTTGTTAAGTGAGACATTTGTTAAGTGAGTTGTGCATTTTACAACCTTTCTTGCTTAACAGCTGGATTTACTTAACAGGCGGGTTACTTACTGATCAGCTGCATGGATTCACTGAACAATTGTTGCTGATAAGTAAGTAAACCCGGCTGCTCAGGGAATCCAGCTTCCCCATTGATGTGGCTGGTCAGAAGGTTGCCAAAGGTGATCCCATGACCTTGGGAGACAGCAACGGTCACACATATGAACCAGTTGCCAGGCTTCTGAATTTTGATCTGATGATCACGGGGGTCCTGCAATGGTCGTAACTGTGAAAAACAATCATAAGTCACATTTTTCAATGCCATTGTAACTTTGAGCAGTCACTTAGTGAACTTAGTGAGCAGTCACTAAGTGTAAGGACTACCTGTACGGACTGGCAAACCCTTTCTGTATCATAGCTAGGAAAGCAGCAAAAATGTGTCCGTATAAGATCAATTATTAAACTTGACTTGAAGGACGCTTAGTCTTCTCACCAGCAGAGAAAAAAAGGTCAAAACATTATGCTCTGAGGTGTGATTTTGTCACTGCCACTAGACCCAGGGGAAGTAACCGAATAAAAAAAATATCTATTCCTGGCTGTGAAATGATTTCCTACTCCTGCTTTAAATGGATTTATTCGCAAAGAATCTAGCCCATACTGAGAAAAAAAAATGTCAGAATGACCTAATAAATTCTTGAGGTTCTTTGACTTTCATAAACAGAAAACCAGAGAAATGACTGCTGTCTTTGGGGAAACAGGGACTGAAGGTACCAAAGCATGCTGTCAAAAGTGTGTTTCAATTTATACTTCCATTCAAATTATTTGCTTTGAGTGGCACCTTAGCTGATCTTGAAAAGCTAAGTGGGAATGTCAAGTACTTGAATGGAAAATCTTATGGGAATCTTTTTAGGAAGCCCACAGCTTCATTTCTTACTACTGTATTTTGGTCAAAATACATTGGTTTTTGTCTTGCTCCAGTTTAGCATTCCTTTGTATTCCTACAGTGGGTCAAGATATAATGTGGTTTGCTTGGTTTGAGTTTAGCACCTTGCATGAATGCAATCGGTTATGACTACCATTAAACCATGGTTAACCAAATGAGTGCAATGCTTGAATTGGAGCTAGGCAATTTGTTACACTCTAGAAATTTGGACCGCATGTCACACCTTCATATTACCACATAGCTGGAGGTTTATTTAGAGAACCTCTGGTCCAACGTAGAGGTGGTATTCAGCAGGTTCTGACCAGTTCTGGAGAATCGGTAGCAGAAATTTTGAGTAGTTCAGACAATTGGCAAATGCCACCTCTGACTGGCACCGCCCCCATCTATTCTCCACCTCCCGAGCCCCAGCTGATTGGCTGGGTCTTCTTTGGTTGCCCTGCTCAGGAGAATGAAGCTGGAAAGCAGGTTAGTGGGGTGGGAAGGGAAGGGGGATTTTGCAGTATCCTTCCCCTGCTATGCCCACCAAGACACGCCATGCACACCAAGACACGCCCACGGAACTGGTAGTAAAACAATTTGAATCCCATCACTGGTCCAACCCCTTCTTCAGTGTAGCTCTATGACGATCATCCAGTCTGTTTTGAAGACCTCCAATGAAGGAGAACTCAGCATGTCCTAAGGCAGTTCATTCTACCCACCTCTTGGTAGAGTCAGGAAGTTCCCTTGATCCTTGGTGCTCTCTGAGCTTGCTTGTTTTCTTTCAGATGTTTCATTACCCTAGGTAACATCATCAGTGCTAGTAAGGAGTGCTGTTTGCTGTCAGTTTATATTTTGGTGGCTTGCCTGTCTGTGTGGGTGGCATTGGTCTTAGAGATTCTTTGGTTGGGTTGTTTACTGATGAAAGGATGAAAAAGCAGCTCATATGTATTCCTTCCTAATTCACTGTAGTATGAGAGGGTGGGGGACCATCCGGATTTCAAGATTTTGTTACTAGAGGCTATATCAATAAAGAACAGTTCCAAGCAAGTTTATGGAGTCTGCTTCCTGACATGGACTAGGGACTGATGGAAATTGAAGTCCCAAATACTGAAGAATATCACTGTCCAAACCTTGGTGTGAATCTGGTCATTCTGATATTTGTTACATTGCCTTCTTTCCGGCTTGTTTGATCTGTAATCAATTGATTTGTCTTCCTTATCTGCAGTCAATAGCTTGACAAGAAGGATTTCAAACATTATTTAAGCCAGATTTTCCCAGTGAAAAAAGGATGGGTGGAAAACTGGAGAGTAGCGGTCTGAGTGAGGAGAACTTCTTCATATCCTAACAATGACTATACAGGTTCATAATGACTAGTAATCCTACAAAGATAATTAATGTAGCTATAGTATTTTACCCTTTTCTCCCAGAGTCGACTGCTATCTAAACCAGCAAATACATCACTCTTCTAAGAGCACATACTTGACTGAGTCATTATGTAGCAGCCTCAGTCTGCAGCATCACAGCTGCTTATCAAGAGAATATATTTACTTGTTTCTTAGATTTCTATCCCACCTTTCCTTCAGAAGCTCAAGATGGCTTAGAAAAGGATTGCTGCTCATTCCATCCTCACATTCCTTCCCTGGGAGATGAGTAGGATGAAGGAGAGTGGCTGGCTCAAGGTCACTCAACAAAATGCATGGACTTGAACCTGGGTCTTCTCAGCTCTATAATCCGATATCTTAACCACAACAAGACACCAGCAAATTGAAAAATGGAGTGTAACCTGAGAATTAAATCCACTTTTCTTATGGATCAAAGGAAATGTGACCACGCCGATATCAGCATTCTGGTAATAGGATCCCACCGAGCCTGTCTTTCATCTTTAGAGTTTGCTTTAAAGTACAAGTGCTGGAATCATGCAGTAAGAATGAGAGTGAGGGAATTTTACATGCCCTTTCCCATTTGCATTCTATGCATACAAACACGGTAATTCCACATTTGAAAAAAATGTCAAATATAGTTTACTCATTGATATGAAAATTTCATGAACTCTACTTTCCCCAGTACTACATATTCAACGAACCTAATTACTGAAGCTATTTACATTCATGAGAGTTTCTCCGCATCCCAAAAGGACAGAAATATTTCCCCCCAAATGAAAATGTTGATTCTTTTTAAAAAGCGAGTGTGTGTTTGACCTCCTAAAAATGGGCTTCTCTCAGATATTGTCCTCCCACATACCCAGGCTCTTACCTTACAAAACAATGCTGGTTTGTTCACTCAGTGTGGTGAGTGGAGCTTACTTTTCTGCTGTGGAAGAAGTTCAATAAACCTGATTTTTTTTATATGGGAAGAACGTTCTGTACCAAGATGCCCTCTTTTCCCTGCTTTGGATGGGAGAAAGAATTAAAAATAAAAATGGTAAGTAGCTGCAAATGAATTACTTTCAGCATCGTGTATGGTATTTAGTGCCATCTGGGTACCACCAAATAGATTAACTCTTATTAGAAGTGAAAGCTCAAAGTTATTATCCACTTTGTGAGATTTATGGTATCTGTTTATTTTTCCTGTAGGGGCAACTAACAGTATTGCAGCTGCTTATTTATTTGGGCCAATGAACAGGCTACTACAGATTTCTAAGATTATATGTTCTTTATTTTTTTGGCCTTAGAGATTAGATTAATATCTGGGCCCATCTTCAATATTTAGGCATGTATCTTTCCTATGTGAAATGCATCCTTTCCTCTTTAATGCAATTTTATGCAGATCTGATTTTTCAAACCTTGGTTTTGTAACACCAGAGGAAAACAAGGGTGCAGTTAAAATGGGAAGAAATATCCTGGAAGAAGGCAATATTAAGCCACTCCCTTAATCACTGCCAAGGATCGTGAGAGTTCAACTTAACTCAGAGGAGATTTTAGCCTTCCAATTCATATTTGCTCACTTTAGCTTTATTTGACAACAGAGATGTGCCAAGATGTATCCAGAACATTCCGTGCATTAGTTGGGATGGTCATGCACATCTGATACAGAATAACTGCTTGCTCTGTGAGATACCATAAATTCAGTCTTGAATCAGGCAGGGGATGCAAGGGTCGCCACCCCAATATTGACAAAATATGGAATATTTGTATGGCCATTCTTTACGCCTGAAACATGAATTATTCAATATTCATCAATAAATATTCATAATTGTTTGCCAGTAAGAATCTCTGAAATAGATCTTCCGGGTGAAGGTTTGATAAGAGAGAAATCCCTCTTATGCAGTGTTTCAGACTGGCACACCCCTTTTTTTCAAGGATTCTCAGTAAAAGTCAAGTACAATAGACTGCACATTCTGAAACATCCTAGACTGTCTTGGTGAGGAATTCTTAGCCCTTCTACAAGGGCATCTCCCTTCAGCACAGCTCTAGGAAAATGGAAAGGAAGGGGCTTCGACATCCAATCTTGAATCAAATGGGCAGCTGTAGCACAGTACAATCCTGCATGTGGGGAAAGTTGAATAAGAAATTCCTTATTAAGCTACTGAAACCAAATCACTAGATGTTCAGGAGGAACACAAGGGAAACAAAGTAAGGCAACAAGCACAATCAAATAACTCCAAATAAAATAAACATTGTTGTTGCAATGTACAACAATAAATGGACGCCTAATGTTGCAATGGTCAACCTTGTAAAAGTGCTGGATGGACAGTCTAATGTTGCTCTGAACTCAGACCCTGCCGTCGCCAGGGTGCCAGGGTGCGGGAAGCAAAAAGCCACAAATTGTCATACAGGTCACATTAGCAGCTACCTCCTTGGATATATATTGGGATTCAGGATATATTCAGAATTTATTATAGAGGTTGTAGAATAACTATCGGGTTATCCAGTTCGAATGTGGCTAGACAAGTAATTCTAACTTTTATTTCCTTCATTCTTTCTCTCTTTCTCTCTCCCTCCCTCCCTCCCTTTCTTTTTTAAGGAAAAAGTTTCAGTTTTACTGAATGTAGAAGATAATTGGAATAATGTGTATTTGGAGAGATTATTGTTTTGCCCAGTCAGGCAAAATGTTCTAGTTTTAATGTTCTGGGTCTAGATGGCACATCAGAAAATTAAAAAGGTGAACCTATTTCATAACAACCTTTGGTTGAATGCTAGAAGTGCTGACACGTTTTCACCAATTGTGCCATTGTATGAAAAGTATTATATCGGAGCGGCTGATTTAGGAAACAGAAGATGAATTCTGTCTATTCAGTCTTCTCAGCATGGAAACAACCTATCATATGCTTTAGGATATACTGTTGTAGCATTCAAAAGCTTGGGGTTTATCACACATAGTTAATTTTTCTCTCTCTCTTGCTGTGACTGAAGGAAAACTTCATAATGTTAATTTTTCCATCATTTCAAAAAATGACTAAAACAGACCCAGGACAATAGACTAGAAGCTTTTAGGAACATTGATCTGCAGATGAATAACAGCAGGCCAAGAATTACAGTCTACTGGAGTTTCCCCTTCCAGTTCAGCATTGCTGCTGTGAGAAGTTTGATCTAATATTTTGTTCACTTATGTAACTTAGGAATAAAAAAGGAAGATGGTATTTGAGATGGCAGTGATTTGAAAAGATTGATAATATTAAGAACATTATTTTCCCCTGCTATTCACCAGCTTTTATTTGCTGTTTCACTGTAACAAAGCTCAAGATCTTGCCTTTCTGAAAATCCATCTACAGAAATGGTCAAGCAATTACTTTGCTTCACCATGGGCTTTATGCAGGAATACATACCTATGGTGGGCATAAGGATGAATTGAAAGGCTCATGCTTCTTTGCGCTCCTCCTTCTTGCCTCCATCTTACAATTTGAATTGTGAATCAGAGGACAAAGGAGATCAGCAGCTTTTATATCTGTTATATAAATATTTTGTGAGATGCAATATTTTTAATTTTAAAAAAATACCTTGTCGTTTTATTGGTTCTAAACATATGATATCAACCACAATTTCGGTTAAATGGAAGAGGGAACTACCACTCAAAAGCCAATCAAGATTCAGCAAGAGCAGATCTCTAGATAAGACAAATTCACAATGAAGCACTGGTGAATGCCCAGACTACCTGAGCTCTTTTTTGCATTTAAAGGTGCAAGGTGAGAGAATATTAGGTGACCAACCAATTCCTCTTTTCTGATAGCACAGTTCAGGAGATATTTGTTATATAAAGAGGGCCACTTCATTTTCGATTGCCTTCCATATTGCATGGGAGAACAGAGGTAGTCATGCCTGTTTAAATATCCTGCAAACTTTGGCACAAGGGAGCTATTTTAAACCATGGTATTTACTGTAACTGTTGAAACAAATCCATTGTGCTGTCATTGCAGAAAGGAAGATGGACATTTGCAACTGCAGTAAAAATAAAGTAGAATACTTATAAAGCTTCCTAGAAAAGAAAGGTTAAAAAAATACTTCCTTCTTTGTCAGAAGCGTCAAATATAAATGTGTGCAAGAAAAAAAACCAGGCTCAAAAAGCACCAAAGACCTCATAGGTCAACCCTGAACTACAAATATTCTCTAAGTTGTCAATCTGTTCCAACAATATTTTAAAAAGCAAAATTGAAGTACAAACAAAAATGTTGTGGCTCCTTAAAAAGCTAGCAAATAACCTGGACACACGGAGCATAATGTGTGTCCATGGAGAGAGAAACCTAACATTCCCTAGGCCTTATTACTTGCTGTCTCTTATAAAAACAAAGGGTATCTTGCAACACAAAGTGTTTTCCTTCTGTCTAGCTGCTGAAGCTAAGCAAAGCCTGCTTAGGACAAATATCTCTGGGTAGCTGTCAAACCACCTGCTTCCTCCCCCTCCCCGAATCAGAAAGGGTCACAATCATTTCCTGGTCTATTTTTCTCAAAAAGCCATTTTGCTTTAATCTGCCTTTTCCAAATGCTAAGTTTAATGAGAACTTCAGGCACTTCTCCAGCAAAAATATGTTGTTGGCTCTCTTCTCCCCCCACTTTTTTTCCCCTTTTCCCTTTTCTGTGTTTTCCCCCCCTTCCCCTCCCTGTAAACCTCAGTATCTATGAATTCAATTCAAATGTGTTTCAAATAAGCAGCAAGCTTGGACACTATTGAAACACTGCTGGAGAACGGCTGAAATAATAGGTGTATTCGCCAAGGAAACCTGCTTTTCTTTTCAAGTTGACTGTATGCATTATTGCAGCTTCTCCTGATAATGGCTCATTTAATGGTAGGGCCAAGATGCAATCAATCTTTTCTGTCTCTCTCTCTCTCTCTCAGTCACTTTTTATCACCACCCTTGCTGGGGAGTACACTGCTTGGCTGCAAGTACTTACCTAGCAAGATTGGAGCTGCTAAAGTTCACCTGGGGTGGAGTAGCTGCTACTTCTTAACCTCGGTGTCCATGGGGAGGGGGCAAGAAGGCTGGGAAATGGGAGCTTTCCCTAATGCAGTGGAGAGAGATCCTGGGTGAGTCTGAAGAGAGCAGCTTTGCCTTCCTCTGTAATTAGACCCTCGCTGAACTCTTTACAGTTGACTTAAGTTACTTGGAGGAGCCTCTCTGCTGGGGCTCCCTGATTGGCTCCCCACCCTCATTGATGAACCACAGCATCCATTTCCTCTGTACAATAAAGAAGGAGGGGTGGAGGGGGGAGCAAGATTAGTAAAAGTTCACTTGATCACAATGAAAAGGCTGATCATTAAAGGGCAATGCAAGCCAGATGTAAAAGCAATGTCTGGAGAGACACAAGCAGGCAATCTGTAGCTCTGGCCCTGTGGGGAACACCCCTTTCTTTCCAGCCAAGTGGGAAGGTGGCTCATTGTTTTCTGTGGTGGAAGACTGGGAGAGAGGAGGAGGAGGAGGAGGAGGAGGACAAGAGGAAGATGGCAAAGAGGAAGAGGCCTTACTGTTAGGAAAAGAGAAATAGCTGCCTCTTGCATTGGGTGCTAATGAATGGAGGGTGTCGGTGAGTTGCTGGAGGACAGAATGCTAACCCCTTCCTAGCCTGCCCGCCAACCTTTTAATAAAGTCAACTCTCTCACCTAACCATAGAGCTCCATCAGCTCTTCGGTGGGCTTGTTCTCACTTCAGATTTAGCCCTCTTTTAAAATTCTACAGATTTCAAGCTACAAACTTGCTATCCAAGCCATTCCACTAATAAGCTGATGCAGTGAGTAAGTTGCCCAAGAAACAGAAACATCCTGCTTTACCAAGGCAGCTGACCCATTCAGTTGCCCAGTCTGCTAAAAAGCTTGTTTTAACACTGGGTTTAGCTCCTGTGCTAAATTTCTGATTATAACAAGTCACCCCTGATTATAACACAACACCTGATCATGAGGTCCAGGAGCTTCATAGTACGTTTAAAAGATTATCTGCTGCTTCACTGGCCAACCTTTGTCCCTAGTCAACTACTGTTGAAGATTAGGTTACTATCAACTCTGTTTGTCTTCTGGGAGGTTAAAACAGCTTTTCTGGAGGGTCTTCTTAATTAATTAGGATAGTGCCATAGGAATTTTTTATACCAGAGGTCCTTAAATTCTCTGGCTCATTGACACCTTGATGAAATTTCAGATTGTTCATTAATCCCCAAACATTTATTATATAAAAATAATTTAATACTATTGTAATAGTATGTAATAGTACTATGAATAATGATGACAGTTTGGATAATCTCTGACTTCTGGACATTTGATATTGACTACTTTGGAGAGTACCCTGAAGATTGAACAAAAATATAAACATTCATTTTTTATTGTAGGTATAATTATATTGTACTGTGGATGTTTATTCTTTATAAATAGCCAAGAGTCTCCTGGCTGCACCATCTAAAAAGAAACAGACAGCACATCTGACAAGGCATTATAATCATCACATAAAGCACTCTCAGAAATTTGGGAGTTGAAGTCAAAGTACAACTGGAGGATGTAAGATTGGGAAAGGCTACCTTAAGAGAAAGCCATGAGGCAAGTAGAGGCAAACACATGTCTGCCATGAAGTGCCCACTTTGTCCAATCAGTAGGCAACACATTAAACTCATCTGCAAAAATTTTTTACCATATTCTCTCACATATCATCATCTGGCATTTTAGGTCAAAAGTACTCCAAAGCTATGGAGCAGAAAACTCAATAGGTACCTCTCCTGCTCCTTGACTGTTAAAGTGTACTAGAATAATTAACCAATATGCTGCCAATATTGTGATACTCAGAACAATCAGCAGCCCCACTCTTGGTCCTGCAGCCATAAGATCCAATATAACCACCAGTTATATTGGATCTTATGGCTGGATCCTCATCCATTAAAAAAGAAACCATAAACCAACCCAGCTTGGAGAGTTGAAGTACAGGTAATCTTCGATTTACAACAGTTCAGTTAGTGACCCTTCAAAGTTACAACAGCACTGAAAAAAGTTACTTATGTCAATTTTTCACACTTATGACCATTGCAGCATCCCCATGATCACATGTTTTACATTTGGATGCTTGACAACTGATTTTTATGACAGTTGGAGTGTCCCAGGGTCACATGATGACCTTTTGCTACCTTCTGGCAAGCAAAGTCAATGGGGAAGCCAGAATCACTTAACAACCAGGTTACTAATTTAACTAATTTAGCTACTGTAGTGATTCACTTAGTAACTGTGGCAAGAAAAGTTGTAAAATGGGGGGGCAAAGCTCACTTAACAAATTTCTCACTTAACAATATCAGTTTTGGGATCAATTATGGTCATATCTCGGGGACTACCTGTAGTTAGATGTGAAATGGAACGGATTTCTTGTTTTCCTTCTTCAAAGCAACTCAGGAAATTTGGCAGCCAATTGGCAGGACTCTTGAATTTTTCCCCACCTCCCTTCCTTTGAACAGGCCAATCTAGTCAATATACTCAAAAGTAAACTGTCACCTATTATGTGGTGTGACAGGGTCTTTAATGTTTTTTTCCTCAGTTGGAAGTTGAAGGCCACAGTACTGGACTTAAGAGCAGGGGAAACTGTTGAGCTTACTACCCTTGCTTACGAGTAGGCACTTAAGTGGATTGTACTGTAAGGTTCAGTCTAGAGTTGGCCATGGTGCCCAGGAATTATAGGAGCCAAAGTCAATACATCTGGAGAAATTAGGTTGGATAAAGCTAATTTAAATAGCCCTAGCATGTTGACTTGAGCCTTAGGTACTAGTGAGATGTCCTTTAATCAATGAAATAATGAAATTATCAATGATAATTTGTAGAATTGACATAAAAATCATTCTGTGATATTGCTTTTAGAGTACAGATAGTCCTCAAGTTACGACAATTCTTTCAGCAAGTTGCAATGGTTCTGAAAGAAGTGACTTATCATGGATCCTCAAAGTTTGGTAAGACTTTAAAAACAGTTTAGGGTAATGAAGAAATAAGGTTTGGGAAGTTCTGCTCTGATAGCTTCAGTGACTTAGCAGGCTATCTTTTAGTCTCAGTCTGATGCACTTTTTTAAATTTGACAACCACTTCAAATAAAGAAAGTTAGTACAAAAAAAGCCCTACTGAATAAAGGAAAAAGTTTGGAAAGTATTACTGTAACAGCTTCAGTAACTAAGGGTACACAGCAGACCACATTTTTGCCTCAGTCCAATGCATTTTGTTACTTGACAGCCACTTCAAATAAAGTTAGACTCATAATATCACTCTTAACAAATAAACAAAAATTCTATTGGATTCAGTGAAATTTTCTCCCAAATGAGTGATGGTAGCAGGGGTAAGAAATCCAGGAGTTGTTGGCCATGACAGTGTTGAAAGTGGTGTTGATCAATCTATGAAGGCCCGGGAGGTTTCCATTTCTGGAGGGTAGGATAGCGATCCAATAGCCACCAGGTACACACACACACATGTTCAGGGGCCATGCTAATCTTCTCTGTACCGGCTTCTTTGGAAAACCAGGTGCCCGAGCCCTTCCTCTCCCCGCCTGACGTTCCTTTTTAAGGCAGAAAACAACAACCAAGACAAAAGGCACAGGCGGGATCGGGCATAGGATCGAATTAAAGCTCTTCTGTGCACACACGCCGCCCTCCCGCCAGCCCGTGCCGGATCCTTCTCGGCAAGTTTTCCGAGCAGCTTTCTCCCCCAGCCGAAAGCTTGATGGATGGGCCCCTCCCGCGCTAGGTTGCTTTGCTGAAACATTACAAAGAGCGCGAGGTAAAGGTTGGCGGTGCGGGGCTTGGGGTGAGGCTCTCGGCGGTATAAATCATTCACGTTGTTTAAGGTACATTGATCCGTCTAATGGCTCGTAATAGACGCCTAATTACCGCGAGGAGGAAACTGCTGCAGGGAAGAAGGGCTGCGGAGCCGGAGGGAAGACTTCACCTGAAGCGTCCAAATGACACCGCTACAAAAGGGAAAGGAAAGGTCGCCACGCGGAGCCCAGACAATATAACCGGGCCACACGCCGGCCTGAGTGATGCCAAGGGAAGACATAACGCAACAGCCGAAGCCAAGCCCGCCGAAGCTCCCCGGATCTTGACCTTCCCCGTTGAAATTCTGCCTACCCTTTCTCCCAAATTAAAGGGTTAGAGGGAGAGAGAAAAAAACCTTAGATTATTCAGTACCGATAGAGGATAATGTGTAGTTTACGACTGAAATGAAAGGTCCCCTATACAGTGAGATCAGATAGTATAACATAGTGGGTAGAGTATCTGGCTTGGCACTGAATAATCAGGAGGGATCCTTGGTGTTCTCTGGACTTGGTTGTTTTGTTGCAGACGTTTCATTACCCAAACTGGACTACAGCATGATGGTGTTACCTAGTTTGGGTAATAAAATGTCTGCAAGAAAACAGCCAAGCTCAGTACCAAGGATCCCTCCTGATTATTTAGTGCCAAGCCAGATACTCTACCCACTCTCATACGCTGCATGGTGGCACCAAGACACTCCTTTTCTCCGAAGAGGAAAGGAAGAGCCAGAGGCCTCAGTGGATCAGGCAGCTGCTTCCATGGAGCCTCCTTCCCCAACCTTTCAGGTTAGGTTCCCTGTTTGACTGAAACTCAAAGGCCCCATCGAGTTCAACCCTCAAGCCCAGCTGTTTGTTTAAATCAGGCTTTCTTAGGGAAGGCCATTTTGAGTTTTTCCCCCCTTCCTCCTCCTCTTTCTGGTGGGAAGATAATTTCAATTCTTTTCTTCGAGAGAAGATGTGTGTTTTTTTCCTTCCTTCACCCCTCCCAAACCATTGTAGGAAATGCTTGTAATTATATGTTCCTTTTGGGAAAAGCCCACCAGGAAACCCAAGCAGAAAAAGCTGAATCCACCCACTTCTCAAGCGGCAGGCTCTTATTTGTAAAAAGGTCTCGCCACAGTCCTGTGAGGTGGGCCGAGTTGAGAGCTAGTGACAGTGCGCAACAGCTTTCAGCAGGTATGATAAAAAGATGAAAATGGAAAATCCTCCTATTCCAACCTTGGACATAATCTTCCTCAACTTGGTGCCCTCCAAATGTATTGAAATTCCATTGTCTGCAGCCAGGATGACCAATGGCATGGGACTTCAGCTTTGCTGGCCAGAGACCCATTACTACATGGAAAAGGAGCCATGTTGGGGAAGACACAAACTACTAGGCCTTGTTAGCAAAGGGTGGGCAACTTGAAGGCCTCCTGATATTGCTGACCTAGTTTCCCCGCCTTCTTCTTCAGGGCCCGGATGCAGAGGCTGCTGGGAGTTGTAGGGAAGGCCGCAAATTGTTTGAGAGGAGGCAATCCCGACATGTATAGCCTATGGCCGGCCTGGCAGGAGCCGTCTTTCCCAACGGCAGAGTAAATAGGCGCCAACAGCGGCTGCCTGCCGGGGGGAGGGGGGACAGAGGGGTGGGGTGGACAAGCGGGACCTTCAGCCCAGCCGAAGGCGAGAGGGATTATGCCCTCGGGGAGTGGAGGCCGCCTGGGCAAAGTTAAAGGTGCGCCGGCCTGGCCTTCCCGCTTTCTAGGCCGGGCAAAGGAAAGCGCCTCCGACTTGTGGCCTATTGGAGTTTCCGGAAACTCTGTTAAACGACAGCGACGAGGTCTTTCTCCCCGCGCAGTAAACAAGCTTCTTAAAGACGTTTTGTTGAATAATCTCTCGTAATTGTAGTAATTAAAATCATCATCCAGTCACCTTCGTTTGACACAACAGAGCCTTCCCTTGTTAATTGTTCACGTGTCTTCAGCAGACGAAGGAGAGGGGCGCGGTAGGAGGAGGAGGAGGCGGCGGCGGAGGCAGCAGCAAGGCCCCCTTCCAACCCAGGCGAGTGAGCCATTGGTGAAAAGGGGGCTCTGGGAAGCCCAGGCGTTTCGAAACTGGCCCGCCGCTTGGCCCAAGCGCCACCCCACAACTCGGTCTCTCCAGGCAACTATATACAGTGCCCGTCCCAGCCCGGCGGAGGGGAACGATCTGCCGGCTGAAGGTGGCAGTGGAAGGGCGCTGGGATCCCCCAAAGCAGGAAAGGACAGGAATATGTGGGCGCAGGGAAGTCTGGAGCGCCCCGTCACACACCCACACACCCCCCACTTACACTTTAATTTCCAGAGTTTGACTCTTGGGACTACCCCTTCTCTTTTGTCTCTCTCCTGGTCCACCGTCGCCTTCTTTTTCTTAACCGGAAGACATTTCCTCCTAAACGCAAACCGCCTCTTCTTCCTCCTCCTTTCCACCAGAAAGAAAGAAAATATTTTCTCGGGGCTTCCCTAACCTCAGGCCACCTCTCTACCCCACCCCCCTTCACTCCTTTTTTAATTATCTCGACCTTTGAGGGAGCCCCTCCTTCAACTACGCTTCCTGAGATCGTCCTGTTCCGCGGGAGGGATTGTCTCCTCCTGGCATCCCCGGACAGTTTTAAACGCGCGGAGTAGCCGAGACTGGGAGATGGGGGTTGTGGGGGTGGGGAGAGAGCTTGCTGCTTAAGGAGAAAGGGGGCACAATTATTGGTGCAAATGATCGGGGGCTTTCCTCCCTTCGCACCCCCCCTCCACCATCTGTTTGGTTGAAGGTGCACTTGCTCCTTTCAAGAAAGGTTGGCACGGGCGCGCCTTCGCCCACCCCCATCTCTGTAAGGAACTCTTTCATCCTCGGGTTCTCGGGCATGTTAACAACTGCTCTTCAATCGATTGATTTGCAATAGCTACCCCCGCCCCGTTTGTGCGAAAAGAGCCCTTTCATCTGACGGCTCTCGAATACCAACCCGCGGTTGTTCCCCTCCTCCCCCAGCTCAATCGTCTCTAATGAACCAATTGTTTTCGCATTTCTACCTCTTGAAGATTGCAACTTTCAGAGTCGCTGCAGATCGGAAGGCGCAGGGAAAGGGGGAAATCTGGAAAAACCAAATTTGCTGAAAGGGAGCAGGGCCTATGTCTTTAATTAGTCCATTCTTCTTTATTAGTATTCATATTGAGATTTGTGGGAAGGGAGGGGGGGAAGAGTTGCATGTTGATTTAGCCACCGTGTTATTTACGATGTAAATATATTCCGAGACAAAAAAAAAATCCCGTCACGGATCAATTGTAAAGGACCCGGATACATAATTTTTAAAAAATCAGTTCAGTTTATATGAGGTTCTCACCCCACTTTCGCTTCTTAGTCAGATTTGTTTATGCAGAATCGACATTTAATAGTGCTAATTGCACTCCAGTTAAATTGCCCTGATTGCAGAAAGGGAAGCAATTTTCATGCTCTCTGTCTGGGTTTGGAAGAAATTGTTTTATATTCACCTCTTTATAAAGAAGTAGAGATAAGGCACCGAGCCTCTGCACAAATTGCACTTATGGGCTGACTGGCAGCATTCAGGCGCTATAATAGAGCATTATTTGGCCGTTTTGAATAATGTAAAGCGGCTGCTGAAAGCCATTCTCCTGAAAATTGCTTTAACTTTTAAAAGGGTGATGATTCACTCCAAACCAGGCCCTTTGTTACATTGTCAAACATTGTCCCCCCCTTCGCCAATGTTTTAACAGTCAGCTCAACACTTCAGCATAACACGCTGATCTTTGTTTAAAAACTAGATTTTTTTTGAGTATGAAGAAATCTGACAGAAAACACTTGAAACCTCCCCCACACACAAAAAAATATTTGGGAAGAGGCTTTTTCTTGTTCATCCAACGCTGGATGGCTTCCCTTCTTTTCAGACAGGCGCTGCTGTTCTAGTTCATTTCACTCACTTTTACTTAAAGAGAAGAATTGCTCGGTCACTAATTTGCGGAGCCACCCGGCGCCCTGCGCATTTGAAAACAAGACGGATGAAAATGTAATGAAGTTCACGGGACACGGTGCGTCCTTTTGTTGAGGCAAACAGGTGGTGCCCCCAAAGCTTCGTTTAAAGTCAGTGACTAAAAGATGTGTAACTGGACCGAACAAATATCTCCCCTTCCTTTCTCACCTAGTTAGACAGAAGGTCTTCGTGTTATCTGCCCATCTCCTGTCCAGCTGCCCTCAGTTGGAAAAGATGCCTTAATGCCATTAGCGCTCTTTTAGCAAATGCAGGGGCGAATTCTAGCACTGGACCAGAGAACTGGTCTTCCTCTTCACTAAAAGAGCGGGAGGAGGGAGATTATCACTTGTTGGGTGAAAGCTTCTGGACCGAGGTCCCATGGGACTCCCATCTCTTCACACCCCTTCAGTGTGTTGTTGAATATCAGTGGCTACCCTACAACACACACACACACACACACACACATGTCAGCCCTGGGAGAGATTTCACTGCTCAATTTTCTTTAAATTATGTTTTGCTTTTCGCTGCTCAGCCCTCTTCCTCCTCCTCTTCCGCCTCCTCCTCCTCCCCCCACGTGCCCCACTGTCATTGCTAAGTGTAGAAATGATGGCGCACAGGTCTGGGGACAGCCAGAGGGGCACGGATTCCCCTCCCCTCTATTCACATTTCAGCCTTTTGTTTGTCTACTTCTCCAGCCATCAACAAAAAGGAGCAAGCTAGGGCTAAAACGTTACAAAAGAGGTTGCAACAGTCACATTGCCGCTGCGCTTTTGAGTTTACTGCGGGCTACAAAATTAGTTTCTTCTTTGAATATCTCTGGGCAGGTCGCCCACCCTCTTCGCGAAGGATTTTCAAGTGGTAGGGTGGGGTGGAGATAAATTTTGATTCTTTCTACTTGCCTTTGAATCACATGTATTTTGCATCTGCGAACTGATGAGGTTTGGACGCAACAGATGTGGCAGTAGAGAAGAAGTAAGGGGGGGAATAAAGGCACTTTACTTCCCTACGATCTCCGTTCCTTCTAACAGCAGGGAAGATTGGGCAGTTCTATAAACAAAAAAAGCGAGCAGTCACAGCATTGCAGGTGAGAGCTTATTCGTTTGTTTTATGGTTAATCTTTCAGTCAGGCATCAAACTGGCGAGTTGGTCGCAATTTCCTGCCACTTGCCCTCGTCAAAATTCAGAGATGATGTTAATTCGACTTCTCACTTGTAAGAAAACCATGAGACATATTTTGTTGAATGCTTTGAGGGGCTGGTTAGCCTGGATGCTTTCTCCACCCGGTTAGTGGTATCCAGTGGAAAATGTAATGCAACCAGCAAATTTGACATTGGCTCTGTCTTTTCATGATTTACATACCTGCTCTTCGCAGGTAGAGGAATCTTACAGACATAGATAGATAGATAGATAGCATAGATGCGGGCAGTTTCATCCCACGTCCTTCCATGTCAAGGCCATCACAATTTCTGTCTTGCTTCAGTTTTCCAACCGAAGAGAGCAAATACACTGCACAAGCACTGCCAACATGCTGCCAAGAGTTGGGATAAAGTTGTGTGTAACAGTTCCATTACTTTATGTTCTGCCCCACATGCCTTATAGGCGACTATACCCTGACAGGCGGCTAGACCAAGGTGAAGGAAAAAGACCTTATTAGGGTGAACGGTTATTCTTTTATTTTACTTTAATGAATGGAGAATTAATGAGCTGCGCAATATTCGGGACATAAGGAGGGAGAAACGAAAGCGGGGAGAGGGGAGAGGAATAATCTGAACTACAACCATTCCGGCTGCGGTTTGCCATTATATACCCTGCCCTTTGTGCTCCCATCTTAGAAATCAACACCGAAAGCAGAAGTAGCATCCCTATTGTTCGTTCCTGTTATGACCTTAGCGGTATTTCAACCTAGGCGTTATTTATTTATTTTTTAAAAAGAGTTAATTGCAGCATAATGCTTTTAAAAGACTAAAGAACACTACTAACCCCCCCCCCACACACACACACACACCCGCTCCCGGCACGGCTTTGACTGGCACGCGCTCAGAGCCCTGGTTCTTGCATCTCAAGTTTCTGATTGGCTGCGGGGCAACTCCTGCTTGTCCTTTCTCCTCCCTCATTGGGTGAGAGTCCCAGCCAGCGGTACTTCAAAGCAGGCGCTCTCTGCACTTAGGCTGAGTTTAGCGGTCCAGAGACAGGAGTGTACTTAGCGCACCGGAGTACAGCGGGAAGCTGGGAGGAAGTCGCGCACACTCGCCAGCCTCCCTTCAAGGCAGAGCCCTCCTTCCGATCCGCTCATCCAGCCAAGCGACTTGGCTATGGCTACGTCTATCCTTGGGGTAAGTCAAGGGACGCTTCTTACACTCACCGAGGTCGGTTTTCGTTTGTCGCCTCCACCCTCTCCCTCATTTTTGACCCACAGTGTTGATCCAGCAGGAATCAGTTTGTGGTTGCAATCAGGAGACGAGGTTAAATAAACTGGTACGATAAAAAGAAAGCCAACCATCTCCTTGAGGGCTTCTTTGAATTCCCGTTTCAGCTTACGACCCTCTTTATTCGCTGCTTTGATTTGTCCTGGCACTCACTGCTCGCTCGCTCCCTCCCTCCCCCAATTTGTATTATCTTAAACTGACCCCGTAGCACAATTTTTCGCAGCCTCAGATTAACTGGTGGCCTGGTAGGGAACTCCTGTGACTGCGTGTGCGGGTCAGTCGCTCTTCCTTTTTTTTTTTTTTTTAAAGCAAGATGGCCCTCTCTTAACGTCTTTAGAGAGAGCAGCGTGCCGCCGTCGCCCGCTCCAAGGTATATTTGATTTTGATTTTAAGATCGGTTTGGCCAGCCATTATTAGGGGGGGAAATGGACAAACCTCAGCCTTAAGAAAAATTCCGTGATGCGGTTTGCTTGTGTCTTTCTTCATTTCACTTCCGTCTGCCCTAGGGTGTTCTGGAGTTTCCTTCTTAAATTCCTTCTCCTCCGCTCAGCACCATCCCGGGGAGCAAGTGACTGTCTGGATCGAGCTAGGCGGGACAAGACTGAACCTGGAGTTTTCCCTTTGTTTGCTTTTTAAAAGAGAATCCGTTGCGCCCAACTTTTTTTTTTTTTTTTTGGGCAAAGACGCCCTCTGATTTGGGTGCATCCGGGGCCTCCTCCTGCGAGCGGCGTCGCGGCGGGTGAAGGAAGCCGGCCCTTGTCCGATGCGCTCTTAGGGCTAGAGGGCGAGATTGACGGGCTCGTTTTGTATCTCCCCCACAGGAAGAGCCACGCTTTGGAACCACGCCCTTGGCCATGCTGGCCGCCACCTGCAACAAGATCGGGAACACCAGCCCGCTCACCACCTTGCCCGAGTCCAGCGCCTTCGCCAAGGGCAGCTTCCACCCTTGGAAACGCTCCACTTCCAGCTGCAACCTGGGCTCCAGCCTGTCCGGCTTCACTGTGGCTACCAGCCGGGGTTCCAGCGGGCTGGCCAGCGGCAGCGGCACAGCCAACAGCGCCTTCTGCCTGGCTTCCACCTCGCCCACTTCTTCGGCCTTCAGCAGCGATTACAGCGGCCTTTTTTCCAACTCGGCGGCGACGGGCGTGTCCCCCCAAGAGCCCGGCGGACAGTCGGCCTTCATCTCCAAAGTGCACAGCTCGGCGGCCGATAGCCTGTATCCGCGGGTGGGCATGGCTCACCCCTACGAATCGTGGTACAAGTCCGGTTTCCATTCCACGCTGTCGGCCGGCGAAGTGGCTAACGGGGCGGCCTCGTCGTGGTGGGACGTGCATACCAACCCGAGTTCGTGGCTGGAGGTGCAGAACCCAGCCGGAGGCTTGCAAAGCTCGCTGCACTCGGGCGCCCCCCAGGCCTCCCTCCACTCCCAGCTGGGCACCTATAACCCGGCCGACTTCAGCTCCCTCACCCACTCGGCCTTCAGCTCCACCGGCCTGGGCTCCACGGCTGCCTCGCACCTGCTCTCCACCAGCCAACACCTGCTAACCCAGGAGGGATTCAAGCCCGTGCTCCCTTCCTACACGGACTCCAGCGCCGCCGTGGCCGCGGCCAGTGCCATGATCTCGGGAGCTGCGGCCGCGGCGGCAGCTGGAGGAAGCTCAGCGCGCTCCGCCCGGCGTTATTCGGGCCGGGCCACTTGCGATTGCCCCAACTGCCAGGAAGCCGAGCGTTTGGGCCCGGCGGGCGCGAGTTTGAGGCGCAAAGGTCTGCACAGTTGCCACATCCCCGGCTGCGGGAAGGTCTACGGCAAGACGTCGCACCTCAAGGCGCACCTGCGCTGGCACACGGGCGAGCGGCCTTTCGTCTGCAACTGGCTCTTCTGCGGCAAGCGCTTCACGCGCTCCGACGAACTCCAGCGGCACCTGCGGACTCACACCGGCGAGAAGCGCTTCGCCTGCCCGGTCTGCAACAAGCGCTTCATGCGCAGCGACCACCTGAGCAAACATATTAAAACGCACAACGGGGGAGGCGGGGGCAAAAAGGGCAGCGACAGCGACACGGACGCCAGCAACTTGGAGACGCCCAGATCCGAATCGCCGGACCTTATTCTGCACGAGGCGCGAGGCAAGGACTCCACAACGGGGCCCAGTGACTCTTAAAAAAGAGCGGGCGGCGGCGGCGGCGGCGGGAGAAGTTTTGGCGGGACGGGAGCCCGCCAACCAGAGTGCGAGAGAAAGGAGACGCGCGGGGGAAGGTGGGGGGAGAAGCCAAAGGCTGCCGCGGTGGCGTCGCCACTCGAGCTTGGCTGTTCCGGGAGTTTTTTGTTTTTTAAAAAAAAATAAAAAAAGCAAACGGGGTGGGATGTGTGCAAAAGGTGAACGCGGAGGCCGACTTGTCAAGACTTCCGGACTGTTGGAGAGACCTTGAACCCGGCCCTCCAGGCAGAGACAATACAACCATACCCCAAACAATAAAACAACGAGCTTAATCTTCCTGGCGAAGAGCAATACAAGTGGCCGGAGATTTATTATTATTTTTTTCCTCTATCCCAACCCCTCCTCGTCACGCGCATTCACCTTTCTGCCCCACCACCCCTCACCCCCAAATAAGACTCGCCAGAAGCAAAACGAACAGCCGCACAAAAACGGAACTCGCCACCCCGGGGACTAAGGTGCTTTTCTTTTGGAGTGATTATAGTTATAGTTATAAAAATCTAAATTTACCGCAGACAAACGGCAAGTCTTATTTGGTGAAACATTCTACAGTGATGCTTTTATATTTAAATCTGAAAAATCCGTGGCGCGCCTGTGCGCCCTACACACACCCAGACACATATACAAAGGCTCAAGGTGAGAAACCAAACTGGAAAATACCGGAGACGGTTTATCTCTTGTGATTCATCAAAGCTATGTATAAGTAGGATCCCAAAACACTCCCTCCCCCTAATTGTGTTCTCTTTTGCCCCCCCTTTGTAAATGTCAATTCTGATTTGGGGGGGAGGGGTGAATTCCTGAAACTCAGAGGAATTCTTTTTTTTCTAATTATTATTTCTGATGCACTTTGTGGAGGTCAGTATATATGTAAAATATATTTAAAATGTTGAGTTAACATTTCACTCGCACCAGTAATTTAAGGTTGTTTAAAGAGATTTAATGCGTTTTATCTGTATTGGAAAAAAAATCTTGACATATTTTCATTTTGGTATTATTAAAGGATTCTGAACAATGCGCTCTGGGGTTTCATTTTCCCCCTAGTCAATCCCGCCGTTTATTTACTTTTATGGAAACCTGACCCCCTTCGTCATAGACATTGCACTGACGGGATTAAAGCAATAGTTGCAATGTTAAACAGAAAATCCCATTCCAATCAGTACAACCTATTCTGAATAAACATGCTTATGATTGTGATTAAATATATTAAAGGTGAATTAAAATACTCTTTGCCGTTCATACCAAAGATCAAACTTCAATTAAGAACTCTCCCAAATGATGGGTGCCTGAATTTTAATTAAGTCAATTTTCCACCCCCTTATAGAAAAAAAATGGGACTGATTAAGTCAGTTCTCAAGTCTCCACTGATCTGAGCCATATATAGAGCACAACTTGCTAAAGCGATTGGGCCCCCTAGCAATGAGAAAACCTCTAAAACTCATCCTGGATACCAAAAGCCTATTTCCATAAGACTGAGAGCCGATAGAAAAGATTTTGAAATGATAAACGTGGGCTGAGCAAACATTTTATTAAAACGAGCATGCGAAATCTATAGCGAGGTGGCTCAGGTTACAGAAGGCAATCCCACGGGGAATAAATCGCAAGAGACATTTCATGCCTAAATGAAAATCTTGTTAAATGTTATTAATTTTGACTTGGAGCACATAGCAGCCCCCTGTGCCTTGTATTCCCTTATTAGAGATTCATGTCTTATCAAATATCTAATTAATCTCCTAGACATCATTTGTTCTGGCCAACTTTATCTCAGCTGGTCCGCGGGGAAAACCCCTCAGAATGTTCTCAGTGACAAAGCTTCCCTGGAAGATCCTTTTAATTGTTGAAATGAACTGCGCCAAATTTGCATGTCAAACGGTAAAGGGCAAGGCGAGATAAAACGTAATCGTTTTAAAAGCCTTCCAAATTCAGCACTTGATTTGATAACTGGGCTTTTTTTTTCTTTCTTTTTTTTTTAATGTTATGGAGGACAACTGCTCTTTTTCTTTTCAAAAGATAGTTGATCTATGCAAATCGTGGTTTGGAAATGCTTGTGTCCCCCTGCAGTCAAATGCCCCTTGCATGTTATTTGAATATCAGTGGCTCTGCCTTGAAAAGGGTCGAGGATGCTCTCTGACTTCTTTGTGATTACGCAGTGCAGCGTCTTATTCTGAAGGAAAGGGTGGGTGGGGGACCTCAGGAATAATTAAAGCCTGGGATCAGGCCTGGGAACACATTTGGGACAGGAATCTCATTTAGACAGCCTCTTTCAAAATAAGGCACAGTTAAATTGACCAGAAGGCAATTATTGAAATGAAAATTATTTTCACTCCCTTTGTCTTCTGACCACCAACTTAAAAGCCACAGTGTATTTCTAAAAGAGGAAAATCGTTCCAATCGTCTCCCCCTTAATTGCGCTACTTTAAAGAGGGAGAGAAACGAGTGGAAGGGGGAAAAAATTGAAAGAAAATTTAAATTGAACATTTCAGGATGAAAGGCTGAAGTATACTCTCGGCTTTTCTGTCCATTTGGTTATGGAAATTTACACACACACACACACGCGCGGAAAGAGCGGGTTCTTCTGTGTACGTGTGGGCAGACATATATTTCTTTCTTCTGCAAACGGATTGGCAATCAGGAAGAAGAACCAGCCTGCCAGGAGGCTCTGAATAAAAAACATCTGTTACATCTCCCGGACAGAACTCGCACTGAGTTTTCCGTCATTACTGTGGTAAAAATACAACAGGAAGGGGACTAAAATATTTCCCAAAGCTGGGTAAAAACAGTGTAACCCGAGCTTAGGAAGGGTTATTTGGGGGGAATCGAAAGAGAGTTTTGATTTATGCATTGGCGGCTATTCTGTCTGCCTCTTTCTCTTTCTCTCTCATTATTTCCTCTTTAATCTGGTGAAGGCGAGAGTCGCGACCAACCTTCCTCTCCTCCCCGGCTGGCCCGTTTGATCCGCTGGATCGCGATTCGGTCGTAAGCCTAAACTTACGACCTAAGGGCTTGACATTTTGGGAACGTCCATTTCTTTCCCTAACCCCTTGCCCGCTTCCCTTCGCCACAGCGTTTGTTTGCTTTGGAGCCTTTTTGCTCCGGATCTGAGGGGGGAAGGAGGCGGTGGCATCGGGCGTGGGCAGAGGACGTGCTCCAGCAGGGTCGAAAGGAGCAGAGCTGGGCCAGCGACAGGATGCGGTTCCTCTCTCCCCGCCCGCCTCCCTCGGTCGGGGCGGTCGTTGTGGGCTTTCTGAGGAATGCGTTCCTTCTCACTGGGCCTTGGGCAGGAGTCAGCTTTGTTTCCCAGTCCCTAATAAACCAGATCAAAGGCCCTTTCGTTGAGGTCCAGTTTCTACCAAGGTTACAGTTTCTCAGCTCAAGGACCCCTTGCCACTGCCCCGGGGGTCAGAAAACGTCCATCATCGACAGACTCCTCAGAAAGGAAGAGAGGGAAATCTGAACGCTTCGTGCCTCGACTTCGGGGCCGGCCGAGTCACGGAGGGCAAAGAGAAAACGTCAAAACAATCATCCGGCGATCCCCGGGCAGGCTGAATGCATAATGAAGGAGAAGCGGGGCCGCCTGGAAGGGATCTTGGACAAGGAGCGCTTGTCTGAGCGGGGCTCCCCCCCCCCCAGAAAATGCGCGGGAAACTGCAGGTACACCATTTAGGGTGAAGGAGAGAGAGGGGGGGGGCTTTGTCAACTCTTGGCCCGCCTCTCTTTTTCAGCCAGACAATAATGCATTGCGTCTCACATAGAGATGGCAACGCAAAACGATTTCTGGCCATTTTATGGGTATTGGGTATTTTTCCTTCCGGTGAGGAGAAGTTAAAGAGACACATCAAGAGGCGGCGAAGGGAGGCTCCCTCAGTATCTCACGAGCAACAAAAGGAACGGAAAGCGGGGGGACTCTGCCCCCTTCTTTAAACCGCCATTTATTTTTAGGGTGTTTCCCCCCCCCCCTCCTGTTCCCGCCTTAGGAAGTTGTAAATAGTACAGCTTGGATAAGCGAGGCAACTAATCAAATTTCCCTCCTTTAAAAAAAAAAAAAGAAATCCACACGTGGAGGCTTCTATTTTATTTGCAGCCGCTCTCAGTATTTACCCCAACTACTTCGCTATGTTCCATAAATGCAGATGAAGAGAACGCAACGGAAAATCCGGCCTATTTGAGTAATTGGTAGACTAAGTGTTTATTTTAAGTGAGAATAATTTAGCTACAAATTTTCTTAAGGAATAACATTCTTAACATATTAAATCTCTTCTCCCCCGCAAACTCTGATTTGCTTTTATGTTTGACAGTCACTTCTGAGTCATTGGGGAGGAAAAGGGGGGGGGGGTTGTAATTCCCGACTCTTTGGCGCCATCTAGAGCAAATTTCGCCCCGAAAGCAGCGCTTCCTTATTCCGGTAAGAATTATTAAGATATAAATCGTTTTTGTTTAGACAAGTCAGATCAGCACCTTGAAATCTGAAGTGAAGCAGCGAAGATATTCTTTTTCCAGACAATTTGTTTATAGAATTCGTTAGGAACCACTAAACCTTAGAGGGCTTTTTCATCCTTTATTCTCTCCACCCCTGCCCTGCCAGCTGATTTTTAAAATATATGTTAAGATATGATTACAATTCCTTTACCTCCCTGAATTGGGGAGCTATATAGCGCGATGTTTGATCCTGAAAGGTACTCCAGCGAAACCAGTGTTTTCCAAAGCAAGTGGTGGATCTTCTGACGTGCCACGTGTACAATACTACTATAGGAGTTAAAACAGGTAAGGGTGCATGCCTCTCTTACCCAAAAAGCAAGACAAGTTGGGCCAGTTCAAATTAAAGAGGAGATGAGGGGAGAGAAATTAAGATAATTAAGAGGGGATTTTGTAATCCAAACCGCGTTTCTTTTCCTTGCTTAAAACACACACACACACACACACACAAAACCCCTGCACATTTCAGGACTTCTATCGAGGAAGCGCGCCTCCGGTTTCCACTACGTCCTTCAACAGCCCGAAGAGTTTGGAATCGGAGCCGGAGAAAGTCTCCGTGTCAGCTTTTTAGACAAACGGGCGGTGTTTGATTCCTTCAGGAGCACGTGTGGTGGTGGGTGCCCCAGCAGAAGTCGTGAGGAAGCTGGAAGAGAAGATGGGATAGAGGGGGGGGGAGGGAGTTGGGGGTGGAGAGCCCGGCCAATCGCTTGACAGGAGATCGGGCCATCTGTAAGAAAGACTATACTCGTGCCGGTTATTAAAACCCGATTTCCCTCCTGGCGAATCCTCTTCTCCGCCTACGGAGACCACGCCGCGCTTACCTCTTTTTAAACTCCCTCCTTCCACGCACCCCCCCACCCTCCCAGCAAAATCTCACTTTCTAAACCTCTCCCACTTAAGGGAGATCGGAGCGGACCTCTGCTGTGGCGCCCCTCTCCTAAGCCCCCAGCCAGCAGCATTCCCCGCACAGCTTAGCACGCACTTAGCGCGCGCGGGTTCCCACAGCCCAGCCCAGGTCGGCGGGAGCCTCGCCTCGCTGGGCGGTCAATCGGTTGAAAACAACCCGGAGCGGGGTTCCACCTAACAGAGACCCCGCCTCCTCCGGCGCAGCCCGAGCGAATTCGGGCTCCGCTCGCCGCGGTTTAAAGTCCATCATCCCGGAGCTGCCTGTTTCCGAGATGTGTTAATTACATACTTGGAGAGCAGGGACCAAAGTCCTTGTCCGTTCCCTACTACAAAATTTGCTGCGGGGAGAGGAGGGTGTGGGGGTGTGGGGACGAAAGATATTTTTTTAAAAAATGCCTTTCAGCCTAAAGCTGCCTTACCTGAATGTCATAATTACAGTAATTATGTACATCCAAATTACATGCTAATTAAATTAGAATCAAATCGTTCTAAATCGAAATCAAATGAGGTAGCGAGCATTAATCAATGACAACATAAATAGAGTTTCCTTCGGGGATATTTATTGCAACGATCCAAGAGGGAATCTGAGCTGAAAAGTCACCTGTTTATTCACCTTTCAATTAGTAATAATTTATTCTCCTTTACCGTCTAAATTCTGGCGCTGTCGGCGGAATCCCTCCCTCCTTTGCCAGGCTCTACGGAGAATTAAACGGTAGGCGCCCTTTCTGCCTTCAAGCACCGCTCTAAAATCGGTGAACATGTAGTCCGCAAAAGGCAGCCTCCTCTCGAAGGACCTGCGAACAAAGGTGTGTGCTTGCGGCTCCGATTTGGCTGGCTTTGGAATCTGGTTTGGACGGGGACAATCCTCGCTGCTTTTCCAGCGTCGCTCATCCTTCAGCAAACATCACCCAGAGCACAGAAGAGCCAGGAATTCTTTCCCTGCCTTTCCATAATCGTGAGAACAGGGATGTGTGGCTGAAGCACAGTGACCACGATAAAGGAGAGGTGTTACCCTCCGAGAGAGCGATAATTAATTTGAATGTTTTAAAGGTAAAAGAAAAATAGCAGGTGTCTAAATGAGAGCTCCCTGATTTGCCCTGCAACTACTTCTTGAAGTTCCTAGCATAACCAGGAAGAAACAACCCTGACCCCTAAAATGCAATTGCCAGCAGCCATGGCTTGTAAACTGCCTGGGGTTGCCCATGACAAAATGGGCAGCATATAAGTTTAATAAATACATAAATGGAAAGAAGCTGGTCTAAGCGGTATGCAGGATTCCAAGAGTCAAAATGTTTTGAAGTGTGGACTAAAACTTTAAATGCCCTCTGCCCCCCTCCCCCCCAAATGTACATTCAAGTTATCTCATTTCTGGTTCTTAATAAGGTATATGCACTGTCTCAAGGTCCTTATTCCAGAATAACCAAAAGGTATTGATCTATCAAGATGCACAAGGCTCTAGTTTAACTAGAAGCCCAATATGTTTTCTAGAAGCACACGTAGTATGTTGAGTCAGAAGATTTGATAAATCTATCCTGGGGAAATTTTCCAACCTTGTGCCTTTTTAGATGTGCAGTAGAATTTCTGTTCTGAATACCTCCAGGTTAGGGAGATACTGGCATTCCCAAACACCTTCAACTAACCCTCAAGTTGGGGACTGAGGAAGTTGCTTTAGAAGACTTCAGGGTTAGCCTCGTGAATCTAACCTGTATGTACAGAGTGCAATGTTTCTCCTAATTAAGAAAACTGGGTCAATGAAGACAATCATACATAAAATAAAGAAGATAAAACATGTCTAGGAAAACAATATCTTGGGGGTGGGGGTGAACGTGTCTGGGTCTCAGCACATAATCCCAAGCCTTAGACTGAGACAAGAACCATCTAGCAATTATTTTCTGCAGAAAAAAAAGATAAGTTTGTGGAACATCCTTTTGTCTCAGATTTGTATATTTAGGAGATGCTATCATGGACTCTTTTTTAAAAAAGTTAGGCGCAGAAAGTTATTACTGCAGGTTGTTCTGTTTTCCCACGAGCACTCTGTGGGTAGAGATCTGCTAAAAAATGTACCATGCACCACTTTCATCTTGTGGTTAGAAACGTGTACCTTTTAAACAAATTCTAATCGAGATGCTTGTGCACATTTGTAAACCAACAGCACCCCCTACAGGGTTTAATTTGATATTGTCAAGTTAACATAGCTCGATGCAATTTACCACTTTTGTGTCCATTTTCTTTTTCCTTCTTTTTTCCACAATTGTCTACAGCTGATTTTAAAAACAAAAAACAAAATACTTGCAATTACAATGTTAGCATTGCAAATAAATATCAGAAATTAGAATGTAGACTCTGGAAGTTCAGTGACCTGTATCATCCATCACTACCAGCTCACCTCTTTCATAAGATAAGTTCTGTTACAGTACTACTCTAAATCACCCTTTTCTACTGCTGCAATCTTTTATCTTTAAAAATAAAGTCTTTGCACACTTAAATCTCTTTTGATGTACTCTTCCAAACAATCTTCCAAAGTTTCTCAATATGAAGAATATTAACCTTGCAAAGTGTGCTTAAAATATCTATCTTTCAGGGTGTCCACTTTGTAAAAAAAAAAAAAAAAACCTTAGAGGATGCGAATGTTTGCTGCTTTGCACTGGAGGGAATCTTGGAAAGTAATCGGGCAAATACAAGAATGTCAGCCATTCCTTGTTTAGCGTAAGATCCTCAGTCATAGAAAGCAAAAGTTACCTGTACACTGGGCGTTATCTGTGGTCTAGTTTCTGTTTGAGAGAAGTACCCAGTTTAGTGAATGAAGGAGAGTGCTGAATGGCAGAGTCAAGGCTTTCCAATCAACAGGAGCACAAAATTATAGGCACACACTTCACCCACATCTCTCTAAAACTGACCTAACAGTAACCAAGAACAGAACACAAGAGAAATGCTTGCTAAGAAGAGAGGGACCAATACACTTAATCCTGTGTGAGAGAAATGTAACAACAGCATCTGGGTGGCATGTTGCCAGTGCAGACAAGGCTGAATCAAAAATCCCTTTTCTACCTACTACACTCCCCCCCCCCCTCAAAATGCTGCAGGGCTGGAAGAGGAAAAAAAGGAGGTTGCTCTTTGCAAAGAAAAAGAAATAAGATGTCTGGCACTACTTGTCTATTATTCCAGAAGCCTTTTCAAAGTGGGGTCACACATTTTTCCTGGGCTGAAACAACAGGTTTTGCTGAACAATGATTCCCCCTCTCTCCTATGTTCTCAAATACACAAGCCAGAAAAATAAGCCATGGAGTTTTCCTTTTAAATTCTTACCCTTTTGTGTCAGCTTAGAAACAAACAAACAAAAATACTGCAGAATTGTGGGAAAAAAGTATTCAGGTACAGAAGAGCTGACTGTCTGGAATCTTGCAGCATCTCTTTATATTGTCGATGTCAGTCAAGAGAGATGAAGCATGTAGCCAACAAGTGCTGGAGCTGCTCCCCCACGCCTAAGCTTAAAATCAACACACTGCATCTAAGCAATATTACTAATGGTACAGTTCACGCAAAAAACAATAACAAAAATGTTCTTGATGAATATAACTGTGGGAAATGCTTCCCCTTTTATAGTTGGTTCAAAGTCAACAGAAGTTTAGACTGGATTTGGCATTATTCCCCCTATTGAGTCCTTCCCAAGGATCTGGGATAGGCTGATGTTGTTTTAAAATATTAAAGGTATCATGACAGGTATAAGTTCTTCCACATACTGCTGCCTTTTGCAATTGACCGATGATGATTTATGTCAATGCCGATGGTGTTCAAGTGATTGCTTTAGATGTTTTGAGATTGCACCCAAGGGACCTATTATTATTATTGGTGCTACCTTTGCTTTCTTTTGCCACAGTCATTCTATTTGAAAGTTTCTGCATTTTATTTTCTCCAGTTTTTTGCTCCTCTTCTGCTGTCTCCAGGTATTGCAATGTCTACTATCTAGACTTTTTTTTTATCTTATGCTAAATAAATAATAAATGTTTTTCTATCAACTGTTAAGTATGGAGTGTTATGTGGTAGGTGCCAGTCTGTTTGAATTCTAAAGTCTTAGAGCACTTTAGCTTCTTCATTCTCGATCATTTTGTCTATTTTGTAGTCCCACCAGTTCTTGCTTGAAGGCAATTTTGCAGATATTCCAAATGCCCATTTGTTGGTATTTTGACATGCTGTTTGTAGTCAGTCAATGAAATCTTCTTGTACCAGCTAAGCGGCCCACTGTTTCTTCAGCTTCTTTGCAGAGGCACTATTTGCTGTCTGATGTTAATTTCTCAATTCTGGTTTTATATGCATTTGCTCATAAGATTTGGTTTACTGCAGCCAGTGTTAGCTCCTTTCTTTTTTCAACTTTCCAGCTCTTAGCCATGAGTCTTATTGTTTTCTGGTTTGCCTGCTAGGTCTTTTTTGGGGGTGGGTGGGGGCATTAGACATGTAATACTATGCTTTGCCATGTCTCTTCTATTTTTCATTTGGTGTTTCTTGTAGGCCAGGTTGATCTCTTCTATAGTCAGAAAGCCTTCACAATATATTAATTTCAGTGCATTTTCTTCACTGTCCTTCAGATATTCTTCCAATACCCTTTTTTCGTCTTCAACTCTCTGGTGTATTTATGCAACGTTCCACATCCATCTACTTTCCTTTTTAAGTAGAGTCTGTCAACATTGCTCTGTGGATGAAGAAGGGCATGATTCAGTCATGCTTTTTCTTGTCTTCCTATCCAGGGCTTTTAGTTCTGTTTGAGTCCAATACACTATTCCAGCTATGCATCTAATGACTGGAATTACTTTGATGTTAATTACCTTTGATGGTATTTCCTCTACTGAATTTGGACTAAGATCAAGCTTCTTCAGTGTGCTTGACGTTGGCAGCTTGAACAATCCCAGGTATTTGTAGTGGTCTTCTTCATCCAGACTCTTGATGTTATTTCCATAGGGCATCTTGATTTCTTCAGTTTTCACTATTTTTCCTCTGTAGATGATGAGGGTGGCACATTTTCCAATCCAAACTCCTTTGCAATATCTTGGCTGTATAGATGACTGGAATTGAGAAGTGATTTTTTTTTCAGGTGGCGTTTGTCCAAAGAGCTTCAAGTTGTTTATGTAAAGAAGGTGTGACAGCCTGGAAGATGTTTTTGATGTCTGATAGCCCTGGCCTGACTTCTTCAATATTGTTGACAAAGGAGTCAATGCAGTAACAAACAGTAGTGATGATACAGTAGTGCGTTTCGTTGAAAGATCCTCTCTTGATATTAACTTCTACTATTATTATTTTAAACTAAAGTGACAGATCTTTTCATCCTTACTGGGGTAGACTCGATATGTATTTTATCATTCAGAAACATTATATACAAGAAATAACTGCCCAATTTCACCACTAGCCCCAATTAAACATGGAAGTCAGGGAAGTCAAGGATTTTAATTTTCAAGTAAGAGGAGAAAACAGCACTATCTAGTTTATATATTATTTTTATTGATAATCAGGCCAAAGAATGTATTTTCATTCTGTGAAAATGTCACCACTTTATTACTTTGCATTCAAAGGCCACAGAGTTTAATTGTATAAGTTTTATTATAAAACTTACGATGAAAGGTAAAGATGTAACATACATCAGAGCTCAGCTTTGCAAAGTGAGTCACATTTCATTTTTATGCAAAAATCTCAGCATGGCAATGCAAAACAGTACAGAAAAACAAGCATTGATAAATAAGATTTAAACTATAGCAAGACAGCAAAATTGCTCAGTGTCTCACTAATGAGGACTGCCAAATCCTTCAAATCTTAACAATAACGATCTGCAGTTTAATAAGGTAGGGCTGGAATGGACGTTATATTTCTGTAGCATACAACACTTAGAAATTCTTAACACAAAAAATATTTTTCTCAAGTGGTGCAAAATAACTGACACTGTGATGCCAATGGGAGTTCACACATTTAGATGGTTGTGATGAAGATATACTTTCACAAGGACAAAACATATTTGCCTATGTTGAAGAATGCTGCTCTGCTGCTTCAACTTAGGAAACCATCCTCAAAAAAGAACCTAAAAGTTCAGATCGAAATAATCCAGTTTTTATGCCTCTTAACAGGAATTTTATTCCAAACCACATTAAATGCAAACAAAATAATTCCATGTCTCTGGAACAGCTTCTTTTGTTTCTTGCAAGGCCCGTCTAGATATATTATCTAAAGAAAGAAACATGCTATTGTTGAAACTCCAGTACCGAGTCCTTTTCCTGCACGCTGATCTCAATGGTGAAAGAAAGCTGGATGCACCAAATAACTTTTCTTCCCACTCCCTTCCACCTCCGCAATGAAATAATTTCAACGGAAAAACCTGGTTTGTGTTTATTTACTTGTTACATGATAGATACAACGTAAGTATGCAAGAATGCTTGAAGTGCGAAGCTGAGATTTTTCTGAGAGCTTATGAGACCTAGAAGGGCACAGCAGGAGCCCTTCCCAAGAGCTGTTGAAAAAAAGGAAGAAGGAAGGAAGGAAGGAAGGAAGGAAGGAAGGAAGGAAGGAAGGAAGGAAGGAAGGAAGGAAGGAAGGAAGGAAGGAAGGAAGGAAGGAAGGAAAGGAAGGAAGGAAGGAAGGAAGGAAGGAAGGAAGGAAGGAAGGAAGGAAGGAAGGAAGGAAGGAAGGAAGGAAGGAGAAGAGAAAGAAAGAAAGAAAGAAAGAAAGAAAGAAAGAAAGAAAGAAAGAAAGAAAGAGAGAGAAAGAAAGAGAGAGAGAGAAAGAAAGAAAGAAAGAAAGAAAGAAAGAAAGAAAGAAAGAAAGAAAGAAAGAAAGAAAGAAAGAAAGAAAGAAAGAAAGAAAGAAAGAAAGAAAGAAAGAAAGAAAGAAAAACACGTGCCACCCACTTTCTCTATTTTCCCCTCTCTTTGCTTCTTTCTCGGTGCTCCCTCTTGCTGTATTCATCCGGGTGGCTCTCTTTACGCTTCCTTTGCTCTCTGCTTACCTCTGAAGTGTGGCTTTTTACTTCCTTACTCTTGTCTGGTTCCTCACTTCGACTGGAAGCCCGCTGCCTTGAATGGGAGCTTTGCCTGCTCCTCTCCCCCTTGTTGTGGCTCCTGCTTGCGTGTCCGGGTCGTTCTGATTCTTTCCACCCCTCTGGGTTTTCCTTTCTGCCTGTGGCGTTCCTTTTGCTCTCCCCGGAGCCCCGTTTGTTGCTCTCCCAAGAGCGATCTTCCTCCTTTAAAAGCTGAGGCTTCTCCCTCCCTTTGTCCTTGTTATCCTGGCTGCCGGAGGGATCTTTGCAAAGTTTTTTCTTCCCCCTCCTCTCCTCATCAGAATCACTGCTGTCACTCTCTGCAAGCCGGCTTCTCCTTTTTTTTCTGAGGGTCTATTTTTCTGCGAGGGTCTTTGCCTTTGCTGCTGCTGCTCTCACTATCGCTGCTGCTCGCTGAAGACTGGCTGGAGGATGTGGGAGAGGACCTGCTCTTGTGTTTCCTGTGCTTACTTTTACCTTTTCGCTTCTGCTGCTTTTTCTTCTTTTTGTCTTTCTTCTTCTTCTTTTTCTTCTTCTCTAGGTTATCTAGTTTTCTTTGATTTTGAACACAGAAAAAACGAGCAATGAAACAGAGTGGCATAACAGGGCAATCCCCCCCTTTTTTTTTAAATGTCAGCAAGTAAACCCTACATCAATGATGGAGAACCTTTTTGTTGTGCTAGGACGAAAGCGTGCGCGCACCGGCACCCACAATGCAATGCCCCCCCGCCACCCCCTGCGCATGTGCGGGGGCAACACCCCGCCTCCTTACCTGCACTGCGCATGTGCATGCCTCCCAGCTGACTTTCGGCCTGTTTGAGCCTGTTTTCGCCCTCCCGGAGGCTCGAGGGAAGCCTCTGGAGGCTGAAAATGGGCCCGTTTTGGCACTTCCAGGAAGGCCCGCTTTTCAGCCTCCCAAGGCTGCAGAGGCTCCCCTTGAGCCTCCGGGAGGGCGTAAAACGGCCTCACACGGGCCGAAAATCACCTGGGAGGCGTGCACATGTGCAGTGCAGGCAAGTTTGGCTGGGGCTCACGTGCCTGCACAAATGGCTCTGCGTGCCACCTGTGCCACGCATGCCATAGGTTCGTCATCATGGCCCTATGTATTTTGAAAAAGAATCAGTCCCCAAACTTGCATCTCGACTCTTTTAAAGCCATCCTTGATATTGTATATCCTGATTTAATCAATGCGTTTATCATCTTTTTTTTTTAAAAAAAAAAAAAAAAAGGCTTAGCGCAAAACTGGCACTAAAATGTTCAGACACCAACAATTATGTCTCCACTCCAGTCACAGAATTCAAAAGAAGCATGATTTTATAGCAGAGGTCTCCAAACTTGGCAACTTCAGGACTTGTGGACTTCAAACTCTTTTTAGGTGGCTGGAGAATTCTGGGAGTTGAAGTCCACACATCTTAAAATTGCAAAGTTTGGGGAACCCCTGTTTTATAGCATGACTGCTATAAAAGCAGAGCACTACAGGTAGTCCTCAGCTTACAACTGTTAGTGACCATTCAAAGTTACAACGGCACTGAAAAATGTGAACTATGACTGTTTTTCGTAGTAACCTTTGTAGCATCCCCAGGATCGTGTGATCGAAATTCAGATGCTTGGCAACCGTTTCCTATTTATGACGGTTGCGTTGTCCCAGGGTCATGTGATCACTTTTGGGGACCTTCTGGGAAGCAAAGTCAATGGGGAAGCCACATTCATTTAACAACCCTGTTAGTAACTTAGCAACCGCAGTGATTCACTTAACAACGGTGGCAAAGAAAGTCGTAAAATGGGGCAAAACTCACTTAAATAGAGATTGTGGGCTCAGTTGTGGTCGTAAGTCGAAGACTACCTGTATTATCCCAGTTTGACTAGGCAATGTGTAAACTGGAACAGGTTCATCAACATGAGACTCTCTACCTGCAGAGGTCTTAGCCAGATCCAGCAGCTACTGCTGTACATGTACTATGTTTCACTGAAACTAAGACCCTGCCTTATATATATATATATTGCCACCAAAACAGGCACCAGGTCTTATTTTCGAGGGGAGGAATGTCCACTGACTCACCTCACTTGCACGCATCACCCCCAGTCTCCTTTTCGCTGTCAGAGGCCTTCAGGAACTTTTTCTGCGGCTGGGAAGGCTTTCCTGAAGGCCTCTGCAGCAGGTTACAGAGCTCCAGATCGATCTGGAGCTCTGTTATCGGCTGCAGAGGCCTTCAGAAAAGCCTTCGCAGCCTTGCCGGCTGCAGAAGAAATGGGCCGGCAAGGCAGGTGTCGGGGTGTGCGAGGCTGCTGCAACTGTTTGAAGGTAAGTAGTAGGGCAGCTCCATTCCTCAATCCCCACCCTACCTTAATTTTTATGCATGTACCCTGGAGTGGGCAGGGTCTTAATTAGGGCTTATTTTGGGCACACATGTAAACATCAAGCTAGGGCTTACTTTCGGGGTAGGACATATTTTTGGGGAACACTTAGAGAAACAACCACTAATAACCACTGGTGGAGGAAGCACTGCTTAGGGTGCCTTACTTCCTTCTCCCTGCCAAGGAGATAAAGATAATCCATCACACTTACATTGGAGTGCATATATTTATCATTTAAATCCTTAATTTCTCTGCCCCTATTCACTAGATATCTAGGTATTTGAATCATAGTAGTACAAACATAAAATATAAAACAAATGGGTCAATTATGTACAAGCTCTACTTTCCTAAAAGCCACTTTTATCAACTATGGTAAAATAAGACTGGGTTAATGTTGAATCCAGTTAAGAGCAAACGACGTATTTCCAAATGTTATTTTTTTGTTAAAAAATAATCCATTATCTTTCAGCTGCAGTATAGAATTACTCAATATAATTTATGTGTTTTCTCCTCATAACAAATTAGCATATAAAATAGTATTATAACGGGAACAGTTTAAGGATCACGTAATCGCATTCTGCAAATGCTAAGTATATAAAGATTCAAGAACACAGCAAAGCAAGAGGAAGGGATTTCAGAACCCCAATAACCCCCAGCTCTCAGCAAATCCCACTCAAATAAGCGATGAATGATAATAGACTTAAAATCATGGGAAAAGATAAGTCGTGATTAACTATTCTGCACAATTATTCTAGAATAAATAAAAGCACAGTTATTTAACTTCGAAATAACTCTTGTTAGTAGCCTCTACATCCTCATGATATGATTACCTCAAAAGTTTTTGTTTTTGCTTCGTTGTTAAGGATTTCAGAAATTCTACTTCTGGGTCGTCTTCTTCCTCGCTTGCAACATATTCCTAAAAAAGTGAGTGAGAGAGAGAGAGAAAGAGATTGCGAGAGATAGCTACAGAACATGGCCGGAAGGGAAAGTATGGAGATTACAGAATATAAATAATATATTTTTAAAGACAGTTGAATAAATATTGTTTTGAGAGGCAGAACATATAACGCTGTGACAAAGAAAAGAACGCCAAGGTAACGCACAAGGAATAGGGTCAACTGGCTGGCTTAGTTAAGGGGATAAGTTCCTTTCAGCCACATCTCCCCATTCCCCCTTTTAAACCCCCTTTTACCCAACTGGAGAAGTTCAAGGCTGAAGTGCGTTAATCTGCAACCATAACATTACAGGTAGTCCTCAACTTACAACCACAATTGAGCCCAAAACTGCTGTTACTAAGCAAGATAGTTGTTAAGTGAGTTTGCCTCCACGATTATGGGGATTCTACAACTCTCCTAAGTGTGAAAGATGTTCACAAATCACTTTTTTCAGTGCCGTTATAATTTCGAACGGTCACTATACGAACTGTTGTAAGTCAAGATCAACCTGTACTTTGTCCCCATATGTAGTGCAGTTTAAAGGGAGCCTAGGACCCAGCAGAGGCTTTTCCCCCCAGAATTCCCAGCCTGAATAGCCGATTTGGAGGACATTAGAAACACCACGTTTAAATAGTATCACCCGACAATCCCATCTTGTGCTATGGAACTCGTATAAGACACTACAAAAAGAAGCTGAACCTTAAGGACACAAGGCATCTAGAAACTTGTATGAGGGGCCACCGGTACTCTCTGAGTGTTTGTTTTCTTGCGAACGTTTCGTTACCCAAACTAGGTAACATCATCAGTGCTAGTAAGGAGTGTGATTTGCTGTCAGTTTGTAGGCTTGCCCTGTGGGTATGTTAGGGGTGGTCTTAAGAGATTCTTCGGTGGGCTGTTTACTGTTGGCTTCTTTGGCAGTTTCTTGATTGGGGTATTGTTTACTCTTGATTGTTGGTCTGATGTAAATCTTGGAGTTAATCTATGCTGATCTGGATTTTGATTGCTGGTGGGTCTTTTCGTTCCCTTTTCAGCTGGTTGATTGTCTCTTTTGCATAGTCTATAGATGCTGTTAATGTCTATGTGTCTATTGATGGCTAATTTGTCAGAGTGCCAGGCTTCTAGAAATTCCCTGGCATTTGGGGGATTGGGCAGCCCTCCTTCCTAGCACTGATGATGTTACCTAGTTCGGGTAATGAAACATCTGCAAGAAAATAACCAAGCTCAGAGAGCACCAGGGACCCCTCATTCCAACCCTGAGCTACAAATATTCTCCTCTATTAGAAACGTATACCTTGCTATTAAAATGCTCCTTTTTATGAGAAAGGTCTCTGATTGATAATTGCAGCATCATGTTCTTTTGTCCGATGGTGGTTTAACTTAGTGAGGTAAAATCCAAGAAGCAGGACAACGACAAAAGAAATGGCAGTATAACTCTGGTGACATATTCCCATCTCTGATGAGCAAGGGTTTACCCTACATTTGTCAAGCTTCCCTTCTGGTCGCCATGCAGAGAGAAATGATACAATCTCCAGCAACACACAGGGCAGTATTCAGAATTGCACCTCCAAAGTATGGCATCCCCTGGACGGCACTGTCATTATTTTTCACCCAGGGATAGAGTTAGATGAAGCAGCTGCCATCATAAGCAAGGAAAGAAAAGTCAAAGCCATTTCCTCTGGTAGATAATAAATCTCTACTAACCTGCAGGAGGCTTTTCATTTATTAAACTATGGATTGGACAAATTCTAGGCTATCATTCCAGCTAACAAAAAAAGTGGGAAAGCGGACTGCATTTGAAGAGACACCGAGCTTTCTCTACCTATCTGGCGTTCCTACGGTTATGCATATTACAAAAACATGAAGCAACAATTCACAACCAATCACATTTAGATTTACACACATTTTCAGCTTACTGATAAAAAGATCATTACCTGGGATGGATCATTTGCGGTCAAGTTTCTCCCCAGTACATTTTGTTTCAGTGCAAACCCACTGTTTCTCATCTCCGCTATTAGCTCTGAGGGGTGCATCGATGGCCCTGTTCACCAAAATCACAGTTTGAATGTATCATTTATATCTCTCTACCTTTTTTGGGCTACACAGTGGGAAATTCAGTGGAAGCTTTGTTAAGTCAAATCATAGCTAAATCAACGCAATAATCTTCTGCTGAGCAAATAATCAGATACGATTTTCTAAAACAGCAGTCTGGAGATTCAGAATAGAAAATAATTGCATTTTTCTTTAAGTGCAAGGGGATTCTCTTCTTATGTAACTTTGTCACATTGAAAACAATATATTTTAGCTAACGTCTAGCTATAAGCATTTGATACAAGTACACAAATTGAACTACAACAAGCCAGCTTCCAAACTAAAACATTTTCTGACATCAAGAGTATGCATTAGAGTCGGTATTCACAAGCTGCATGTGTGCGTGTCTATGGTCCTGACCTACCAAAAAGAGAGTCACATTAAAAAAAAAAATACAGCCTTCCCTATTACAATTCACTCTGGGCTCTGCTGTTCCTTTTCCAGTTCAAGCAGGAAGCCAAGTAGACAGTGTTTCTACAGTACAGCAGGCAGCTATAGGACTGTAAAGTCAAAGAACCCTTGGCGATACATAGATTCATTATTAGAAGTATGCAGATGTTTAATTTCGGCCCTAACCTTAATCCAATGAAATAATTTTATTTATGGTGTCAGACAAATTCATTTATCATGTTAGGGGATCAACACTGCTTTAGAGGAATTGCATCTAATCTCTATGTAGCAAATGTTAAATAGGTCAAGGCTGGGAGGTAACATGGGGAGGTCTCCATCCTTGCACTCTCATATAATTTGACTTAGCATAGGATAAACTGGGGCCAGCTTTTTCAGATTTCATGGCCCTCACCATGCTGAGTAGTTTTTGGCATGTTTTCTCAAGTTTCCATTCTAATTCACAGCCTAGTGTTTCCTAATGGTGTTAATGTAGTTCCGTCTTGCTTAGTTTTTTCCAAAATTATTCAAGGTCAGTCAGGTGTTGTTTACAACATGATGCCTGTAGTAAATGGTTTTTAGAGAACTTTTCAAAACATAAACACTAGATATGTTTTTTTAAATGTTAAAGATTTTAAAAAGCCTTAGTCTAGCATAAATCCTTGATGAAAACAGTTTGAAAAAATTAAAATACATCTTATACATGTAAACAGTAGGCATTTTAAGATTGATTTATTTTTTTTGCTTTTAAAATTTAGCTAGTGCTTCTAAGTTTAAGATTTACTCTGCTTTTAAGTTTATTTAAGGGCTTAAGGCCTACGTGTTTATGAAAGTGTTCAGAATTTGTTTGTTCTTATAACTGCCTCTGCTCCAAAACAATATGCATTTTTCGTTTCCTTTAACTAAAGAGATTTCCACACACTGGCTTTATTTTCCTACATACTGTGCGAAGAAATTTTACTTTAATGAGATTAATGTTTTCTTAACCAACTTGTTTTATTTATCCTATGATTAGCACTGCAGACTCAATCTAAAGTGGTACCATTGCAAGTAGAAAAGCAATTCCTACATAAGAAATTCTGAATTTAATGTTCATTTTAATATATAAAATATTAAACATGTTACATTAATATTACAGCATGAAAGTTTGCTAAGAGTTAAGCATCTTATGGCTTGGTTATTTCACAGCAAGAATCGGGCTGATGCCGTTTTCTGGCTGTGAGGTTCTTAATTCACTGCATTGTTACTGTACACAACTATAAGCTTTGAGAAAGCTGACTGAGTTACAGTTAATCACCATGAAAAAGAGTTTATTGGGGGGAAATGGAGGAGGTATGTTTGTTTGGAGGGAAACACAGACAACATTGCCAAAAGTACCATATATAAGAATTATTAGCAGATTGTAAACTAGGTTTCAGGTCTGCGAAAGGAGAGAACATGAGAAAGAGACTCAAAATAAACCTGCCTTGCTGGGCATAAAAGCAGTCAGAGGAAAGTCTGACAGGTTTTCCAATTTATGTTATCTCTCAGTTTCACTAGTCCTTGTGGTGACCTCCTCTCAGGGCTGACCTCAATCTTGGGAGCTTCATTATTCTCTATTCGAACAGGCACTGAACTTTTACTTTTGGTTGTAGAGATGGCGTCAGATCGTCAGGACATTCCACTGTCTACAGCACATCTTGCTGATGTACGGTTACAATACAATAAACTGTGTGGCTGTAAAATTAACAGTCTTGCACAGTGTCATGACATATTTGAAGAGCAGACAAAGTTCGACAACCAACAGCCCAACCAGAACTTCTTCACTCCCATGGACCTTTGAAAGGAAAATTTGGAAGCCCGGGTTCAATTTCTGATTTTTACAACTCGGTGTGAATTGTTTAGGTCAGCCAGTAGAATTTCCTACAGATTACTCCATGTTGGGACTCATTTGTTCTGGGTCTGCCAAAAGACGGGGCTGCCTAGTGGTCTGTGCTTCTCAATGAAAGCAATGATCCATAATGAATCATTATCAGAACTTTATGCCAAGATTTAGAGCTGTATTTGATGATTCAGCTTGGAGATGAACCCCAACTGAGAGATCTATAAGCTGAACACAGAGTTTGTGAGAACATATTGGATTTTCACTTATCTCCAGAGAAGAGGTCTGGAATGATCGACCAGGTTTGAGAAGGACTGGATGAGATGAGAAATGAGTTAGCAAGTGAAGTCACACCAAGGAATTGGGAAGAACTGTTCCACATTGCATGTTAATTGATGCATGATTAGAAAACGGAGGCATGGAGGAAGGTTTTATAGTAAAGGGAGGTTTTACAGCCTTTCTTCACTCACTCTTTCTTTCTCACATCCTACTGTTGCTTCTTTGGATGTCAGCACTGGAAAGCTCATGCAAATAAAAACTTTCCTGTCCTTTGGCTGATGTTTCTCCTATATGCAGGTGCAGAACCAACAACCAAGACTTACTCAGTCCAACACCTGAGTCAGCTGTGGAATTACAGAGTAAGCAAGTGCCCAAATTACTCCAAAACCTAGCATTTGGGAAACTTCGTAGATTCCTCTCTCAAGACCTGGATGAACAAATAACCACATCTTTCATACCAGATTAGAGTGTAGCAACAACAGGGCTTGGATGAATGACAGCCACAGACGGAGGTTTCACCTCTTCTGTCAATGAAAAACAATGGCTTCAAAACAGCCATTTAAAATACTCCCCTTCTTTTACAGAATAAATACAACTGTGCCATAACAGACTACAGGGCCAGAGGTAGTGTTCAAAACTTTGTACTGGCCACTAGCTCAGAAAGTTCTGGTGGCCAAGAAGGAGAGAAAATGTCACAGAGTATTTCATCTTGTCCCGTCTGTTGCTGGGGAAAGGCTATTCCTTGTCCTAGTCCCCCCCACTTTAAAAGGGGTCATCCTTGCCGTATCTGTTTCCTGACTTGGTCTATTTTGATGGGTTGATCATTTGTTTGGAGAAAACATAGTGTGGGAGAGAGCATTATAAGATTTATCAAACAAAGATCACTTGTTTGGCCAGGAAAAGATTTATTGTACATAAAGTATAGGAGGGGGAAAATCCAGCAGAAATTTAGGATAAAATTTGTAATTATATGAGCGTTTTGACAGGAGAGCCAGGGAACCTTTCTTTCTGGAGATCAGCAATGGTCAGTCATTTATTGTGGATGCTATAATTCTGAGTATCTGCAGAAATTATGATTCAAAGATTTCCTTAAAACCTTTATTTCGAAGATAATTGTAAATATTACATTTAATACACCAGATTAGGATCTGGTTGGCTGGAGCCTTAAAGGAAAGAAGCAGTCATCACCGTGGCCTTCTGAATGAAGACTACTCACCCTTTTTTAAAAACCATATTAAAAATTACAAAAAAAAAATCTTCTTCCGGACAATGCAATTGTATGTGCCAAAAGTAGAATGTTTTGACTTGCTATAGAATAACTTCGACCAATTTCTCTTGCGTTGTATTATTTATTCTGGTTTTGCTAGCAACAATTCAGAACCCTGCTTTGGCTCTGCTTGCTACTTTGCTAAATACTGGTATGTTTTTCAGCATTTTCACATTATTTTAAATGCTGTAAATTAACTTTTCTAGAATAATAGATAAACAGAGTGAATATATATCAGAGGGGGAAAATGAAGAGTTTGCTATCATACAGCAAGGTAGAAAAAAAAGATGTTCTAAAGATGCACAATATCTCAGTACCATTTTGCGCTGAGAAAGCATTGCAGATCCAATTTAAAGGTGAGGTCCTTAAAATGATTGATAGCACTTTCCATTCTAGTCCTCCAATCAGGGTGGCTGCTCTAGTCTACTCCTTGCATAAACATCAGTGTGTGCCTCCAAATGTTTCTGATCTCCAACTCCTATCTGCCCTACCCAGCAAAATGAAAAGTATTATAATCCAATGCATCCTTATTTTTAATTCTTCCTGCTACTGGACATATTATAGCAAGAAAAACTGGAGTAAAAGTTTCCCTGGGGATAGGTGTGTATATCTGCTTAAAAACGCTGCTAGAAATAGTCAATTCGACTTCATTGTGTCCATATAATGTAAAACTAAGACTAAACTAGGACTTGTGGCAAATTCTAAGACAACTGCAACACTAATGCCCTCTCCTCCGTGGCATCGCTTAAGTTCTACTATTTTCAGATAAAGAGATGACATTGCATCTAACCTGCAATGTCAGTTTGGCTTCTGAAAGAATCAGCACTGTTTTTCCGGCATTTTTGTCATGGTTTGGCAAGAGTAATAACTAACAGATACCAATATTTATTGGAAAGCAAATGGTTGCTTTCAATGAGGAAACTCTTGCCTAACTAATCACACATCATGCCAATGCCGTCCAGTACAAATAGAAAAGTAGAGCAAAAAGTTTTGCCTTTTTTATTACGAATGGTACAAGTTAATATCAGTATTTTTTAAAAAAAGAAAAAGAAAACAGCTTGGGGTAAAACAGCATTTTGATTGCCTAATTTAACTTTATAAAGGATGTAGTAAATCTTATAGTGGGTCTCGATAAACTGCACAGCTGGAACATTCTCTCACTGCTATGTGGTTTCCAATGATCAAAGTAAGTTACTTTATATGTCAGACTAAGATTTCATAATGGAAATAAATGCATCATCCGGGGGAGAGTACAGTTGTCATGAAATAATTACAGTCCTGGCAGATTACAGCCAAGGCTGTACCCCAGGGGTATGATTATCCCATGATAACCACATCCAGTGAAATTGCCTTATTGCAAAAATAATCTCCATTCACCAGCAAGATATATTATTCAATAGGAGACTTTTGAAAGTGGAAAGATTATATTTTTAAAAGTCTGAATCGACAGATGGATTAGCATTACAGTTGAGGAATAAGGAGGGAAAAAAATCCTATCTCAAATAGAGTGCTAGTTCTTTTGGTTACTTGATATGGAGTGGTTTTGCTTTTAAAGTACTTTTAGAGAGTTCTTATTAGTTCCTTACAGACATTTTTTCAATAGTTTGGGTGGAATCATCCTGAAATCACTCTATCTGAAATATTACCATGGAATCAGTTGCCTGTTTGTAGATGGGATACAAACATGAGGTACAATTTGGTGGTTCTAATATTCATAGACAACTCCATGCAAAGACTGAACATGGGAAGGCTGACTGAATCACAGTGGCTGGAAAATTCATTAGCATACAAAAAGACTTTCTCTTCGCCTAAGATACCTGAAAGCATTTACAGAAGACCTTCGATTCGAATCCTGCGAAGTTAAGCACCCAATCGTTGCTGAACTCAATAAAACATAAATAAATAGAACTCAACATTATTTGACAAAAACTGACTGAAATTCGTTTTAGACACTTACCTGAGCCATCACTGGAAACGGAGCTTGCATTAATTCCAGAAAGGCCAAATAAAGGACATTCCCGGTCTGTGTTGACATGGCCCCACTTGTGACATTTAATGCATCTCACATTCCTCACCTGAAAATGATTCGTATTGAGTTAATTTCACATTTCAAGGCGGTATGTTCTATCCCATTATATCCAAAGTAAAGTTTTCGTAATACAAGCCTAATGTTATTTATTGTACAATACTAAATACATGAAATCCATCCAAAATAGAAGGAAGGCAACGCATAAAACTTACCTGGATGCCAAATGGCTGGTCTCTAATGTTCATGTCATCCTTAGCATACCTGTTAAACACAAGAAAGATGCACACGTATATTATTTATGCATTACAAATCATTATAATTACTAATTACTGGGGATTCAAACAAGATAAAACATCAATTGTTAAAGGTGCAAAAATCACAGCATCAACATGTTTCTGAATTCTAATTTATTCACACTTATCCAAAAAGTGTATAGATATAGATTTGGTTTTCTGGACATCAAGAAAGGCTAAATGAAAAGGGAAATCTCCTCTTATGGTTCATTTAACATGATTTATAAATAAGATTCCAAGATTGCTGCTCCCTGGGGAAGCCTTAAAGAACAACTATTCCCTAACCTTTGAAATATCTATTCTCACCCTTTTTATTCAAGCGGCCACATTCACCATGTCAAGGCTAGGATGCTCGTGGATTTTTAATGATCTAAAATCGTGTTGCTTTCATTGTTTTTATTTGCCTTCCTGCTCTACTCATTATTCTTACTGTTTTAATAGAACACCACTGCTTCTTAGTTTTTATTGTTCTATTTTATGCGCCTCTTGCCTTTGCTCTTTTGTGGTTAAGCTGCTTCAGATTTAATGCAAATTTAAGTTGTATAAGACTTTGCATATTCTTCGGTTTGGGATGCTGCATCATTTCTCTTTTAAACAGAAAAATGATAGGCTGACATTTTGAATAAATATATACACAAGAAAGATATTAGCAAGATGGTTTCCTTGGATTTCATTGTTTTCTCCCTCCTGGTCACTTTCGGAAGAGGGAAATTTTTTATCAATATGGAACTTTGTTCTTACTTTTTGAATGTACTTATTATGTATCTGATGATGGAGTGAACTACTTGAAAATAACTCTGGCTTTCTCTTGCTATAGTCTTCATCTCCGCTAAATCTGGTTCAGAAGGTTGAGATGTATGTATTCTGAGACAGATTTGGGAACTCTAGACAGGCAAAGAGCAAGAGAAACTATGTAACATGAAGTCCTTGAGTAAAATGCTAGATATTATGTGAAAGTAATATCTAAGCACAGAATATGTACTTTACAGCATCAATAATATTATTGGCTAATTGTTGCCTTCCTTCCATTTATATCTTCCCAGTATTTTATTCTAAGATCTGATATGGTAATTCATGTATTCAGCTGATCTATTTCTGTGGGGAAAAAATACAAAAGATAATGTCTATTGAAAAGGCAGTGCCTCTGTTCATTTTGTAAAATGTACAGCTTGAGACAACAATCTTCTTGCTTAAAGAACGCATCCATGAAAACAGCTCCCAGAATACATTAGTCAAATTATAAAGCACTAAGTCTTACTTTTCACGTGGAGCTACCTTCTGCCATTCAAATTTGTAATCGGTTTCTCCCTCCTGCTAAACAACAATACATAAACTCAAGCTGTTATTTATATACACATTGAGATTTTGAAATATGAAAAAACATGACAAATTAAACATCGAAATTACCTCTTTGGTTTCTTCTTTGGTGATCATGATGAAATGGCAGGGAATAGGATAAGGCAGACCATTAGGTGAGACATACAGTAGGCAACCGGGATATCAAAAACATTCAGATCATGCAATTCACAGACCTCTGAAAAACACCTTATTTCATAAAGTCAATCTACTGAAGTTTAGTTTTTGCTTTTTAATTATGCATAACCAAATGTGAGTTATAGAGTTATGATAAAGACAGGAGTTTTATGTAATCATACTCAAGAAATTCACCACATGTAGACTTACTCTTCAGTATTCTGTTACTTATTTCAGGGTTGTTGGTTTTTTTACAAAACCAAAAATACTATATAAGTACAAGAATATTTAATCCACTATTGCATGACCAATCTGCAAGGGTTCAAATTTGAACCAGAAGAAGCATTTCAGTTCTTTGCCTAAAATGACTCAAAGACTTAAGTCTTCTAGTGTATTTGACAAGAACACAGGATCCTCTCCAACTTCCTATATAGCATCTATAGCAGGGATGTCAAACTTGAGGCCCGCAGCCAGATGCATCACGCACTGGCCACGCCCACCCCTGGTTTAGTGAAGGGGGGAAAGTCGCGATACGTCACGTGACGACATGGTGTCGTGAGTTTGACACCCCTGATCTATAGCCTTTTTTTTCTTTTTTGCCATATGGGAGATTAAAAATTTCCCATCTCAGTATAAGGTGTCTTTCTTAGAGGCTCATACTCTGATTAGAGACTTTGACAATATCTGCATGACATTTAACAATAAGATGGATAATAAGTCCATTCCTAGAAAATGAACACTTCATTTGAATACAAGATGTACATTACTTCCAACTATGGCAAACTGCAGAATGTACTATTACCGTATTTTGTGGCAGACTGTTCCTAATTTTAAATCCTGTGGCCAGAAGTCACTTTACCGCAGGGGTGTAAGAGTGAATATGAACTACATTGTTGATTAGAGGAGCAATTGTCAGTTCATAAATTTGCTTTCAGTTCTAGAAGTGGTAAGCTCTGCACATCACAATATTTTGATACCCATTTACAAAAAGCAAACAAAATAGGATATGAAATTCATGTTCATTACAACACAAGATCCCACTTCTGAAATCAACAATTGTGGGCATCACTGCAAACTTTTCATTTTGCTTAATACTGTTGGCTGTACTTTCTAATGGTCTCTCTTAAAGTTTGTAATATCATCTACTATAAAGAAACTTGTACCAAGTCAAACCATTGATCTCCTTAATGGAATGTTGCTATTCCACACCATTCAAACTGACACATCCTGATGTGTTAGATTTCAACTCCAAAAAGCCCTGGCCAGAATGGAAATTGAAGCTCCACATATCTGGATTACATTGGATGGCATCAAACTTTCACAGGTGAAAGACATTAGGTCTTACCCAACTGCAACAGCTTTCCTGTGTTTGAGAGAGTGGTCTTTCTCACCCTTATCTGGGTACACCTGGAACTGAAATTGCCTGCTAGAAAAATATTTACTCCTCCATGTGTTAACTGTAATTCTCTAGTACTTCTCAGTTATAATTAAAATGGGGGGAAGATAATGATGAGCACAGGTGTACAAAGAATCTGCTGAAAAAATTTGTCACAGTTAAAACAAGATGATTAAGAACACTTTGATGAATGTTATAGTTACCATACAATTGTTAGTAAATATTATGTTAGTTACTAAACAACTAAAATTACCTTTTTTTGCTCCAGGTGGTGCTTCATACATAAAATTTAGACCATTCTTGACACGTTCATCTCCCATAAGCAATCTTTATAAACATATAATAAAATTATGATATATCACAAGATATATACATTGATTGAAAATATATTTTAAAATAAAGGTAGCATGTTTCCACCATAAGAGGTAGCTCATTTTTTTACAAGTAGAAACTTTAAATATCTGAGTACATAATAATAATTTTAGCTTAAGCAATAATTACTTTTTAAACCCTGGAGGTTCAGCTCCAAATGCATTCCTAGGCTTGACTTAACTTTTATTCCAAACATTTTAGATTGTCATGCACATTTTTAATGCACCAGTGGGGTAGAAAATGTTTTTCAAAAAAAAATTTGTGTTGAATTTAGGTTTAGTTTGTCGCCCAAGTGACTGCCTCTGAAGGCTCCTGGACTGGGGCTGAAAGGTGAAAGCGGAAGAAGTATGCTCCGTCCCTTAATTGGGTAGACCATGTTGCCCTGATAGACCAGTCTCACGGGGGGAAAAAACTATTTTTCAAAAAAGAATCCACATGTTGAATGCAATTTATAAAACACTGATATTCTCTGATCTTTCAGTCTGAGCAGCGCAGGTGATCTGAGACTAAATCCCAAGGAAGTGAGCCAAAGAAAGATTTGCAGACTGTAGAAAGTAGAAATTGCTTCATAGCACTGCTTCAATGACCCAGGACACATACACTCTATTGTGCAACCTATTCTATGGAACAGCATCTTCCATGGGATCTGGATGGCTCTCACCTTACTGGCCTTCCATAAAGCTTTAAAGACATAGCTTTTCCCTTCAGTTCTGGAGCTGGGATATCATATGAACCTAGCTGGTTTTTTTGCCTATTGATTGCATGATGGAATGGGTTGTTTTGGATCTTGGGTACGTTATATCTGACTGTTGGCTATAATTATTTTCAATCATATTGATTGTTATTTTGGAGTTTTTACTGTCTTTCAGAGTCCCATTTTTGAGCTGGACGACCATATATATTGATTAGATAAATAACATCTTTTTCAGAGATTTTATAGCAAATAATACATTTCAATCATGTATTGAAATGTTATAAAACAAGCATGTATAATAAAGGCAACAACTAATAGCCACAAAGTTAAAGGATTATACTTTGATTATAGATTATCACCCAAGTGTAAAATAATGAGCCACATCTCACCTGTTATCATAAGATTCTTGCTCTTTAAGATATTGCTGCATTAATTCTTCTTGTTTCTTTCTGTCATAAGATATTTTCTGTTCTGCCATCCATACCTAGTTAGAACAAATTGATTTTGTAAAAAAATAAATAAATCCATTCCTGAAAAAATTCCTCCTTTTTCTTTCTTGAATTTCATATTACATCCACACTGCTCTAAAATTCTGTAATTTTAACTATTACTAAAAAAAATATCCAGGTGTTCTTGAAAGACTCCAGTAAGAAATGATGGGCCTTTTAACAGAAATATTTAATATAGAAGTTACCTTTCTTACTAGAAATTGAAAGGGAACTCCAGCTCACTATGCTCCATGGGACTACTATCACTATGATCCATGGAACATTTCATAATAGTTTGCCTCTTATGGATATTAACATCTCTGTAAAAGTTAAGAGACAATTTGACAGAAGCAAAACATATACCTTGTTTCTCCAACAATACGGCCTCCCCCAATAGGAAGTCCCAGCATGTTTTATAGGCATGAAATGAAATTAAGCCTCTCCCCCCAAATTAAGGCCTATATTAAAACATGCAAAATGGGGGATGGCGGGGGGCTTGCTGTTAGGAAGTACTTTTGTTGCACACCGGATATGGTGCTGCCTGCATTGACCCTGATACAAAGTGCCCCACCAACGCCGAGGTCAACATCCAAGCCGCCGCCACCCGCCCTAAGATGCAAGGGGGAACTAAGTCACCCCCAAAAAGACAGCCTAGCCGTTTTTTCGGGCTCAAAAAAAAAAATAAGACCCGGCCTTATTATATGAGAAACACGGTATTCAATGACAACCTATACAATTGAGTCTCTATGGCACTCCTTTGCTTGAGGGTTGGTAAGAAAACACCCCTAAAGGTAGCTGAACCAATGGATTTGTTCATCAACCTCTTGGAAGAAAAGGACATTTGAAATGAAGCAAACTAATAACTGATGAAATAGGCAATTGACACACTTAAAAAACCAAGAAGATGGGATTTTACAGATTCCGATAAATCAACGGAAATAGCCTTGATATTAACATTGCCTCTATAAAATGATATCTATATTATTAATAATTAATAATTTATATTATTAGTAATCTACTTAAGCATGTAAATAATTGTGAACAGTTTGTGACTAAATGTGAAGTACTCTTTTTACAATACAGGTAAATTACAGGAGAAACTTCTATGATCAGAAAGCTCACCAGGAATGGTCTAATACCTTTTGCTGTTTTGGTTGATGGACAAGACCCCTCTCCTTTTTTCACTGGAAATTTGACTTTGGAAGTTCCATGCTATATCAACATCTGCTGATTGCTTATTTGAGAACAAAAAACACAACTTCACTGAGTTCAGTGAGGCTCATTTCCAGATAAGGATTGTTGCCTAAAAAGCTGCATTAATATAAATACTCAATAACAAACCCGGCAATTATACTTAGTTTATGGCTTAGTTGTTGTTTTTTGTTTTGTGCCTTTGGGTTAGTTTTTACTCCTGGCAATTGACTGGACTACAGTCCCTGTGGTATTTTGGCAGTGTTTTCTGAAATGATTTTCAACTCCCTGCTTCTTAGGAATGAGTATGTGTGACTGGACCAAAGTCATGGTCCCCAGTTTCTAGCCTAATGCCTTAACTACTACACCAAACTGGCACTATACTATTCACAAAGTGTCATATACACCCAGGAAAATGGATTGATACATTTATGTTATGTGTTATGTCAAGCACTGATTGTAATATTAACATTTTCTGTGTATGTTCTTCGTGTGGAATCCTTCTGGAATGTATAGTGAGAAGACAGCCTAAGCATCAGTCTACATTATATTTTGGAGATATCTTTGTGGATAGCACACCTACACCTTAAAACGCAAGTTACCTGACTTCTGGACAGTTATTTACAATCTTTGAACAACAGTATATGTATATTCTGTACATTTTAAAATTTATTTTACTTTATTTATAAACAACGCAAAGCAACAAACTTATCTAATGCTCTTTTATCCTCTTATTGTCCCCAAAACAGCAATACTTTGAAGTGGGCTGGGCTAAGAAAGAGCAATTGGCCCAAAGTCACTAGCTTTCATGCCTAAAAAGAGAACTAGAACTCCCAGTCTCCCAGTTTCTATTTCGATGCCCTCGCCACCTAGACAAAACTGGCTCTATGCCAGGGATAGCCAACCTGATATACTTCAAGTGATTTTTGACTTCAATTCTCCTCAGTTCATGCCAGCATGGTTGGTAAGGATCTGTGGGAGTGGTATTTCAAAGTATCTGGAAGATTTCCTGATTCTGCTTTAATGGATGATGTTTGGGGATCCATTTGATAGTTGCTCTTCCTAAACTTTTCCATTGCTAATTCCTCCACCCCACTTTATTTCTGCCCCATCTTTATTCTTAAGCACATAAAACAGGAGTTATAGCTACCAATCTAGAGTCTAATAGCGGGCACCTGTTTTAAATTCAATAGGACATGCTATGGAAAAGAAGTGCCTAAACCTGGGAAACAAAACAAGACATTATTATAGTATAAATGTCCTCCACTCTTTCTATGTGAAAAGAGGATTCATAATGGAAGCAGCTAATTCTGGTCCCCATCAGAGCAATTATCTCCAAGCAAAACAAACCAGAGGAAGCAGAAGGAGATAAATTGGCAATATGCTGGATTTATTTATTTAATTTGGAGGACAGGAGGGATTTTGTTTTGCACCCAGGATATATATTCAGATGAAAAATCTTTTTTTTTTCCCCAGGGAGGAAAGAAAACACCACAGGGAGAACTTCCGAAAGTTCCTTTAAACTGACTAATCAGTACAGGTAGTCCTCAACTTACAACCACAATAGAGCCCAAAATGTCCATTGTGAAGTGAGTAGTGAGACTTGTTAAGTGAGTTTTGCCCCACTTTATGACTTTTCTTGCCACAGCTGTTAAGAGAATCCCTGCAGTGGTTAAGTTGATAACCTGGTTGTTAAGTGAATCCAGCTTCCCCATTGACTTTGCTCATCAGAAGGTGTTCACACGATTCCAGACACGCAACCTTTATGAATATGAACCAGTGGCCAAGCATCCAGAGTTTGGTCGTGTGATCATGGATGCTACGTGTGAAAACCCTTTTTCCCCCCAGTGACTTTGTAACTTCCAACGGCCACCAAACGAACTGCTGTTAAGTCGAGGACTACCTGTGTACATAAACATCTCCGATTCAGGGAGAGGCGCTTCTCTCCGGCTCTCCTGCGGGAAATGGCCGCTCACCTTTTTAATATTGGACTTGGAGGCGGGGTGAAAGTCCTTTTTGCACATGAAGTTGGCGAATGACTTCCCCATGGTGGCGAGGAGGCGGCGGCCGACGCGGGGTCGGAGAAAGAGAAAACGGCGGCCCTTTTTACGTTGCGACGGTGCTTGTTGGCTTCCTCCGCCCCGCTTCTGTTTACTTCACCCGGGCCAATTCCGGCTTTGACCCGGCGCTTCCGGGGCGAGATCGGCAGCAGAGGCGACGTTTTCTGCAAGCCGGAGGAGGCCGGGAAGTCGCCCTGCGGCCCGGCTAGCAGGATTGGACGCCGCCGACTGAGAGGGCGGAAAAAGCATCAGCGCGGCGCCTGCTCCGCGCAAGGCAAAGGCGGGGACGCCAGGCCGACTGGTGGATCTGACGTAAGGCTTTGCGTGGCGCTGCCAGTTTCCCCGTTATAAGTAAGAACCCCAGGGGGGAAAAAAAATAAACGCCTGCCCGACCTGAAATAGAAATAGCAGTGAGCAGATTTGGAACAGAAAACACATTTGAGCCATTTGACGCAATGTGGACTCAGCAAGAAAAAAAAGAAATCGCTTGCTAGCTTGGTGTGACCTGTTGTTGCTTTGGCATTTTGCAAATCTTAGCAAAGTTTTAAAACTACACCTTGTGCGCCTTCGGGTTTGTTCCGGCTTTGGCTCTGGGGGAAGGTCTGGGTGGCTTTAGCTCTGTCGCGCAAACTAGCAGGGTCTGGTTTACACATGTAAAGCCATAAAACCGGGCTCGGCAAGCCAGTATGGTTAAGTGGGGAACCGATGCCCGGGTGGCGTGAACATGGAGATAAGAGCCATAATAGCTTTTTGTCTCCGTGTTAAAGTTCACGCTATCCGGGCATCGGTTCCCCCTTAACAAATCTAGAGCCTCAGCCTAGTGAGTAAGTGGTGGAGTTGCTGTTTGGAAAATAAATCTTCCCCCCTTGATCTTCCACCAGCCCAGTTCTGAAAAGCATCCAGATTGGGAATAGCTACCTCCTTGCTATGTTTGGGACTAACTTGTGCTAGTGGAGAATCTGGATGGAGTTGCCTATTCTGTCTTTCTGACAGCCCTTGATTTAGCCTGACAGCGTTTTCCTTTTTTCCTTCCCCCTTCTGGTTTCTTACCTGCAGTGCAGTTCTCACTTGATAAGCTCCTCCTGTCTACTCCATTAAAAAAAAATATCCTACCTGTTTTATATACAAGGTAGGAAACATAAAACTTCCTTGGATGTCCAATCACACTTGGCCAATAAAGAATTATATTCTATAACAATACTCCCTCGTCCTATTTCCCCCACAACAACAAAGCTGCAAGATGAGTTAGTCTGAAAGAAAGTGACTGGCCCAAAGTCAGTCAATTGGTTTTTCATGCCCAAGGAAGGACTAGAACTCACAGTCTGCTGGTTTCTAAGTCAGCATCTTAACCACTTAACCAAACTGACTTTCATATACAGTATTTACTTATTCATTTATATGTCTGGCATCTGATCTCAAAAAAAAAAAAAAAAAAAAGCTGGATTCATGCAGCCTATTTTGTAATTGGTTGGACGGTGGATGTTTTTAAAAGATATAAATTTCTCCAGGTCTCTAGGTCATTATTTGTGAGCATGCTGGCTGGGAATTCTGGGAATCGAAATCTATATACCTTAAAAGCTGTTAAAAGTTGAGAAACACTGATCTAGTCACACATAGCTCTGCTCAATAATTTATTTTAGTCCATATATAAGAGAATTTTTACAGGGGCATGTGTGACCTTGGGCAATGTCTTATATTTTTCCTAAAGTATTTGTTAATAAAATATCAATATCTATTAGAATACAATAGTGGTTCATCCGTTATGGAGCATTCCGAGAGATATGATTGTTTATTATTTTTTTCAGGATGGCTAACAGTATTGCTGAACCCTTTTCCTGTGATACTTTTGTGGCTCTGCCTCCAGCCACACTAGGTGGCCGAATCATTTTTGGAAAAAATTCTGATAGGCCTTCTGATGAAGTCCAGGAGATTGTGTTTTTTCCTGCTGCTGATCATGATCCAGGACAAAAAGTTGAGGTAAGAGCAATATTTCTAAAAATATCAGAAAAACCTGTTGGGAAGTTTTATGATATTTTTATTTTAAATCTAAACTTAAAAAGATAAAATAAACACATTTATATCCAAAACTGTGTAATTGTATAGCTTGCCTGCATAGGTATCTACATGGAGTTGGAATGATGAAATGTGCATTGCAGTTTTTAATGCAAATGACCCATAAACTTGCAGTCAAATCTGGATATAAGTACAAAAGAGAGAGAAAGTTAGAGATTTATTTTGTGATGTCACAATATATCTTATATCATTTTTGCCTCATTGCAGTTCTAGTAGATACCTTTTCCGGATTGAAATTGTAAACCAAGAATGGAAGTTGCCCAGCCATCAAAATCTGGCTTATTCCAAGTCTGATCATTGGAGAATACAAATTAGCTGTCAGGTTTTGGCTCAAGGTTGAATTAACATTCGTGTGATTTGTCTGATTTTGGGTTTTGTGTATTCTGCACACTCAGCCCTTACAATGCATAAACTGTGGTTTATGATTTAATTCATTATTTAATCCAAGCCAATTGTAATCCCAATCATGATTAAGCAAACAATGGCTTAGCACAATGTGTATGATTCTAGTTACTATTATTTGCATCAAATGGTAATAGTTCTCCATAATTCCAGGCATCATTCTTTCCTAGTTCTGTGGTATTTTAAGAACTTTTGCAAGCAAATACATTATTTAATCCTTTTCATCAATATTTGATTTGGTATAGAGGGTCAGAAAATCTAAATCTGAATGGTTTTTCTCTTTATCTTGCACAATGAAAGAGACAACTCAAGGTCATTCCAACAAAATATATTCTCTATCTTAGAATATTTAGAATACATTTTAGGATATAGGCTGGTAAAACAAGGACCCAGATTGTTGATGGTAATATGCTAACATTGTAAACTGCTTAGGGCTGTAAAGCACTATGAAGTGGTATATAAGTTTAAGTGCTATTGCTATAGCCACTTATCCTGAATTTAAAGGTAAAATATTGCATGAAGATAGTTCTGTTGAATTTAGATATAGTTTTCATAAGAAAAATCATTTTAAACGCAGGGTTTGAGCCCATCAGTTGCTACATTGAGACAATACACACAGATTTGTGTGGGCATTTTTGCTCTTGTTGCCTTCCACTGGAACTCTAAATTCCAGGGCCTCATTTTGTTCAAAAGAATATCATAATTCCAGTGAGAGGTTTGAGGGCCCCACAGCACTATGATAAAAGCTCAGGGAAGTACTGAATCTGTTATATGTAATTTTTAAATAATCTGTAAAATATCTTTGAAATTATCATTATTGCAGTGTACTTATATAGAAATTGAACAAGTACCCCAAACCTACGCAGTTGTCCTGAGCCGCCCATCCTGGCTATGGGGCGCTGAAATGGGAGCCAATGAATGTGGAGTCTGCATTGGGAATGAAGCCGTATGGGGAAAAGAAGAAGTCTGCGATGATGAAGCTCTCCTTGGCATGGACCTTGTCAGGTTGTTATTAAGTCTGTTGGATAAGATATGAAACCAAGTGGAAACTAATCGGTTGTTTTATACTTGCAGAGCTTTGTCAAACAGCTTTGTCTCTGGAAAATACTGTATGAAATGGAAAATAAAGAACTCTGATATTTGATCTGGAGCAGGGGTGTCAAACTCGATTTCATTGTGAGCCGCATCAGGGTTGTGATTGACCTCGGGGGGGGATGGGGGCGTGGCCAGGGTAGGCCTGATGTCACTTGTGTTGGCCCGAGCGCTCTGCCAGTGAAAAGGAGCTCCGTTTTCACTGGCAGAGGGTTGCAGGAGGCTGGCAGCAGGTGAAAATGGAGCTCAGGAGGGATGTGTACGGCCCTCTTGAGTTCTGTTTTTTGCTAGCAGAGGCACCCTGAGCTGGCCTTTCGCTGTTTCCAGGGCGGCCTCATGGGCCAGATCTAAGCACCCCACAGGCCAGATCCAGGCCGCGGGCCTTGAGTTTGACACCTCTGATCTGGAGAGTTTATGCTTAAATGGGGGCTTAATGCAGAACGATGCTGCTAAAATAAAAAACGGAAACATAAGCTTTTGAAGGAATTACTTTAGCCTGGTCCAGAAACTATGAAAGGTACAAGATACTACAGGTAGTTACTGAGCCACAACCCTTCGTTTCATGACCACTTGAAGTTATGACAGTGCTGAAAAAAGTGACTTGCAACCATTTCTCACATTTGCAACCTTCAAAGGGTCTCATAGTCACATGATCAAAATTTGGGCACTTAGCAATCAGAATGTATTTCTGCAGTTGCAGCATCCTGGGGTCACATGATCAACATTTGTTACTTTCCTAGGTACTTCTGGCAAGCAAAGTCAATGGGGGAAGTTGGATTTACTTAATAGTCGCAGTGATTTGCTTAACAACTACAACAAAAAAAGGTGGAAAAATCAGCCGTGATTCACTTAATGGCTACATCACTTAGCAACAGAAGTTCCACTCTTAAGTGTGGTCCTAAGTCAAGGATTACTTGTAGTTCATAAAATCTGATTTTCCTACGGACAGCCTGCCAGTTCGAGGATGTCCATAGGAGAGTTTTGCATGCACAAACAGACAAATGGCACCTGTGTCATTGCAGTTTTGTAGTTACTAGAATGTTGTATAGATGCGAGTGATCGTTTTCATCCCAAAAACTTTTGTTTTAAGGTTCTCAGCATGAGCCCAGATGGAGAAATAAATGAGCCTGTTCAAATTCTGTCTTTTAAAGTTGAAGATGAAGAATGTTACAGAAAGCTAAACGCTTTGATTTGATTTTAGGCTTGGACTTGAAAGAGCAGATACTGCAGAAAAAGCTGTCGATATTATCGTTGAATTGTTGGACAAGTATAATCAAGGTGGAAACTGTATGGAGAGTGAAATGACATTTACCTACCATAACAGCTTTTTGATAGCAGACAGAAAAGAAGCTTGGATTCTGGAAACATCTGGAAAGTTCTGGGCTGCAGAGAAAGTAAAAGGTATGAATAATAACCTTTATTCAATTTTAAGACGTCTCAGTGGACAATGTCTGTCTATCATATTTATCAATCATCTGTCTACCTATCATCTAATCTATCATCTCTCTGTCTCTCTCTATTCAGCAGAGCTATACTGGTAAAAATGATGTCACTGATGCTATTACAGTTTTTACAGAAAGCCTGTTACAATCTGTGGATTCTTTGCCAGCTGAATCTTTAAAAGTAAAAAGCAGCTATAATCCTCATTTAAGCCTGAAAGGCTTCTGGGGCAATTTACAACCCTCTCTTCAGATTTCTTCAGCACTGAGGAAAAAGAGAATGGGTGGGGAAAGGAAAGCATTTTAGAAATGATTCTTCCTACAGACGTACTCCAACATGCTTCATCCTCGTCTGTTAAAAAAAATTAAATTGGTGAACAGTTATAATGAAAAATCTTAGCATTATATTAAAAACTGGTATACATTTCAGTTGCCAAGACCTGGCTGCTTTCTTCCTGTCATGTGCTTTATTTCTCTTTTCCAGTCATAGAATTGAGTTAGTGCTAATGCTTAAATTGATACTTGTTGGTTATTTACAGTTTTAGCTGTGAGGAAAAGTCTAGTTTATAATTGGCCCAATGTGTTTATTACGGCCAAATATAATTATTGCAAATGAGGAAGGAGTGAGTCAAGAAGCGGTCAACATTCATATTGTGAGATTTAGTTTCTTTCCAAATTTCTAACAGTAAATTTAGACATCTCAGTTTAATAATTTTTAAGTAGGTCAGTTCAGGGCAGAAACATTTAGAATGGTAATAGCTTGTTTTCTTCTCCTTTTTAAACAGAAGGAACACGGAATATTTCCAACCAGCTATCAATCACAACAAAAATTGACCGTGAACATCCAGAGCTAAGGAATTATGCTCTAAGCAAAGGCTGGTGGGATGGTAAAGAAGTATTTGATTTTGCTGCCATGTACTCATATTTAAATACTGCCAGAATGACGACTGCAAGTGGCAGATATTGTGAAGGCTATAAACTACTGAAGAAATATGCAGGTAACTTTGTTAAGTTATAGAAGACCTTATAGTTGGATTTCATAGTTGGATTTGGATGTACTGTTTTATGAGATTCAAAATATTATTTTTTTACCTGAAAAAAAAAACAGGATAAATATCTATTGTTAGATCTGAGGTAGATCGGTCAAGGAGACGAGACCATTCTAGTGAGTTCAGCTCTTTATTTAGAATAGGAATAGTCTGAGGGAATGCAAGCCGCGGCAGCCCTTCTTCATATAGGGCTGGCTCGCATGCTCGGCGCCAATGGCAGCACTTTGAATCTCCCGCGATCGGCACAGCCAATCGCGGTAGATTCTTAGCGCCCAATCACGGCCGGGTTTCACCAATCAGGTCGCTGTCCGTCTGACCAATCGGTTGCGAGGGTTTGGAGTATGCTAATACAGCACACCCTCCCCTCTTGGTTTCGCTGTGTCGAAAAGGCGTCGTGACATAGTCGCGCAGGTAGGCGGGGCTTCGTACCTGCCTAGTTGACCTGCGCAGCTCAGTTCTCGCTTGGTTGTCGACTGTTCGGAGGCCTTCTCTGTGGGGTGGATCCCTTGTTTGTCTAGGAGGTACCCTAGGAATTCGACTCTCAGCCTGCAGCTGGCACTTCCCTTTCTTGACTTTGAGCCCCGAGTCTCTGAATTTCTTCAGTACCTCCTCAACCAGGCTTCTAGTTGTTGCTTCTCGCGCCACTAAGACGTTGTCAAAATAGGGCACCACCCCTCTATGCCCTGGAGGAGTCTTTCCATGAGGCTTTGGAAGACCCCGGTGCCACGCTGACTCTGAACTGGAGCCGGTTGCAACGGAAAGCCCCCGGTGCGTTACGATGGTCTGGGCTTCGGTTGCGGCGCCGACTGGCAGTTGCTGGTAGGCTTGCGCCAGGTCGAGTTTGGCAAAGATCCGGCCTCCCCCCAGCGAGTGCAGAAGGTGCTGCACTACTGGGACGGGTATGCGCTTTGCTGGAGCACGTGGTTTAGGGTGGCCTTATAGTCCCCACAAATTCTCACGGACCCATCTGGCTTGATGGGGTGACTATGGAGGTCTCCCACCTGGCATGATTGATTGGCTCCAGTACCCCTTGCGCGATTAGCTTATCTAGCTGCTCATCGATCTTGGGCTTGAGTGCAAATGGCACTGCCTGGGCTTAAGGCGGATTGGTGCGATGCTCGGGTCTATATTAAAAGAGATAGGGGACCCCGGTACTTGCCTAGGCTGTCGTTGAAAACTTCCCGGAAGTCCTCCACGAGCTGCTTCCCAGTCCGACTCTGCGGTACGGTGGATTCCGGTTACTTCAATGCCTAGGGTGCGAACCACTGTAATCCCAACAGGCTCGGCCGATCCCGGCCGACGATGGTCAGGGGGCACTTCGTGTGGTTCTTGAAGGTGACTTTAAATGGCCTCTGCCAACTACAGGGATGCGGTTTCCTGGTAGTCTTTGAGGGTTAGTGTTTGGTCTTCTAATTCTTTGCGGCGGATGGAGGGAACCAGGCGCTTGATGGTGTGCCATGATACCATGGAGAGGAGGACCCAGAGTCCACCTCCATGTCGCATGGATGGTCTTCTATCCCCACTGTCACCTATACCTTTCTTATGGCGCCTCTTGTGGAGGAATGGCCGACGATGACGGTCTGGTGCGCTTCCTCCCTTTGCCTTGCCTCGTTGAGCCGCCTGTTCCGACCTTCTTGGCTCCAGCGACTCTCCGTCTGGCGGTCTCGGCATCTGGTGGGGTGTTCTCTGCCTCCGAGGGCTGCCATCTCCGCCGCTGCCTGTAGTGTCTTTTATTTCTGCACACCTTGGCGATGTGCCCTGCTTTCTGCCGCACTGTCGGCAAACGGCATCGAGGAACCGGCAGTCTGAACGGGTGATCGCCTCCACAGCCAGTGCACTGGAACCTCGACTTACGACCTTGGGGTTCCCGTCGCCCTCGTGCTGCTTGCAGGCGGTGGATTTCTCTTCTCGTCCTCGGTTCCTGAGAAGGAGTCACGTCGCTGCGTGGTGCGTGGTTGCGCCCTGGTGGTCGATCTCGGGTCGCCGGGTTTGGTGTTGTCTCGCCGGTCGCTGCTCGTGGCGTGATGCCTCGACTGCCGTATCCGGAGCCACTGATTTCTTGGCCGCTTCAGCCGCTGGCTACCTCTCCTGTGAGCGCATCGGCGAGGAGATGTCGCCTTCGCCATGATGCGGCTCTGGAGAATGGGGTCTCGGAGTCCCAGGACGACGCGGTCTCGCAGGGCCTCGTCCAGGTCGGCGAACTCCCGCACAGGCCGCCCAAGTCTCGTAGTGCTGCTATGAAGTCGCCAAGCCCCTCGCCCGCGCTGGTCCCGCCTGTAGAATTGTTGCCGGATGAGGATGGGCACGACGGGGCGTAGTGGCTTCGTAGCAGGGGCTCGAGGTCGCCCCACTCCATGGTCTTGACGTCCTCCGGTTTGGCCAAGGCTTTGGCCATCTTAAACACCGCCGCCCGCAGTGTGCGAGGAATACGGCCTGCTTCTTTGTGGCCGTTGCCATCTTTAAGATTGCTACACTCGAGGAACATCTGGAACCTATCGGTATAGGATTCCCAGTCCTCGGTAGCGGGATTGAAGGGTGCGGGTGGTGAGTTGATGCCGGCCATTCTGCTTGCTGCTGTGTGGCGCCTCACCACGTGCTGGGTGGTCTCTTTGTCTCACGATCCCATCCTCGTCGCCAGTGTTAGATCTGAGGTAGATCGGTTCGAAGGAGACGCGAGACCATTCTAGTGAGTTCAGCTCTTTATTTAGAATAGGAATAGTCTGAGGAATGCGTGCCGCGGCAGCCTTCATATAGGGCTGGCTCGCGGCTCGGCGGCTAATGGCAGCGCTTGAATCTCCCGCGATCGGCACAGCCAATCGCGGTAGATTCTTAGCGCTCCAATCACGGCCGGGTTTCGACCAATCAGGTCGCTGTCCGTCTGGACCAATCGGTTGCGAGGGTTTGGAGTATGCTAATACAGCACATCTATCATAATTATATTTGTTTTCCTTGGTCTTGCTTTGAACAAGAGATCTGCATACTGCCTTTCTAATTAAAGATGCATACTCCGTAACTTTTTGGAATAATCCTGAACAAATACTGTAGCTGACTATTTATTTTAAAGGTTTAAAGCATTAAGGTTGATTCTGATGTATATATTAAGAATACCTTGACGTCTTCTTTTGGTCTTGAGGAAAATGTCTCTCATGACTCTTGTTATGGTGATTTCTAATTTGAGTGAACTACTGTTTCGAATGAAGGCAAATATACATGTCCCGGGATAAGGTTCCAATCTGAGTCGGTCACTGGGACCAGAGGTTTAGTCTTCCGAGCTTTTGGATTCATGCTGGAGCCCATTCTCAGGGAACTTTAGAAGTAGAAGCTCCCTGAAGAAGGGTTCCAGCATGAGTCCAAAAACTCGGATGATTAAACCTCTGGTCCCAGTGATGACCCAGACTGGATCCCAAAATACTGTTTTTAAGCCTCTTTTCTGAGGTTTTGCCATGGTTTTATGTATTGGATAACTTGGATCATCTACATAGTTACAAAATCAAATGCAGCAAGGGATCGTACACCAGTAAAATGTATTATCCATTGTCATAAAAAAATTCCAACAGGAAACAAAGACAACAATACATGCAATAATTCTTACTTTAAGATCAGAGGTGTATTGTTTGTAATAATTTGGAACATAAGAAATGAATAGATATAATACGTAATACCATTAAAGATATCCAGACATACAGGTCCAAGGACTGCATAATAGCAGTAATACTTATACTTTCTTCTAACCACATACACGTTTCACAACTTCACTAACTGTCACTTTCCTTAAACACCTGTGTACATTTCAGTTCCCCATTTCCAACAGTTTCACTCTTCCTGTTTTAAACGTATCCATACAAGTGCATATTTTGCAAAAACATGTTTCACAGTCAGCAATGGCTCAGCAGGACTACAAATAGTTATGGTACATTTTGAAGCCATCCTAGATAAAAACTGTGGTTCATCTCTCTTCTGGGGCCTGCTATCATCCATAGGACTTATTGAATCTAATAGATCCATAAGCTATATTTTTTATTCCCACACCATTTATCATTTGTCTATGCAAGGCGTTCCAATGCTTTCTAGATATAGAATATAGTATACACTGAGTTGGCAACTTAAACCCTTTAGCAATTTTTAAGTTTTTCTATCTCTCTTTTCTACCTGTCTCTCTTTCCCCATACCTATTTTCTGCCCCACCTCTTTCCCACTGTTTATATTATTTAGAACACAATTTCGTTGTTTGTCCAAAAATAGCCTGCCAGAAACACACTGTTCTTTCCAATCTGATCTCTTCATGTGCTAAGGTTGCCCATCACCAGATTCTCAGACAGTGTAATCAATGGCCCTGCTGCCCAGGGATTCTGGAGCTGCAGTGTTAACCACGCATTTGGAGGAAGACGGTGGCACAGTGGTTAGAGTGTGGTACTGCAGGCTACTTCTGCCGACTGCCTGCAATTTGGCATTTCAAATCTCACCAGGCTCACTCAGCCTTCCATCCTTCCAAGGTTGATAAAATGAGGACCCAGATTATTGCTGACTCTGTAAACTGCTTAGAGAGAGCTGTAAAGCACTGTGAAGCGGTATATAAGTCTAAGTGCTATTGCTATATACCACTTTGAAATATTTCTTCTTTTAAGCTTTGTTAGTTTCTCCCTTGCTATTATCAGCTTTAACAATACAAATCAGAATTATTTCTAAAGGCATGAGTGCTTTGAAAAAAAAAAGGCAAATTCTATTGCACCCTTCTGTTTCAATATTCATTTTACTGTGTCGTGCCGTTCTCAATTGCAGTAGTTATTTTGGGCTTCCTAGTGGATTCCTTCCCTGTATGATTGTCCTGTAATCATGCAAATTTCATTCATTTGCAGAATAGCAGGTTCTTAATGCTGAACATCTTTTTAATACTTGTTTAAGGTTATGGATGTTTTGGAGTTCCATTAGTGTATTTCTTTTAAATCCATATTTTTCGGGTACTTACCTGAACCATTTTTAAGTTGCACCAGGTGTTCAAGTGAACAGTCAATGCAGTTTAAAAAAAAAAAAAACCTTAGTTGAGAGAGAATCATTGCTATAAACCTTCTCTAAAGAGTTTACTTTCATTTAATTAAGAGGAAATCTAAAATTTATATAAAGGAATCGTTTTAAATACTGCAGTTGCTATTTTAAAATGGGTATGGAATGTTCTGAATTTACAGGAAGACAAGCTGAAAATCCAAATTGGAAAAGGGACTGTTACCATGCAAGGAAAGTATTTTTTTTAAAAGATTTACAAATGCCTGAGGTCAGAGATTTGGCTGATTATTTCAAGGCAGTGTCTAATCTCCAGCCTGCACCCAACTCTTAATCATGTACATATACCTTGACTGCTTCTTCTTTCTCCCAACCTCTTCTACTCTTCTTTCTTGCCTTCTGCTTCATCTCTCACATTCGTGGAATATTCTTGCCCCACCTTGCTCTCTTACATTTTCCTGTTTTGTTCTACTTCCTTTTTCCTGTGGGATTTTTTTTGTTGTTGTCTTCTTCTCTGCATAACCCTAACCAGAATCCCATTTGACTTCTGTTCTCTCCAAGAGAGATTGCAGGTGTAGTCCAAGAATTTTTTCCCCTGTTAGAAGTGGAGTCATATACCTCTCAATTGAGAAAAAGATACCAAGCAAATTAATTTATTTAGAGGTACTCCTTGCCCTGTCACTTCACAGTACTGGTACTCAGGCTAGCTCCCAACAATAAGCCACAATTAAAATAACCTTAGAAAGTTTCTAAAACTAAACAATAGGAATAGGAATAGCATATCCAAAGTCCCTGGGAAGAACTTGTTAGGGCTAGGCAGACAAAAATGCCAAATCCAGTCTGAACATCTTTCAGGTGTGTGATGAACTATAACAAATATAGCGGGGCCACAAAAATTCTAGGGATTGCCAGAGTAAACAGGTATGTCTTTAGCAGCTGTTTTAAAATCTGAAGTTGTAAAGAAAAAATGAAGCTACAGTGTTGCCGTTTCTTTTAAATATATCAATTGCTTTATTCCTGCTTTTTAGCAATTTTGGATCGATATTAAATGGCTGGTATACAGTATATACAAGTATTAAACAAATAACCTATCTTAACTAGGTAATATAACAGCTGAGACAATGATGACAATTCTTCGAGATAAAGAGAGTGGTCTTAACATGGAAGGTGCCTTCATGACCACAGGAAGCATGGTTTCTATACTTCCCCAAGATCCTAGTCTCCCTTGCATTCATTTCTTCACTGGAACGCCAGATCCTGACAGGTAACGCAAATAAAATGGGTCATGAGAACAAAATCTTAACCATTTCCTTATTTTTTGTCATTTTAAATAAAAGGCTTGAAACCTTTTCGGAAGTATTAAATATGACCCAGTGTAAGAAAAGATCAATAGCAGCTTTAGTAAAATACAAGACTAAAGAATCTGATAAAATTTCTGATTCATCTGAAGCCAATTCTGCAACAGGAAAGGTATTTAATACTTCAGTGTCTATGGAAATTCTCAGTCATCCAGATCATGGTTGTCCCAAAGGTGCTTTTTCAAGAGGCAGCTGGACTTTCTGGTTTTTTTCTTTGAAGTTGTTCTGCTTCTCATCCAAGAAGCTTCTTCTACTATTGAGCTGAAGAAGCTTCTTGGATGAGAAGCGAAACATCTTCAGATAATAACAAGAAGATCCAGTTGCCTCTTGAAAAAGCATCTTTGGGATAATGCTTCAGTGGTTTTTGGGCGGAAGCATTAATTGTTGTTCTTTTAAAGTACACTAGGAATCTGATCTGCTGGGAAGCCATCTTCTTGGTTCCAGAAACTTTTCTACCTAACCAACTAGATTGTGACTTGATATGAGAACTGATATGAAAAGTTAGGTTCTCCTGGAATTTATGCTGAGTGAACATAACACTGGGATGTGAAAGTAGCAACTAATTTTGCATATTTGCTTATTTTCATTTTATCTTGTAGGTCTGTTTTTAAACCTTTCATTTTTGTGGAAAATATTACCCAGCTTCTAAAAACCAGTTCTCCGGTATTTGGCCCAGAGGATCCAGTTAAAAAGCAGCCACGATTTCATACGAAGCCTGACAGAAGACATGAGCTCTATCGAACGCATGAACGGGCAGTTGCCATGATGGAAGCATCAAAGGTGGGTTGGTCTTGGAATTGCAAAATGCGATTTAATTTTGAAATTCAAAGTAAAAACGTCTAGAACCTGTGGTGTTTGTATAAGCTGACGTGCCTTGAAAAAATTGTTCTCGCATATCAATTTTCAGTCATAGGTTTAACATGAATTTATGAAATTCAGAGCAGGTTTTATGCATTCTCAGTAAATTCCCCCCCAAACTCTTCATAACTATACTTTTAACAGCCATGTATTAAATACGATGTGGGGGCTCGAACCATTTATTTTCAGAATTCCTATTGAACTCTTGGTAAGAAATCAGGAGGAGTCTGGTTAGCATCTTTTCTGACTAATATTTCGTTATTCAAAGGCATCAGATTTCATTAGCTGCAGCTCACTTTATCACATGCCTTTTGTCCTCACAATTTTCTTCCTTTCACATTCAAACTCTCCTTCCTTTTGTAACTTCTGGGTTGTGGTTTTAACTATTTCCTCTTTGGCTTATTTTTTTTTTTTTCATTTTTTAACGTTATACAGTTAAATTGTGGTTCTGGATTAAATAGATTTTTGTTCCCTGAAACTCATTTCAAAGAAACAGTTATGTCCTCTTCCTTTCTAATTCTCCTGTGAAGAAATCTTGCTAGACAGAACTAAAAAGGAAACAGTTTCCCTTTTGGCTCAATATAAGGAATAGAGAGGAAAAACACAGGAATAATTAATCCTCCTTTAATATTGGCTCTTCACATACCTGTTTTCTGTGAGAAGGAATTCCTTTCTAAAGATTTGCTTTTTTCCTCCATATTTCAGAATATTTTCTTTCTATTGTTATTTGTTTGTCAAGCATGTATGAGAAAACAAGTATAAGTATGAACATAACATATAAACATATAAGTATAAACAGGTATAAGTATATACATAATGAGTATAAATAAATGGATAAATGGGAACAGTAGGACAGGGACGGTAGGCACGCTGGTGTGCTTATGCAAGCCCCCTTACAGACATCTTAGGAATGGAGTTAGGTCCACAGTAGACAGTTTAAAGTTTTGGGCGGGTTGATGTAACAACAGAGTCAGATAGTGAGTTCCAGGAATCTCTTTAAATATTTCTCCCTGCAGACCTTGTCTAGATGCTTCCAGCCACTCCTCTAAACTTAGATGGGATGTTTCAAGCCCTTCCTCTTGGAGATGATTTAAGGCTATAGCAATAGCAATTGCTCTAAGCAGTTTACAGAGACAGCCTATTGCCCCCAACAATATGGGTCCTCATTTTACCGACCTCAGAAGGATAAAAGGCTAGTCAACCTTGAGCCGGTGAAAATCGAACTGCTGGCAGTCGGCAGTCACCAGAAGTAGCCTGAAATACTGCATTCTAACCACTGTGCCACCGTGGCTCTATATCCACCCACTTATTCACATATTGCTTGGATTCTTACAGGACATCTGTTCTGAACATTTTGTGTGGATTTCTGGAGCCATTCCTCCAGATTGTATCTGGCTTCATTCAAGGATTCTTGTCTGAGTCTTTTCAGAGACCTTTGTAGCCATGTTTGCGCCCCTGTTCTGGATGCAGTAGGACCAAGTTCTCTGGAACTTGCTAAAGATGCTTAAAGTCATCTATCCTTAAGCTTCTTTCAAAGCCACCAGGTTCTATCCAAATCACTCTCTCCCTACTCTTTAGCATGCTTATTTCTGATGCTTTGGAATATTGTTCTTTGAAATCCTGGATGTCCTTAATAGATGTTTCAAGCCATTTTTGAGTACCTAGATGGGGTGCTTCAGATCTCTTCCTTTTCAAGGTACTACCACAGTCATTTAGAAAGCACCAAAGCACTTCCACATTGAAAGCATTAGCTGGTGACATCATCATTGCTCAGAGGATGACCAGTTGGGGGCTCCTTTCATATCCCCATTAAGCTGCCCACCGAATTGGTACCAATCTGGATGCCCTCAGTTGAACTGCTGGTCAGCAGGAGAATGAGGGGAGTTCACCCTGTCCCACAGCAGCAACCGGTCTTCAAAATGAGCCTGCCAATCGGCATCTTAGCATCCTAACCACATGAGCCACTGCGCTCCTTCTCTTCAAGATTGTTTACCTTGAAGCGATTATTATATATTTTCCACAGGTCCTTGAGAACAGTTGATTCTTGAGTTGCTCTGTTTATTTTTCAAGATAACCATTACTTAAGAGCATATCAAAACTCTAGAATTCTGTAGATCCTGAATGCCTTTCATACATGCTTTAAGCCATTCCTGAGTACCTAGATCAGCTGTTTAGGTCTTTCCTCTTTGAGTTTTTTTCTAAAAATTTTCAAGCCGTTTTTGAAGGCTTATTTTGAAGTCTTGGTTTAGGTTCAGGACCTTCCTTGTCCAGGTTTTTCAATGAATCTTAAAGCCATTTTTCCAGAACTGGTTTAGGTTCAGTATAAGATAAGAGGCTTTCTAAGATCCTTGAAGTAAATGTAATGCCGCAGGCAATGAAGGTGGTGGAAAAGGCAATTGCTGAGCTAAACTTTGCATCTGCTGGAGCATCTGATGCATATTAGCTGCTAAATTCCACACCTCGATTTCCAAACTTGTCTTGGTGGCTGCAGATGGTGTCCATCCAATTCAGTCTGCTGTCAGTGCAGTTATGGATCCGTTGCCATGCTGTGGCTTTGTTCTATTCTGTGAAATTTTGGGGGAATAGTTCAGGTTAATGTCAGGTGCAAGAAATCAGAAACCAGGGTAGTGTTCAAAAGTACGAGTTTATTTCACGCTACCTATACACAAGAATCTGATCTATTAACAGTCAAGGCAAATTGGCAAAATGGAATTAAAATGGAATTAAGGTAAAATGGAATTGAGCAGAGATAGATGTTCTTGGGGTGCCTAAAGGAGCTGGGATTATTCCGTCCTTTCATTTTTAAGTAGAATTTGCACAAGAGATGAACCGCTAAAATCATGTAAATTCTCCATTAGGAACTTGGCCAATTAAATATGTTAAATCAATATTTATAATGACTTAAGCTAGGTCGTTAAATTTATTGATTCTTCTGTATCACAGCAGACACAAACAATACAAAATAATTTCTAGAGGGAAAGATTTGGATGCAGTGTTATGAGAAATGTTCTCACTTTGTTCCCAAATGCCAAACCGTAAAGATAGTCCAACAAGTTGAGGCAGTATTTTGTGACGTTGTATGACATCTCAATTGTATTAATAAAATTTGCAATAATGATGAGAGGCTTCATATAAAAAATAATTCCCAGTACCCCCCACCAAGTTTTATCAGAAGAGACTTCTTAGTATTCTACATTCATCCTACAATTTATCTGCCTTTAAGATAGCAATTGGCAACCAGTGTTTTATGGACATCTGCCAAGGTATCTTCCACCTGATTGGGATACCAAAAATCAATACTGAAAGCAAAAATATAATATAAACCTGATGAGCTACAAAGCAGAATGCCAGTCTCTTGTCATCTTTATTTCCATGAATGCTTCTATGGCCTAGAGAAGCAGACGATGTGTGATGACGTCACAGCGCTTTATCTAGAAATGAGATTCTTGCTGTCCTGCCTCCTTCCTGCCAAGAAGGCAAAGGACCAATAGGAGAAAAAACATTCTGAGCATCACATCACAATTGGATCTCTACTGTTGTCTTTAAGAACTGAAGAAGCTTCTTGGATGAGAAGCGAAACATCTTCAAGGAAAAACAAAAGAAAGTCCAGTTGCCTTTTGAAAAAGTACCTGTGAGATCTCCGCTGTTGTTAAACTTAATTTTAAATATCTAGGAGACATTTGACCCGTTGACTCATCCTTTCAGAACTGTTTCCTTACCAGGATCCTCTGCATCTTCAACAAGGACGAAGCTCCCGATGTGATGCCTTGAAAAGCTGGGCCTACACTCAGATAAGCCCGCTAGGTGATACTGCAGTATATAGCACAGTAAAATGACAGACAGGAAATGATTAATGACATTTTGTATTATGTCATAATCTATCACCTACCTGTGGATAGATGCTAGGTATGCACCTCCATATACCCCAGAACAGCTGTGTAGCTTTGAATACAAAGGATTGTAAGCTACAAAAAAAATAGACCCTGAGAAACTCAGATGTCTCAGACAAAGTCTGTTGAATAAAGAAGGAAAAAAAGAAGTGGTGAAAGATTCAGGGAAGGCCTCAAATCTTCCAATGAGAACAGAGCATACAGAATGTTCTTAACCTGCTAAATAACACAGAGAGGAAGAGAGAGCAGGAGAGGAAGGCGGCGAAAAAAAGTCAAGCAAGCAGCTATTTATCTCAGATTGGTTGGAGTTTGAGCAGGAGCTTGTTAAGGGATTCGTAATTTATTTGAAGATTCAGCATTTGTTGCAAACCTCTCCCTATATGAAATCTTTTTCTTTTCCATTATGTTGCTGGTTTAAAACGTTTAATTTATATCTCACTTTTCTTTCAGGAGCTCTTAACAATGTACACAGTGCTTTTTCCCCTTTCACTATAATTTTCTATTGTTAACTTGCTCAGAGTTACTTAAATGAGATGGGTGGTGTAGAAATGTGGTGAATACATCAATAAAGTAAACAATTCAGTTAAGTTTTTCTGGCTGCAAGTGACAAAGGTCAGCATGTGAGTTTTTATGGCTGAAGATGAACTGTAATTTGGGATGCTACATAGTCTAACATTCTAACCACTAGATCACACCGGCTCTCATTTAAGATTAATTGTAGCAAGCATTTGCTATGCACAAGGTTTATATTTGATTCTATTTTCAAATATGTTTTTTAGGAAAAGGCTGCACTGATCATGGAACAGATCCAAAAACTGGAGAAAGCAAAGATTGATGACATGGACCGTATTCTCCAGAATGGGTACCTGAATGTTGATCAAGCAGTTAATCTTTTTTCAGATTGTGTTGAAGAAGAAATACATATATATGTATGACAAAATATCTGCAGTTTTTTCCTTTTATTAATCCAAGTGTTGTTTTCCAAAACAGATTTATTCACTGTCCAATGCTGCTTCTGGCCAAATAGCATTTATTATGTGTACACTAGCTGGAAGATAAAATACTGGAATTAGTTTTAATAGAATATAATTGCTAATTTTAAATGTGACATGCAGCTATCCAAAGTTTAAAACACCTACAAAATTACTGGTTTTTTGTTTACTTTGCATATATTTTCAGCCTGCATTTGTTTGATATTTCATACACTTAATGGCCAAGTGTTGTACACATTTAATAAGCAGAGTTAATAACATTAATTTATATGTTGTCCAACTCCCACCAACTTCAACATCTAGTTGGACAAAAAGCAAAATGAAGCAAATAAGTGAAATAATTAATTCTGGAATTAGTATGTATTAGCCAAATCAACCCTAAGACATTATAAAGACTAAAGTGGCTATCGAGAAAACAAGGACTGTAAATTACAGCACATTTCCCATTTTCTTGTAAATGGCTCCTCAAATGCAAATTTAAATATTTGAGAAAACAACTTTAAGAATTCAAGAAAGTATTTCTATTGCAGAAGTTTGAAAGCATTGTGGATATGGTTAACACTAATGCCTTTAATCTAAAAATAACGATATACAGTGATGTATGTATATGATTTGAAACGGTATACAGACTTAGACTTTGATAAAGGATTAAAAGAATAAAAATTCTGTCCTTAAAAGCTTGTATTAAAAACTTGATGCATCAGGATAATACGAATAGGATGTTAATGTTATTTTTAATTATCATTATGCACTGGATTTCACAATCCAATAGAAATTAGATGCATTGGCCCCTATTAGCAGAATAGGCTTCACTGAATAGCATCGTACCACTGCTTCTTTATATTATTTTTATTGCAACATCATCTAAAGTTGGTAGTAATCAAATATAATTCAAAGCACTTCTGCAAAATGTGCAGAAAACAGCAGAAAACAAGAAATGTTTACCTCATAGGAAAGAGTTCAGATTACCAAATAAACATTCAATAATGAATTTTATAAAAAGCCTTCATTGTAATAGGACTTTGTTGGGTTTAGATTTCATTCCTTCTTTGGTTTCTCATCAGTAAGTAGAAGGAAAGAAAAACTCCAGTAGTTAATCCAGGGGTGTCAAACTCGTGGCTCATGGGCCGGATGTGTCACGCTCTGGCCATGCCTATCCCTGATTTAGCGAATGGGAAAAAGTTGTGATACGTCACGTGATGCCATGAGTTTGACACCCCTGAGTTAATTCAATGTTCACAAATAGGACATCTTGCTGCTGAATGCCAAAATTGGTTTTAAAAAACTATCAAAATTAATATTTTTCAGGCAATAAAAGAGGACTGTTGGGAGCCAGTTATAGAAAGGTATGAAGTAGGATGTAGTCAAGTCATAGCAACATTTAAGTCCTTCTGATTTATCTAATGAATTAAATATAGCGTTTAATTTTTAAAAAGAGTATTTCCTGAGTTGAAAGCCTAAATTTGGGCAGAAACTCATTCAGGTGTCAATCTTATGTCTATGGTAATTAGGTACTATAGAACTTTATTATGTGAATAAAATTGCACTATCAATGTCCAGAAGACTTAATAATTTAGCTGTAATTCTTGTTAATATAAATGAAAACCAGATATAAATTAGTTGCATGTCTCAATCTGGCATACATAAAAATGTGATGAATTCAAGAAAGGAATTAACAAAAATTACACTGATGTAAAAAAATTATTATGTAGTATGAGATATTTTTAGGAAAAATAACATAATTGCTATCACAACAGCAAAAATATCAAGAATGAAATGCCATCTTGCTATATTGGGGGATACAATCTAGAGCTAAATGTCATAAAAGTTATAATTGAATACTCTACCATGGCACTTTGGACTTAAAGCTTGAATGCACCTATTATATTGCATCATAATTTAAACTACCGTGTTTCTCCAACAATACGGGCTCCCCCAATAGGAAGTCCCAGCATGCTTTATAGGCATAAAATCAAATTAAGCCCCTCCCCCCAAATTAAGGCCTATATTAAACATTCAAAATGGGGGGGAAATGGCAGGGGGAGGGCTGGCCGTTAGGAGGTACTTTTGTTGCATACCCGGATATGGTGCTGCCTGCGTTGACTTCAGCGTTGGTGGGGCACTTCGTATCGGGAGACCTTCCGCCGTTGCTTTCCCTTCTGTCTGTGCTGTCGCGGCGTGTAAAGCAACACCGCGGCGTTTGGCGCAGCCACGTGCGGCCAGCCAGGGCTCCTCCCTGCAACCGGAGCCCGACGGAGACACTCGGCTTCAGGTGCTCCTGTCGCTGCCTCCGCTTTGCCTTCGAAGGCAAAGCCAATTCTTTAAAACGACGCCCTACTACTGGTATGACAAAGACTCCCTGCCCGAGAGGGCAGCTCAAGCCCACGTGGGGAGGCAAATCTCCCGGGGCCGCAGTGCAGGATCGGCTCACCCCGGGAGAAGCGCCCAGCCGCCATCCCTGCCTGGCGCCAGTCAGCGGGCGCAAGCGCAGCGCCAGGGTACCCCAGTGCCCAGCTGACAGGCTGCCAAGGCAGCGGCGCCTCCCGCGGACCCTCGGCTCATCCCGCCAGAGCCACGTGCGGGCTGGGCAGAGCTGGGAAAGTGAGCCGTGGGTGTGTGCCCGCCTGCCAAGCAAAAGACCTGGGCCAACCTGAGCTTGGCTTCCTTCCCAAGTCCTTCAAATCCCAAACCCGAAGGGGCCACTGGGAGAGGTTGCCCGAGGCAATGATAGCGACCACCCATCCGCGGACAGGGAGGCGAGGCGACGGCAGCGCTGCTTCCCTGGCCGGTGGGTCTGATGCGGAGAGCCCGAAGCCGCCCATCCTTTCCACCCCTCGCCCAGCCCATCCCCACGCATCTCCAAACGTGCCGGCAGCTCCAAACGCTGCAGCGGCATGGGCATCGGGCAGAGGCGCTCACTCAGCAGGGCTCAGCTCGGAGGATGCGGCGCAGGCCGTTGCCTTGCCTCCCTGTCCATGGATGGGTGGGCGCTATAACTGCCTCGGGCAGCCTCTCCCAGTGGCCCCTTTGGGTTCGGGTTGGAGGGACTTGGGAAGGAAGCCAAACTCGGGTCGGCACCCGCGGCTCGCTTTCCCGGCTCTGCCCAGCCTGCATGGCTCTGGCGGAATGAGCGGAGGGTCCGGCGGGGAGGCACTCGCTGCCTTGGCGAGAGCTCCACCGCTGGGCAGGAGGGCCCGCCTGTCAGCTGCGCTGGGCGCCCCAGGTGCTCTTTGCGCTCTGCCCGGTGCCAGGAAGGGATGGCAGCTGAGTGCTTCTCCCGGGGTGGGCCGATCCTGCTCTGCGGCCCCGGGAGATTCTCCTCCCCACGTGGGGTTGGGCTGCCCTCTCGGGCAGAGGAGGCTTTGTCGTACCGGTAGTAGGGCGTCGTTTTTAAAAGAAGTGGCTTTGCCTTCGAAGTCGAAGGGAAGGCGGAGACAGGAGCGTCTGAAGCCGCGTGTCTCCGCCAGGCTCCGGTTGCAGGGAGGAGCCCTGGCTGGCCGCGCATGGCTGCGCCAAACGCCATGGCGTTGCTCTAAACGCTGCGGCAGCACGGGGAGAAGGGAAAGCAACGGTGGCGGAAAGTTTTCCGATACTAAGTGCCCCACCAACGCCGAGGTCAACATCCAAGCCGTCGCCACCCGCCCGCCCGAGGATGCAAGGGGGGGCATTAAGTCACCCCCAAAAAGACGGCCTAGCCAGTTTTTGGGGGGGTCAAAAAAAAATAAGGCCCGGCCTTATTTTGTGAGAAACACGGTATGGTTAATTTGGAGCTTAGTATTTGTATGAGCAAGCTGTAATGTAATAAATGATGTTTAAATAATCTGTGTATAGATTGATTTTTGAACACAGTCTATCTAGCCTAACTTTAAGGATACTTTAAGAATTGAACCACAAGAAGTAGCTAGTGCAACTTTTTGCTTCAACTTTTAACAAGGAATATTATACAAGTCAGGACAGCTGTATTTATTGAGTAACTGGAACAGCAAGAAAATCAATCTGATACTTTCAAGAACGTGTTTCTCCACAACTCTTTCCAATTTTAAAAAAAAGAATAATTGGGTTTTGTAATACAGCATGCTTTTCATTTCAGAGTAGATCAACTTACAAGGAAGACTTTATAAACCTCCCCCCCTCCCCCCGTTTTGGAAGATAGCCTTTTTTATACAATATAGAAGAAATCTTGGCAGTATTTCAATTCATGTGATATAATTGATAGTAAAAAAACAACTAACCCCCCCCCCCCACTTCTTTATGTCATAAGATTGTGAATATGAAAAGATTTGTTATTTTGGGGGTGTTATAGTGTTAATTCTTTAAAAACTAATAGCCATAATTTTAATAACCCCAGCTTTCAAATATAATCCACATTTGTATAAAGATAAAATATATCCATACATAAATGCATCTGGTAAAAAAAATAGTGGTTAGATAAAGATAATCGACAAGTCTTCTTAATAGTTGAAGAAACATGACAAATTGCTTCTTCTAACAATATTGTTGATGAACCACTTTCAGAAAAAATATTTAAGCATTCTTCTTAACTTTAAAAAGGCCAATAAGATGTTCATGCCTTCCTATTATTCTACAATGTGGCTTAAGAATTAAAAAAAAATTTGATAAACATACGCATTTAAAAATATATTACTTTTGTGGTGAAACCTTACTAGTTTTACACACACACAAATTCCTATGAATACCTAAAAATTTGTATTGCAAAATTAAAATTTAACAAGAAGTCAATTCAAGTTCTTTAATTTGCATATCAAGAGTAGTACTCAAGTACAATTTGACATTTTAAAATATAGTAATTTGGTATTATTAAGTACAAAATATATATGGCATCTACAGGCTCCAACTGATTGCAGTCTGTGAAATAAACTGGTCCATTTTTGGTAGTCTTGTGCCAATTATTTAACAATGAACCAAGGGAAAAAATGAAACAAATTATGCTTGAACAAGAAGTCCTGCTCACAATTATGATGCTTTAAATCACATTCAGATTTAAACAGACTGATAAACAGACCTGTATGCTTTAAAAATTAAAACTGGCTTATTCATATAAGGATTAGGATGAACAGCAAAATTCATTTGCTGATTTCTCCTTTAACACAGCAATCTTCAGTTATTTTGTCAGTACAAATAAGAGAACTGTTAAAACAAGAACTGCATACATCAAAATGATCTACTGTTCCCTTTTTTTAAAAAAAAAAAAACTACATCACATGATAACAATGAGTTATTTTGTCTACAGTACTGTCTGTACAGGCAAGGAAAGAAAATTTTATATATTTTTTAAAAAGTACTGTTTCAAAAAATAAAGCCTGTTACACGCCTTTCCCAATTTGAAATAATTCCCTGAAGCAACTCATCTTAGTCAACCTTCAGATTGCAAGACATACTCCTCTTTGGGTTTGAGATCAACACGGCCACACTATAAGCAAAAGGATCTCAAAAAGCGTGCATTAGATGCAAGTAGGAGGGTCTGGTCTTGGCTAGCTCCCACGGGCATCTTCATTCCCTTGGCTGTCCTGTATTGCAGTTGTCGTAGCGGTAAAATGGTAATGCAAACGCTCATCCCGAAATTCAAAGTCATCGGTAATATGTTGGATGATGCCACCTTTCATCAGCCTCTCTCCATACACTACAGCTTCCCCGTGGTCCAAGGCAAGGCCAACTTTCAAAAGCCAGTTTACCAGATCACAGCCGAAGAAGACTCCAGTCACTGTCTTTGTGCCACACCTGTATGTCAAAGGAAGGATTCACCCACATGTTCTGTAAATCTCGTACCACCACTGCTTGTTGGATGAAGATGAGGGGAAAACAAGGAAAGACAGCATGATAGTTAGAAGGACGTTAAAAGAAGGCCTAATAGCCAAGTATACAATTAAAGCTGTTTTCCTTTTAGGCAGGCCTCAATCGCCTTTTTTATTAGCCAAAATGCATGCAAGCATCTAAAGAAAGCACAGCATACTATATGGTTAGTGTAAAATTATTAACTGTTAATTCACTATTGATAATCTTAGAATCTGAAATTAATCTTTAGTTCACAGAATCTACCATTGGAACGATATATATGTAGTTCTTGACCTACAACCATTTGTTTAGCAACTGCTCAAAGTTAACAATAGCAAAAAAGTGACATGCAACCGGTTCAAAATTCAGGTGCTGGGCATGTATTTACAGTGGTTGCCATGTCCTGGGGTCACATGATTGCCATTTGTGGCTTTCCTGGCCAGCTTCTGATAAGCAATTTCAACCAGGGAAGCCAGATTTGCTTAATGGCTGAGTGACTCATTTAATTATAGTGATTTACTTCACAGCCATGGCAAAAAAGGATTCTAAAATTGGGCATGACTCCCTTAACAACCACTTTGCTTCACAATGGAAATTCTGTTCCCAACTGTGGTCATAAATCAAGGACTGACTGTACAGTAGTAAAAGAGTTAATGGTAACATTTTAGATGATAACCATATCAAATTCTATTTCAGAAGGAAAAGTCCTAAGTGAACATGCAAAAGGCTGATACTCTGTTCAAGATCTGTAACATGCTTCAAAAATTATTTTGAAAACATATTCTGGGAAGGCATGAGAGCTCAGGAGCCTTTCATTTTTTTTTTTTTTCAAATTTCAAGCATTTCTTCAGAGCAGTTTTTGGCTGAATAATTTCTCAAGCACATAATAGCTTTAGTAAATGCTGTTTTGCATAGCATTTGATTAAATGCTTTTTTTTTGTTTTATATGTTCAAAAGTTTTTCTTTTATGGATAGTATAGATTTCCATTTGCAATCTGAAAAGGAACACATTCACGGAGAATTAAATAAGTTTTTCTGCTCTGTAGGTTAAATTTGGTTCTCTTAATCCTAAAATGCTTATTAAGCAAACTAATACACAGAGGTCTTGAGGCACAATATAATTGGTTAAGATTCATTTTAAACTCCAAGAAGTGTTTTTCCCCCCCTCAATTCATACCTGAAAACTGTATGCAACCTGGTGCAACCACCTCTAAAGCTAATGCTTAGTATCTCAGGCAGCATTTTGCTCTACTATGCATGATTGGGATAAGGGTTGAAGTCAACAATGAAAGTAAGGCATGCCTTATGTGAAGTCTTTCTATGACTTGACATGTCTGTACTAACTATGCACCAACAGTCACAGGCCCAACTTTCCATATGTAGAATTAATTTTTTAAAGTATAAAAACACTCTTCCTTCCAAGAGAAGTGTCATCTGTGAATCCGCATACATACTTAATGTCAGGAAGCCCTTGGAGTGGTCACAACAAGCCTTGAAATGGATGCAGTACTTCAATGTTTCAGTCAATAGTAGAAAAATGCATGAAGCACTCCTCCAAGTGGTTTTCTAGAACTTCCGGGTTTAGGTCTAATTACATGTTATTGTTACAGAAAGCAACTACTCAGTGATCTAAAGTTAGGCCAAGACAACATACAGACTATGTAAGATAGCCTTTTAATTAATCAGCTAAAGTTAATTTTGATTAATAGAACATGGGAACATATAACAAAATCAGTGCTGAGCCAACAACATACATTAAGGTTCTAATGCCAGGCATTCATCTGAGAAGAAAAGAGAGATATATAGATGAAAAGGAGGACAAGAAGGGGTACATCACCTATTATTGCAATCTGTGTAGATCAAACAGTGATAGTGATTTAAAAAAACAACAACAGCGTTGATCCATTTTTCTTTTTGTAATATTAATATTTTAATATTAAAAATAATTTTAATATTGTATATTCCTTGGTTTTTCAATAAATATAAAGAAAGTTTAAAAATTATAAAATGCAGAACAAATATTTAAGAATCATTGATTTCCCACTTCCACAGACTATTATATCCAGAAACGGAAGTTTGGGGAGATATGGAAACCTAAATTTGAGACATGGCATGTAAATATCTTGAAGCAGCAGTTGAATCACAGGTTAGGATTTCAGAAGAGAAAATGCTAAGATTAAATCTCCCAAAAGATCACTAAAATCTGGAAAGCACATCATTAGTAAGTTATGCTTAAGTTTTATCAATGGCGTCACACGGTTCATGAAAGAAGTCAGGTAATAATAGAAAAGATTTCTTCTGTGATTGCTTTTGTTCATCACAGGTAGTCCTCAACATACAACCGTAATGGAGCCTATTATGGTCGTAAACCGGGTTGGTCACGTGACTGCCAAATTTTACCCTTTTTGTGGCAGTTTTTTAAGGAAACACGCCGGTTGTAAAATGAATGTGGTAGTATTAAGCAAACCTATTGTTTGCTAAAGGGACTGTTTTGCTGAAAAGTAAAAGTAATTTCTGGTTTTTAGTAAAAACTTTGTAAAACATAGTAATATGTGTGACGCTACAGTCAGAAACATTGCTATGTTGGAGTGGGATGCTATCGGTTCTGCTCGGCTCTCTAGAACCAGTAGCTCTGAAGAACAGCAACCCTGGTAATTGGGTTATAACTTCCTTTCTCCAGGTAGGTCAGTATTCTAGGTAGGTCACCTTGAAGGGTCATTAAGTGACTGGCCATAAGTCGAGGACTATCTGTAACAGCATCAATTGTTGCCATTTTAACTTCATGGCTCAAAATGTTTACGCTGCTTTTGATTTCTAATTATTTAAAACTATGTGCTGGAATCTCTTGGTGATAACATATTGCTTGATATAAAATTTAAAAAAAATTAAACACCCAAAGTTAGTAGCGATAGCACTTAAGACTTATATACCGCTTCACTTTACAGCCCTCTCTAAGCGGTTGACAGAATCAGCATTTTGTCCCCCAACAATCTGGGTCCTTATTTTGCCTACCTCGGAAGGATGGAAGGATGAGTCAACCTTGAGCCTGGTGAGATTCGAACTGAATATCAATTCAGAAATAATTATTTACAAATCAACAATTAACCAAGTGTCTGCTTAATGGTATTTGGAAACCTGTGTAGCGTATACTCCAAGTAAAAAAGAAGAGTATCAACAGATGCAGAGCACACCCCCATCTAGAATATTAGAATACTTTAAATCAGTTTTAACACTTATGAAGAACCCCACCTTCTATCCTGGACAATGCTTCTCATACACATGTCTCTGTGGTAACTAACAAACTGTTGGCATGTCATCCGAATCTCTTCCGGGACAGATGATTCCCTCTGTTCCACAGTTCTAGCACCCCAAAGGAATTCAAGCCTACATGAGAAAAAAGCCCATTTGAAATACCGCCTGGAAAAAGCATAATACAAGGACTTGATTTTAAATATTCTCGCCTATGAGATTTTATTGTTATTGTGAACTGGTCATCAACTTGTGATGACCAGGTTTTTAAAGCACAAGTGAGAAGAATTAAAATACAGCTGAAATATTTTTTAAAGCTGGCTATTAAACTGAAAAGAAGATGAATGGTACCAAATTCTTTTTCCTACATTGATATGCACTTTGATCTAATTCACACACACATATAGATCCTAATTTACTTCTCTATTTCAGAAAAAAACTCTGCCAACTCAAACTTCCATTTCTTACTTCTGTCCAATATTCAACATATTGCCAAGGTTCCCTAACCCTCAAAAGCAGTGGCTGAAAAGGAGGCAAAGAGAAAAAAACTGTATGAGGAGAGAATAAAATCACATTCTATGAATGAAATAACTATTTCATTCATGGAAAAAATAACTAGATTCCAAGGCTATATAATCAGGTAAACATAGACATTTTATAACACCTTTAAAAATATTTTTGGAGAATAACTCATACGCAAGCCTATGTGTCACATTGATACCATGGAATTCAATTAAAGCAATATTATTTAATGCTTCCCCAATCTAGATTGTATTAATATAAATTGATGCTCAACAGAGAAAAATATTGCTTCATGCATGTAATTAAAAGGAGCAGAATTTCAAATTAAACCAGATTACTGTTTTGTAAAAAGGAACAGCATCAGAGTTAAAAGTTCTCAAGGCAGCTGAAATTAAATGGATGCATAAACTGCTAAAATTACCTCCTTTTGAATGGAAGAATAATTAGATGCTTGTCTAAACCAAACATTCCAAAAGAAATGAATCCCTGTAAAAGAAAAAATAAATACTACAATAAAAAGATTCTGGATGAACAATTGTATACAAATTCCTGAAATTAAGTTTTTAATTCTAAAGAAAAAGCAGAATAAAAACCTATTTTATAATGCTTAAATTTATTTAAATAAAATTCAGAATACAACACGGACCAAGTTCAAGAAATGGAAAAATATTTAGAAAACCTCATCAATACCAATACTGTGATTTTTTAAAGTCAGACCATCAGTCATATTCTTCCCTTTCAATATCTCTACCCTCATATCACAGTTTCCTAAACTGTATGTTTATCTTGGCTAGGGTTATTACAGTTTCTTAATTTTCCATGCTTCCTCTTATAATACATGACTTACAAAAAAAAAGAGTCCTTACTTAAAACAACTGTAACTGGGACTGGTAACTCCATCGTTAAGTCATTAAGACAGACAACATGCAACTGTGATGGACTTACAACCTCACCTCATTAAGCAACCTCACTTCATTAAGCAAATCACCCGTAGTCCTTAAGTGAGACATTACATGACCATGACTTATGATTTGACTACTGGCTTTTTCAACTGACTCTAGTTTTTTGGAAGCTTGAAAGCGCAATATGGATGATCGTGTGACTGTAGGACACTGTAATAGTTTCAAGTGTGAGGTCCGGTCACAAAGGGCTTTTCTCAGCAACTTTGGATGGATGCTAAACAGGGCAGTTGTTAAGGGAGGAATATCTGTATTGTTGGAAGGAGAATTAAAAAATGTAAGAAAACTAAGGTCTATGAATCAACTGTAATGAACAATGTATTTTGAAAAGCAAAAGGATAAGCAATTTGGCAAGCATGTTAGCATTAAAAAAAAAAACATCTCAAGAGAAGAAGGTAATGCAATTTTAAACATTGAATCTCTCAGAAAGCATTTTATTTTCATAGGAAAGACTAAAGGTAAGATTAAGGAACAAGCCTTGTGGGCTCTTCCCATGCTGCCATATTGTCAGAAAGCAGATTTGCCTTTGTGGTTGGAGTTTTTTCTTATTGAATTACCTTTTCAGTGCAATTTTAACAGTACCTGAGAATGACCTTGGGGCATAAGGGAAAGAGAGGGGCCAGGGAAACAATAAGATGAAAGGGAGGAGCTGCCAGTGGCTTAATAGTCAGAAGATAAAACTTAGGGAGGACCTGCCGTAATTGATTGGGTGATTATAAAAGTGGTGGCAGGAGATCTGTTCATTTAGATTTGAAAGATTCTATTAATGTAGCCTTGCAATAATGTATAACTAACTCATCCAGTTATGTTTCCTGTCTGGTTTACCTGGGAAGGCCAAAAGTAATTTAATTAGCACAAAACTATTATTTCAGCTCCTGGTTAAACTTCACTCAGGCATTTTAGTAGGATGTCACTAAACATATTAGGGAGAGCACCAGCTGAAATCTTCCATTTTTACCATCTGGATCAGCTAAATCTGTATTGTCCTGGAAAACATTTTCTCTGGATGGCCTCTATTAATGAAACATCCGTAACTACTGACATGGATTATTTTCCCTTTAAACAGGTGGAACAGCAAAATTTGTCAGTACACAATGAGCAGTTTTAATTTTATCAAATTTAAGGTAAGAAAATGGGGCAAAAATAAGCCGGGCAAACTTCCTTACAAACATATGCCAAACTTCATGTATGCATTTACATATGGGTTCAATGAGACGTGCTATTAAATACATATGGACAAGTTCACATTATTAGTTTGAGACAGAGGATAAATATTTACCTGACCAAAATTAAATACAGCACAGAAGAACTGCAGTTCCACATAGAGTCTCCCAGGCTCTTGGTTAAATAACCACCACAAGCAGCTTGATAGGTTCTGTAAAGGAAAAACCAAATGAACATGTGAGTATCTCATTGCTACAACTTTCACTGACATTCCCCTTGGATTATAGAGACCATTTTCCCCACCACCGCAACTCTTCAAGTTTAGTGCGTTGCCCCTCTAGACTACTATTACTAAAATCAAGAATTTACTGCAGGTCTGAACCTTTCTGGAGGACTAACAAGACCATGACAATAATTCAGTGATAATGCCAGTAGGTAACAGTGGAACTCTTGGTTTTTCTTCCTCTTTTCCATTTCTGGGATTTTCTGTGAATGTTTTGAAACATAATTCTTATACATTTTCTTTCTTTGTAAGAAAAGAAAGCAGAAAAGCACACCACTGCAGTTGGTCAGTTGCTGCCAGTAATCAATCTTCTAAAATGACACACACTTTGGGAATTACCCACCCTTTGTTTAGGGAGATAGTGTGAAATGGCTTTGCCAACATACCTGTAGCAAAAGATGGAAGTGAAATGATTACAGGTGCGATTGTCTACTGAATCACCGGTTCTTAAGTCATAGGAAGCTTCCTTACACCATTAAACAATTGACCTAGTATCTAATTCAACATTGCCTAGATGAAGGGTGAGGAACCTTTTGCCTTTCAGATGTTGTCAAAATGTAATTTCCAACATCTCTCTCCACTGGTATGTTGGCTGCGACCATCAGAAGTGGAGCTCAATATTGGGAGAGCTACTTATGATCTATCTCTGGTCCACATAAAAACACTTTTGAAACAGGCCCTTCTAACCTCTACCAAGAAATGCAAGATAAAAACCTGAGATCTTCTGTGGGCGTAGATAGGTACATTAAATTACCTCCATTGCCTTGTGTAGCATCAGGCCATTGTGTCAATAGATGGCAATAGGCTCTTAAAATAGATGGCAGCTCTAACAATTGTTCCGTTTCTGGATTGAGGACCCCCATTCATGGTCACTCATGCCCTGGTCGCCTCCCTTATTGGACTAATGCAATGTGCTCTACATGAGGCTGCCCTTGAAGAGAATCCAGAAACTTCAGCTGGTACAAAATGCAGCAGCATGAGCTGTTATGTCTGCTTTTGATAGCATTCATGTTACACCTCTGCTGTGTTGCTTCAATTCAAGGTATTGATGTTGATCTTTAAAGCCCTGCATGGCATGGGATCAATTATTTGAGGAATCATCTCTTCTGAATTTCATTTGCCTGTCCCACCAGATCCAACAGAATGGGTATGCTACGGTTTTGTTATCTAAGGCAGGGGTCGCCAACCTTTTGGACCTCAGGGACCACCAAACTCATAATTTTAAATCCCAGGGACCACTAACCGGTTCTGTGGGCGTGGCCTAATTTATGGGTGTGGCTTGGTGGTCATGTGATTGGCTGGGCATGGCTTATATGTAAATATTATAAATATTTATATAAATATTGAATTTTTTTATAAAAAAAGAGCAACTTTTACCCAAAATCAGGCAAAGCAGGCAGGCAGATTGAGTTGCTCACAGAATCACAGATTCATTCAGAGATCTATCTATCTGCCATCGGCTAGCTCAGTCTGTCACATAAAATTTGCTTGCAAGCAAACTCACAAAATTAACTCACAACACACCATGTATGGAAATATTGAATTTTTTTATAAAAAAAAGAGCAACTTTTACCCAAAATCAGGCAAAGCAGGCAGGCAGGTTGAGTTGCTCACAGAATCATTCAGTGATCTATCTATCTGCCATCGGCTAGCTCAATCTGTCACATAAAATTTGCTTGCCGTGAGTCTGCACTGAATAATAAAACCTTCAGTCCTAAGGGAGGTTTGGCTGTGCTTAAAAGCAGAGCCGAAGATCTAAAGACTAGCTAGAAAGCAAGAAATCCAACCATTTCCTGCTTTCTAGCTAATCTAAATCTCCCAGAACAGCAGAACAGCTGATGGTTGGGGGGAAAAAGGAAAAATAGCAATTTAGCAGGCAAGTTTGCCACGTAAGGAGTGGGTGGGCGGGGGAGGGTTCCCGTGGGCCATGTGGGCGGCGCAGCCTTGTGTTTCTGAGCAGCCTGGATTGTTTTGTGGGGGTGCTCTGGGGATGAGATTACTCTGCGGACCACCAAAAAATTTTCGCGGACCACCAGTGGGCTGTGCCCCACCGGTTAGTGACCGCTGATCTAAGGAACTACATTTGGCGGGCTCTAGGCTATGGCACCTGCATTGTGGAAACTTCTCCCCCTCTCCCCCTCCAAGGTCAGCCTCATTACTCCTGATCTTTGGGAGATCCCTCAAGACCTGGTTCTGTCAGCAGGCTTGGTGACTTCAGGGGATGGATAAACTTGTGAGGGGGCTCCGTTATTATTAATATCCCTCCATCTATTACTTTCTTCTCCTGTTTTAGTCCTATTTTTGCAGTTTTAATACTTTGTAATTATTATTATATAACACTTTTAGGCAATGATTTCTTTATACATTCACGTTTTGATTGGATTGTGTACCAGAGTCACTTTCTGTGAGATGAGCAACCGTATAATGAGCCTGGATTTAACTTCTTTAAAAATAACATTATGCTAGTAGCTGGTATGAGAAACACACTTTGTAACGGAGGGTAGGGTAAAATGACCATATATCAAAAATCGTATGTTTCTGCCTCCCACCAAAGAAATTCTTACAGCAAAAAGGCCCACAATGAGAAGCAGGCACAACAGCACATGTCTGGCCAGCTGTTGGTCTCCAGTTTGCAGCAGCTGTTCTTCCTGAGCCAGGACACACCTCTGAGAACTGCATGGACTCAAACACCGGTTTGCTGAAAAACATTTAAGTGTTAACACATAAGGCATAAGCACAACACTGAATCCTGTTCTCTTAATAGAAATCATAAGAGAAACAAGAAAATGAAAATACAATCAATTGCTCTAAGTAAACAGATACAGGTCTTGTTCATATACGAATGAAAGCAAATATACGTGTCCCAGGATAATGTTGCTGGATCCAATCTGGGTCGGTCACCAGAACCTCCCCTGAAGATGAGCTCCAGCACGAGTCCAAGAGCTCAGAAAACAAAAACTCTGGTTCCGTTGACTGACCCAGATTGGATCCTTGTTCATACAAGCCAAAATGTTTGGTTAAAATTAGCATGCTTTATCTGTAAACCATAAATTGTGATAGGAATAGGCAACCTGCTCTGGTGCCCATCTGCAGTCTCCCAATACTCTAGGGCAACCCCAAACTTTATCACTGATATTCAATTTCTCACTTTGAGTTGATCATTTCAAAAAAGAGGAAATTGAATGTTGATATAAACAAGAGTTGGTTCTTTTTGTGTCAGAGGAAAAATAAAAACTTTTTCTGAAAGACTGGAAATTTCATACTACATGGACTTTTGTTAAAAGAAGATTGAATTGATGATTTTGGGATTCAGGGATTAAAAATGGATGAAGAGGATCGGGGAAAGATTAAGATATTTACTTGATAAAAAAAGGTGAAAGGCATAATTGTCTGTTTTTCTTTCCTTTTTTCCCCTCTTTACCTTGCTTTCTAACTTTTTTGTTGTTTTGTATACTTTTAGTATATCGAAGACAGACAGACAGACAAGAAAAGGTTCTATTTGCTTGCTACCCAACCCAAATCTCATTAGAATCACCCCTAGAAAAGTATCAAACTGTAAAAGGTTATAGTAGTGACTATCCAGACTTTAATCTACACTTGAACGTGTTATAACAGGATAGAGATCATTTCTGCAAACAAACACCCTGCTTTAGAGTATTAGTAACATCATTTTCAACTTAGCGAGGTCAAGGTTAACAGACTAGCCTTTTTTCCCCTACTTCTTGCTTCTACCAAATTGTAGTAGAATAAAATATGGTAGGAATCAGAGTTCATGATTGTCCCAAAGGTGATTTTTCAAGAGTCTCAACTGGACTTTTTGGTTTTTCTTTGAAGACGTTTTGCTTCTCATCCAAGAAGCTTCTCCAGAGCTGAAGAAACTTCTTGGATGCGAAGCGAAACATCTTCAAAGAAAAAACAGAAAGTCCAGTTGACTCTTGAAAAAGCACCTTTGGGACAACCATGGCCTGGATGACTGAGAATCTCCACAGACAAAGTTCATGATGTTACAGACTATTTTAAGTTAGTGACATTTATCACTAGATGGCAGCAAAAAGCTAATAAATACTGCACCTTTTGCTGCCAAAGCAATTCTTATTCTCCAGTTCAGAAGCCTCAAGGCTTGCTACTACAGCGCAGAATGGCTTCCTAATTTTATCTTCTTTTCCAAACTAGTTATCAATCCCATCTATCTCTAGCCAATTATTACATTACAGAACTTGCTTCCCTAAGAGTCAAAATAAGTGACACTGTAAACCGCTTAGAGAGAGCTGTAAAGCACTGTTGAATTGATATGTAAGTCTAAGTGCTATTGCTATAGCGTAACATCTATTTTTAAAATAATCTATTATTATTAATCAGCAAATCTATACATCATTATTTCGTTGTTTTCTGTTTCATGTCAAAATGTTCAATAGGAGCTTCCAATTGGCATTAAAGTGGCTCAAATGTCTTTTCTTTAGTCATTTTCACCACCTCAGCCAATTCCATCAACTATATCGACCATTCTTCCATTATAAGTATGAACGAATTTTCCCACTATTGAGCATATAGGATTGTGGTTATCATATATAAAAACAGATCACCATGTGGATTTTCCAAATTTTTATCCAACAACCCCAAGAGATTTTTTTTTTTATTTTGTTGCATTTCTTCCCTCTCTCTTTACTCCTCTTTCTCTTCTTTTCTGTTCTGTTTCTTGATTAAGATTTTTTGTTAAGTTTTTATTTTTCTACTTTTGAACTTGGTAAAGTATCAAAGAAGAAAAATAAATAAATCTAAGCCTCCAGAGCCAGGATGAAGTACAAGATCTTCTCTCTGCCTCTGCTATTCAAAAGGGTGGGATAAACAGCTCTTTTCCCACCCCGTCGGGCACATTTGCTATCTAAATTAGTTCTTTGTTGCAACAATGTGAAATCTGTCTCCCCATATATCTATGAAATATTTACTTTACTGGCCCCAATGTATTCTCGCATGTGTTCTTTAAAGGAGGTAAATATATTACATTAAGAAGGTGCATTTTCCTGTTTATATTTTTTTGTTGTTGGAGGTTTTATCTGACTGATACTTCTGGTATTCTTGTAACTTTCAAGATATTTCAAAGCAGTATGAAAATGCTAGGAGGGAACACATGTGCTGAAAAAACAAATAAGGTTACCAAACTGAAACAAAGCCCTTTTGAATGTGAATATAAAGACAGCCATATACAGGTAGCAGGTGTGTCCCTTAATTTCGCTCTAAATGTCAACTTATTATGCAATAATATTAAAAATGGTGTTTACATAGGATCTAGAATCTTACTCAAGCAATATTCCTGTTCCTTGGTGATTTAAGAAATTAAGGAGGAATGGATTATGAAGGTGGTAGAATTTACCAAAATGTCAAAATTGACTTGTTTGATCAGGGATAAAACAATAAGTACTCTCATAAAAAACTGGAAACCACTTGTGGTCCTTTTTATTAAAAGTGGAAACAAATATATTGACAATTTATGCATTTGCTGATAAAAAAAGGATTGAATATGGGAAGAAGAGAATGATATAAATCTTAAAGAGGGTGGAGAAATAATAAGTTTATATATTAGTGCTGTGAATAAGATTGGAATTCACTTCTTTATATAAATTTTCCTTTTCTTTTTCCAGATGTATTTATTGTTCCTTGAACTTTTACATTTTTCTTTTTGTATTTTAATGGTTATCTTCTACTTACATAAATATCTTATATATATGATATAATAACATGGAACATCAGATAGTAACATAACATAATATGGAACGTAAGAAAGAAATTACGTAAAGGGCTCATGACCCCATCTGCCTAACAGCAGGTGAACTCTCCAAAACCAGAACAAAAATGGTGCATGAAGGCAGCAAAAGAAAGATTAAGATTAAAAATAGGCTGGGTTCAAATGATAACACTGGGGGAAAAATATTTCCCTGGCTATCCCTATCTCAATGAGGCAAGGCTCTGAATTTTACCATCTCGTGCATTCTAATCTCTCTGTTCTCTGCCTTCTGAATCAGAAATAATTCTTGAAGCTATAGATTTTCCCTTATTTTGTTTATATAGGTAATCCTTGACTTACGACTGCCTATTTAGTGACAATTCAAAGTTACAACAGGGGCATCCAAAAGGTCCTTACGATCCGGTTCCAAAATTCTGATAGCTGTCCACTCCATTTGGTCATATAACTGTATTTTAGGCACTTGGAAATATTTGCAGTGGCCTGGAATCACAGGACTGTGATTTTCCATGTTTTTGCTGAAAACTGGCATTTACTTTCAGTTTTTGGCAAAGCTACCCCATAGCATTTGCTTAATGACTATGGATTTGCTTAAGACTGCCCTCCAAAAAGGTCCTAAAATTGGTTCAGTCATGGGGGGTGTGTGTGTGTGTATGTGGCTTTTCACCATCATGACTTACGACCATAATGAGTAGGCTCTGTTACAATGATAAGTTGAGGATTATCTATATATTAATCATAGTGATTCATTTATAAGCAGGCTGAGTTATACAAAGGATAAAAGGTGAAAAATACAACTTGCAGCAAAGTATTCAAACTGTATAAAGAACTCTCTTGGTTAAGTTAAGATACAGTATTGCATAATTGGTAAACTTTTTAAATTTTATTTCAAACAAGATAGTTTACCTGTCTCAACTGAGAAAGAACAATTCTCACTGAGTCCAGTACTACATGCAGATTCTTCTTCAGAGCAGCATAATTCTCCATTTTGTTTTTGACATGTGTAGAACTCTACAAGGTTCTCTACAAGGAAAAAAATATTTCTTAGGATTTTAAAGAAGAAAATAACTATACAGCTGAATGTGCTTGGGCAATGGTTAGGAAATATGAATATTTTTTTTAATAAGTTCAAAAAATATCCATGGATAAAACATACATCATTCTTTTTGTCATCCCTGGCTGGCCTTTCTCCATACTGAGGACTGCTAGAAATGGTATTGAACTTCCACACAGCAAGAGTATGAAACCCATTATGAGCAGATGTGGTTAAAATACAATGATTAATATCTCTTCACTGCTGGCTGGAGATGTAGATCACTATGGATTCAATGGTAAAAAAGGTGTTTCAGAGCACGTAGAAGTGCTCAGGCTGTTGCAATTTCTTCGAGCTGTGCATTTTCCTGAGGTTGCACAGATGGCTATCACAGCTTGCTACGTTTGGTTTAAACAGTTGCAAACAGATGCTACAAGTGCTTGGAAGCCCTTTCCTGTTTTGGGTCAGGCCTTTCATAGCCCTAATCTGGAGAGCCATCTTAACCCTAATTCTGCCCTATGCTTCTTTGACTGCATAATTTACTCAATCTCAATTTTAAGGTGTCCATTCCTAGTTGCATCTCTATTCCTCACTTTAATCGGAGGGACTCTACCTCATCTCACAGATAGCAAGGCAAGGTGCCTGCAGCAAATTGGAGTCCTTGGTCTTTCCTCTTTTTTTACAGTGGTCAGAACCATCACCAAGTCAAGTTTCCCTGCTCCTAAAACTAAGTTGCAGTTGTTCGTTATACCTCTTTCCGTGGGAGAATCTGTTTCAGAATGAGAGACACTGGAGGAAGGTTTATAGTGTTGATTCGCTTCCCTTTCGGGTTCTTCTACTTGATGTTGAAATTGCTGGTTTAGAACCTCATAATTAGTCCCTGCTGTCCCAGATCGGTTCATACACATGAGTGACACACCCGAGAACAATATGCTGATGGTTACGATTACTGCAGTAGTAATCACCTGGCCAAAAGAGGAATCGAAAGGAGGAAGTTAGGCAGAAGTTAAATTATTATGATTATGATGCATTGCACGGTCCACCAGATGTTCAGACTGGATTTGGCATTTTTATCCACCTATCAAGTCCTTCCAACGACCTGGGATAGGCAGGTGTTGACGTTTAATGGTGTTAGAGGTTCTGTTGCAGGATGTAAGCTGTTCCGAGTAAAGCTGCCTTTTGCAATTGACTGATGGGGAATTTGTCAATGCCACTGTTGTTTCAAGTGGTGCTCCAGTTGTTTTGGGATTGCACCCAAGGCTCCTATGACTCTTGGTACTACCTTTGCTTTCTTTTGCCATAGTCTAGAGAAGCCAAACTCTTAGGGTTCTTCAAATTTTGGAGAGCAGTTATATAGTCAATTAATTAACGTCCCCCTCTTTTCAAAAGCTGCTTCTATTTATCAAATAATGAGCTTCATTAAGCACTGATCAACAAATGGTAATACAAAACTCTCCCTACCTGATGTTTCCCATAAAAAAATGCTGAGTCAATTTCACCAGTGTGTTTTCCAGCCATTAGAAGAATTCCAACAATGACCACTGGGATGCTGCAAAGTATAAAATACAGTATAAATCATACATGTAATTAGTTTGTCATATCCTATAAATTTTCTTAGCGATGAACTTTTGCAAACTTACCCCCAGCCAGCTATAGTAATAATTCCAACAGGAATCTTTAGGTTTTCCCTTCTTTTCAAAAGGAGAAGAGAAAGAGCTAAAAGGCCTATTGAAAACAAGGAGAACATCTCAGTTTTGTTCTTTTCAGGAAACGATATTTCCCCCAGACCTCTCTCCCTCCCCTTCTCTCTCCTGTACTCAAAGGCAGTGACATAACAAGCCTGCTGTTCTTATAGCAATAACATTAGCTTGTGGGATGTAAGAACCTGTCCATCCTGCAAATCAAAAGCAATATTTCATTATAGGGGTGTCACAGTTACTTGTTGGTATGTCAGTATATCATGACAAGAGTCAGTCAGTAACGTATGGGTAAAGGCTGCAGACGCTATCGGAATGCTAATGATTCTTGTTCCGTATATTGCGGTGGTTGGCTAGGAAGAAGAAAAATTGAGATCATTGTATTTTCAATGGAAAGTAATTTATAGGATTAATGTAATATATAACGTAACTTAATTTCTGCAGTCATATCTATGTAGCTCTTGCACATTTTCTACTCAAATATATATTTATCCAGTGTTGCAAAATATAGGGTATGGGGAATACGTGACAACTATTTTCAGACACTGGGAAAATGCTGACCACAAATTTCCTTATTAGAGCTGACATGAAGTTTGGGATTGCAGTACTGAGTTTTAAGTAATATATAAGATAAAATTGCTTTTTAAATGCATATCCCATCACCAGCCAGCTGGTTATGAACATTACAAGGCTGTACTGAAGGAAATGGGCCCATGGGAAACCTGTAACTTCCAGTTTTATCAACTGGAAGTCACTCCCAAGGTGATTCCTTCTTTTTAAAAAAAATTTTTTTTATTGATTTTACAATTAAAACAAACCAACAACACATACATAAATGAAAGAGAGGAAAAGAAGAAAGGGAGAAGAAAATAGAAAGAAAAAAATAGAAAACAATTAAAAACATTCTCATCTTCAACAGTTTGTAGGACCTCTTTTTTATCCTTATTTTATGCCATATACACACACCTAATCCTTACATATATCTGTGTATCACTACTATGGATTTATCCTATCCTCTTTTGCCTTTTAGTGTGAAGTCTATCCTTGATCTATCCATTTGTACCAGCAGTTCCAGCTGTTGTAGTATATTGAAGTGTTTTTATTTTTTAATGCCAAAGTTAATTTGTCCATTTCAGCACAACTTGAAATTTTTTGAATGATCATCTCCTCTGATGGAACATGAGGCTGCTTCCAACATTGTGCAAAAGCCAATCTGGCCGCTGTCAAAATGTGTATTATTATATATTTCACTTTTTTTGATATTTGTTTATCAAAGATCCCTAACAGAAAGGACTCTGGTTTGAATTTGATCTGTTCTCTTGTCGTTTCTTCCAGCCAATTTCTAATTTTCTGCCAATATTTTTGAGTTTCTGTACAGGACCACCACATATGGAAAAAAGTTCCCTCTTTTTTTCCCCGCATTTCCAGCAATTCGGACTCATATAGGGGTGCTGTAATGTTTCTTCTATGGTTTTTTGTGCCATGGGCGAAGCTGTTGCCGACGTAGTTGTTAACGTCGGGGTGACCTTTCTTCCAGTTTTCAGAGCTGTAGTAGTTGTGGAAGTCATTTCTTTTAAGATTTGTTTCTGTTGTTGTACTATATTAATTATATTATCCCAAATTAACATTCAGTGATAGAATCTCTGAATTAGGATTGACCAGTATCTAATTACTTAATCTATCTATCTGCTGGATAGCTGTGCTCTTAACTGGTTACTGGAGTATAAGTACTTATATATAAAAATATTATCACTGTATTATTTTAAATCCAAATTCTAAATCACATATATAATTTTGTAAGGTCTATGCTCAGCCTCTATACATAACTTCATGTAGTGTGTGTGTGTGTGTGTGTGTGTGTGTGTGTGTGTGTGTGTGTATATATATATAACATCCAAATCCAACTATATTTAAATATTATAAATAAATATGTGTATTTATCTAACCTTATTTTAAATATTCTTAAACACAAACAGTATTACATTCGTTCCCAAGTGGATTAATTGTGATCACACAATAAATTATAATATTAATACATAAAATCCTATACTTATTAATTAAATAATACTTAATGTTCTTACTATTTTCCCTATATATCTAATCTAAGTATAACTATCACTATTAATAAATCAATTAATTCAATTATTTAACAATCAGTTACAACAATCAATTTTCCTTTCCCCAGTATGCATATTTATAATCATTATAAAGAGAGAGTAAAGAAGGAGAGATAGTTCATCATAGCGCCAGATGATGAGGGAAAAAGAAGAAAAAAAATTGAGCAAATGTATACAGAAAAAAGGGAGTAAAAAAGGGGGGAAAAGGAATTTTGAAGTAAGTTTTTAGCTTTCCGTCTCTAAGTTTGAGAGCTTTCACTCCAAATGCACCGGAAGTGGGGAGGTAAAAAATGCTGAGTAGTTACTGCAATTACACAGTATCTCCACACATTCGGAAGCTTCCACTTCCGAATGTATTAGCATGTATTAGATAACAGATAGAAGTACAAACATGATTATTAACACATGAAATGGATAAGAATAAAAGGGAGCATTAAGACAGGGACGGTAGGCAAGTTGGTGCACTAATGCATGCCTCTTAAAAACCTCTTAGGAATGGGGTGAGGTCAAGAGTAGACAGTCTAAGGTTAAAGTTTTTGGGGTTTTGGGAAGAACTTCTCCATGACATCTGCCTTCCCCTGATCCTCACTTAAGTCCCATTCCCTCAGTGCAAAGTGGGACATCCCTGATCAAGTAGGATTGTCGCTTATAGTTATCCAAGCATAATTATTCAAGCAAATCTTTATACTGCATCCAATGGACTTCTAATCATACAATTGCAACCTCCTTTTTTCCCCCTTCTGCACCTTGGTAAAGGAATGAACAGGAAGAGTTACCAAAACAAGAGTCAGGTAAAAGAAACCTGAATCCAGGCCTCTCAGACAAGACCGTCACTAGTTTTTACAAAAATAAAGAGAGGGAGCAGAAGGGCATTCAGACTTCCAAGATTCTATTGCTATAACTTTATCATTAAAGTAGTACTAGCCTGTAGGATTGGTTTCCTAATGTGATCTATCTTGAAGGGTTAAAAAATGTCTCATACAATCCAATAATCCAGTGATTCTACACCTTGGTAAGTTTAAGATGAGTGGACTTCAACTCCCAGCATTCGCCAGCCAGCACAAGATGGCTGGGGAATGCTGGGAGTTGAAGTCTATTCATCTTAAACTTGTCAAGGTTGAGAAATACTGCAATAATTCTATTTACAGACTTTTAAAGGAGTTTTTAGGAATGGATAGGAAGGTTGAAGCTGATTCAGTGGTAACTGTTCAATAGGTAAAGAGACTTAAATGGATGTAAACTGGTGTTAAAAGTTTATGCTTCAGGAACATAGGATAATCTCCAAGCATTGTCTCTTTAGCATTACGTCATCAAAGAAAACATATATTGCTTTATAGGCCGGAAATTTCTACTTACCTGTCCACAGAAAAGCACTATAAAGGGAACAGTACAGGAGAATGAACACAAGAATCTGCACAAAGATGCTTTTCTTCTCTATAGTGAAATTCCACATTACCATTCCAACACAGGCCACACACTAAAAGAAATCAAAGCAATTGTGTCTATTGTATATTTTATGACTGAGATGTAACTGAAGAAATCTTAATTAAAACCTTTCATATAGTAAAATGACTAACTCCACCAGATTTTAGAAGAGGCATGTCCTCCTGCATGAAGGTAAGGGAGACGCCTCTAAGACAAACCATAACAAACTTTTCAAACAGCACAGCATCATCTAGTGCAGGGGTGTCCAACCTTGGCAACTTTAAGACTTGTGGACTTCAACTCCAAATCCTCAGCTTTGCTGGCTGAGGAATTCTGGGAGTTGAAGTCCACAAGTCTTAAAGTTGCCAAGGTTGGACACCCCTGATCTAGTGCAAGTAGACCATTGTCAAATCTTATTGTTTTCAGTTTGGAAGCCCTCTTGCTTTGCAGGAAAAAAAATATTGACATTGTTCAAAATTGAAGTGAGATTGCCAAATAAAATGAAATAAAGCCAACATTTTAACATATCAAAAGATTTCATTCCTTTTTTTTTTTTTTTATAAAAAGGGGGATTCCACAGATACTTTCTCACAATGCTGCCTAAGTTTTGGAGTCTACAGTTTCCATATCAGCATTGCATGGTATAACTTGCTTCTAATTTTTTTTAGAACAATAGTCCATACTATTATAAACAAAACTTCTTTCTCAATTAGTACTAAATTTCAAGAAGAAAATGCTTAAATTTTCAGACATGAAAATGTTGCATTTTCAGTCAAGGATAAGTGGCAATAGTATGAAAAAGCGAAGTACGGTGAACACAATCCAACTGGAATGGAAATTCCCCATTGGCTATTTTGCGCTGCATCTGCTTAAGTTTCTCCTAATTGGATTCTTTAACTGCAGTCTATAACTTATACTTTGTAAGGAACACTCTATGTGTGGGCTGGGGAGAGGGGGGGGATTTCTGTTGATCTAGAGCAGGGGTGGGCAAACTACGGCCCGCGGGCCACATCCGGCCCATTGGTCTTTTAATAATCGCCCGCCGAAGATTGGTACAGAATTAAGGTTTGATGTGAATGATTGAATGATTGCATTCATTCGATTTTGACTTGTAATGACAGGCATTTCGACACCAGGTGGCGGCCCGTCTGTCAAATTTTAAAAGTCAATGAGGCCCCCGAGCCAAAAAGTTTGCCCACCCCTGATCTAGAGTCTGAACTACATTACAGGAGAATCAATATCAGGTATTATATTTATGTATAGCTTGATGTTTAGTTTTATTCACAATGCTTCTGTAGCAGCTTGTTTTAAAAACACCAAAGTGGTGTCAAACATTCTTCCATGATGCACCCACATGTAATTCAAAGGCAATAACTAAATCAAAACCTGCTTGAGCAGAATGCTTGCATTGTGTACCTTCTGTTAAAAAAATAATAATGCTGTCTGCAAACTACACAACAACCATTCCTGGAAAGAAAACATTTTGGGATATAATTCTCCATTTCACTGACCTGAGCAATGAGCAAGTTAGTTGTAAGCATATGAGGAAGCTGCTTGTATTTTTTACTCAGAAGAATAACCCCGAGGGACCAGATCTGAAACACAGAGTGAACACGATGTAAGGCTTTCACTTCTCCTAATTATAAAATATAAAATATTCCACCCAGGTTTTCATTTCAATGACATTCAAACAGTTTGTGCAATCTCTGTTAAGGGACTTTCCTTGGCATTACTGATATTTCCATAATGGGCTCAGGTATCATTAGAACAGAGCTTTCATATCAGTTTCCTCTTTGCGTTGGCATTCTCAGTTTTTCTAAGCTAGCTAATTATCAAACCCTTAAAAATGAAGACTGTACTATACTTCCAGAGTTTCACAGCCCTAGACCCCCATCTCTGCAAGAACACTTCCACTAGCCTGATAAAGAGTTCTAGTTTTTAAATTTTAGCCCCAGGCAACAATCTTTACCCTCAAAACTGAAAACCCTAAGGAGAGGGGAAAAGTGGTAGGGGAGCAGAATTTACTTCTCTTTTTTCCCTTGGCCAAATAAGCTTCTTATTTAATAATCTGAACATGTTTGTTTTTCACCCATTAGTAAAATAGCATACAATTTGTTCCTTAGTGAGACAAGTGACTGCTTAACTGAGAAAGGGTCTGAGTGGAATTGACCTTATTCCATTATAAAACACAATTTTTTTTAAAAAAAAGTCAGGAATCTGTTGAGCTGTCAGTCACATTAGACAGAAGACCATTTGTGGGTGCACAAGGAGAGCTTCTTTCAAAAAGCTGTTGAACAGAAAAGGAAAAAAAAAAAAAGCCCTCTTCAATTTCTCTTCTTTTCAAGCTTCTGCCTTTTGTTGCTTCCTAACCAGGATGCCTTGTCACATCCAATAATGATGCATAACGGAACAGAAATGCAGCACAAATGGTGTGACAATTATAAAAAAAAACAAACCAAAATCTATGGTAATAATTTATCATCATGATTTTGCTAATATTCTTCAAAGTCTTATATCTGTCCAATTCATTGATTTATACCCCATTTCACGAGGAGTTCAAGACAATGTTAATTCCCTCCTATTTTCCCCCTACAACAATAATCCCGTGAAGTAGTTCAGCCTGAGTGAGAGAGAATCATTAGTTCAAAGTCAACCAATGAGCTTTTGAGGCCAAAGGTTGACAGAATCCGAACCTCCCTTCTCCTTTTCTAACACATTACTCCCCATATTTGTAAAAAAAAAAAAAAAAAAAATCGTGGCCTTTGGAAAGAAGAGGGAGGGGAAATGTTTGCAAAGTAGAAAGCATGAGAAAGAGATTCAGGAACAGCTGCGGCCTCGTTTTATTGCTCTGAAAAAAAGGACAATGACCGGTTTTGAACAGGCTTGCAAGATTCTGAGAATGTATCCTATATAAGTAATAAGATAATGATCCTTGCCATGACTATTCTTTGATCTGGGCTAACTTAAAAGGCTGACAACATAATTGGGTTAGCTAGTTCCTATTACTCGTCTTCTCTTCAGGCAATAGACTAAAATAGAAACCAGTGGCACAATTCTGTACTGTACGTATTTACAAGTAATTTAATCCAAACTGCATCTCTGACGCACAATAAAGCAATTTGCTCCATTATGCCCAGGATATGCCCAAATTATCCCCAGTTTAAGAACCACTGCTATAGAACCTATTTTAAATGGGACTATTAGCATCAATTCTTTATTTTCCTCCCCATCTTTTAAACACAGAAGAGGATAGTTCTGATTAACATGATACTCACCAAAGAGACCAGACTAACAATGCTAATATCGAAGCTAACGTTCTGAATTGCTGCAGCCAATCTGTCTGGATCCATAGAAGGAATGGTCAATAGCCATGCGGAAACATACATGATGGGAGCAGACACAAAAGTACTGATCACCATTCCAGAAGTTATCTGCAATCACAAATCAAAGTAACAGTATGGTGGGACATGTGATAAAGCAAAGAAATATTGGAGCAGGATTCATATTCTCATACAAAAGATTCTCAAAGTGAATATAAAGATAAAACCAAAAATGTTTCTGGACTTTGTGCTTGAGGTGGACAAAAATGTAACTTTGATTTTGGGTTTTACTGATTAGATAGATTTGCTGTTATAGAAATGGCTAGTTTATACTATTATGTAAAAGTAAAAAATTGAGGTTTGATGTTAATGCCTTATTTTACTGCACCAAAGGGAGTCGGAAGTCAATGCCTTTTCTTTCTTTTTCCCTTCTTTTCTACACTTTTCCCTTCCCTTTTCCCTCCCTTATTTTTCCTATTATTTGCTTTTGTATTTTATATTATAAACAAATAAAAAGGACAAGTGAGACAAATCAAAGTAACGACACATTTCCACACTTTATTATATGCCCAACAAACAAATAATGTATTTTCAAACCCTTCAGCTTCCTTACTATAGAGGTAAGCAGAATAGTCTGCAAAACAAAACCATTTTTGCACAGGCTGATTATAAAGACATTTTTATTCTCCCAGTATTTTAACAAGAAGGACAGTATTTTTACAAGAAGTCCTTGACTTACAATTATCATTGAGATCACAATTTCTGTTGTTGAGTTAGGTAATTGAGATTTTATGACAATTTTATGACGTTTTACCATGGCTGTTAAGTGATTCCCTGTGGTTCTTAAGTGAATCACACAGTAATTAAAAGAATCCATCTTCCCTCGCTGACTTCCTACTTGTCAGAAGGGAGTTGCAATCATCATAAGTGCAAGGATGAGTAAGTCAGTCACTTTTTTCAGTACTGTTGCAACTTTGGTCACTAATGATTGTTGAGGATTATCTATATATGCACTTTTGCATGCATTCCACTTCCCCTTAATTTAGTACAGAAAAAGTACAGATGTTCTTAAAATCTTGAGGAAGGGTTACCATTACTTATTTCTTTTCTGGCCTAAAAAGCTACCAAAATATTTAAGTGAAGATTGTGCCATCTGAAATAGAGATTTCTGGTGGCTTCTGTTTCTGGTGGCTTTTAACTTCTTTAAAAATTATCCTGCCGTATTTTTCATTGGATATCAGGATTAAGAATTACAGCTTTTAATAGCTATGCATTATTTCAGGGAACCACAGAAATTCTGCAGCTAAGAAAAGCAACATTAGCATTAGCACTGTCACCGAACTATTCATGGCCAGAAAATATCTATTTTTGCTTTTCATGACAAAATGCTAATAATCTGATCATCTCAAATGAAAACACTCTACTTCGGGAGATTTATATTTATTTATTTATCTATAGTTATTGTCACAGTGTGATTAACAGCCAGAGAACAGAGGGATGGGAACACATAAAGTACTAGCAGCCTATTCCAATGGAAGTTTTCTTCTTTAGAAATAAACTTAGAAGTAGTAGTTTAGCCAATAAGGAATGTTATATCATGATTTCTCTCTCTTTTTCTCCCTTCAAAGGGAAATCCAATAAAGCATAGACAAAGCCTCTGGGTTTTTAAAAAATTACTCCTATTTAAGATTTTTTTATGTCCAGAGTCAATGAATGAATCAACTCATGAATCTGATTCACTCAAGCAAAATTAATTGCAATTGAAGCTAAATGGAAACGTGGAAATTTAGATTGAAAGGTACTTAAGTGTGAGGCTATACAGTCCCCCCTGCCCCCCAAGACTTCTGAAAAATAATCAGTTCTTTTACCCACTTAATTCCAGAAATGAACTTCAAAAGATGCAAGAAACTTCTGAAATATTCATTAGCATATTTAATTATTTTCTAAATAATTTAAGATTGCTGTAATTTTTCCTCAACTTGAAGAAACCAGTAAAACTTGCATGAAGAAATTATAGGTAGTCAACTTATAACTGCAATTGGGACCAGATTTCTGATTCATTCTGGTCACCCACATGACCAGACCCAATTTCATGACATTTTTTAATGGTGATTGCAATCATTAAAAAAATGCTAAGGTCTATTCATACAAATGGGTATTTTTTTTGCTAGAAACCACCAAAAAGGCCACGAATTGCAGTCACATAACCATGGGATGCTGCATTCAGTCATAAAGGTGAGCCAGTTGCCTAGCACCCCAAACGCAGACATGTCACCTCAGGATATGATAGTGGTAGGGCATGGCCTTTTACAACAGCCAGAGGTTCTTTACAAGTTGTAAAGCACCTCTTCCAGGCTCGTTGTAATTTTGAATGGCTGTTAAAGCAACCAGTCATAAGTCAAGGACCACTTGTAATTATGTGGGGAAAAATATTTAAGAGACATACAACTTCTATTTCCATGTTAAACTGTGTTGCAAATATAGCCACACCCGGAGCTGTTGGAAAGACTCCATAGAGAAATGCATAGTTGGATAAACTGGTATGGTTCACCAAACTCTGGCTCTTGTCTAACAATTCCACCATTTCCCTGCATAGAAGGGGCATCAACAGTCTAGATAGAATAAAGAAAGAAAAATAAGTTACTCAACTGGAAATTTAGGTCCCTAAATTCATAATCTTCTCTAAGCAGATCAACATATAGACTTAATTTTATATGTAGTACAAGTAGTCCTTGACTTACAACCATTTATTTAGTGAATGTTCAAAGTTACAACAGCACTGGAAAAAAATACTTATGACCATTTTTCATACTTACAACTGTCACAGAATCGCCATGGTCACTTGATTGAAATTAGGATGCATGTAATTATCACAATCATGTGATCATCTTTTGCGACATCTGACAGGCAAAGTCAGCGAGGAAGCCAGATTTACTTAACAGCCATGTTACTAACTTAACAACTACAGTGATCCATTTAACAACTGTGGCAAGAAATACTGTAAAATGGGGCAAAATTCACTTAACAACTGTCTTGCTTAGCAACAGAAATGTTGGGCTCAATTGTGATCGTAAGTCAAGGACTACCTGTATTTTTAAGAGCACTATTTTGTAGCATTCACATTTGCAATTGAAGCAAAAAAATATTTAAAGACTCTTACCATCTAATAATTTAAAATTCCTATGATGCAATCATAATAAAAAAAGGCAACAAATTTTTCATAATGTGAAATAAAATGGTACGGCTCATTCGTTAGAAATTATTTTTTTAGTTCATGACAAAGTATTTAAGATTTAATTTCCAAGCATAAAAAAACACAAGGCGGGGGGGAACTTACAGTTTAGCTGTGATGAGAAGAATCAGTGCAACAAATGTACCCCTTGTCAGTTTCTTTATTTGGCCAACCATGGTGAGACCCAGGTAAAAAAGAGCTGAGCCAGAAAATGAATTGGCAAGACTGTCAAGGAAGTTTTCCAAATATAAAGGAATCGTTTGTTTAAGGATGTAGTTGGAGGCAATTCCTATGAAGACCATAAACACAATTGGATTCTGCAATACGTGAAGAAGCCCGAGTCCTACGATCTTCATTTTGCTATGAGAGAGATTCTGATTGTCTTTTGATTTCTGGATTTCACAGAAGATAAACCCTAAGGGGTTTAGCATCATAAGTGATATTGGTGCAACCAGGTAAATGTACTGGAGATACTCTGGATATGTATTTTGATACAAAGCTTCAACTAGAGGAAAAAAAAGATTGTGATTAGAGAGAAAACAATATCTACATTTATGGCTGACTGGAAACCCCTAGTAAACTTTTTGCATGAAAATACACTTCTGGAATATCAGAAAAACTCCAGAATATTTCTATTAAGGTCAGAGTACAGCCCAAAACACAAATAGAATAGTTTGCACACTATTACAACACTATTCCCAGGAGAAGGGATGGAATTCCAACTGTTACCAATTGTGCATTCTGTTGCAGAATCTCTTTTTCAGAATGTAGGAGGACATTTTGAACAATGGATGAAGCAACAGCATATGCTTACAACAACATCATTATCCTGCCTTTGTTTATAGATAATTGAAGGTGGCAAATATACCTAATGTTCCTGCCTCCTCCTATTTTTTTCCACAACAATGCTGTGATGTAGATTGGGCTGAGAGAAAGGGGGCTGGCTCAGTCACCCAGCTACTTTTTTATTGTGCCTAAGTGAAGCCTAGAAATCAGAGATTCCTTATCTACTATACCAAACTGGCCCTCAATTGCATATTTTATTGGCAAGATAATTCACTTGACTATTGCTCTGCCAATAATTGAAAAATCGTATTTGCTGAGGAAGGACATGATCTTACCTAAGTGTTTTAAAAGCCTTTAACAATATTGAATGGCCTTTGAATTTTAAAATCAAACTTGGACTTGTTCCGAGAAGTTATATCATTCCATCTACTTAACCTCTGTAGGCAAGCTTGAAACATGATACAACATTGCATTAATGATAATCTTGTTTTATAACTCTGGTCTTTCTCTCAATGAAATGGCCTTTGTTTCATCTTACACCCAGTGATAAACAGAGATAGATTAAATCTTGCATATCCATTGACAGAGCAGCTGACCCAAAATCTCGTGTCATCAAAACACGCTTTCCAGCCAGGAAAAAAATGAAGTAGATAAGTTCCTGGCTTTTAAATTTAGTAACATTGTCTTTCATCTTTAAGTCTATCTAACAAGTAAATATTTAATGAAATATCAATTTGGCCATCTTCCCTAATGTCCTGACCATTGAATGCTTTCAACTCAAATGTCTAGTAGCTCTCTTGGCCATGCTGATAGGAATGATAGGATCTGTATCCCAAATCTCTCAAGAATGTCTCTCTGACCTTGATGCTGGCTCTCTGATATGTCCCAAGAAGCTATACCAGCTTATGTCCAATTCATCTGGTAGGAGTTTGCAAATTCCTATAAGAACTTAATACTTCTTCCTTCTCCTATTTTCCCAACAATCCTGTGAGGTGGGTTGGGCTAAGAGAAAATGGCTTCACCCAGTGAATACAGGTAGCCCTTGACTTATAACCTGTTGCTTAGTGACCATTCAAAATTCTGATGGACCCCCCCCCAAAAAAGTACTTGTGACCCAGTTCCCAGTCACAAGACCGCATTTCAAGTGTGTGGCTACTGGCCTGTATCTACAGCCATTTTCAGCATCCCATGGTCACATAACCACAAATTCCATTTTGATTGAAAATCAGCATTTATTTTAGGTTTTCAGCATAGTAAAAAAATGGATTTGCTTAACGACTGCCACAGAAGAGATCATAAAACTGGGTCAGATCACATGGTGACCCACTTTACCACAATCACAACTTGGAACTGTAGTCAGTAGGTTCTATTATATTCATAAACCGAGGACTACCCACATAAGTACCTATAAAAGAGATATTTGGAACGTCTCCATATTTTCAGCTGGGACTATATAACTATGTGACATTACTAACTGAATGCAACATTTCCTGCTGTCATATTAACCAATTGCACTATCTTTTCTCTTATCCCAAGCAATTATGTGGTAAATTCCAGCTTCCCATACTGAAGTCACTTTTATAGGCGCGGTGCGTACCTTGCCAGAAGTTTATTTAAATATTACAGACACTATTCAAAAGAGGGGCTGAGATTAATTGCAAAGCAACAGTATATAAGGGATAGTACACGGCTCTCCCAAGCTCTGTTTTCGCTGGCAGAGGGTTGCAGGAAGTCATCGCAGCCAAAAACGGAGCTCGGGAGCCCGTTTTCGCTTGCAGAGGCACCGCGGGCTGGTCCTTTGCTGCTTCCAGGGCCAGATCCAGCCCCCGGGGCCTTGAGTTTGACATTCCTGATGTATATGATGAAATGCATTCACCCAGTACCAGGGGGAAAAAAACCCAGCTAAAATATTCAAAGTCATAAGAGAGAAAGGGTGACAACACTTAAGTTCCACCTTGAACATCTGTTCATAAGGACGATGGCAAAGCCCATGAGATCATAGAATCAAAGAAAGAGCCATTTAAGCCCCTGAATCTAAACCCTGCTCAGTGTATGAATCCAAACGAAAGCATCCTAAACAGCCTCCATCTGAACATGTCCAATAAAGGAAAGCACACCACTTTTCAACTGGTTCTACTGCTAAGCTGCTTTTATTATTAGGAAGTTTTTTTTAAATAATCCTACAATTATCCTCTAACTGTAATTCAATTAAAATCGACCCTCCTAGATATTAAATGAACGTTTCTCACATTCTGACTGACAAAAGACCAGGTTTCAATCAATACAGCCCCTTTAAGAGGTACTGCTCAACTCTTGCCCCACTGCAAGCATATGAACACATTAAAAAAAAAAAAAAAGATCAGTGGACTGTGTTAAGATGTGGAAGTTAGGCATGTGTCTCCTTCCTGTTTATTCAGGACTACACTACTAGCAACCGACCAGAAGCATAAAGATGAGAACTCTGCAGAATCTTCCAAAGAGGCCCTTCCTTACCTACTGTACACGAGTATAAGTGAAACTCTTGTTAAAGCAGCCATCTCTTTTGAAAGGCTAAGCTCAGCTGTTCCTGGCTCTGCATCATATCCACGGGGAGGCAGATTGGAGTAACTGATGAAGTAGCCAGAGAAATCGTGTACATAAAAGGTTGCCTTACTGATTCTAAAAGAGGTATTTCACAGACGTTCCTGTATGTGTTCTGACCCAACCGGGTTCCCAGAGAGCAAACACAAACAAACTCAGTAACTCAAACTTTCACAGCTTTAATCTACAAATAAACTTCTTTGTAGATAAAAAATGGCTTGCAGCCAATTAGTCCAACCAGAAAAGCCTTGACAGAATTCTTCAGATAAGCTGGAGTCTCCACACACAATGTTGAGTTCTTAGAGTGTTTTTGCCTTCTACAGAATAAAACCCTTTGAAACCAGGCTTATATTCCCTGGAGGGAGGGGCCATTAATTAGCATTCTTACTCCCTAAAGTCACTGTGCTGCTCTTCTATGAATCATCCTGCGCTCACTCGCACTTAGCACAGACTCCTCGGGAACCTCCTCCTCACTGCTGCTGGCTAACCACAACAGTATGCCTTGAAACAGCTCCTCTGAAGACTTTTGCATAGCCCTAATAAAAGATTTAAGGTTTGGGAGGAAAATTGAGTGGGAGCAACATTATTACCCCTTCACTAGTTCTTCAGATCTATAGAGTCATAAAGTATTTGTATTTCTTTTTTAAAAAATATATTGCATTTTATTGCAATTAGTTTCTAGATTGCTAGATTTATTGCAATGTTTTTTTTGGTATGTATAAATTAAAATGAATTTTAGCATATTTCCCAAACTTTCTCATAATAATCCTTCCTAAACAAATACAATTGTAGTAGCACAATAGGAGAAGACATGCCTTGTATGCATTTATCTGAAATTGCATTGTGCGTGGCTTCTTCCAATGATCTTAACTTGTCAGGCTTTATTTGAGAGAAAGAATTGTCTAAAATACTGTGTAGGGCGATAAAAATAGCATGTTAAATTTTTCCTGAAAACTATCTGGTAAATGGTAACGTTTTTTTGGCTGTCACTGTATTATACACTGATTTGCTGACAATTTACAATCACGAAGAAAAGATATCACATAATTTGCATATAGAGCAAATACATAGAACAAAAATTATGGGAACTTTACATATAATTTTTGTATAGAATCTGGCCTGCAAAACTAACACATCCAATTGACTTCAATAGGTCTACTTTAAGTAGGGCTATTACATTCATTCTATTGAAATTGAAACTATGAATTAGTAGCAAGGTACTAGTTTTCTATATTTATTACCCCCTAGTGACTATCAAGATTTTTGCTGCAGAGTTATATGGTAGTTCTATTTTAAGTTGAACTAAATCACAATAGATGTCATACCTTACAATGGGTGGCCTGCCTGTATTTTCAAAGATATGTTTAACAACTTCTGTGGGAACTCTTGACAGAAGGGGATTATGGAAAAAAGAGGACAAATATTTCCATTCTCTAGAAAAACCAATTATATCAAATTTCCTGTTTCATCACACTATTAAATAATTGCACCTTAGTTTCTTTAGTCAGCATATTTAGAATGATGCAAACACGTGTCATTCTAAATATGTGTATGTGTATTATACATACACACACACACATATACATACAACACACACATACAAAACGTAAGATTTAATGGTGTTTAAATGACAGATATATTCCATTCTGATAAGTACCTTTTAATGATAGAGGCCATAAACACCTGTTTACCAATATTTGATTGTGTATTACACTCTGGAGATTCCAAGCTTGCTTTCTCCAGCTAAAAATTTAACTTATTATTATTTTATTATAAATGGCATCAGAATAAGGTAACATTAACTGCATATAAATGCAAGCTCTATGAATCAGTGTAGCTTCAAGAGCAGGCAATATAAAAAAGATGAATACTTTTAATCTGGAGATGTAAATGTAATGTGCCACTCCCTACATATGATGAAACTATTGCACGCATGTGCGGAAAGTTTATATATCATTTTAATCTGTTGTTTATCCAGTAATGGTTCATTAAATAAAGCATAATAGTTAGCTTTATCAGACACTCTGAGTCACAGAGCATGTACAGCTCACTACGGTACAATATCTACGTCTTCTTACAATGAGATTTTGGGGTTTAAGTACAGTTTAATATATGAAATGTTTGTCTTAAGGCTTTCACAGGCTAAAAACACTTACTGTACCTTTTTAAAAAACACCTCATCTTTGCAATATCAGGCCAATATTTTTTTTTCTTTCAGGGAGCAAAATATATTTTCTTCTCAAAAATTAAAACACTGCACTGCAGGTACAAAAAGTGAGTGGCTTTATGCAGAAAGTTATACATTGCCGATAACATGGCTAATTTATGTCTTGTATTAGAACTCCACACACACATAACCTCCTCCCCCCAGCTCCAAATATGTGTTTTGGAAATGGATATTATGCATGACGATTCTAAAGCACTATGGAAAAAATGCAATTACATAAAATGATTCTTACCTATAGGATATCCCAGTGCAAAGTCGTTGCTCTGAGTAGCAAAAATAGGAAAGAGTCCAGCTTTGCTAAATCGTTTTTCAGGAGTGACTATCAACAATGTTAATGTACAGACTAAGAAGAATACTGAGGCTTTGGCAATCAGGATGCTGTACAGAAAGGACCAATTCACGTTGGAAAAATTCAGCAAGACCATATTTTTGAAGAGTAAAGCTGGGAGTGCAAAGCGGGAGACAAAATTTCCTAATCCTTTGGCCTGAGTGGATGTAATTATATTAACTCTTCCAGCTATATATCCACAAAGGATAATGCCAAAGCATTGTAACAAAGCTGGAAAAAGCTTACTTATTGACATTGAAGGAGAATTACTGCTTAAGTTCAGTTGATCCTCGAACTTGCCAGATAGACCAGACATATTAGTTGCAGAAAAGATATTCTTTGTGTTGATGTGAGTAAAAAGATTCATGTTTATTCGTCCCTTCTCAAAATTTGAAAAGTAGAGTCTGATCTGTAAAAGAAGAAAGGCAATGTTTTTTTTTATTATTTTGAGCTGATATTGCATTCTGTATTTGTGTCTAGTGCACTGCCAACATGTCAAACCAAAAACCATTTTCATATTATGTTGAATATTTATCAGTGGACACAGAACATTGACTCTTCTTGAAAACAAAAAGAAAAAAATAAAGCAGGTGACATTGGGATGATGGTGGAAAGGAACTGAACTGCTTGTAGATAAACTAGTATGATTAATTTACTTCTGGGTAGGCCTGCCAACCTAGTTATTCGAAACCATGCAAATGCAAGTAGATAAATAGGTACCACTTCAGTGGGAAGGTAACAACACTCCATGAGCCTTTGATATATAGCCATGCTGGCCACATGACCATGGAAACACCTTCCGGCAACACTGGCTCCCTCAGCTAGGAAATGGCAATGAGCACTGGCCCCATTCTTGAGTAGACACTACATTTACCTTTACCTTTACCAGATCTGAATTTCTCTTTATAAAAAAAAAACTAAAAATTCTTACAAAAAATGTGTGGGATATAAAAAGTAGAAATTAGAACATAAATTTATAAATAAATTATATTGTAAAATTATAAAGAAATTATTTAAAAAATAAAGAAATTACTGGTCTAGAAACCAGGAGATTGTGAGTTGCACTGTCTAAAAAAAACCCCCAAAGGCAGAATAAAAATGAAAGAAAAAGAACTGGGACTGTTTTCATACAGCAGCGTGCCCATTTTGTTTGAACTAGTGATGTAGTAGCCCAGAATAATTGTGATCATGTCTGCCTATTGCACTTAGGAATCCAATGAATTTAGGTTTAATTTAGGTAGCTACTGAAATATACTTGCAAGTGTGAAATCTAAGTATATTTTCCTATCACAAATAGGAAGATCTAGCTTTGTGGAAGAAAGCATACTGACTGGAATTGCAAAGAAAAATCTTTGCAACAGAAAGTATCATTGTTAAAACATGTGTATTCTTACAATCACCTGGGGAGATGAGAGTTTTAAAAAATAAAACATAAGAGCCAGCTTATTTTTGAATTTCCTGTTTTTGAAAACCAACACTACCGTCTTTTCTATACTGAGGCCTGACCAAAATTCTACCTTGGTGGAAAAAAGGGGGGGAAATGCAAATATAATTTTGAAGATACATCAGTTTTACTTAAAAGTGTACAGCAGTCTGTGTACCATCAGGCAATGAAATTACAATTAAACAGTGCAATTATTTCATTGGGTAATTGCAAGGGAAAGGAGTAATTACAATAGGATGTTGTCATTTTGCCTCAGTTGACCTGTATTAAGTTTAAGAAAGAAATTAAAGGCAGTGGACTGGTAGGAACTGGAAGACTGTGGGCACAAAGCCTATTTGGTTGACTTTGGGCCACTTACACAATCTCAGCCCTAGGATAAAGATCCTGGCAAGCTGACTAAGGAGATTCTCAAGTCATCCAGATTATGGTTGTCCCAAAGGTGTTTTTCAAGAAGCAACTGGACTTTCTAGACTTTCAGAAAGTCCAGTTGCCTCTTGAAAAAGCACCTTTGGGACGGACGATCCTGGCAACCTACTTCCAAATCATGTTGCCAAGAAAACCGCAGTCTTCTAATTTGAAGGCTTATTTTATGAGATTCTAATGGACACCTGAATGCTTGTTTGGAAGCATTGAACATTAATAGCAATAACAATAGCACTTGGACTTATCTACCGCTTTACAGCCCTCTCTAAGCAGTTTAGAGTCAGCCTATTGCCCCCAACAATCTGGGTCCTCATTTTACCCACCTCGGAAATAAGGAAGGCTAATTAATCAACTAAATAGACAGAAAGTTTGATTATGAAAGAAACGCATCTAGCCCAGAGTTAGGGCTTAAAGAGAGGGGGGAACACCTCCCACCCCCACCGCTCCCGCCGAGCTTCAAGAGAAGCGCCTCGTATCACCCGAGGCGGCCTAGCCCGCAGCCAATAAGATCGCGTTTACGAGGAAAGGGAACGCGCTTGGTGGCGAGTTTGAGTCGATTTGCACCCAAAACCGCGGTGCCGGCCGATGGTAAACGTGCAGCAGAGGCGCGGGCGAATACAAGACTCCCACTGAGCGCCAAGCAGATTAACACACACAAACACACACACACCCATTTTCGCTGCTCTTAGCTGTCACCGGGCAAAACAGAGGCTCCCACGGAGGGGGCGCTTTTACAAGGCAACAACCTCCGAAATACACACACACATACATACTCCCGCAGCCCGTTAGCCCCTGGAGTGCCACAAGCCCTCCCTTTGGCTAAAGTGCAGTCCGTGAGTAAGCAGCCCCAGCGTGGTCCAGCGGGAGAAGGGGCTGGAAGCCCCTCAGCACCCCACTGCCTCGGACTGGGAAGCCGGCGAATGCCTTCCCCTCCCGCGCCCTCTCAATTCCCGGTTCCCTCACAGCTCAAGCAGCTGGCTCGGTTTCCACCCGGCGAAGGGGAGCTGCACCACCCCCCACTCCTCCCCGCCCGCGCGCCGCCCGCCTGCAGCTGTTCTCGGGGCGAGGGCGCCTCCGCCTCCATTTACCTGCCCTCGCCCTTACGGGGGCTGCAACAGCGAGAGCAAAAGCAAAGCGGACATCTCCGGCCCTGCGGGGTGGGAAACCTGTCGTCTTGACGGGAGGCACCTCGCGTGAGGGCTGAACCCGGCTGCGTGTGAGCTCACCGCAGAGGCGGGTCCAAGCCGGCCGAGCCCGCCCCGCGCGTCTGGGTTTAGCCAAGATGGCGGTGGGGTCGTGGGTGGCTGCACCAGAAAGGGGGAGGGAGGGAAGCGGCTCACGTGTTAATCCCACCTGCTGGTTGCATTTGCTCCGTTTTACCTGACTAGTAAAGCTTACCTCGTCCTCTCGGGTGGCTGGTCCTTTTATGTAATGAGTTAGCAGGCGTTTACTCGGAAGTAATTCCTACATGCCCAAATGTTCTGCCGTATGATGCGGCGCAAGGTAGTCCTGCAGCATTTGAGCTGCTGTGTGTTGACGGTGGAGATTCTTGGGCTCTGTTAGCCTCGATTCTAATTATTGTTTTTATTTTCCAATAGCCAGCCGTTCCTCTTTTTTATATACTGTATATATAACTGCTTGTCCTGTTAGCCAAACCGGGCTTTTCCCCTACTGCGCCCTCCTTGAGTATGTACAAAGCTATAGAAGCCAAAGCAATAGAAACTATGTAAGCCAGCTCTATTTTTATTGCTTCTGGAAAACCAATTAACCACCTGACTTCCCTGCAAGGCAGAGGTGACAACACACCTGGAAGTTGCTCTTGAACTGTGCAGAAAGAAAGGGGGGAAATGTTAACACGGCCAAGCCTCTCAGTCTTGAGCAAGCAATCATATGCTAGTGGTGAAATCAATATGAAAATGTTGTTGCCACTTCAGGTGCTTTCTTTTATAAACCCTAATGTAAAGGGGAAGAAAGAAAATACAAAAAAAATACAACAAAGGCAAGCTTTTAAAGTGTGAAACTGCTTTCTCACTGGAAAAAAGAGTCTCCCCCCCCCCCAATACTCCATGCTCAATAAATCCATTACTTTTTGCGTTTTGATAAAACACAAATGTTGGGCATATAATTCAGAATTACACACATTTTTAAAACATACCTCCCTAAAACAAATTAGTAAATGTAAAACCACGATGAAATAATTGCAGGATTGTAAAAGTTCCATCCAATATTTTATGCCCAACATCATAATGAAGTTAAAAACCAATACTTTTTAAGCATTCTCTAGCATATCCAATAAACATGAAAAGAAGGCATTTGTAGAATTAATTGCATGTTAGGATTATAACAGTGAATATACTCAAGGTCCATTGATGAATCACTGATTTGTTAATGTGAGGTATCTGAACACTCCATTCCAAAGTTGTTGCCAATAACTAATACCCACTTTAACACTGAACTTCAGTTGCTAATGTTTAGTTGTCTACAGTAGATGCCAAATCTCATATCTACTTTAGCAGTATGTGTGCTTATCTTTCTCAGTCAGCCAAACCTTCCCTCCAGCAGTTTTCTAAAAAGCCATTTTCATTAAAGTAAGAAATTAACACATCTCACATTTCAGGTTGAAACAAGCAAAACAACATACAATTGAACAATTCTTCCCTCTTGGCTTAATCGGAGCCCCTTGCCCCCCAGTTTCAACTTTTAAATTATCATATGGTATGTCTGTCAGCTTATCAATACAGTATAATGCCTTGGGTCCAAAAATAGTGAAGTTCCTTGTTAATATTTAAAGCTTAATTTTCCATTCTTCTCATTTTATCCAGACAAGGATTTATATACTGGTAACTCAATACTGCTATAGAGACCTGAAGGAGTAAACAAAAGCTTAATTCATAGCAAATATACAGGTAGTCCTTGACTTGTGACCATAATTAGAGTAGCAATCCCAGCAAACTTGGTTGCTGTTGTAACTCTAAACACATGGGTCATTAAGCAGGAAGTAAAGGAGTCCAGGTTAGGAGTATGGAGGTACTACAATGGACTTGGGGAAGTTGATTGAGGGTCATTAAGCAGGAAGTAAAGGAGTCCAGGTTAGGAGTATGGAGGTACTACAATGGACTTGGGGAAGTTGATTGAGGGGTGCTAGAGTGTAGGGAGACGGGGGGAAGAATAAGCAATGGGAATTCAGTGCCCCAGTGCTACATGGAACCTCCAGAGCTTTGACTATGACCACAGGGTACTTGCTGTGTGTTTTAATATCTATTTTGCTACAACAGAGAAGCTCCAACAGCCTAGGTCTCTAAACCTTTTAGAAGAACACATTGTGCACTTCAGCATCCATATCTGCAAAAAGCTATTATTTTGATTCAGTTACCTCTCTCAATGAAGCATTTACCATTATTGGTGGACAATTCCATCCTCTTTAAAGAGGTAGTGATCAGAACCTTCCTTTTTTAAAAAATTGTATTATTGTAAAACACAAATACCGTACATTGTATTATTTGGATATAGTGATGCTTATGTAGTATTCACTGGAGCTTATTAAAACTCTAATGTTTAGATAACTTAAACCTTTTGAAGACCAAACAAAATATTAACTATCTATTGTGGTTAGCCAGCAGCAGCTGCAGACGGCTGAGGAGAGTGAGGACTCAGATGAGGGGCCAGGACCATTAGGGAGTGGACTGCTGCCTTCAGAGATTGTGGGGGCTGGCAGCAGCGATGAGGAGGTTCCCGAGGATCCTGTGCCAAGTGCACGTGCGTGCAGGATTGCTCGCAGAAAAGAGCAGCTGCAACAGCACGGGCGACTCGGGAGTAAGGCTGCAAGGTAATGGCTCCTCCTTCAATAAAAGCCAGCTGTGAAGCGAATGTTCTTTGCAGGAAGCAAAGACGTTTTGAAACTCAGCCTCATGGACATTACAGTATCTTAAATTGGTATTTGAAGATTCTTGTGTTGTGAAATATTTCTTATCTGTGATTCTTGGCAGTCTTGCAGTTTTGGTGAGGTTTGTGCTTATCAAAGTTAATTAGTTTGCAGCAGCCTTTTAATCGGGGATTCGTAAGACTCATTAGAAGGTTTCTATTCCCTTTGGTTAGTGTTTGTTTTATTGAAAAAGGGTTTGGGTCAGAACACTATGCTTTTTTAAAATATTAATTTACATCTAAAGCTAAATGTGGCATTAAGTAGGCCATTTCTGAAAAGCCCAGTGGCTAATAATCCCCTACTGGGCAAGATGTTTGAATGGATGGTGACCCATTAGTTCCAGGCTCTCTTGGGTGCAATTGACTTTCTATGTCCATTTCAATCCTGTTTCAAGACTGGCTATGAAATAGAAACCGTCTGTTTGCTTTGTGCTGGAGAAAAATGGGGAGTGCGGTCCTGTTGGTCTTTCTGGACCTTTTTTAGAATCTCAATACCATGGGATCCTAATTGTCAAAAGTTGGGTTTTGGGGATGCTGTACTAAAGTGGTTCCTCTAGGGCAGAGGTGTCAAACTCAAGGCCCAGGGGCTGGATCCGGCCCATGGGATGCTTAGATCTGGCCCGCGGGGCTGCCCTAGAAACAGTGAAGGACCAGCCAGCAGTGCCTCTGCCAGCAAAAACTGGGAATGGGAGGGCAGCTTGCGGCCCTCCTGAGCTACGTTTTCAATGGCAGAGGGTTGCAGGAGGCCATCACAGCTGAAAATAGAGCTCATGAGGGCCATGGACAGCAGTCCCAAGCTCTGTTTTTGCTGACAGGGTTGCAGGAGGCCATCACAGATGAAAACGGAACTTGGGAGCCCATTTTCACTGGCAGAGTGCTCCGGCCACAACAGGTGCCCCCAACACAAGTGATGTCGACCACACACCCCCTGGCAGCGCCCCCTACCCCCCCAAGGTCAAACACAACCCTGATGTGGCCCTCAATGAAATTGAGTTTGACACCCCTGCCCTAGGGTGACTATTTCTAAAAAGTGATACTAGATTACTCTTTGCCTCATGGTGGTTAGCTTATAGAATCCTTCATGAGTTCATATCTTTTTAACACCTCCATGAAATAGTTGGGAGAAGTCACTCAGGAACTGGGCTGAGATGACACCCAACCCAGTTGCCATTGCTGGAGGTCATTAGTATGGAGATGAAGCCCAGATCTTGCTCTGCCTGTAACTCAGGTGGGGCACAGTTGGTGCCTGAATCAGTGTTTGGTCACAGTAATGAGGGCCCGTAAATGGAGACTCAGTCCAGAGAAGATACTGTATGTGGTGTTCTGCTAGTTCTGAAGTATCTGCACTTGCCCCAAAGGAGCAGATTTGCATTTGGGTGTGGTCCTAGATCCATCACTATTACTTGAAGTAACCTTGGTAGCTTTTGTATCAGCTTCAACTGATTTTTTAACATCTATGACCTTACCTGGGCAGAGTCAGTAAACAGGGATTACCTGTTCAGACTTTGGTAACTTTTCAGTTGAATTACTGCAACATGTGGTTTGTACAACTGCCTTCAAGTCAGTCTGGGGACCTGAGTTGATTCAAAACAGTCTAGACTACTCAAGGGCCTGATGGATACCAATATATATTATGCCAGTGCTTTCCATCTATGTTGAATGCTAATTGTTTTCCAGCCCTAATTCACAGTGCTGCTTTTCACCTGTAAAGCCCTGAACAGTTTAGGACTAGGCCCCTACAAGATATGCCTTTTCCCACATGTACCTCCTTTAATCTTAAAAATCTTATAATGGGGATTGTCCTGCAGATCCATCCATCAAAGGTGGTGATGTAGGCCTCCATAAAGGGGAGACCTATTTCTGTAGTGGTTTATGTAATTCCCCATTTATGTAATTCCCTCCCTAAAGAGGTTCAACTGGTGCCCACATTGGCTTCATTTTGGCATGAGGTGGAAATCTGCTTTCCCAAGCTTTTAAATTGTATTTTAATTGAAATTGTTTTAAATGCAGTGGCTATATTGCTGCCTAATTTGTATAGGGTTTTTTTTAGTTTGCATTTGATTTCATTATATATTTTAATTTGAATTGTATTTGTGTGTGTGTGTTTACCCATGTGTGATTTAATTCAGATACCTATATTCCATAAAATTAAGCAGTGTGTGTTAATATATGGTACATTTTTTTAAAAAAATAGCCTTTTATTTAATTGAGGCCTAAGTGTCATTCAGTTGTCACAGGTCTTACCTTATGGATTTCAAAATAAGCAAATTTGGATGCTATCATTTTTTTATTGCAAATAATCCTCATTTAATGACTTGTTCAGTGACTGTTCAAAGGTATGCTGGTGCTGAAAAAAGTGATGACCAGTCTTCACAGTAACATGGTCGCCATTTTCAATCTTCCCAGCTGACTCCTGACAAGCAGTTATTGGAAAAGCCAGTGGGGGGGGGGGGGTGTTCACAACCATGGTCATGATATCTCGCTTAATGACCATGGGTGATTTATTTACAGACCATAACCAGGCCTGTCATTGCTAATGGTAACATGATCTTTTGCTTAATGACCACTTCACTTTAACAGAGTTCCTGGTCCCAGTTAAGGTTGTTAAGCAAGGACTACTTTTCCAGCAAGAGATCTAACTAAAAACAAAAGAGCACCATCTAGTGGTCAGTTTTAAATGTGAAACAGAAAACTCAAAATGAGTTTTATTAAAACCCAGACCGGCAGATGTTTTAAAATGAAAAGCAGAATCTTAAGCTCATATAGATTTTTTATGTTCATTACATTTCTTAAACAACAAAACAAAAATTTTAGATGGAGGTAATACAATTCTGGGAGATAGGAAGGATATCCAAGTATGATAATTACAAGAGAACTGGCACTATCAAAGAGGACTGCACTGAATTACCCATTGTACAGTCCCACTGAAGTATTTGTGCTTTGGTGGCCACTTAATGATGAGCTTCTAAACCAGATAGGTTATCCACCCTCATTTTGCATATAACAAAGGCAAATACGGCTCCATCTGACAAACCTTTGCATCATTTTAATTTTTATTCCTTTGTACATGCAAGAAATTCACTTGCCATTTAGTTTCTCATGAACATGTACTTTAAGATAAGCATGTTAATAACCTAAAGTCAAATAGAAACAACCTTATTTACAATATGGGCATGTTTTTTTCCATGATATATGTGCAATTTTATAAAAAGGAAGGTATTGATCATGTATTTAAAATGCATATCCTGTTATTCCACAAATGATTTGGTTCACTCATATGAAAAGTATTTAAACTTTGCTTTTTTTCAAATTTTAAACACACTCATCTCAAAATTTCCATGAATTCATCCATCCAAGTTACTGCTAAATAATGATCTTAAAATTGCAATCTGATGAATCTTTTGCAATTTATTGTATTTCTGTATAGTACAATAAGATGCTACATGGTGAATACTGTGGGTTGTACGTTGCTTGAGTATCACACATGATAAAGTATAAATGTTGTGTTTGAAATTCACAGTGGAGACAATAAGTTTTGTTTCTTTTCAAAGCTGCCATTTAGACTCAAGGCACCAAGGTGTTTCAAGGCACCAGGGATGAAAATCTGATTTTATTTGTCCCCGTTTATTGTGCATAAATAAACATGTACTCTAACACATCTATACTAAGATGTTGTTTTTAAAATACATCTGGTGAAAGAAAGAGAGATGTGGTTTATATAACCAAAACAAATCTCTTCTCCTTTGAAATATTTTCTTACAGTATTTAGCATAACTTCTTTGAGGAAGATTCCTATAGAAGAGAAAGTGCTAATTATCCTCTGAGAAAGAGAGACGACCATGTTTCTCTCTGAAGGCCACATCACATTCTGCATGTTAAGGCTTTGGTTGGAATTTCAGATTATATTGCACTAGAAGTAAAATTTGCCAAATTAATTCTTTGATTAATTAACAGTAAAAAAAAAACAGACCTAATTTTCTAAATACCACAAAAATGGCAGCTATTTAGTAGTAATAGTTGTAGTTATAGTAAGCAGTATTATCCGTATGTGCTTATAACTAAGCACAATAAGAAAAAATAATTAAGCAGAGTACATGTATATTTATTATTTGCCTGCTCTTTCTATTCTTGGCTGACTTATACTTCTTCATGTATCTTGACTAGTTTTTTCCTAAACTGGTTCTTTCTGAATGTGTTAGAACTATAAGTCCCATTGCTCCTAATCAGCAATGGTCAAAGTTGTTGAATGATAAGAGATTTGGAATTGACATCCCTCTGGAGCCAGAAAACACCAGAAAACTGATCCTGATTTACTGGCAGAAGAACAGTGCTCTATAACCTTATTTATAATGGCTAATCTACTAGCATAAGAGTACAAGTATGACAGGCCCTTTCATTGATAAATCAGATTGTCCAAGTTTTCTAGCTCAAAGGGTTCTATTACATTAACTACTGCAATTGCAGTGAATTTGGAATTTCTTTCTGCCACATTCCCTTTATATGGTAAAAAAAAAAGAAAGAAAGAAATTGACTATCAAACTACATATACAAGATGCAGAGATCTTGCTGCATATAAAAAATCTGGGTAATACAAAAAAACATAAATATTCCAGTTTCTGCAACAAAATGAAATAATAATTCAATATTTTTCATCGTGTTGAAGTTGTTTATAATTCATACACACATACTGTACAATGGCAATCAGACTGAAACTGGAATGACTCATCTGTATGAATGTCAGAATTAAGTATGTACAAACAGGGCAACAGTCCATTGAAAAATATAATTCTAGACCATATATGACCCTGAAAAGTGCTGAAACCTATTTCTGATTATAGTTTATGTAAATCTCTGATTTGATAGCAAAATTTGTGTGGGTACAGATTTTGGATCCTGAAAGGTATTCATTACATACCAATTCCATCACAGAAATGGGTTCAAAGAATGAACCTCAACACTAAGACAGTCTATTTTAATCCAAAAAAGTAAACTTACAACATACAAACACTCGCGGAAAATGCCAAGTTATATTCTCTGCTCTCTTTAGTTCTATCTTTACCATAAACAGGAACTACACCAAGGTGTATCTTTGCTGATAAGGCCACTAATACAAATACCGTTGTGAACACTTTCAAGTGTATCCTCAGACCTTTTTCTCAAATATGTGAGTTTACTTTTCATGTATGTGACTAAAGAGATCTTACTTTACCTTTCCACAATTCTGTTGTGCGTTACATTATATTAAACACATTGATTCATCAATATTTCTGCTTCTTACCATCTCATCGCTCAACATCTGCCATCTTTACTTTTTTTAATCTTTACAGACTCTGCTAACATCTTTTAACTCTCCTGGCTCTACCTTGCAAAGTATTAGGCAGATAAAACCAAGAAGATCCTTGAAATTAAATCTTCATAATTTATCTCCTCTAAGTATGTGTTTTATTTTATTACTTATTATTTTATTACATTTATATGCTTTCCACCTCACCCTCAAGCCACTCTGGGCAGCTTATCCCATGAATTTCAGTACAGAATCATAATTCTCTAAGGATTCTTGCCATATGTTGATATCGGTTTGATAAAATGAACATTGCAAATTGGCAAATCCATTTATTGACAGGCAGGATTCCAAAGCATATGGTCCCAACCCTCAATAACCAAGTCTTCTCTTGCATCTTTTTCAGGTAAGGAAAATACTGTGAAAGGAATTATTATTGCAGCAAAATCAGAACGTAAATACTAAACTCTCCTGAACCCAGGTTGAAAACTTAAATGAGAGCTTGTAAAAAGCTCAATTGAATCTGTTCTATAATTAGACATTTCCTACATATAGCTGGATGTTTGATTAGTAGCTGCCACGCAAAAGAAAAGCTGTTTGAAGCACATATGAGTCAAATAAAAAATTCCCATACTCAAAAGTTTCAACTTGTACCATAATAAAAATGGAGGTCCAGAACATAGGTATTAGCAAAAAGTCACAGAAAGTCTTAGTGGCATTCTTTGATACTTGGATACACTAAATAATTGTTGAGTATCTGTCTTTCGCAGATCAAAATATAGGCTTTTATAGTAAACAATTACATATTGGAAAGCTTTGGGTACGATACATCTTAGAAGGGAGGTCTAATAGTATAACCATTAGTGAAGTGATGGTGTAATCCTCAAGATGACAGTGACAATCATCCCAACGTAATGATTGAGTGCCCAATATTTTTCTTTTTTTAATTCTCCACTTCAGTTGAGCCCAACAGCTAGACTGAGATGCATTTATGAAAGCTGTAACAGAAGTTATAAGCAACCTCGATGGCAACCTTCTTTCATTACAGGTCAAACAGATTGCCTGAGAAAATGTAATTATCTCAATCTCCTTCTAGAGGTGGAATGTAGCAATTACTGTGCCACAGCGTTTGTTTTTTTAATGGCCAAATGGGCCATATCAAATTGATCAGTAATCTCACAGAGATTACAGTTTAAAAAGTGAACCAAACTTCCACCCATAGAAATAGGGAAGATTTTCATCTCCAGGAATTACATCTAAGAATATTATGTTATAAACCAGGGCAGCTTTTCTCTCCTTGTTGATGACAAGGCTGAGCAGAACTGCAACAAATGATAGTTTCCAAGAAGTTTTGAAGATAGCTTTCAAGGTAAGGATACTTTGGCATTTTATTGGAACCAAGTTCCACTAGTATCAGTAGAACTAAAGGCCAAGAAATGGGGAATAAAATCGCAGTCACCCTGTATCTAAACCAACGTAGGCAGGCCATTCAAAGCAAGTCCTTGATCTTCACCAAATTAAATGGATTTTTTTTTTTAAAAAAACCTAAAGTTGGGGAGTTGTGCTCAAAAGTGCTGTTGGAGAAGGGACATTGTGACAAGTGGAGAAGTTCAAAGAACATGTAAGGACAACAGTCATCCTGAAAAGGATTAGAAGCCCGCTTCATCGTGGGATGGGTGGAAGTGGTGGAGCACCTCTTTCTCTGCGACTGGATCCACCTAAAGAAAGAGAAAGGAAACCTCACAGTCACCTTTTATTGACAGATTTATTTGTTCTTTGTTGGATGGAAACAGGTTTGAAACATTAAACATATAGGAACTTCTTTTAAAAAGACATCTTGGTAAGTGGTAAAGTTACAGCTTGTGGGTCAGCAATGATGGCATCCCCAGGGAGAGGGCGAGACAGGGCAGAATTTCCATAGTATTCTAGCCCCAGCATTCAAAATCTGCCCCATCTTTACGCACACTGTTACATTACACACATACATGAAAGGGCAGAGTCTACACTGTAATGCTGTGACACTTTCACCATCCTGATGAAAATGGAACGCTCCGGCAGCTAGCTGTCCTTTTGGCGAATAGGCCCCTTCATGCAACTCCATACAATGTTCTAATCCAGGGGTTCCCTGACTACTGGGCCTTGGCCCATTTGGAACCGGGCCATGTGAGTGGCAGGTGAACATGTGTGCATGCAGCTCATTTGAGTGAGCAGCGGGCAGTCACGCTCACATGTGAAGCTCCATTTGTGCGAAAGGCATGGAGCTGTGCGTGCTTGCTTGCGGGCCTGCCATTCACACAGAACCATCCCCTCTTCCCCCCCCCCTGCCACGGTCCCCACTCCCTGGTCAGGCCACCAAGCCAGAAAGGTTGGGGATCGCAATTCTAAGCTATACAAATATAAAAACAATATCATTAAAAATAAATTATTTAAAAGTTCAAATTAGTCAACCTTTCAAGATTTGGCTACCGTGATTTTTCAAGCCATGAAGAAACATCTATTGGCATAGCAGAATTATGGCACCCTTAAATGCAGCATTATAGCTAACCTTCTCCTACCACCCCAAAAAGGAAGACAAATTAAGCTTTTCAAAAGAGAAGAAATGTGAAAGGAAAAGAAAATAGATTGTATATAAGCACTTTATGGCCCAGAACATACGTTGCAGGTTATAAACCTTTTAATATTAAACTTTGATTAAATGACTGTTTAAAGTTATAAACAGCATATCTTTGGAATTAGAATATTTATTTGTATCCTACCTTTATTGTTTTTATAAATAATTCAATGTGGTAAATACACAAGATACTCCTTCCTCCTCCCATTTTCCCCATAACAATAGCCCAGTGAGGTGTGTTGGGCTGAAGAAAGGGGAATTGGCTAAAAACCACCCAGCCAGCTTCCATGTGTAAGGCAGGACTAGGATTCACATTCTCCTGGCTTCTAGTCTGGTGCTTTGACTACTAAATACTATACTGAGCGCTAGCAACAATTTTTATGATGCATGAGAGTAATATGACAGTATCATTTCTCAGCAGTGAAAATGTTGAGATTTTCCTAAAATCTAGTCCCTTAAGATTTTATTATTATGCCCTCTGGTGCACACCAGATGTAAAATGATGCTGAATTAGAGTGAATCACCATACGAAGAATAGTCATTCTATCTGCTGACAATTCTGAAGGATGAGTAAAGATAGAGGAACTTCATTGAATAAAAATTTGTTGGCTAATTGTATTTATTTTCTGCTTGGTTATCTTTTCTTCACAGCTAGTGGTTTGTGCTTCTCCCTTCTCCAATATTTGCAGTAGGAGCAGATCAGCAGAAAGTCAATGCAATCTTGTTTCTCCATCTTTCGCTACTTATCTTGGCACAGGAGGTATCTATCTGCCTTTTCAGCAAACAGAGGTGGGTTGAGGTAGGTCTGACTAGCACTTATGAGTAACCTATGGCCTATCTATCTGACTTACCGTATCTTGCAATCTACCAGACCATTCAATTGGATCCCTGAAATAACTCATTGGGGAAGAGAGCAGAACTAGAGTCACTCCTGTTGAGAAAACTGGTACTCTTTCCATGATCTTACCAAAAATAATCATATTCAATATTTATGGAGTGTGATGAGTATTCAAAACATTTCACATATTTTCAACTCAGAAATAATTCACCAAGTACACTATTATTAAATCTACCTTCTAAAGGGAAAAATACTTACTTCTATTGTCATTTTTTACCAATTTACTAGGATAACACTTGTTCATGGGCACATATGGTTCTGGAGGTGGCAAGTCAGACAGAGGATGGAAGGAAAATCTACTTTCCCACTCATCTAGATAAACATAAAGGAATTGTGTAACATTAGTGCATATTTAAGACAAATCTTGTAAATATAAATCTCAACTAATAGGCATAATATAAATCTCAACTAATAGGCACAGTATTCAATAAAAGCTGACTACTACATTTTTCAAAATATTGGATTGATGACATATTATTCAACAGAGTTTATATTTTGCAAACCAGTCTTAAACTGGGAGTGCATCCAGATGTGAATAGATCTTGTTTAGCACAGTTGGAGTTATTTTTCATGAGACTATACAGGATGGCATTATCTTTCCAAATATTGGAACATCTTTAGCTTCAAATCACTTCATTTTTCCAACAGCAATACTGTACATCCCTTTGATTCAGGGTAAGTTGACATCCAACATGTCTTGAATGTATCCATTTTTTTCCCTTAAATTGTCTCATGATACTACATACTTTTAATTTGTTTTTAACAGGACTTTCATATTACTACAAATATGTTTAACTGAAAAGAACAGTAAATTCCTTACACTTCCTCTTTCCATTCTCATTAACTTCACCCAGTCCATATATCTAAAATCAAACTGGCACTGGTCATGAAACCATATAAAAACATTACTAACAACAAGTGAGCTTACAACATCTACTATTAACTCACGAAAACATTTATACTATCCTTACAGCAATAATGTTCTGTAATATAACTTATCCAGATAGCCAGGCTCAGCTTCTCTTATAGTTTTTATCTCTAGCAAGATTGATGCATTTAATGAATAAAATACAAGGGCTAATATATAAATTCTAAGGTGGTCAAAGATTTGTTTCCTCCATCATCTTCGAAGTTTACATTGAAATGAAACATCCTTTACGTCTAAAAAAAAATCAGTATTTTTTAACTAGCCTACTTTGATTATTATATGAATTAAGAGTGGTGGAAAAATGTGATATGTGAGCCTCATATATACAATGACAGGTATGGAGACCTCTCACTGTACAGTTGGGAGATCTTTTTTTACATTCTGGAAGGAATGCAGAGTTCCTTCCAGAACCTCTGCAAGAGAAGAATTTTCCATAAACACCAAGACTCTTGCTAACATTGCTGTTGAAAGCAAGAGGGGGGAATAAATGATCCCAAATACCATCAGAGAGGCCTATAGGGAACCATCTTGCTTTGAGGTTATGGGAGAAGAAGCATAATTAGACTGGTGATTAGCCATCATCCAGCTCATTATGGTTGCTCCTTCCGCTTCTGTCCTCTGCAGATGGCAGAATAAGCAAGAAGAGTTCAAGCAAAGGGAAGTGGCCAGAAGAACAGATGCTGTGCAAATCTGAAGTCTTGTCCAATCTGCTCCTGCTCCCTTGTTTACTCTCTACTTTCACTTCCTTTTTTCTGTAAATCTGAAGCCAAATAACTCTGGACTGATTGGTTTATGTACAAAACTAAGAAATGAGATAGATGTATAAACTGGAGATGAACATCCATAACGAGCAGAATGGTGGCTAATCACTAATCTGTTTATGCTTCTTCTCCCATAAGCTCAAGGCAAGTTGATTCCCCAGAAGCCTCAATGATTGGGACCCTTTATTTCCCTTCTAGTTTTCTGTGTCTGCAAGAGTCCAGCATAGATGGAAAATTCTTCTCTTGCTGTAAGGAATGCAAAGAGTTCCTGCATCCATGCAGAGAAGGCAAGAAAGTTCTTCCAGCTGTTATTGCGAGAGCTCTCCATTATCTGCTATTGTACGTGTGAGGCTCACAAATCATATTTTTCCACCCCGCTACTGACAGATTGGAATCTATGCATTCACACAATGTCAAAACAGGAATACCATCACTCACCATCACAGGATGAATCCTGGAAGCCATTTCGGAGGGCAGATGAGGGGAGTGAGGGTGGAGGGGGTGGGGGTGCTCCAGAACCTGGCCTATCGGGAGGAGGTGGGGGCACAGCCCCACCTCTGGGTTTTTCAAATCCTCCTCTTGAGGGAAGCTGGGGAGTAGCTGGCAGTGCCCTGGAAGTACTTCCGTTTCTGGTTAGTGGAGGTGGAGGGAGAAATCCTGAATATAATGGGGACAAAAAGTAGTTACTGTACATTTTTGGCAGAGCCAATCACTCTTCTCCAAACAACCCCCCCCCTCCTCCAGTGCCCTATTTTGGAAAAACACAGCCATTTTCCTCATAAGCTATAAGCAAACAGGTAAACCAGACAGGAAACACAACTAGATGAGAGCATTCTACTTTATTGCAAGGCTACATCAACAGAATCTTGCAAGCCTTAAAGTACAAGGTTGACATTTGAAATTGCTTAATCCATTCAGGCAGGTTCTTCCTAAGTTTCTTTCTTCAATCATTGTGGGCTCCTGCCACCCTTGTCTGATCATTTCCTAGGCAGCTTCTCACAGATACATATTTAGCTCTACTTGGGGCAAAGAGGCAGAGTTTGAATTCTCAGTTTGAGAAAGCTTCCATGAAGATCAACTGGTAATCATAAGACATAACAATCATGTATCTTAAGTTTACAGCATACTGAAAAGTTCAGCCAGAGTTTCAGTTAGAACACAGTATGTATCCTACACTAAGCCAAATCCAAAAATGCAAGGGAATTCCTAAAGGAGGATTTTTTTCCTATAGGAGGCTGAATTTTCCTACAAAGCAGCCATAAACAAAAACACTGAGATAAGCTCTGTCTACAATCCGTTTCAGAAAGAAAGCAATCAAATGAATGTTGAAGAGAATAGGCAAACAGAGTTAAACCCTCTTATCCCTCTTCTCACATCTTTTAACCAACAGTCAGATAAGCAAACACTGGAACCAGATAAAAAAGAACAATTGGGGCTAGTAAGTAAACAGCTAGTGAACTTCACCCTCCATGTTGTTACCTGGCCTGATAACGAAACAACAAAGAAACAAGCTCAGAGAACATTAAGAATAGTATCCAACCCTCCATCCATCCCTCTGTCAACTATTCAGGTAGATCAGACTAGGAATCCAGCGTCATAGGTTAGTAGTATTTATACTGCAAAGCCATAACAACAAATCTTGCAAGTATAAATTTGCTTCTCTCTTCCTCCCTTTATCTTTATGATAACTAGGGAGGGTTTTGTTAGGTTACATGGCTTCCGTGGAGTCATTGTTTTTTTTTATCTGACCATGTTCTTAGTAACATTGTTTTCTGTCCCTCCCCCACTACCCTCACACTATTTATGTATGGATATATATTGCATAACCCTGCGTTCAAAAGATGGCTTTACATTTTTGTAGTAACCCACCCTGGAAGGATGCTGATAAATCTTACCTGATCTGCTAGGCGGGTCCCTTACAGGAGGTGGTGGTCTCTCAACTGGGGGAGGAAGGGGAGGTCCAGAGCGATTGGAGCCAGGCAGACATGGAGGTTGAGAAGCGCCTAGCGATAGATTCCTTTGAGGAAGCCGTGGCATTTCATCATTTCCACCAGATGCCGGTGGAACTGGAGGTGGGCCTGGCCGACTTGGGGGAAGAGGAGGAGGTACCTGAGATACCGCAGGTGGCCGTGGTGTGGAAGGAATTGGTGGCTTGTGGTTTTGGGGCGGGGGAGGTGGCAGGGAAGCCTCCCTGCCGAAAGATGGCCTGTTTCCACTTGGAGGCAATGGCGGAGGTGTCTTATCTTCTGTTGGCCTACCTGGTACTGGAGGGAGAGGAGGCCTGTTTGAGAAGGGAGAAGGAGAACTAACTGGTGATGATTGTCGAATGGAGCCTCCAGGCCCTGAATTTCTATTACCCGGGAAAGGTGGCGGGGTAAGCCCTAAGCTCGCTTGTCTGCTGGCGCCGGGCACAGGGGGGGGTCCCCTGTTGTACAGATTGGATGGAATAGGTCTGGGAGTATTTGGCACAGGAGGAGCACCCGTGTCAGGCCTGGAGCCAAAGTCAGGTCTTGAGGGAGGCATTCGGTTTCTCTGTGGCTCTGGAGCTGGAGCTCTTAGTCCAGAAGAGCCCGGAAATCTGCCTACTCCACCTGGAGGTGAAAAGGGCTTTGCAGATGTTGCTCGCCCTCCTGGTGGAAATACTGGAGTTTTGTTTCCTGCAGAGTCTAAAAAAAAGAAAGTAATTAGTAGGTGCATGTACAGAGGTATGGAGAAGGGGAAATAAATGGTATCTGGAGGATTCTGAATAATCAATTTGGACCTATAGTAGTGGATGCTTGTCGAAAAGGTGAAAACATGAATCAACAGCTGCTTCCTCTAATATATGTGCCAACAGGCAATCTTCCTCATTCAGGCACTTCCAAACATGCTGAACTACAATTCCAATAACCCTCAGCCCCCAAACCATTGTGGATGATAGGGCTTGTAACAGTCCAACACGTCTGGAAGTCATCAGGTTGGAAAATGGCTAATACAAACCAGATCACAGAGAGAAGAAATTTACAACTGCTTTTAGGAAGTTTTCACTACATATTTGAACTAGGCTCCATTTATTTCAAGTTATTACCCTCTCTACTTTAATTTCAGTAAGTATAATTAGATATACTTTGTAGCTCTTGAAGAAAATACAATATAAAATTGTTCAATACAATATAAAACGAGAGGGAAGGGGAAAGGGATTTCTTGGCCATTCCTGAATTTGCTGAAGGAGTAACGGCAACCTCTCAAAGAAACTCTGGCATGTTAAGTGCTATGATATTAAAAGGAAGATCTATAAAAAGCTGCTTTGACATAAGAGATAATGCTGGCTTTGAACAACTGTTACATCACCACTTGTTGAAAGTGCACTTTAAGTATTTTACAAGTGCTACTTCATTCACATATATACTTGCAAACAAAAAAGGTACAATACTGTCTTCCTGTAAACTCCCTGGCTTATATTCTCTGGTCAAGAAATATATTGAAGCATCAGGAAACTAATAAATCATGTGGTACAATGCATATTGCTTTTTGGAAATCTCTGCACTGTTTATATTATTATTTTTTTGCCATCTTGTAATTTTATACTGCTATTATAAAATGCTGTTGGACTTTTTAAAATGAAAGTTGGTGAATAAGCATCTTAAATAACTAAAATAAACCTATCACACTTCTTCCGGTATGCTGTTCCAAAATTTGATACCAGCACAATGAAAACAAATAAAAGACAGCCTAATGGAAAGTTATTACTAACTTTCACAATCTCCTGACTAGGTCTACATTTCATACTAAACCATAATTTAACCAATGAGTTCATTGGCACATACTTCATTAAGTTATAAATTAAAATTTTATACATAACATGCTAAATCCAAATCAAACCAGCATTGTGGTTTGGTGTGATATGCAAATCCAACTAATATACTATATAACTCCAACTTATTAAACAAATCAATGCAGCCTAGAAAATGCACTATTTTGGAGCTGAATTGATGGACTTTGGGTTGATTAATAAATTGGACAAATTGCTTAACTGAGCTCACAGAACTATTGTATAGATAAAAAAGAAAAATCTCTTGGCTAGCATCTCGAACTTTGCAAAGCAGGATATATTATTGATGAATAAAATAAATAGGCAAGGACCTGAATGCAATGGAGCCACAAAGTATCATTCTCTAGATAGGGGAGAGGCAGAAAAAAAAAAGCAATGGTGAACCCCGAAGATCCTGGCTTAATAATCTTTCCACACAACTGAGTTAAAAAATATTTTCTATCTACCTTGACTCAACAGAAAACTATAGTGGCATAAGACAGGCTGTTCCCATTGCCAATCCCTGTTCCAACTCTGCCACCTCTATTTCTAGTTTCCTTCATGGTAATGGGCAACAAAACCTAACAGATGTCACACAATCTAAAGCTGATTTTCAATAATGTTGATGCAGATGGACAGCCTTAAACTACCCTACTTTGGACATATTATGTGAGGACTTAGCTCTCTAGAGTAGGAATGGGTGCATCATCAGTGTTTATTTGTGATAGGAGAAGACCTGAAGAGACAGATTGTCATAGAGGAGGTCTATCTTGCTAAGAGTCAATAATGACTTAATGCCACATAATCAATCATTCAAGTTATTGTGGATACTACCTAACAGCTACAGATGGCTTAATCTGGCCATTAATGGTTCGGAGATAAAGTGAAGGCAGCACCATGGGAAGCCCACAGAGGAAAAAAAAATGATGCCAGGACATGTTTGGACTGTGGCTAGGTACAAGTGAGAACATGCCTAAGTAATGAATACTGAGTCAACATTTTTAAAGAATTTATGTGTTGTTTCCATACTTCTATGCTTGATAACAAAAAAAAAAAAAAAAACAACCCACAGCAATTGTGCCAAGAACATCTAGGGTGGGGTAAAGGAGCAAAGTTCAGTTTCAGGTGCACATGATCTATTAACAACTGTATAACTCAATATAGACACTGCAATGAATAGACCAAAAGCGAAGACTCTTGTGGCACTTTGAGACAAACTTGTGGGTTTGGGGGGCTCGGAAAAGGTGTGAAGCCCCTTCCTTTGTCGTGCCTGCAGAGTCCAGGAAATTAACTAAATATCTTGCTTGAGAGAAACCAGTGTTCATTTGTGATAGGAGAAGAAAGTTTTTTTGAGTTTTTGTCTTCACTGATTTAATAATAGTTAAGTATAGTCAGACCAAACAGGTACTGTGTTTCTAGGAATGCAACTGCCTCGATAGCACACATCTTCCTTACCATTATCTCTGTTTGTAGATCTAAGTTTCGGCATCCCTGCTTGGAACAATCCTCCTAAGCCAGGTGGGCCACCGCCACCATAACTATTACCGCTGCTACTGTTGCCACTGCTACCACTGGAGAAACCAGAGCTGCCACCTCCGCCACCACCTGGTCCTTTTGGTTCTGCAAAGAGAGGGAAGGGTTCTTAAATCATGATTCTGAACCCACAGATACTTAGTTGGCTATTTATATCTAGCTAAAATTAAATAATAACCACTCCGTCCCTAAACAGAAAATTGCTTTAGAGTCTACCACTGGAGTCTTTATATATCTATAATCATATTAATTAAGAATTTTTAATCAATAGACGTTTGGTTTAGTGTACAGCAATTACTTTAAGTCTGTGATGCTAACTCACCAAATGAACCTCTCCCATCTGGTCCCTTGCAGCTGTGTTGGACTTCAATTCTCATAATGTTCAGCTAGTAGGCCAATCTTTCATCATGAGGGCTGGCAACCATATAAATTGAAGTCCTTGGAATGACTACATGCAGATTGTTTTGAATAAAATCTCCCCCCAACCTCAGATTAATGTCTGGCATTTATTGCTAGGTAAAAGGAAATCTAAGAAGAGAAACAGAATTTCTTTCACTCTATCTTAGAATAAATTACCTTGGTAAAAATTAGGAAATTCTGCTTTATGTTAGCTTTAGAATTACAGTTGAGACATCATTCAAACAAATTAATATGTTTTAAGGATGATAATGGTAGTGATAATATAGAAAATTTCTCATCTTTTCACTGGGGCTTTGGGACTGAAAAATCCTATTTATTGTAGATGAGCAACTTCTTGTAGCCTGTTGGGAGCATTTTCTTCTTTTTATTTATGTGGCTGTTTTTCTATGATATGAACAACTCGATAACTTACCAGTTTCACTATTAAATGTTTGCATTACACATATTTAAATTTTAAAGGCTGTATTTTTCTTCTTCTTTTAATGATATTTTATTCTATTTATCTCAGGTGAGATTGGTCTGCCCTCTAAGGAGAGTGGAATGGTTGGAACCTCCAGTTATACAAGTAGAAACTGAGGGAGTTACTATATAAATTATTTCAAGTTTTACATATTTAATATTTTAATTGCTAGAAAGGTAAAACAGACTGGTTCTGAGAAAACTGAAAACCATATTTCTCTCATATATTGAAATGTTTGTTGTGAATGCATAGGCTGCAGATTCAGATTCCCATAGACAACAGGTATCAAACTCGATCGTGTTACATGATGTATCACAACGGTTTTTGCTTTTGCAGAACCAGGGTGGCCGTGGCCTGCATGTGATGCATTCGGCACGCGGGCCGCCAATTTGACATCTCTGCCACAGACGGCTATTGTGCCAATTTAGATGTCTCCATCCATATCTTGTTGAAGAAGAAATGCTTTATTTGTCATTCAGAGCATAATATTTTTGTTTGTTCTTAAAATTGAAGGAAAATCTGCTGAACGTTAAGGCTAAGAAATGAAGGCTTTAAGTTCTTCAGAGCTCAGGTTAAAGTTTGTAATTTTCAAGAAAAAAGGAAGTACAAGAAATGGAATCAGATAAAATATCTTTTTTGAAGAGGATTATATTTCTGAAGGAACAGATCACAAGGCTAAAGGTGGAATTTGCATTAGAACTTTGTTGTATATTTCTCTCTTGATGTTTAAATTTCCTGTCATTTTCCTTTTTTGTGCAAACTCTGTAACTGAGTATATTTTAACTGTTTATACATATCTTCATTGGTGCAGGTGTAATATTCCTTTTTTAAAGTCTTTATGATTTGGAGTAAGAAGTTTCTCTCTGACGCTTTTTAAAAAATTATCAATGGTTAGGGGAAAGTACACCACATCCCTGGGAGACAGATGGTAGCAGAGACAACTATCAAGGGACTCTTCCAAAGAAGGAAGCAGGACCAAGGCAACACCCAGGGGGCCTCTGAGAAGGAAGGTTCGAGGCCTCCAGAGTTCAGGCTCACAGGCTCAGCCATTCCACTAGAAGGATATAGTACTTACTATCAAGAACTGGGGCACTCCTATCATTGGTAACAGCCTTCTTCAGCCGTTTCCCTTTGGTAATATCTGACAATAAAGCATTTCGTCCTGCCTGCTCTGATTTATTCAAACCTGGCTTCTCTATGTTTGCCTGCAAAGTAAAAATACAAAATATTAGAATGAGGACAGAAGCACTTAAATCAGAGTATTTCTTCCTGAAACCAGCACTTTTTGTTTTGGTTCAGAGCTTCATGATTTCCATTAGAGCTTTATTGTTTGCACGTGCATGAAACATTTAGCTGGATCAGATTTTATACCCTTCAAATTACAACTCCGTGAGGGCTGGGTTAAATGGAGTAACTTTCAAATTCTGATTAGTATTAACAGTGCTACCTAGTGTGCCTACTCTCCATCAGCACAGCCTGGGGATAGAGAACATATATCACATCTTGTTCAATAACAATTGCTAGAGTTTTGGTATTTTAGGAAGACATCTTTAAAACTATCATCTCTTTCCACAAATCCATGCAGCCTTGAATCATAGTTATTAATTTAAAGTAGTACCAATTTAAAACTAAAGACTTATTTAAGTCAAGCTAGCTTCTAGAAAGACTTCAAGCCACAGAAGAAATTTGGCAAGCTTCACTCCCAAAAATACAGTATTGGAATGTTTTTATTTTCCTCTGCTTGAATATCTTACCATCACACAGCAAAATGTATCACTTCAGAATGCATGTTTGGAGTGAGGTTTGTCAAACAATGTTTGTGCATTTATATATGAAAAATGATATGAAAAGAGGTTGCATCAGTAATTTATTTCAAAAACAGCATTTCAAGAAAAAATTGATAAAGTAAATGGTTTGATAAAAAAAAGAAGGATGAATACACAGTAAACGATAAAGAAAATGATATCTAAGGATTCCTTCCAGCAGATACTTTTTAGCATCATGGTTGATAGGGCAGCGTCTGATCGGAATGGGACAACTCGCTGCAGCCAATCCACATGACCAATTGGCCATGGCCAATTCACCACAGCCAATTCGCCACAGGACAACTCGCCATGGCCAATTCGCCACCAGACAACTCACCGCAAAACAATTCAACAATTCAATTTAATTATTTAAAATAATTTTAAAAATATTTTAATTTTTGTCATTCCCATTTCATTTTGTCCCTCCTTTGACATCCTTTCTTTAATGATTATATTCCACAATTTCTTTGATATTAATGTAACTCTTGTTCACGGAGCATTGTCCCACAGCGAATTGTCCATGACAAGTTGTCCTATGGCGAGCTGGCTGTGAAGAGGTGTCCTAGACCTGCATTTAATGGTAGGATCACTGGCAGAGCCAGTGTGGGCATAAACTAAGCTTGGCATCAGCCATCAACATATTCAGCCCAGGTCAATGATTTACACACACCAAATTTTTGCCTTTCAGAAGGTTATAGAGAAGTATGTGGATATGAGAAATTTGCATTGTACATAGAGAAAACATTACAAAAATGAATCAGCTTGAAGAATGAAATATTTTGCACAACTATGTAGATGAATGTTGGCTGATGTATGTGGTACAGGGGAATATAGGTGAATAAACTAAATATTTAACCAATGGCTCAAACCTGAGCAGTGTGAAAGACATGGCTGAGCCATTTCCTCCCGGTAGATTAATTAATATTATGCCTAAATGTACACTCATACTCATGGTGATATTAGACCTGTGTGAGTTGGGGACATGTATGTATAACCATTTTGTACGGGGACGATGCTGTGCAGGGGATTAACAATTCAAGTGATTAGTGGCAAATATTAAATAGATCCTGTGAAGCAAAAAAGAAATGGAGGGTCCAAAAACAAATGTATTAAAGAGCATAAAAGTGGTAAAAGAAAGTCATATTGGGAATGAACTAATTACATCCTCAAAAAGGGAGAGGTGAAAATAATAATAACAAAAGTGGTACAGGGACTTGGTGGAAGGAAGGACAAAAATATGTGAAGTGAAATAATGGAATGTATTGGTGTAAACTAGATTTAATTAGATTTCTTTTCCTTTTATATCATGCCTTCAAGTTGCTTGGCTTATTATTTCTTACTCTTTTTCTGTGCTTTGGTGTACAGGTATAACGTTGCTTCTCCAGAATGAGAATACCTCTAGACTAATCAGTATTTATGAATGAGAAGCTCAGCTAATTAACTGTGGAAATTTTCTGAAGTAAAATGCATAAATGGCAGATATGTGGCCTCTAAAGATGAAATTGTATATAACAAGGGCAGCTATATAAATGTTATAAATATACTAACTAACTAACAAGAATGTAGTAAAAATAAGCCTGGCCCAGATATATATCCATCTCTGAATGTCTAGGGACTTAAATCAAAGCAGACATTCCAATTCTAATACAAACAAGGCTGTGAGGAAAATACACTTTTAAAAAATTGCTAATTTGGAAAGACATGTTCGCATAGACTTATTTTGTATAAACTAACACTTTTAAATTAGTGGATAATCTCATAGGATTTCCTGGCTTTATTTGTAAAGGAGCAAAATTGTTGATTACAATACTTTTTACTAAAACCACTTGAAGATTTTTCATCTGCCAGTTCAAACAGCTATTTCCAATTTTTCAAACTTGCAACCTATGTTTAAAATCTGCTGTGTACTGCTAGAAAATCTAAACTATATTTTCTTAACAGAAATGCCAGCCTGTAATAAAATTTAATATAAACATATGAAAATATTTGCAAGAGTAAGATGAAACAGCTTAAATTTTCTCAAATGTCTTAAAAGCTGACTCGTGTTTGTTCATAATTTAACTAAAGAAGTATATTTTACCCCTACCAACATCTCCTATCCTCGGTGTAAATCTTGTGCAATGTTCTTGCACTTGGTTGTTGTGTTAAATTTCTATTATATTTACATGATAGCAGCATTCCAATATCTCAGGGGCTTCCACAAAGAAAAGGGAGTCAACCTATTTTTCAAAACACCTGAAGGCAGGACAAGGAGCAATGGATGGAAACTAATCAAGGAGAGAAGCACCTAGAACTAAGGAGAAATTTCCTAACAGTTAGAACAATTAATCAGAGGAACAACTTACCTCCAGAAATTGTGAATGCTCCAACACTCGAAGTTTTTAAGAGGAGATTGGGTAGCCTCTTGTCTGAAATGGTATAGATCTTCCTGCCTAAGCAGGAGGTTCAACTACTGTGCAACTGATTACATGCCCTGTTGTTGATTATTTTGTAAATCAGTAAATCACCCCAGCAACCCTTTACATGCTCTGAATATTTTAAACATACCCACCAGACAAAAGAGGTTGTGGATGCCTGACTGAGTACATTTTACAAACCTAGCCAATTGTTTAACAAGTTCAGCAAAACACGTTTAAGCAAACCATAGTATCCCGTTTCATAGGTAAACAGATAAATGACAATGGAGAAGTAGTGGGTGAATTTGTCGAATATGTTCACTCCTGCAAAACATACTCCAGATGTTTAGCAACTACCTTAAACGCTGCTCCAGAGAGACATGGAACTTATTACAGAGGTGCTGAATCTATCTCTATGGGAAACACTGGGCTAGTCCCAATTCCATGCCTCCATTTGTAAAGTTGCCTCTTTGTTGACTTCCATAAATGTAGCATGATTTTAGCTAACTTGGGAGTAGTAGGGGATATTTTTGGTCCTTTCCCAAAAAGTGCCATTGTAATTCATCCTGTATATATACTTTATTTTAATCATCACATGGCTGAGCAGATTGGCTAAGCCAGGCTTTTTTCCCAACAAAGCTTTGATTTGCCTATCATATTTGTTTGTTTAACAAACAAAACATTCCATTGCAATAGTGGCAAATATCCATTCCATGTCAGGATGTATGAACCCGGTTAGGAATAATCTAAGGTCTACATCATAGTAGTACATCACATCTTTTTTAATTCTATGTCCTTCTATATAAATCCACAACAGAAGATCTAGCTAAGGTCACAGCAACCTCCGTGAGAATAGCTGGGCTAAGTGAGTGAGAGAGAGAAAGCACAACTGGCCCAAAGTCACCCAATCAGCATCCATGGATGATTTAAATCTTTAACTATAACCCCACAGTCTCACTGTAAATCAGTATAACTCAAGACAGCACACTTTTATGACTAGACTTTGATCCTCAAAGGCACCTGATATTGCCTCCAGGAGATGCTCCAACACTGGAGGTTTTTAAGAAATTGGACAACCGTTTGTCTTAAATGGTACAGGGTTTGGTGCTGGAGCAGGGGGTTGGATTAGAAGTCTTCCAAGGTCACTTCCCTTCCAACTCTGTTACTCTGTTACTCTGATATGCATGATAGTTTAAACCTTAATAATGTTATTTATCTTAACAAGTTTTTCAGAAAGCACAAAAAAGAACAAAAACCTAAAAGAGAACCATATGAAAAACAATAAAAAAAACAGCCAACCGAACAAACAACAAAGCCAACAGAAAAGGAAAATCTAGTCTAAAACATGCTTTATTTTCACAGGGCAAGCTAGGATGATCAAGTTTCATCTCTCTTCCATTAATTTTTTTTAAAAATTGCAACTTACCTGTGAAAATGTTGGCGGAGGGGGTGGAGCTGGAGGAGGCGGAACAGGCATCTTCTAGACGTCAATCTCACCTTCGTTGCAATGAAACCTATTGGGGGAATACAAATAACCTATATGGTTACATATTTGGTCTAGTGGTTAAAGCATCAGGCTAGAAAGAGGAGTGTGAGTTCTAGTCCACTTTAAACATGAGAGCCGGCTGGGTGACCATGAACCAGACACTGTAAAAATAATGGTGGGATAAAAATCAATTAATAAAATGTTATTCATAGGCAACTATTACAGCCCCTCTTTTCTCCATTATAATTTATAATAAATTTGTTGTTTTAGAGAGCAAAAGATCTCGCTTGACTGAAAATCCAGTCAAACTATTTTGATTTTTAATTCAAAGAAATGGGATGTTCTGAAACAGAGAAAGCTAAGATAAAGGCAGACATCTTTGCATGCCAATGTTTCAAGGAGCAAGTTCTAGGCCGTCTATCCTATTTGGACCAAGGTATCTACTATGGCATGGCCAGGGGAGAGATCTAGATTCAAAAATCTCCATTTAGCTATAATGCTTGTGTAGATCAGTCTCAAATTGTCAGTCTAATCTACTTCACAAGTTTGTCATAAAAGATAAAATTCAGAGAAAGGAGGAACAGTAATGTGGATCATCCAATGTTCCTTGAAGGGAAAAAAAAGATAAGAACCATCCAAAACTCCTACGTGCTATAGAATCAAGGAAGTAAACAAAAAACAACAAGCTTAAAAGCAATTTCATTCTTTTTATTATTCCTCCACCAGCATGCTTAAGAACTAGATGACCTAACTTTCAGCGCTAACTTTCAGCTAGTAACTTACTACCAAAGAAAAGTCAGAGCACCTCAGACATGTAAAAGTTTTAGAAAGAGAAGAGATTTTGGAATGAAGACACATGAGAGTTCATATTCAGTCTTTTATAATAATAATAATAATGTCTTAATGGTAGCGTGTTTTTTGTAATCACTGTTTTCATGGTTTTACTGCACAAGTTTTGTGAGATAGGAGCATATAAATATGATAAATAATATTCCAAAAGATTCCTTCTTGGGGAATGGATGGAAGATATACATGCATTAAATGTTTCCAACACTGAATATTGAGGAACAGGCTGTAGTTTATTCCCAAAATATTTTAAGTTGCAGAAAGTAAATTTGATTTACAACTTGAAAAGTAGAAAGTTTGGTGTCAGGGCTGTAAATAAAACATGGCCCAGATCAGTGTTTCTGAACCTCAGCAACTTTAAGATTTGTGGACTTCAATTCCCAGAATTCTCCATGCTAGCTGAGGAATTCTGGGAGTTGAAGTCCACACATCTTAAAAATGTCGAGGTTCAGAAACATTGACTTAGGTAATATTAAGCAAATCATCCTCTTCTTTGGGGACTAGCCAAAAGGAACAAGTAAACAAGACTTTCAGTCCAACACCAAGGTATTTTGAACTGTTATTAGGAAGTGTGGTAAGGGAAAGAAATGAATAATTTCTCTTGGCTCCATCTTGTAGCTGCTCCCTACATTATTCTTATGGCTAATACAGCATGGAGAAGCTTTCAGGTTCCAAAAAGTACTTCTCTGAAAGGAAATGAATGATGGTGGTGGTGAGGAATGCCATCTATCAACCCTGTCATCCTATTGCTAAGATTTAGTCAGCATTTGATCAATACAAAATGTAATATTATCTATCTGTTCTATATTCTCTTTCCTAAAGACAATCAACCGAAAACATTTTAATCATTCTTATACTAAAACACTTCCATCAATTAGTATCAGCTGAAGTTGTCAGTATTTTAGCATTATACGTTTTGCTATCAATCTTCTCTTTAGAAAAAAAAAAGCTGTTTTTTTCTGCAACCATTTTATGCCTAAATGTGAAAACTGCAAAGTCTAAAGTTAAATCTGTTTCACTTCCTGTTAATAGAAGAAATAGCTCTTGCAGCAAACCACAATTTTCTTATTAACTACAAGTTTCAGGGTGTTTTTTCTTTCCATAGCTGCAATAGTTTGTTGAATTCATATCCTATAGCCAACAAATCCTGAGAAAATATTTATAGCCATTCAAATATGTATTTTTTATATTCTGAGGTGGTAGCGGATTATATAATGCAGTAAGCAGAAACATATCAGATTAATTATGCCTAGAATTCCTATGAGGATTAAACAAACCATATTTAATTTTCTTAACATACATTTTAAATACATAAATAATTTTAATGAATGTTAAACATTCATCATGTACCAGTAGCTTCAAGCACAAACTTCTGTAGACTACCCAAATGTCCATTTAGCATTTTGTTTAATGTAGGAGGTATTTTGAAAACAGAAATGGTATTAAGCATAATATAATTTATATTGACCAAGCATCCAGATCTCCCTGGCTTTGACAAGTTCTATTTCTCAAATCAGACAATTTATATAAATTATGTCACTAGGTTTAATTTATTATGTGATTACATAATGATGCAAATGATGTCAATTGATCCAAATAATATACATTCATATTTAACAAACACCCCCTGCCCTCAAATAACCTGTAACTGCATATGAAATTTCACTGTACTGTTTTTAGACAGCAACACAAAATTACAGTCTTTGTCCCCACAGCTTCATTTCCTTTCTTGGATCTTTGGTGGTTGCAACAACACTGGCAGCAATCTTTATATGTAGCATAATTAAAAATACACAAGTTTAAAATAATATAAAACAATATAATCTGTAGCATATGCCTTATTAAAAATAGCTCTCCTACTTCTAAAACCCTTTCAACCTGATAGGCCCAAGACCTGTCACAACAGAACTTCTCAGACCTCAGACTTCTATGAAAAATTAGTAAAACAAAAACTAAAGGTAGTCCTTGTTTAGTGACAACAATTGGAACTGGCAATTTGGTCCTTAAGTGAAGCAATTATTAAGTGAAACCAAAACTGTGTGCTTGTGTTGTTACTTCACCTTTCCTTTGCTTTACAGACCAGACCTGAAAAAAGTCATAATTACAAGGATTAGTTGTAAAGTTACTTTTTCCATCACCGCTGAACTGCAAATGACCACTACATAAGGCAGTTGTTAAACAAGAACTACTTGTACAGGCAGTATCACAGGTGCATGTAAGATCAGCAATGATGTTGTATTGAAAATCTTGAATGGTCACTTAATTTTTTAAGACCAAACTTTTCAAATACCTTAAGCTAGGCTAGTTGGATGACCAAATGCCGAAATGTCCATTAGATGACAGCAAAGATTACCCAAACAATTCTTAACTCTTTGTCACCATCAAAGACTGTATCTATTTTGCAGTACAGTAAGATAGCCTACAAACATCTTTCTAGCATACTGTACTTACAAATCCTTTTGCAATTCCTTTGCAATCAGGACTAGGATCCCTGACCCAGAATTACAGGGCATGTAGATGATATGTACCCAATAGGCTATTTTAAACCGGTCATTTAAAAAATAAAGCTTAAATTTAGACAAAAGACAGAAGTGGAGAACTCACTGCAGTTATTCATTTCCTGAATGATTAGCCTCTAAATAGAAAAAGAGGAATATTGACAAGGATAATATAAAATTTGGAAGTGAGAAGAGGAGGAATGAGAATTAAATCAGTAGTTTAAGACTAGTCCTCAGCTTATGACCACAACTGAGTCCAAAATTTATGTTGTTAAATGAGAAATTTGTTAAGTGAGTTTGCTCCACTTTATGACTTTGCTCTCCTCATTTGTTAAGTGAATCACTGCAGTTCTTAAATTGGTCACACAGGTGTTAAGTGAATCTGGCTTCCCCATTGACATTGCAAAAGGGGATTGCCAAGCCTCTGTATGTAAATCATATGACCATGGGGATTCTGCAAAGGTCATAAGTGAAAAGTGTGAAAAATGGTCATAAGTCACTTTTTTCAGTGCTGTTGTAACTTTGAATGATCACTAAATGAACTATTGTAAGTTGAGGACTACCTGTATTCTCCTAAAGCAGAAGTCTCCAAACTTGGCAACTTTAAGACTTATGGACTTCCCCTGTCCTAAACGCTCACATTTTTGGTCTCAGGCATAATAAATTGAAAAGCAAGCTTGTAGGACAACTGAAGCTGAGCAGTATGCAAATACTCACACTCGGAAAGAAATAAAATAATAATATTGAAGAACCAGATTATTTAAAGAACACAAACAAGTGTGTTTGTCTGTTTAAAAAGCGGAAATTGGTAAAATAAAATAAACAGTTAAAAAAAAACAGGAAAAGACAGATTAGGGGATACATTTTTGAAAGTTAGGATAATCTGGAGATGTGATGATTTGGGACAGGGTCAAAAAAGGCAACATGGGGTAATGCACACAGAAAACCATCACAGCTTCAATTATGTGGTCGTGGCTGGCAGAGAAGATTGACCATGCAGTTAACATGGCCAGCCTTGACTTTGAGTGTAGAATCCACTTAATGTCACTACTTCAGTCTGTAAATTATGGTTTATAGCATAGCATTATTTGGCTTGTTCAACAAACCATGGTCAAGACAAACAATGGCTTTCTGTGAAGCCACCCACCTACATGCAATCTGCCTCTCTTTCTCACTCTCTGTTCCTAATCTTGTGTTTGGGGGTGTTTGGGTAAGAATATAATGCATAGGACAAAGGGAGAATAAAAAGGCAAAAAGATATGTGTTATATACCCACATACATACACATAATGAAACTCCTTTGCCTGTCAAAATCTCCTTATCAATCTTAGAAAAGATAGACATGCTTGCTTACAGATATTCTAACTAAACCAAGAACTTTCTAGCTGCCTATGTGACACCTCTTTTATCTCTGGCAAGATCAAAAATTTAACCTTGAGGGGGGAAAAGTGCAAAATTTAATCATGGTTAGTGGGTGATGTAATAGCCAAATACTTGAAGGGCTGTCACAGAGAAGAAGGAATCTATTTTCTAAAGCACTCAAAGATAGGACAAGAAGCAATGGGGGGAAGCCAGTCAGTGAAAGATCCAACCTAAAATTAAGGAGAAACTTCCCGAAAATGAAAACAATTAATCAATGGAAAAGCTTGCCTCCTGGAGTAGTGGGTGCTCCATCGATGGTGGTTTTCAAGAAAAGATTGGATAATCATTTGCCTGGGATGGAATAAGGACCTGTCTTGGGGAGGGGATTGGACTAGAACAGGGGTCGCCAACCTTTTGGACCTCAGGGACCACCAAACTCATAATTTTAAATCCTGAGGACCACTAATATGAATTTTGACTGACAGTGGCTTGCTGACATTGGTGGGAAAGTTGGTCCCATATTCCAGAGCTGCAGTAGTCACAGGACTGGCCCTTTGGTCATCCCAGAGCAGCTCCTCCTCCACCCGGGTGCACCGGCCTGCCATGGACTGGAGGAGCTGCTCTGGGATGACCAAAGGGCCAGTCCTGTGACTACTGCAGCTCTTGAATATGGAACCGACTTTCCCACCAACGTCAGCAAGCCACCCCAGGGCGGATTTTTCTCCCCCACCGTTGGTCTTACCTTCCAGTTCCAGCTCGCGTGGCTCTACTCAAGGTAAGGTTTGCGCTCAGCCGAAGGGTGGGGGCCATGTGGGTGGCACAGCCTTGTGTTCCCACGCAGCCTGGATTAATTGCTTTGGGGGGAGTGCTTTGGGGGGACATTTCTCTGAGGACCACCAAGATTTTCTCGCGGACCACCAGTGGTCACCAGCCCACCAGTTAGCGACCACTGATCCAGGTCATGGTTGCCCCAAAGGTGCTTTAAAAATCAAAGATCCGCTGATTTTTCAATGAAGTCCAGTTGCCTTTTTAAAAGGCAGTTGTGGAAAGCCACCGTGAGTAGTGCCGTGGACTCTCTTCGAATCTTTAAAGTCCCACAGCAAGTAGGGCTGCCAATTCAGCCAAGCAGCACAATCTTTGGGGTGCAGAACCTACTCAGACCCCCAACAGTCATAGGCAACAGCTTAAGGCTGCTAACTGATTTCAAGCTCCACTGATATAACTCATTTCCTAGGTGTCTTGGGATGAAGACTACACACTAATGTTGTAGTTACTAAAATCTGAATTCATATTAACTGCATAAATCTACTCATCCACCCACAACTCAGGAAGTATGTAGGTAGAATTCAATTTACATGAAAAATGCATATTTCACTCATCGGAGGAAGGGTAGCGGCATCCAGCCATATAATCTCACACTTCTTGGCATGGCCTTGCAAAGGGGAAGTGGGACTTAAACCACCTTTGGAAAACAATTCTGAAAAGTGTTTTCAGTTGCAAGAGCACTGAGTGGTAGATAGAAGAGAAGCAACAGAATTGAAGCCTATATATAATCTGGCCAAAATCACAAAACTGTGTCTCACTTATTTTGGTCATGTCATGAGGGGGGGGAATCCACTGGAGAAAGCAATTATGTTTGGAAGAGTTACAGGTAAAAGGAAACCAGGTCTCAGCCGCTGGTCTGGATACTCGTAGATAGAAATATGAGTCAGCAAACTGTAAGGTTTGAAATTCCTTTATTCTTCTACGCACACAGCATTTGGCAAGAACGGATTAAATCCGAACCAGATTAACGCTGGGAGCGTTTGCCTTCCAGTGTATTTTATTCCTTTACCTCACCCACCTAATCGCTTCTAACACCGCCCTATGCTCATTTCCCAATTACCCTTTCCTATTATATCTAACTTTGAAACCTTGTATCCTAATGCGCCTGCTTTCTTATGACCAATCCCCTTTCCCCAGCCTGCAGTATACACAATTCCCACCCCCTCCAGGAGTTCATGCCGACAGCAACGCTTAGAGGCGATTTAGGATTCCTACCGCAGGGATTTCCCCCCCAGCTGTCTCCTCCCAGCCGTGTCTTGCTCCTTGGCAGCCGAATCATAGATAATGTCAGGGACTTCCCCATCCAGTCATCATCGGCAACGGATTAACGTCAGGGCTTCCCCACCCAGCCGTCGCTTCTCAGCTGTCGCCTGTCAGGTGATTCAGTGACGTCATATGAGAGCGTCGATCCTTCTGGGATCTAAGACGCCACAGTTGTCAGATGCCGATATGGATGGAGCCTGACACCAGGCCATCAAAGATAACATCAAAGCTGACATCAGCCAAAGCATACAACAACTGAAAGAAGTGGTGCAAGATCGGAAAATGTGGAGAGACTTGGCCCACAGAATCGCCAAGAGCCGGACACGACGGAATGGATAACATCATAGTCATCATCAAAATCATCATATCTGGCCTCTATCCTACATTCAGGGCTAGAAGATTTAGATATAGTTCACTACTTTCTAAACTAATTACATATTGTGTTTAACTATGAGTAGTCCTCAACTTATGACCACAATTGACCCCAAAATGTCTGTCGTTATGTGAAGCATTTATTAAGTGAGTTTTGTCCCATTTTACGGCATTTCTTGCCACAATTGAATCACTGCAGTTAATGAGTTAGTACCACAGTTGTTAAAGTGAATCTGGTTTCCCCATTGACTTTGCTTGTCAGAAGGTCACAAAAGGGGATCACGTGACCTTGGGACACAGCAACCGTCATAAGTATGACCCAGTTGCCAAGCATCTGAATTTTGATCACATGATCATGGGGCTGCTAAGGTAAAAGTAAAGGTTCCCCTGCACATGCGTGCTAGTTGTTTCCGGCTCTAGGGGTTGGTCCTCATCTCCATTTCTAAGCTGAAGAGCCAGTGCTGTTCAAAGATGTCACTGTGGTCATGTGGCCAGCATGACTAAACATCGAAGACATACAGAGCACTGTTACCTTTCCACCAAAGTGGTCCCTATTTTTCTACTTGCATTTTTTACCATTTTGCCACAAAATGGCAGCAATACATTGTTAATATATTTGCTGTCATGTAATAGTCATCTGGATTTTTGTAGCACAAATACATATAGTCTTTGACTTACAAAGTTAGCTTAGCCACCGGACAACTTCCGGTTTGAAGGGCTTCGGCGACAGACAGGAATCCACGATTGTGCACGGTTTCTGCCTGGGCTCGCCGCTGGAGCGCCCCGAGCCAGCTGGTTTCAGGGCTAAGCCACCCCCATAGAGGTGGTGAAGAAGGGGGAGACCGCCAGCAGGATCGAGGAGAGCCGCATCTCTCCTCCTCAGCTGGCCATTACTCCCTTTCCCGAAGGCGGTAGGAGAGGTGGTCAGAAATGGCCACCTCAAAGAAGAACTCAACCAGAAAAGAACATGCAGGAGGAAGATAAGAAGTAAAAGTTTTGGCTCACTGGGCTAAGTTGAAAAAGCAATAACTAAGGTAACCCCTGGAATTTAAGTTTTACAAGAAATAATATCGCTCCCAAAGAAGAGTCGGAAGCAGCGAAAGAAAGTGAAAAAGGAAAGGTTTGGCCCCCTTTTTTTTTCTTCTCTCTCCTTCCTTATATTGACAATTAAGAATAAGAAATTGGAAAAATCCGCTTTGGCATCAATAGGCAATTAAGCTGAAAATATAACTAAATGCCAAAGGGACAATAAAGATTTCTGGACATTAAAAACTTTTTCTTCTATAAGCAGGAAGGGAGAGAAAAAGAATAAGGGCAGGATCTGGAAGAGGGAGGAGACTGCCTGGACTTTAAAAGAATCTAAAGTAAAATTTCAATAAGACTTCTAAAAGATACATTTTAACTGAAACTTTGCAACTAAATAGTAACCCCAGGAAGAGAAAGTGGGGAAAAAAAGAAAGAGCAAAAAGAAACAGCTTGTGTGTATTTGGATTACTTGGTGACTTTTGGATTTTTGGTTATTATATTTGAATGACTAAAATCAATCGCGTGGTTGTTTAAAAATTTCTACAATGGCATCACTTTTGGATGAATTGAAAATGGAACTTAAAAAGTACAAAGAAGATGCACAAGAAGGGAAGGGTTCTTTAACTTCGTTTTTGAATTCTTAGAAATGGAGATTTGGAACTATGAGAAACAACAAGAAAAGACTGCAAAACAAGAAGACTGGGACAAAGAAGCCATCTTTAATGAACAAGTAACTCTATGTGGGGAAGAAAAGGGAAAGGGGGGAAAGAGGATGGAGAATTTAAGACTTAAAAAAACAACCAAAGAAAAGAAAAATAATTCGAAAAATAAGTGTAATACTGGAAAGCAACAGAAGAGGGAAATAGAGGTAGAGAAACAAAGGGGTAAAAAGGGGAGAGAAGAAGAGAGGGAAGAAGGAAAGGAAAAGAAGTTACAAAGGTCCAGAGCAAGATATAAAGAAACTGGACCTATTTAGAGATAATGGGTGAAAATCTAACTGAAAGGGGGATTCTGTAAAGGTACATGAGATTGTGTTGTTATATTTGTAATAGAAATAACTTTAGAAAATTGGAAACAACGTATGATTAAAATGAGGGATAAAATAGTTAGTGTAATTTAGTGAAATGTTTGTTAATAAAAAAAGTGAAATAAAATAAATGAGAAAATTGAATTAGGAAGGAATGGGAACTTTAATTAGTCAATGATTTATAAAATATAAGTGAAGAGGGGTGGAATTGACTATGGAAAGTTTATAATTGTTCCCATAGAAGTATGATATTTAATTGAAAAGTAACGTGAAAAATGTTAAGACTTTAATGAATATTAATATTAATGATAGAATTGAATTGGAATGGAATGTTGTTTTAATTATATACATTTATAATTTTTTCTTTTTTCTTTTTTAAGAATACTTTGTGTAGTTTAAGAATGTACCAAGCAGAATCCGAATGGAAGTTATGTATTATATTGAGTGTTAAAACTTTAGGGGAAAGATATAAAGGCGTCATACTCCAATCAGTAACTACAGGATAAATTTTGTTTAATGAGAAAAGATAATAGACAATTGAAACAGGACAGACAAAAAATATAAATATAATGATTTGAATTGAGATGAAATAAATAAAATAAAATTGAGGAAATTAAAAGAGGGGAGAAGCCATGTAGAAAATGTAAAATAGTAATAAGATATGGAATAGAATATAAAAATGAGCATGAACCTGAATTTGTGTCTGTACGAAGAAATGTAACCCGGGATTATGCTGCTTTCAAAAAAGATGTTTTAATTGTGTTTTCTTTTTGTGAAAACTCAAATAAAATTTACAAAAAAAAAAAGTTAGCTTAGCCACTGTTCGAAGTTACACTGAAAACAATGACTTATGACCATTTTTCACACTTATGACCCTTGCAGGATCCCAATGGTTAAGATGCTGGATTAGGAGTAGGTAGATCTAGGATCTAATCTTCCCTTAGGCATGAAAGCCAGCTGGGTGACCTTGGGCCAGTCACTCTCTTCCAGGTAAGACTAGGAGGTCAAAAAACAACAACATAATAAATCATGTCAATGTTAATCCTTCTGCAAAGGTGACCAATGGACCTGACCAGGAAGTAATCAGGACTCAAGACTGATTCAAAGGCACTAAAAGTAGTTTGATTTCTTGTCTAATCATGAGTGACAATCAAATGTTAAGATTATTTAACCAGACAGTAAGAATTATTTTAAGAGATGGAAATTCATCTGTTAAAAATAAGAAACCTTCTCAAGAAGGATTGTGTGATACTTTGGATTCTATTCCAAAACCATTTTTCAGAGTGCTAGGGAGGGTGAATTTAGCAGCTGCCTGCAACTCCTTAAAGCCACTATGACTTCTCTTGGTAGCTACCATGAAATCACAGAAAAAGATGCAGGTGCCTTAAAGAATTGAGCTCCTTTTGCACTTCTGCCCCACTCTGAAGCACCTATGGGAAAGAGAATTTGAAACCCTACACATACCTATTATGTCTAGGCCACTGTTTTGTTGATATTCTATACATTTATTTACTGGAAGTCAACATCAATACATTAAGTCAGATTTCCTTCTTTAACAGGCATTGATATGATTGCCCTATTAATCTCAAACATGAGAGTGAAAGCAGTTTTTGCAATTTGTGTTTCCTCATCCATCCATCCCCCCCCCCTCCCCCCATTTCCTGGTAGAGGAAATTTTTCAAGATGTACATTTCCTGGGTTTGCATGACACACTAAACCGCAATGTAGCCAAACAGATTTAAGCCCTAAACGTACCTTTAAACTTAACTCACATGATTTAGGGCTCCGTATGTTGTGTATATCCAGAATATAGAGTAACGGAGTAAATCCCAGTTAACTGTTCAAGAGCCCCTTTGTACAACTAAATGGATCCTAGAAATATCAGGCTAGCAAAATATTATCATACAGTATTTAATCTCCCAAGTCTTGAGAGAATCGACAGTGGTATCTATAATGGGCTGTGAGAAAAACCTTGGGAGAAAGGAGGAAGAGCTGTACCCTAAACAATGGATAGGTAAGGACAGGGGTGTCAAACTCGATTTCATTGTGTTTGACCTCAGAGGGGCTGGGGGAGTTGTGTGGGTATGGCCAGGGGCATGGCCAGCTCAATATTACTCATGTCTGGGGGGCCTGAGATGCTTCCCTGTTTTTGGATGGGACGGCGTCCTGCAGTGCTCTGCCAATGAAAATGGGTGCGGGAGCCCCCAAGCACCATTTTCGCTGGCAGGGGCACTGTGGGCTGGTCTTTTGCTGTTTCTAGGGTGGCGCTGTAGGCCAGATCTAAGCACCCCATTGCCCAAATTCAGCCCAAGGGCCTTGAGTTTGATATCCCTGGATTAGGGTATCACAGTCCACAGGAAAAAAAAATGGGAGTGGAAAAAGCAACTCACAAGGAATCCTCTCTAGTTGTCTGGAAAGTAAAGGTAAGGGAGGGGAGAACTGCAAGATTATGTGACTATAACCTTACAATAAAGGTAGTGTAGTATTCAATGGTTTTGATTGCCTGTCTGATTATCTCCAAGGGCTGACATTATCAATTTGGGCATTATCAAGTTGGTCTGTCCAATCCGGCCCGCCCCTTTGCAAAGGCAAAGTTTGCAGGCGGGAGCGTCTTCCTGCCGAGGAGCGGGAAGGATTCCACCCGGTGGGCGGGCGGGCTGCTTGGAGCGGGCTGCTTGGAGCCACCTAACAGTTCATTTAGAGACCGTTCAATGTTACAACGGCATTGAGAAATGTGACTTACGGGTGTTTTTCACAGTTATGTGATCAAAATTCAGATGCTCGGCAACTGATTCACCTTTATGGTGGTTGCAGGGTCCTCCGGGGTCACGTGGTCCCACTTTGCGACCTTCACACAAGGAAAGTCAACGGGGAAGCTGGATTCACATCTCAGTTGTGTTACTAACTTAACAGCTGCAGTGATTCACTTTTAACAACAGGAAAAGTGACTAGAAAAGTCGGAAAATGGAGCAAAACTCACTCAACAGAAGTCTCACTTAACAACAGAAATTCTGGGCTCAATTGTGACCATAAGTCAAGTTTTATCTCCCTCCGTCACTGTAATGTAATGTTTGGATGACCTTGGGAAATGAGGGGAAGAGATGCTGCCTAGGAAACAAATAGGCAAGAGGGGCAGAAGCCCCCAGTGGCTTAACAGAAAAGCAACCTAAAGTTGCTTTTTTCAAGGGGCAACTGGACTTTCTGGTTTTTCGTTGAAGATGTTTTGCTTCTCATCCAAGAAGCTTCTCCAGCTCTGATTGGATGGTGGGAAATGGAAGGATTTATACTCCTTGTAGACAGCTGGTCATTTGCATTCTTTTAGCGGGTCGTTAAGGTCACCTGGAGGTTTATTTGTGTCATCAGGGTCCACCTGAGTGGTACAAACTGGTGTGGAACCTTCTTGGAACTGTTCGAAGGCCATCTGTGTCAAAATTGAACGGCCCTCTCTCAACAGAGAGGGAAGGATACACATCATCCATCTCCAATCTACAACAAAGTCCTTTCGACAGTTCAGCCGTCTGCAAGGAGTATAAATCCTTCTATTTCCCACCATCCAGTCAGAGCTGAAGAAGCTTCTTGGATCAGAAGCGAAACGTCTTCAAAGAAAAACAGAAAGTCCAGTTGCCTCTTGAAAAAAACACCTTTGGGGCAACCATGGCCTGGATGACTGAAAAGCTCCATAGACACTTAACAGAGAAAGAAACTTAGGAAGGGCCTGCCCTAATAGATCAAGCAATTAAATAATTATGTTAGAACCAGTCAAACCAATACAGAAGATTTAAGGTTTCGATTTTTCTGAATTCTGCAGCTGGCAAGCTATTCCCAAAAGCAAGGGACAGAGAACGAGCCTGTACACACAGCTTTCTTCCCAGAACACAGCAATGTAGGATAGTTCTCCGTTAGCCAAAGTTTCCCAATTCATCTGAATTAAGGGATAATGATCATGAAATGGGTTTAAAAATCACAGGGCATTAAACCCCTTTAAACTGAGGTTAAATTCCCTAGATCATTCCAAGGGTGGCAATGACAGGCTACCTGTATAATTGATTGAAAAAGTCCTATATTGATAGGTGAGCCTTTATAAACTAGACAGAGAAGTAGCTATGGACAGACACAGATAAAAAAAAGCTTATCAGCAGGTCTGTTATATTCAATCAAATTGTTATTATATCTTAGCTTGGAACGTTGGCTTCATATCACAGTAATCCAGAGTGCACTTTATTTCCTAAAGAAGTTGTGCAAACCAAAACACAACAATGTTTGTAAATCATGATTTTTTTTTTCTTGTTATATTATCTGAACTCAACCAATTCTTCTTTATTCAGGAAATCATTGTTAAACAAATCATACCTAAACTTGAGCTTTGAACTAAGAAATAGTTATGCATAGACATCAGTGGTGGCTGCTACTGGATCGGACCGGTTCTGCAGAACCGGTAATTAAAAAAAAAGTCTCCAATGATCAGCTGAGAGGACAATCAACTGACAGAAGAAAGAAGAGAAAAGTGCAGGATTGGCCCTCCCACCTGCACTTTTTCTCTTCTTTCTCCTCTCAGCTGATTGGCGCTACAGGCTTCAGCTGGTGTGGGAAAAGCTGCACTTTTCTCTTCTTTCTCCTCTCAGCTGATTGGCGCTACAGGCTTCAGCTGTGTGGGAAAAGCTGCACTTTTCTCCTCTTCCTCCTCTCGGCTGATTGGCGCTACAGGCTTCAGCTGGTGTGGGAAAAGCTGCACTTTTCTCTTCTTTCTCCTCTCGGCTGATTGGCGCTACAGGCTTCAGCTGGTGTGGGAAAAGCTGCACTTTTCTCCTCTTCCTCCTCTCGGCTGATTGGCGCTACAGGCTTCAGCTGGTGTGGGAAAAGCTGCACTTTTTCTTCTTTCTTCTCGGCTGATTGGCGCTACAGGCTTCAGCTGGTGTGGGAAAAGCTGCACTTTTCTCCTCTTCCTCCTCTCGGCTGATTGGCGCTACAGGCTTCAGCTGGTGTGGGAAAAGCTGCACTTTTCTCTTCTTCCTCCTCTCGGCTGATTGGTGCTACAGGCTTCAGCTGGTGTGGGAAAAGCTGCGTGCGCATGTTAGGTGCCCGTGCATCCATGCACGATCATTGAACCGGTAGTGAAACAGGTAGGATCCCACTGCTGATAAGACATGTGTGCACATGTGGGCAAACATACACATACACACATTCCACTTGGATTTAAATTGTGAAAAGTTTTCAGATTGTTTTCATAGACTGCATACCTTCAGTTCAATTCAGAAAAAAATATATAATAAAAGAACATATGTTTGGAGCCATATTGACAGTGCCTTCCCCAAAGGAAGTAGAAATATTTTAGCAAGCATACTTGTTTCCTGTATAGATTAAGCACTTGCTACAATAAAGTTAGACATTACATTTTATTTATGTTCTCTGCTAATCTGTCTAGTCTCATTACATAGCAATGTTGCTGGTGGAGGGAAAAACATTTTGGCTATATTAAAAAACAGAAGTATGTTCATTTTCTGATTTCATTTCAGCTTTAATAAATGGAAAGTCTGGTTTCCAAAGATTTTGGAAAACCTTCTTTCTTGCCAGAATAAAATTGAAATCCCAATAGCTCTAACATGCTATGCCCATGTAACTATGCAAGGTTTATAAATTTCATACCAGCTCCTACTTCACAAAAGAAATAATTCTAAACCAGGTCATAACATCCTTTCATTACATCCATCCTGTAGATGTTGATGTACAGTAGTCAACCAAAATCGCTTCTTATTTCTTACTCAATTTGTAAGTCTAATGTGAAAACCTCACATAACTTTTAACCAGAGGACAAGCCAAAAGAACTACGATGCCCCTAGTTAACCTAGTCTGGATGAAGGAAAGCATAAGCCACGTGTGAACTGTTGCCAAGATAACTTCACAAACAGGTCCATGCAGTCAGCAAGAGTCAAGCTCCAGCCAAATTTTTTTTTTAGATAGCCTAGCATTCAAAAGAGAAAGCAAAATAATATGCAGGCATGAAAACAACTGAGCCAAAGATGTATATTTTTCATCGTCCATGCAGAATCTGCTTTTGAAAAGATCAGCGAAGACAACTGTGAATGTGTAGAATATACCAGTGAAGGCAAATCTTGTACAGATCCATAGGTGGGGAAAATCTCTATAGAAACTTATGTTCAGGTAGAAAACCAGAAGGAATTAATGGAAGAGCAATTCCTAAAGCAGACTGGTAGGTACAAAACACATCTTTAAACTATGACCTGAAGTAACTTTTGCAGAGAAATCAAGTGTGCTAAAAACTGAGTGGCTTTTGTTCATGAACAGATACAGGTGACTGGGTATTTTTTAAGTTTCAAAGCACAAGCTCCTCCTCCCACCCAAACCAATAAGGCATTTTTCACCACTAATCAGGTTAGGTTGAATTGCTGGCAATTAGAAGTTCTGCAGCGACTGAAGCGGTATAAATTCTCCATTTCCATACCTTATGGGGAGAGACTGAAAGAACCAACTATCAGGCACATCCACATTGGACCCTTAAATTGTTACAATTCTGCCCTAATGATGGCTGGACTCTAAACATTAAACCAGCTTACAAAATTATTTCAGATTGGGCTGCTTAACCAGCAGGCTTGCACTACAGCCCTCCACTAAAATTCCCCCTGCTGTTCTGCCTTCCCAAATTTTGTGATAAGAAAGCAATCCTAACCCAACCTGTGCATCTGTAAGTTTTGTACATATATCCTCTTGAGAAACAGTTTGCATTTAAAGATTTAAGCATTTTTAAAGTGGTGATGCAGGATGGCAAACATCCCATTCCCTTCCCTTGGGTGAAGGGAAATTCCTGCCACTACGTACAATGCATAGTTTTCCTAGAAGAAATTAAAACACAGCAAAAGAAATTAGAATACAGTTTGAGCTACCAGAAGCTGGAAAATACCAATGAAATATGGTGCAAGAAAATACAGCTTGAGGTGCAAACGGGACAAGTAAAAGACAGTATCATCCATTCTTCTCTTCCAGGAAACATTGGTGGCCCACGCTCACGACAGGGAATCCAAACAGTGTAGATATGCACAGAATTTAGCTAGAAAAGATAACTCTTATGGGTGACATAAGATACAACATTTGTCACATGCAGAAATTGAAAAAGCTTTTCTCAAACGCCTCAGATGGCATGACTAGATTTAGTAAACTTCAAATTCAGAAAAATACCAGTTTTCAGTTGAACAGAAGGAACTTCTTAAGAATAAAGGAAGTTGCATAATACAGAGTCCTCAACTTACAACAGTTCACTTAATGACCTTTTGAAGTTACAACAGCACCAAAAAAAGTGACATATGGCCGTTTTTCACACTTACAACCATTGCAGCATCCTTATGATCATGTGATCAAAATTCAGACGCTTGGCAACTGACTCATATTTGTGACGTTTGCATTGTCTTTGGGTCATGCCTTTTGAGACCTTCTGACAAGCAAATTCAATGGGGGAAGCCAGGTTCCCTTAATAACCCTGTTAGCTAATTTAACAACTGCCGTGGCTCACTTAACAACTGTGACAAGAAAGGTCGTAAAATGGGCAAAAGTCACTTAACAAATGTTTCATTTAGCAACATAAATTTTGGACTTGATTTACAGGTAAGTCAAGGACTACCTGTAAACCAGAAACTGAGGTGTTTGTGTTGTAGATTCTTCTTTGCTATAAATCTTCAGCTCATTACTGAAAATGCTTCTGTTCTTGATTCCCTAAGTTAAAAAGAAAAATGGTCTTTCGGCATCCATGGAATTTTCTTAGAAACAAACAGGAAGATATCAAGCGGGGGGGCAGGGGCGGGTTATTAATTTTTTAAAACTTCCTATTCTGGTTTATAACTCCTATATACCAAGCAGAGACAACACAGTCAAGATCAATTGACAAACTAGGTATGGACCAGAGGTGGTATTCAACAGGTTCTGACCAGTTCTGGAGAATCGGTAGCGGAAATTTTGAGTAGTTTGGAGAACCAGCAAATCCCACCTGACTGGAGAGTTTACAGTATCCTTCCCCTGCCACGCCCACTGAGCCACACCCACAGAACTGGTAGTAAAAAAATTTGAATCCCACCACTGGTATGGACAGAGCTATTTGTCTGTTCTCTGTATCACTTCCATATATATTCTCTATTGGGTCATTCCATCCCACTTTCTCATTTTTTCCAAAATGTTTTTCATTTGATTTAAGTATATATTTAAATAGAGCCTTAAAGCTTATTCTGATGCTTTGAACCAAGAACTATTCTGGAATATTCAAAAAGTATACAAATCAATGTTTAATTACATTCTGATAGACATGTAAGTCCACAAAGTCAGAACACCTAGAGGTCAAAATATTCACTCATTATTCAGGCATGTTTTGGTAGCTATGATTTTTTTTTTGCTCATCAGATTTCCCAGCAACACAAGGAGACAAATTATCAGTTCCTTCTAAATGAATTCCAAATTTCATTCTCTCTCAATCTGAAACAAAATAATAATCACTTTCATAATGAAGTTCTCTTAATGTTTCCGTACTGAACAGAAAAGAGGCGAAGGACATGATTTTTTTTAAAAAAAAAAAAACCTCTTTCAAATGCAGAAAAACCTACAAGTTTTCAAATGAAAAATCTTTACATGCTGAATTCTGGTGAACAGAGGAAACAAAAATGATGGGGGTCAAGATAATCCTGTACAACAGGATTCCTTAACAAGAAAAATGAGCTAGTGACGTGTAATTAGTTTAGAAAAGTTGTGATGCTTTCCAGCAAACATAAGGTTGTTTTTAAATGGTTGCCAATGACAGAGACAAAAAGTGCACTAAAGTACTGTAACCACTTTCATTTCAACAGAGTTTGCACTGGAATCTCTACAAAATCAAAACAAAGATGATGTTCACCTAATGTGGCTTGTTTTAGTGTCATATGAATCCAACCACTACATCTTATAAATACTAGCTCAGCAGGTTGCATGAAGCCAACTGTAGTTTATTTCATAAAGCACAATAATGAAAATCATAGATTATCATATGAAGTCTTAAGAGTACATTACCTGAAATAATAATATCAGTGATTCTACCATTAGTTCGATACCCCAGGGATTTTAAGATAAAAGAATGCACTACATGCTTATAAGTCAACTTTTGCCTGAAGACTGCTTTCATCTTCATCTTAACATAATGAACTTGACTGATTAGGTCAAACATCAGTTAAGTCCAGCTTATTTCCCTCTGACATGGAATGGAGGCCCTCAGAAGCCTTTAGGGCAAAAGACTTATCTATCTGTATCTATTACAGAAGCTGTGACTGGATTGATGGTTGAGTAGCGAAGCAGAAAACACGGGTAGTGCAGAAGAGAAGACAATGTTTTAAGACCTGTTTGGGCTAGAGGCTGGTTGCCAGCCTTAATTATCTTGTATAAATTCCACAAAGGGCATTGCTAAATCAATCCAACCCCAGCACGCCAGTAGATTAGCTGCTAAGTAAATCAATGCCCAGTACATAGCTTGCCATCTAAATAATGTTATCTTGATTTCTAGTTTAGCTGAACTTTTTCGTCATTCTTGTCACTGTTTCTTGCATATTTGCAGAATGGTGCAGTAGGCTTTAGACCTGGTTGCCCACCCCTTCAGAACACTGCTTTATGGAGGATCATTTTTGCATACTTCTCTTTGCCGTTTGTTTGCATCTTCGACACAATTCTCTACCTACCCACTTCCTCTTATTTCACGGTCCTTCCATTTTTTTTTTCTGCTCAAGTGAAAAATGATTCATCTATAAAGTACAAGCTCTCTTTTGCTATTTTCCAGTTTGAATGTTTTAAAAAAAGCTTTCACGAAAACCTTTCCATACATGCTGCAGTTTATGCAAGGACTAAGAAAATGACTTGTCTGTAACAAAAAAAAAAAAAAAAAAAAAGCTATTTCAAACGAGAAAACGATTCCTCCTATCTACCTACTTATTGTCAGGGAAAGCAAAGCTAAGTTTGGTAAGGTTTTTCCTCTCTGGACAATTCAGAATTAGGGTAACTTGCTGCCTCCTTTCTTCTCTGAACCAAAGTCTCCATAAACTATTCTCTCTAAACCCTTTTTATCTAACCATTTCCTCATAATCCAACATCGTATAACCTTATCTGTATCTGGAACCTCAGGAGCAGCTTTGTCACAAGTCAGTTCTGTCCTACTGCTTCTCCTTCTTCAATCCACTCAATCCACAACTTTAAATATACAAATTACTTTGTCTCACTTCCTTGTGATCCTGTCCCTTGGTCACTCTCCTTAGTTTCCCTCTTTCCACATATCCCCCCACACTGGAAAGTATCTCTCAAACTTTTTATCTCACAAGTTCCTTTCTTGTCTCTTCCTCCATTTCCCCTTTCTCCAGGTTCCCTTTTCTTGCAAGACAGCCAAGTTTTCTCCGAGATAATAGCTCCTCAGGTTCTCCATATTTCCCCACATGATTTCCTTGAGAAAACTATCTTGAGCCTCAGGCTTAGCTGCAGTATTGCTCTCAGCCATTTTCCCTTCCCTCATAAAACAAGGGTTAAATTGTTCCAAGTCAGATCCTTGCTCTCTTGCCTTCTGAAGGATTCGTGAACGATTCTCTGCCAGAGCGACCACTCAGTCAACCAATGTCACATGCATTTCAGCTCAACCGCACCAGTCTCAAAGCTTTATCCCTCTTATTTAGTGAACAGACCAAAACATTAGCTGCAAAAATAAGGAAACAGACCTGGGATGGCTTCAACAGAAGATGTCAGTTCTCACTGAAGTTCACTTCAGCTTTTCTACTCATTTCCTGTCAGAGCAATATATGACACCAGAGTTCCGTATTGCACCTCGTTCAACCAAATAATAACATTGCCCCATCCTCCATCTAGTTTGCTTCTTTAGAAGAATTTTACTTCACTTTTGTTTTGTTTTTTTAATATAACTCCACAGCGTGTAGAGGGTTTTGGGTTTTTTTTTGCCTAGTCAGCTCCTTGGGGTTCACTAAAATTAAATAACAAACACATGGAAAGAATTAGGATTGTACAGGCATGTCTTTGGGTCAGTCTCCTGCTAAAGACCTCAATATGCATGTCTGCGATGAAACCTTTTTCAGTGCTGACTCATCTACAGTACTGTATACAAAACTTTGCTCCATGGCCACCAAGACAGGACCACACAAATGGGAACGCTCACATGGACACACACAAACCATACCTTACTTCCAGCAAATCCCATTCTGATTTCCATAATTTTCTGCAGTTTGATCTGCTTTGTTGCTCAATAGAGTTGTCCTCATTTTCCAAATCTGTTTCAGTATGAAAATAGCTAATAGGACTTTTGAAAAAGACCTATGCAGCAGGAAGAATAAGCAACATTTTCAAAGAAAGTTATCTGTCATCTAACAAAATCTCTTTAGTAAAAATGTTAATTCCAGTTTGGGTCACTTAAAAGAAAATTGGGCAAGGGTAAAACCCAGTTTAATTATTAAAACAAACACACACACACACACACATACACCAGGATATATTTTCTCTTCTGTTTCTATTCCTAAGTCATGCAAATATGACACAGTATCATTGAAGCTACCCAATTTTTCTTTGAAGTACACCTCCACAGAATCATGCTATAAAATGCCTGGGACAGAATGGAGGAAAAATACAGAATAACAGAGTTGGAAAGGACCTTAGAAATCCTCTGCTCAAGCAGCAGACCCTATACTATTCCAGACTAGAGTCTGTCCAATCTCTTCTTAAAAGCTTCTCGTGATGGAGCACCCACAACTTCTGAAGGCAACCTGTTCCACTGGTTAATTGTTTTCACTGTTCGGAAATTTCTCCTTAGTTCTAGGTTGCTTCTCTCCTTGATTAGTTTCCATCCAATAGCCATAAAAATGATACCTCAAGAAATAGGGCAGAAAAGGCCAGACCTGAGAATAGCAAGCAAAGCTGCAAACTCTCTGAAGAAATTTATGACCAGAAGTAGCAAGTGGTATATTAACCCATAATTTGTTAACCAACGCACTAACTAACTAAGGCTAACTAAGCAATACCTTAATGCAGGGGTCTCCAACCTTGGCCACTTTAAGCCTGGTGGACTTCAACTCCCAGAATTCCTGGGAGTTGAAGTCCACCAGGCTTAAAGTGGCCAAGGTTGGAGACCCCTGCCTTAATGCATTAGTTAATTCATATGTAATCTGCTTTTGTAACAAACAAGACATATGTGTTTGTTTGTTTCCCCCTTGAGACTTTGCTAAGAGTTTAGACTGCCTTCTCCGTACAATTTTAGCATGCCTCATGTGAAGCTCCCAGGAGTATCTGGAGTGTGTTTAGGGAGATTCTCAGTCACCCATGTCATGGTTGTCCCAAAGGTGCTTTTTCAAGAGGCAACTGGACTTTGTTTTCTGTTTTCTTTCTTTGAAGATGTTTTGCTTCTCATCCAAGAAGCTTCTTCAGCTTTGATTTTAGATTGAATTAGATCTAAATTTAGAGCTGATTTAGAACTGAAGAAGCTTCTTGGATGAGAAGTGAAACTTCTTCAAAGGAAAAAACAACAACCAGAAAGTCCAGTTACCTCTTGAAAAAACACATTTGAGACTATTTGTAGTAGTATACACTCTTGTAAGCCCACATTTTTTTTTATATTAGGGGGATGGAGACATGCAACCATTGTTTCTCTGTTTCTCTTATTTCCCCAGAATTCAATCAGCTCCTATTCTGTAAGGCTACAGGAAATTATTATCAACTGAATTATCTTAATTGGTAGAAGTGGCCACTTATTGCCGATAAAGTCATTGTATTTATGACTTTATCAGTAGTTTCATTTGGGGGCCCTTATTGCTTATTGTTGGTAATTGTAACTGTATCATTCATGTTTTATTATTAATATAATCCACCAAGGGCAATTGCAGCAGCCCTTGCCCCAAAGGCAAACACGGAAACATTTCAATTGTACAGATTAGTAATATTCACATCCTATTAGTCTGGGCAGAAAAAAAAGGGTTTTTTAAAAAAATTATGGGTTCAAAATATAGAAAATATGTAATGCTAGTATATAAATGCTCAAACTTCATCTCCAAGTTAAATGGAATTTATGTAAAAAGTAGGGCTCATAGAAATGCACTTCATGACAGGAATAATCCATGCCTGTTTCGCAGTGGGCTATGAACCATTGGGGAAAGGTTTGAGACCTTTTTTAGTCTAATTACTCTTGAACAATGTCTTATTTTAACATTATTGCAGAAGATGGGAAACGCAGGCCCATTGGAAGGTTGCAATGTTGCACCTGCTCCCAAAAATGGCCGCCCAGATAGCCATGTTCAGTCATATCATCTGATTAGGAATCACGGATTATGCTTTCTCTCCTATAATATTTTCTAGAATTTTTTATTATTATTCAAAACTCAGAAGAAACAAATCATGAACTGGACCAGGCATATGTGGCAGAAGTCTCACTTGGAAATTGGGCCTGAAAGCGAAGAACGCCAAAAGTCAGTCATTTCTGCTGAAACAGTTATGTTTTCTGTAAAAAATTAAAAATGATCTCTTTTGATCACCAGGAGAAAGCTGCTTACAGCAGAACTCTGCAGCATAAAAGAAGCTGAAGGGAAGTTGAAGAGTTCAGGAAGTTTCTTGATGTTTGTTCAGAGACACTGCCTCGTTGTCTTGCATTTGGCCTAAAATTGATCTAATTTTTACAAACTTGAATTAAAAATGTGAGTGCTCTTTGTTGACAATAAGGGACTTTTTTCAGGGGAAATCTGCCAGCTGTAGCTGTTCAAGGTTTGGTCATGGGAGGAAGAAGCATTACCACCAGTCTACAAATTGGACTCAATACCACATCCAAAAATACAGTTTTCACAACTCCCTCATGGCTAAATGTCAGAGGTGAAATTTTGTCTCTTTTTACTATGAAAAATCCACCTTAAAAATGATAGGAAAATGTAGGGAATAGGAGATTCCAAGCTGTTTCTCATAGCAAATAAAGTGGAATGTACAGTTTTAATCCAAATTCATAGTAAATAAGATGATCAGGGTTGCACTGAGGAATTTTTCCAAATCTACCTGGACATGTCAATGATTCTAGATCAGGGGTGGGCAGCTATGGACTCTTTACGATCTGTGAATTTCCAACTCCCAGAATTCCTGAGCCAGCATGGGAGTTAAAGTTCAGAGGCCGTAAAATGTCCATAGCTGTCCATCCCTGATTTAGAATCTTCTGCATGCACTACCACTGAGTTACAACTCCTGGTAATTAATTACATTTACTGAATATGAAATTTTGGAGCTGACAGATAAGCTGAAATGAAATGAATACTTCAGCTTCAGCCATAACAACACAAGAGCACACAATAGATACAAACTCAAAGTTAACCGCACCAAACTTGATTGCAGGAAATACGACTTCAGCAATAGAGTGGTCAATGTCTGGAATACTCTACCCGACTCTGTAGTTTCTTCCCAAACCCCAAAAACTTTAACCTTAGACTGTCTACTATTGACCTCACCCCTTTCCTAAGAGGTCTGTAGGGGCGTGCATAAGCGCACCAACGTGCCTACCGTCCCTGTCCTATTGTTTCTCTTATTCTTCTTTTATTTTTCTTATATGTACCCATTTCATGTATTCCCAACTATGTATACACTTATACTTATTATCTTGTAAACAACTGGCAAATCAAATAAATAAAATAAATAAATAAATAAATAAATAAAGCTAATTGTTGGACCAAAGAAGCAAATGCTAACTTAGAAGATGCCCAATATTAAATCATCTTGTTAAAACTTTCTAGTTTAGCATTACATCCTGAGCTAATATGCTGTGTTAAACCATGGCATGTCATGAAAAGAACCTCGACTAACTAGGTCCACATAGCATGTTACACCTAAAACCAGATGGTGGTTTAGTGTGGTATATGAACTCATTCAGTCTTAACTGTTTGTGGCTGCTGTTTTTTTAATTGTGAGTCTTTCACCTCCTTTCATGAAACAGCAATGACTGAAACTTGCTAGGTACAAAGGTAGAAAGGTTGCAAATTATTTATATCCCCTCTGCATAAACCATTATTTTCATGTTCTGTGGTATTAACGGAGAATACAAACATCTGCCATTTAGCAAAAGGGTCCGCAGACATTTAAAATTAGCTTCCATTACATAATGGGGGAAACATCTATTGTATACGGTAACAAATTGGGAGATATGAATTGGGATTGTTATTTTGACAGCCCCTTTGGTCCCCTTTAGGGACCAAAAAATGGCAAGTGTTTCATTTTCCATTCTAGCTGTTCCATGATGACTATGATGGAACAAAAATAAATCTGCTTCAATTTCTAATAAAGTCTCAGATTCTTATTATGGGCTCTTCATGGAATTATTAGAGCTTCCTCTTCAGCAGGTCATCCAAATGAGTTATTCAGGATGTGGAATGGTGGATGGTTGTTAAAAAGAGACTAACAATAAACAGAACAAGAGACACATAGCCAAGGAGTGCACACACATTCACACACTTTCTAGGCTGCAGTCCATGCATTTGGAGCTAAATGTAAGCTTCCTATGACACATTGTCCATCTTTCCCTGACTGGCACACCAAGGATAGTGGGCCTATTCAAATCTGAACAAGCCATAATTGTTAAAGCTTATGAACACAATGAGGGTGAAAAGGGAAGAGTGGGTGGACCTACTTGGGTAGAAGGACTGATATGTGCTGCTACTATTTGAGAAAAAGATGATTCAGCGAAGACCATTGGACTCTGCCAAGTACTGCCTAGCCATGATGTCTCCAGTCAAAGGACATCAATTCTGGAGACTCTAGGAGATGATGAACAACTAGACAACTTGTTTTTCTCAACCAGATTGGTTATCCAGAGTAATACTAACTGTTAACTGATGAAACTATTTTATACATGAGCTTCACAGATTACACTGTCATGAATTGGCTTAACTACAGTTTGCTGAACAAGCCAAAATGGCTGAGTTCACATATTACAAGCCAGCCATTTCCCACCTAGGCAATTTCCAGACTGCCTGAACTTCAGTTCCCAAAGTTGCCAGTAATGGCCAGTCTGCCTAAGGAATTGAGGTTCACAGCTGTAGAGGGAATCCAATTTGAGGAAAGCTGTCCTAGACCATACCAGTCACTTAGTGACTAAGTCACAAGTCGAGGAATACCTGTAGTTGACTATCATTTAAAAAAAAATAGTTTTGAGGACAAGCGTTCAGCAAGCTTTTAAAAGTGCCTCATAAATATCAAGTAAATCCATAGACATGATGACTTTTCGGTCACAGAAAGTTTGAGGTGCAATGATATGACCATTTTGTCACATCAGACTTGTTTGTTGTAGCCACCTCTATAACTCCTGCTGATGTTTCCATTTGTTAATTACCACCAATCTGAACCATTTCAAATTAGAGAAGAATGGATGTTAATACTGGGGACACGCGACAAGCGTATGAAATACAGAACAATTTCCAGGAAATAAGATCATTTAATCATCTGTATCTATAGGCAATGCCTTAAATAGCCTATTATTGGTAGCTAAAAAAGGCAGATTTCAAAGCAAAAGGACTTCTTCCAGACCTCAGTCAGCCTTCATCTGACTTCCCTTCAAAGTGATGGGTGACAAAGACTAACTTTTACATACCTCAAGGATACCTTTGGATGTTGTTGAAAGAAAGAGAAAAACACAACTTTAATTCCACTATAGCTAGGGAATCACTCAAGGCTATTGGTCTCATGGGCTTCTCACTCTTGTGCCGAATGGGAAAACTCGCCATAGGTCAACTCACCATGGCCAATTCATCTCAGGACAACTCATTGTGGAACAATTTAACAATTCAATTTAATTATTTAAAATGAATAATTTTCTTTTGCATCCTTTCTTTAATGGTTCTATTCAACTATTTCTTAATGTAAAGTTGTCCCACTATTAGTTGGCCATGGCGAATTGGCCATGATAAGTTGGCCATGGTGAGCTGGCTGTGGCGAGTTGGCCATGGTGAGTTGTCATAGACCTATCCTCATGTGCCACCTGAAGCAGATTGCTTCTCTATATCGAAATGCAAAACAAAAACCAAGAAAAATTAATAAAATGTCATATTTTTAGGCCCTGACCCTTAGGTTTCTAAATGTTTTCATATCCAGAGAGGCTGAGTTTTGAGTCAGTATGTCCAAAGAAGCCTTTTAAAATGATTAAATAAAACAATGGCAGTGGGTTCTTCCTATTTTAATGAATTAAAGCAGCGGTCACCAACCGGTGGGCGGTGAGAAAATTTTGGTAGACCGCAGAGAAATCTCACCCCCAGAGCATCCCCACAAAGCAATTAATCCAGGCTGCACAGAAACACAAGGCTGCGCCACCCACATGGCCCGCAGGAACCCTCCCCGCCCACTCACTCCTTACCCAGTAAACTTGCCTGCTAAATTTCTTTTTTTCCTTTTTCTGACCATCATCTGTTCTGCTGTGCCAGGAGATTTAGATTAGCTAGGAAGCAGGAAATGGTTGGATTTCTTGCTTTCTAGCTAGTCTTTAGATCTTCGGCTCAGCACAGCCAAACCTCCCTTAGGACTGAAGGTTGCTTGCAAGCAAATTCAGTGCAGACTCACGGCAAGCAAATTTGAGAGACTGAGCTAGCCAATGGCAGATAGATAGATCACTGAATGAATCTGTGATTCTCTGAGCAACTCAATCTGCCTGCCTGATTTGCCTGGTTTTGGGTAAAAGTTGCTCTTTTTTTATATAAAAAAAATCCATATGTATATAAATATTTATAATATTTACATACAAGCCATGCCCAGCCAGTCACATGACCACCAAGCCACACCCACAAATTAGGCCATGCCCACAGAACCCGTTAGTGGTCCCTGGGATCTAAAATTATGAGTTTGGTGGTCCCTCAGGTCCAAAAGGTTGGCGATCCCTGAATTAGAGCACTGGAACATTTGGACACAGAGTGAGGTATTGTGGCCATGCTAGCCATCTAAAAGAGAGAAATATTTGGAGAAGAGAAGCAAGATTGCTCACTGGGGAAGAAAAGAAGTTAAGATGGCGTTTACTTGGGACATATGGTTCTGGCTGGGGCCGCAGAAATGTTATTTGAGTATTATTTTTTGGAAGATAAACTCAAGCCCTATAGCATCTTAGGCACCCATCTTTTTTATCTAGCTCTTTGGGGGCTAATTAAAACTCCCCTACTAAGAAAAACCACACTTTCTGTGCAAAGAATTGTTCAGATATTCAAATTAAATCAAAATATAAGAGCCATGCAATTTTATATGTTTTTATACTTGGGGGTCTGGACAAAATAGAAGTGCCCTACTTGGGAACAGACCCCATTGAAATAACTGAAATCTCCTTCAGCAAAGCACACATGTGAGCTGCAAGGGAATCAGAACAACACTATTTTCAGATAGTGCTCAGCTTAACGACAATTGAGCCCAAAATTTCTGTAACTAAGTGAATGGGTTATGCCCCATTTTACAGCCTTTCTTGCCACAGTTGTTAAGTGAATCACTGATGCTGTTAAGTTAGTAACACGGCTGTTAAGTGAACCGGGCTCCCCCATTGATTTTGCTGGTCAGAAGGCGCAAAGGGAGATCACGTGACCTTGGGACACTGCAACCGTCATAAATACCAGTCAGTTGCCAAGTGTCTGGATTCTGATCACGTGACCATGGGGATGCTGCAACGGTCAAGTGTGAAAATCAGTCACAAGTTACTTTTTTCAGTGCCACTGTAACTTTGAACGGTCACGAAATAAACTGTTGTAAGTTGAGGCCCATATTATCCAGCTTCCTATACTTTATAGTGCAACCTTCTCCTGATTTGGGGTCTTCTAGATGTGTTGGGACTACAATTCTGGAACCTGTAGGCCCTACCAATCTGGAATAAAACTGTAAAATATGTAAAAATATATAAAATAGAGAAACACTATCAATCTATCACTGCTCAGATAAGACTCCTTACATACCTCTGTTCCGGCAGGAGGAGCATAGCGTGACACCTCCTTGTGTAAAGTACATTTCATTTGGAACATTTTCAGCTTCACTGGAGCCTTTTTTTTTTTTTTTTTGGACAATCCCTGCCTTTTACTGTTGGAATTCTACACTACTGAAAGCCTTCTAATGTGAGAGGCTGAGAGATCTCTCAGGGGAAATGCAATATCATTGAAAAGAGAAAAGTATTTGCTCACTTTAGTAAGAATGCAAGAGTATTTCAGTTAGTTTAAAATCCCATCAACGTGGTCTAATTAAGTGGGTTTAGTCATGAGCCTTCAAGAATCAGGAAAAAAACAACAATCACTTCTAGGAAAAAAGTAATCTTTTTCCCCTCACTTATTTTCAATCGTAACGATTCCTTGGAGAATGACAGAAAAGTTCTGGAAATCTGTTCTGATTCTATTTAAAGGACTACTGTTGCACAAGTGTTCACATGACAGCGCAAATGATAAAAAGACAACAAATGGGCTGAAATGCTGCTATAATTATTCATGTAAAAAAGCCAAAGGAACAGCAGAAGTTGAGATTTTGTGAACCATTCCCCAACTCTTGATGGAAATTGAGGGAGCTGAAATTTTAGCACACTTGGAGGTCACCATGCATGGGGAAAGTCTGCACGATAGAAAGACAATACTCAGTATCAGGGCATAAAGAAAGACCAAGCATCACAAGTTCTAGCTGTGCATCATAACATTAAAAAAAATTAACCTGCTGAAGTTCAACTGAAAAAATAGCATGGCATTTTGCTTATGGTGACAACAATAATGAAATATGTAAGAATGAACGTTCCTAGTATTGTAGCATAAGATGGGGCAAGTAGAAGCAGTAGGCCAAAATGCTTGCTCTACGCTTGTAGTATCTACAATAATCAACAGATTCTTGTCTTTGTTTCTTTGGTTGTCTATTAGCACAATACTCATTTGGCCTATAGGTAACTGCAACTCGTTTCTCCAAAAATTTTAAGCTTGGCCTCTAGTCAAGCAACCGCCATGCCCACGACCTGCCTCTCTTTTTAAATTCAGTCATCTGAATCTTTGCATCATGTTAGACAATGACTTTACCCACTCATAAATACAAAACTGTTAATAACTGCAGATATACAAGTGTGAAAATAATGGGGTTTGAGATGTGCAAGGAAGGCAGGCAATTTTAAATATCCAGAAAGGAAAGGTTAGATAGACAGCTTTCTGTCAATCCAATATGTACTGTATCATGATCAAAGGACTTGCTTAGTAAAGTTAAATACTTGGATTTGCAAGTCAACAAGAGAAAAAAGTATGTTTGTGCCCACTTCCCCTGACAAGGAACTCATCTGTGAAAGCTTCCTATTTTTGAAGCCATGTAATTACAGTTTGTAGTTGTTGTTGTTTTCTTATGGGAAAAGGCCAGCTGAATGTAGAGATGACCACGCTAAAGAGTTATGATCACAGAGTCGGAAAACTTATTTACAATTACAAGACCAGGAAGAAATAAGAAAGTCGGTCAGATTATTTCACAAAGCTCATGGCAAGCACAATTCTAATTTTGAATGCTTATTCAGGCCCCTTTACAAAATGGCTCTCAAGAGCTGGTACAGCCTGTCACAAAACTCCCATCTTCCAACCCAAAAAAGAGTGAGACAGCTTTGGGTCACATTCTCTAGCCTTCCAGGAAGTTCTCCATCTTCCTGACTCACCCTTCTTTTCCTTTCTGAGCAGCTATGCACATTTTTTTGGAAAGAGCTGATTGCAGCCATCCATTATTTTTATTTTCTCAGAATACCTCTGAGACCGACTTGGAAACCAGGATCATTTATAAATAAAGATGAAGCCAGACGTTGATACTTTGCAGGACACCAACTTTCCATTTAGTTTTGACAATTGATTGTTTATGTCTGAAGTATTTTAAAGTCAAGTGGGAAGGAAGGTCTGGGAGGCATTAGAAATGTCGGCCAAAGATTGATGCTTATGGGCACCATCTTGCCTACCCCAGCTCTTGGGAATCATTTCAAGAGTCGGGCACAATTACATTTCCCCCCTGTGACTAAGAATTCGGTACCCGAGGGGTTTTCCAGACGAGTCACTTTTGCATAAAACTCCATCTGTGGTTCTTGTTTTGCCACCAACTGTTTTTATTCTTCTTTGTGTTTAACTGACATTACTGTTTTCCTATTGATGACAGAAAGGCCATTCATTAAATATTCAGCAGATATATATCGCACATCTATCACACTTTTTCCTTTCAGGATAAGCAATATTATTCAGAGCATATTAGAAGAGTCAATGCTCTTCTGTTCACAAAATTATCTCATTTTTAGAAAGTGTATATTGTTGAAGTGGCTATGAATTGGATTCCTTGTGAAAAAGATCAGAAGTTTTCAAAATAAGTGAATGTTCCTCCAGAAATGCAAATTCTTATAAATATATTTAAAATAAATCCATATCATCCTAAAAAGAAACCATCTTGAGGAAGTGCCAAACTATAGTTTAATGTTCTAAAACTCTGAGGTTCACCTTCTCTTAGAGCAAGCCATGATATAATCCACATACCATACAGTGGTGGGATTCGAAATTTTTTACTACTGGTTCTGTGGGCGCGGCATGGCTTGGTGGGCGTGGCAGGGGAAGGATACTGCAAAATCCCCATTCCCTCCCCACCCCACTTACCTGCTTTCCAGCTCCGTTCTCCTGTGCAGGCAACCAAAGAAGACCCAGCCAATCAGCTGGGACTCAGGAGGCAGAGAGTAGATGGGGGTGGGGCCAGTCAGAGGTGGCATTTGCTGGTTCTCGGAACTACTCAAAATTTCCGCTACCAGTTCCCCAGAACTGGTCAGAACCTGCTAAATACCACCACTGATACCATATCTTGCAATAGGTACTATAGTAATCTTATGTTGAACAAATTACAGTTAATTAAGTTCATACATTAACAAACCTATTCTGGTTTAGCACAGCACCCAACTAATATAATTGTGCTCTCATTTTTAGAGCGAGTTAAAAACCATTTCAAATGTAAAGGCTGGACCCAAAATCTGAACAAATCAAACTAAATCAGAGGTGGAGAAGATGAGAATTTTTCCATGCTATGGAAAACCATTAAAGCCAAGCCAGGATCTCAAAATACCAAAAGCACTATAAGGAACTTAAATATTTGAATTCTTGCTAAATTTTATAATAAGTGGTTGTCTGGATTTTTACAATCTAGGTTTGGTAACCATACTTTTTAAGTAGCATAGACCTGAGCGCTCGTGGTTGAGACACTAAGCTAAAAAACAGGAGACTGAGTTCTAGTTCCACCTTAGGCATGAAAGCCGGCTGGGTGACTTTGAGCCGGTCCCTTGTTCTCAGCTCAAACTACTTCATAGGGCTGTTGCTATGGAGAAAATAAGAGCAGTGAGTAATATTAGATATATTCAATGTCTTGAGTTATTTATAAAAACCAAAGGTGTGATAAAAAAAAGTAATCTGAAAAAATAATAACAGTAATTAGAATCACTTATCAACCTTGAATCAAGGGTAGATAAAATATAGGGACTTTGACAAATGTAACTGACAGTCTTCAGAGAGTATTTTGGAAATGTTATTTCCAAGATGTAGCCTGGATGAGTACCAGATGGTTGCCTGCCACTGGTTTCTGACCCATCTTCCATGCCAAGTGAATGAGACAAGTGGGCTTTGTGCAATGCACACAGCTGTTAGAGTTATTCAGATGGACAAAACTCCCTCCAGTCAATCACTAGAGTACCTCTTTTAAATGTTTGCAGCAGTGGCCACTATTTCCTTGTTATATCTGATTTTTAAGATTCATAGGAATGAATTGCTTCCTGTTTTCAGCAAATTGTTTGTGCTGCCTTTCAAGATTTATTATAATGTTAGTTGAATTTTATATTAATTGCCCTTCAACCTTGAACTCGGTTACTGGGGAATAAGCCGTAATTTCTTCAGTGCAGATAGACAGATTTAGGATTATAGGTTGCTCCTCACTATAGGTTTCTTTGAACAGTTGGTTGAAAATCAAGAGCAAAAATGTACAAAAACGAACAAGCCCACAGTTGCTCATAAGCAACTAAATCCAAAGAAGAGTGACAAATAAACTGCCCGGAAACTTGATTTCCTATCACGCTTTAAAAATAATCTTATTATATAGCAAATATGCTTGGGACTTCTTACATTGTTCCATCAGTAATGCTAGCACCATTCATTCCACAGACAGACACTGAAGGAGAGAGCATCTCTTCCCATGGAGACTACCAATTTAAGGCCCTGATTTTCCTGAGTCCTTGACTGCAAAGAGGGAAAACTTTTATAGGCAGGAGAGGCTCTTTCCTGAAGACTGCACAGGGAGAAGTAGGCCAGGTGTGCTTATTCCTGTATCCCTGAAGGCATACCAGTAGCTCTCACATTCCTGTTCATTCAGTTTCAAGATGGTTTCCCTCTATCATTATTACTAACTCTATACCCTGCTTCACTACGAAACTATGTGATCGGGCTTAGTTTTGGGGGAGGAAAATAAGGGGAAAAAATTGTGCCTCTGCCTACCAGCATCCACCTGTATTTATTTAGCTAGCGTCCAGTCAGTGTGTGAGAGAGTTGAGGGCTGTTTGGAAACTGAAACAGTATTTGTTGTGTGAGCAAGGAGACAGCAAGGAGCCTCAGTGTGGCTTAGTTCAACTGTTCTGTACTAAAGCTGGTTGCTGCTGTGAAACTAAAACTGAAACTCCTCTCCTCTGCTTGTGTTTTGCATTTGGAACAGATTTTTTTTCAGATGAGGAGGGGGAATAGAACTTAGCATCACGGCATGTTAATAATAATAATATACGAAATACTAATGCTCTGATGGTCATTTCAAAAAATCCTTTCTTAGTGAGCACCTAGAAGCCAAGAGAAACATACATACCAAATTTCAAGTTTGTAGGTTTTACAGTTCTGGAGATTTTGTGATGATGCATGAGTGGTATTTCGCTTTTATATATATAGATTTTCAATGAATGTAAAGGACATCCCCACAGATACACTATTATTATTAGCATATGGCACTGTTACATTAGCAAGAAGACTATGATGCTAATGCAGAGTCATTGTTTGGCTGCCAATTTACTAACTCTGCTGTGGAATAAGCTCACACACTTTCCAAGGTGCACCTCAGAAGGGCAAGCTAGCTTTGCACCAGAGAGAAAGCTGAGCAACTCTTCCAGCAGCAGCATCCAAAGCCCTCCTCTTTCCACCAGAGCCGTGTCGCAAATGAGCATCACAACCAGGAAGGTTGAAAGCTGGCAGGAATTTAGTGCATAAAGCACTAGCTCATCTCTCCACTCTCCATGTTTCTCACAAAATATGGCCGGACCTTTTTTTTTTTTTTTTTTTTTGAGCCCCGAAAAAACGGGTAGGACGTCTTTTCGGGGGTGAATTAATTCCCCACCCCCGCGCACCAGCGCCGTCTCCAACAACAGCGTCTGAGTCGCTCCCGCTTTTCCCCCATCCCTGTAACAACAGGGAAAAAAAGATTTTGAGGTACCTGGGAGCGCCGCACACTGCGTTTTGGTTTAATCCCGAGCGGCTGGGTGGGCGTGAGAAGAGCCGAGCGAGCGTCTCTGCTGCTGCTACCCTTGGTGCTCCAGCCTCGGGCTCTGCAAGTTTGCAAAAGTCCCGATGCGCAGCCCGTTCCTGCATTCCAAGCGCCCCGGCCGAGCTGCAGCTGTCCCTCTCTCGCCAGCGCTGTCTTCAATAATAGCAGCAGCAGGAACCGTGGAAGTTACGGAGGCGGTTCTCCCACCTGAGAAGCGGCTGAAATGCTTCCACGGTTCCCGCTGCTGCTGCCGCTGTTATTGGAGACGGCGCTGGCGAGAGAGGGACAGCTGCAGCTCGGCCTGGGCACTTGGAATGCAGGAATGGGCTGCGCACCAGGACTTTTGCAAACTTGCAGAGCCCGAGGCTGGAGCACCAAGGGTAGCAGCAGCAGGGACGCTCGCTTGGCTCTTCTCACGCCCACCCAGCTGCTCGGGATTAAACCAAAACGCAGTGTGCGGCGCTCCCAGGTACCTCAAAATCTTTTTTTTCCCCGTTGTTACGGGGACGGGGGAAAAGTGGGAGCGACTCAGATGCTGTTGTTGGAGACAGCGCTGGCGAGAGAGGTACCAGCACCGGTGGGAACCATGGAAGCTACGGAGGCCTGAGAAGCGGCTGAAACGCTGCCGGACATCCACCCGCCTGCTGACCGGGGTAAGGGAGGGGTAAGGGAGCCCTCCGTGCTCCACCATGGTGTTAGGAGTGGCTGATGGTGAGGCATAGCTGCCCGCGGGGCACTCCTAATGGCAAGTTCCCCCCGCCTTCCCCCCCAATTTTGCATGTTTTAAACTAGGCCTAAATTTGGGGGGAGGGGCTTAATTCCATTTTATGCCTAGAAAACATGCTGGGTCTTCCTATTGGGGGAGGGACGTATTGTTGGAGAAACACGGTAATTATCTACTCACATAAAATATGCTTTCAAATGGCTAAGTGAGCAGAAGCTGAGGCAAGTGATGGGGACTCACTATGCAGTGTTAGGGTTCGAACCTGCTGAAGGTTCAGCAGACCATCTCCAGCACCATTAAGCCACTGAGCCATTGCATCTCTTTAGATACACTACTGACTTGTACTTTATTGGGGTGGAGGCAGCTTCCTCTTGAATAAACCCAAGAGTTGATTACTTACTTCCCGTTTACTATGGGAACACAGGGATACTAAGATTTTTACCTGTATCAAACTCAAGCACCTTTATTGGCAACAGTAGTGAAGTGTTTGCTTTTTTCTGGGATTTTATTTTACTTCCAGGTTTAGCCAGGTGGCCTCCCATTTAAATAATAACAAGCCCAGAGCCTATACAGTTTTGAAGCCAAGAGCTGCACACTACCAGTAGTTCAGATAAGATTTAAAATGAAAGACACAACACTCATCTCTTTTTCTTTTTTTTTAGCCTTTCAAGTTAGTCTTGACTCTTGGACACTTCCTGGACCTTTCTGGCGTTTTCTTGGCAAGATTTTTTTTGGAAGTGTTTTGCCACTGCCTGCTTCCTACAGCTGAGAGAAAGTGACTAGCCCAAGGTCTCCCAGCTGGCCTTGTGCTGATGGCAAGACTAGTATCTAGTATTCCTAGTTTCTAGTCTGATGCCTTAACCCCTGCACTGGCTCTTTCATGACACAGCTGATGAATAAATGAACATTACATTCCATCATCACATTTAATTAAGTGAAATTCTCTTTTCCCCTGAAAACAAATTCAGAAGCAAATTCATTTTATTTAACTGAGGCACAACTAAGAGAAAGAATTCAAGTGAAGTTGTTTGTCCACCCCTGTCTGAAGCGGGACTTTTCTATCTATTCTACGAAAGAGGCAGGCATTGATGAAGTACATAAAGCCAACGCAGATCACAAACATGATCCTTTCTCTTGTCAGAATTTATTTCTTCCCTTTTAAACATTCAGTCCTCCTAACCAGGGCAACTTCCGGTTTCATCCACACTGCCTTTTCAGCAGTGTTCAAGTATATATATCCTTAGAAATGTACAGAAGTTCCCATTAATTCCTCACTAAACAAGCAACAAGATCCAGACACTCTTTTCAAAATTAAGCTTTTTTTGGAAGAGCCATCCTTCCCCCACCGCCATTCAGGAATCACAGAACAACTTGTTGGAGAGTTTTCTTGTGCCATGACCAACACAAAGTAGGCCAGGAAAGTAGTATATCCAAGGATAATCAAGAGCAGGGGTGGTCAAACTCATGTCGTCATCACGTGGCGTATTGGGACTTTCCCCCACTTCGCTAAACTGGGCGTGGGCATGGCCAGCGCATGACGCATCCAGCCCGCGGGCCAGGAGTTTGATAGCCCTGATCAAGAGGCTAACTTCATGAATACAAACAGCATATTAAGCTTTCTCCAACTCAAAACCCTCAACACATGTGCTGAGACTAAAACTTCCAAAAAAGGGTCCCAGGGAGCAAGTTATAAGAATATTTGGACATGACACTGATGATGTCATTGTATTACAAGGGTGGGCAGAGTCAAAAGAGTTGGCTTTTTTGGAGAGTTTGGGGGAAATTAAACGAATCATATACATATCAGTCAAATGTAAAGTATCTTTTTCTGTCATTTGAACTCCTCCAAATAGATAAATGCTCCAATTTGGGCAGCAAGGAAATATTTTAAGGGATGAAACCTCTGCAAGAGTTATACACTTTCCTCTTTTAATCCCTTCCAAACATAACCCAAAATTTTGGTGCCAGAGTGCTTTGGGGGGGGAGGATCCTGGCAGCCACTTGAGTTTGTCCTGCAATCCAATACACTTTAGGGAAACCTGGCAAGGAAGACTATTGTTCTCCATCTTTACTCCATCTTGCAAATATTAAACCACAGGGAAAGAAAAAGATGAAATGCAAGGAAATTATTAAGGCTTCTTCAATTCCAATGAAAGAAGTTATCTGCATTTGAATCACAGGTTACTTTAGCTTTAATAGGGCAGTGGGCATGATCTACCCTTAGTAGCAACAGAAGTTAAGAACACAGGCAATGCCCTGCTGGATCGGACCTCTGACTCATTTACTCCAAGCAGACTGAGTATAACCAACTGCGCAAGGAAGCCAGCTCATTAGTTTCCCAGCAGATGGCCTTCAGATGGCTACACTGCCATCAAGGCCAATAGTGACTTGGGTAATTTGCATGTTATCACAACTACATAAACACGATCATAGATTCTTTCACAGCTGTTTCACTACTAGTTTATTCAATGGTAATACTGAGCGTATCATCCACAGTTCCATAACAATACCTTATAACACTCTGAAACTAAGAAACCTGTAGCAAGATTATTTCTGTTCATTGCAATTTTTTTTTAAAAAAACCTACACATTTCACAACTCTTGCAACCAAAGAAAAGAAATTCTCACAGGGAAAAACAACACATGGCTTCCTAGAACAAGTGAATACATCTGTGAGGCACATCTGCCCCAAATAACTTGTTTTTTGCCTCCAGTATACTTAACTTTCAGTCATCCAATATCAAGGATTTTGTCAGCTTAACTTTCAGAGATATTCCATCTTTGTTTACAGTGTACTTACCAAACTGGCAAATTCAACCTGCCGTTTAGAGTTTTTGCTTTGAACTCAAGTCAAAAGCTTAAAGCTGAAGTTTTAAATCTGCTAAAGTTACCAACAGCTGAGTCTAAATCTCACGACTTTTCGTTTGACAGGATGGAATATTTTAGCTCAACAGATACAGTACTTAACATACTTGGGAGTCTCCTTTGGCCCTAAACTCCTCCTCTAAAGTCTGTTGCTCCAAGGGCAGAAGCAGCACTAGTATTTTTACACTATAGGAACTGACTGGATTTTCAGGCTACGTTAAGCTATGATCATTATGTCGGATTATGTCAGATTGTTTTGGCTCTTGGTCAAAATATAAAAACTAATTTGGTCTAGGGATTAAGATACCAGGCTAGAAACCAAGAGACAGTGAATTCTTGCCCTCTTTAGACATGAAGGCCAGCTGTGATGACTCTGAACCAGTCCCTCTCTCAGCCCAATTAACCTCACAGAGCGGTGGTTGTGGTGAAAATAGGAGGAGGCAATAGTATTGTGTAGGTTTGCCTAATTCATAAACGCATTTACATTATGTAATGTATTTATCTATACATGTTTTTATAAATTGGTTATTTTAAAAATAATAAAGAGTGGGATAAAACAAATCTTTAAAAACAACCCAATTACCTTGTTTTGACCAAATCAGATAAATAACATAGTGACTAGCTGTACTGTGTGAACAGCCCTGGAAAAACTCATTTTAATGGGTTACACACAAATTTGAAAAATAAGTCTTTAAAAATTACATGTGACCATGGCTGGGTTTTTGCACTAAATCAAGGGTCTTCAAACTTGGCAAGTTTAAGACTTATGGACTTCAACTCCCAGAATTCCTGAGCTAACATAACTGGAGGAGGAATTCTGGGAGTTGGTCCACAAATCTTAAAGCTGTCAAGTTTGAAGACCCCTGCACTAAATCATAAGAGAGTTTACTTAGTGTAAAAACAGGCCTGTGGTTTGAAAATCATGGAGTATGCTCAGAATAGCAAGCAACTATGGCTTACTGAACAAACCATAGTTAAGCACCATAGATTGATGACATATGTAAACTCAGACTTTTTTATGGGTGAAAATGCTTGCGCACAAGGATTCACAGGATTTTTTTGTATAACCTACAAATAATCTGAATATTGCTCTTGCTTTAAAAGCTACTTTTGGAGATTGAATTTAAAATAACTTTCATACAACTTTCTCCAGCTTGCAAATTCAATCATCCCCAGCAAGCAAAACTTGAAAAATGGTAAGTGGGCCCTGTGGGATTTGAAGAAAAGCTCATCTAGGGAGATCAACTTGAGAAAATTGGTTGGGTCAATGGGAATTCTCAAAGGGCAACACATCCATTGGGTTCAGAGTAAAGTTATTCCCAGGAATGGGATCCAAAATTATAACCTCAAGCGCAAAGCAAAGAGTTGTACACTTTGAGATGCAAGGCATAACTTCATCAGCACCCAAATATGATCATTTCAGCTCCTACTAAGATGACAATGTAGTCACCACTGAGATGACAAATTCTTAGCCTAGGATTACTCATCACAATGACCCATCATTTTTCAAGGCACAGTTGCTAAATCTGACACTACTGAATAAATCATAAGATGGGAAACAAAAATTAAACCAAACCGAACAGCATTATGGCTGATAGATTGGTTCTCCAATATATTGTTCTCCAAGAGATGAGTTAGAAATCTTTTCCAGTTCAGAATTGTGGATTCTAGAATGCAGCCATAGCAAAAATGGCTTTACTAAAGCAGTGAAGACACCTCTTCAAAAACATTTGCATTTACCATTCTCTTCCTCCAGTTCTAGATGTTCCCCAGGAAAACTAAGCTGATTGGGGAAAATAATGTCAAGAAACCAAGTTCAAGATAAGTAAGGAGCAAAGCCTGAATAATCAGATTTAAACTAAGACTTGAAAATTGGGGCATGGCCACCAGCCAGATGCTTCCCTTACTCAATGAAAAGAATTGCAGAAAATACGGGGTATCATTAATTAATGGCTGAAAAATCCATTATTTGGGTATAGAAAGAAATAGCTAATAGGCTCCAATAGAAACCAAGAATGTCTGAATCACACAAAATATTCACTATGAATACAATTTACACTATTTACTTTCTTTGGACTATAATCTACAGGAGTCAATTTTGTGAATTTTAAAATCATCATTAATTCCCCTTGCCTATGCCTTACAGCCCCTTAAGGTCTTATACTTTTTCATATGTTCTTATAACAGCTCAATGTAAGAAAAATTCAGTATAAGAAAAGAAACAAGAAAATCATGCATTGCCAGTAAATACTCACAGGAACAGAAGGAACTGAAGGAATAGAGAAAAGGGAGAAAGACAACTAAGAGCAACCAAAGAGGAAATTGGAATATGACTTGTTGAAACCAAGCAGCTTATTGGCGCTAAGTAAGTTTATCCATCCTGTTTCCATTTTGCCACAGCTCCTCTGGTTTTTCTTTTCATTATTTCCTTTTTCTATAAATACTAGACAAGGTTGTGACCAATTGGGTCTTCTTTTGAGAGTAAGTTTGATATGACCAAAATGAATAATAAATTTTAGGCTACCCATATTTATTTTACCTGAATGCTGGACTGTCCTACGGTCATTTAAAGAAAGTACATATCACAACTAGAAAAAAAAATGTAGTGGCACACAAACTTCAATAGGTAAGTCAATATTTACCTAAACAGAATGATAGACAGAATGACTCCAGGCAGGCAAAAAAGCAATAGAAGCAGATTTCCAACTTCCTGCTGGCTTCCCAATTGACTTGGCTTCTGTGAAACTGGAAGGCAGTGTTGGAAATCATGATCATGTGACTGCAGAAATGCTGCAACATGCGCAACTTTTCAAATAAAAATGGACGGAACATTTTAGAGATTTAGATTTTACGGGAGTAACAGGTGTCCTGGATTTTTTATGCATTCTTTTAAGTGATTGAATTTTAGGTACCTTGATTCAAAGATTGTTGTTGTATAATGCACTAGTTGGGCTAAAATGAGGGTACAAACAGACAAACACAATGGAAGTTTTAGTATTCTACAGGTAATCTTCAACCTATGGTCACAATTGAGCCCAAAATTTCCATTGCTAAGAATGGTACTTATTGAGTTTTGCCCCATTTTGTGACCTTTATGCCACAGTTGTTAAGCAAATCACTGCACTTGTTAAGTGAATTGTATGGCCATTAAGTAAATCTGGCTTCCACACCGACTTTTCTTGTTGGAAGTCAGCTGGAAAGGTTACAAATGGTAATCATATGATCCTGAGGTAATACAACTGTCACAAGTACATGCCAGTTATCAAGGGCTCAAATTTTAATCATGTGACTATGTGGATGCTACAATGGACATAAAGTGTGAAAAACAGTCATAATTCATTTTTTCAGTGCTATTGTAACTTTGAAGCTTGTTCAGAGTCCCCTTTGCTGTACCAGGCTTAAACTCTCTGAGGCTCACTGTTTTTTCCCCACTACATCCCTCTAGTTTCAACAGACATTCTCTACTCAAGAACAAGCTGTACAACTTTGCAGGCCACTTGAAACACAATTATACCGATTGCCCAAATAGCAAAAAGGAACAAACATTGCAACAGTTTCAGTAACTTTCCTAATGCCTGCATTTCAGAACGCTTCCCAAGCACTGTCAAGTTAGAAAAACTGCAGAAGTGGTTGTGAACATAATGGCCACATGAATGGCCTCAATAGGAAACTGTCTTGTACCACGCCAGAACCATGATCCTCTTGGGATAAGTTTATATATTACTCTAAACCAGGAGTGTCAAACTCGATTTCATTGAGGGCCACACCAGGGTTGTGTTTGACTTTGGTGGCCAGGGTGGGCGTGGCCAGTTTCATGTCACTCATGTCGGGGATGCCTGTGATGGGCCAAGGCGCTCTGCCAGCAAAAACAGCCTCCTGGGCCCCGTTTTCGACCGCGACAGCAGTGGTGGCATTCAATTTTTTTTACTACCGGTTCTGTGGGTGTGGTTTGGTGGGTGTGGCAGGGGAAGGATACTGTAAAATCTCCAGTCAGAGGTGGTATTTGCCGGTTCTCCGAACTACTCAGAATTTCCGCTACCAGTTCTCCAGAACAGGTCAGACACCTGCTGAATACCACCTCTGCGCGACAGCCTCCTGCAACCCTCTGCTAGCGAAAACAGAGCTCCGTGGGCCAGTCTTTCACTGTTTCCAGGGCGGGCCAATTCAAAGCACCCCATGGGCCAAATCCAGCCCCCAGGTCTTGAGTCTGACACCCCTGCCTTAAACCCTAATAAGAATTGGAACCTTAACTTAGAAGAAGTTGTGGGCCCAGCAGGGAAAGGGCCATGTCAGTTATGTAGGCAAGGCAAAATTCCCTCCAAGTTTCTAGTGTTGGCAGAGGTGCCTTAGTTTCCAAAATGGATTTATGGAACAATTTATGACAAGCACAACTTTTCAATTTTTCTTCCTTCACAGTTGTACCAACAACAGTCAGGGGCAGGGAGCTTTTGGGCCATAAGTGACTTAGTACTATTAAGCTAATTGTGGTTTATTTAGAAAATGTGTTTAAAACAGATCTAATTTAACATACCATGTAATTGATACACAACAAACCCTCTAAGGTTTCAGAGAGTAGCTTCTTTTGGTCCTACAAGATCTACGGATGTCAAGGATTAAACCTGAAATAGGTAAACATCTAAACCACAATCCTTTGGTTTCAAGTTAAGATCATAGTTTGGTTGTTGCATCCTGACACCAGGCTAGAAATCAGAAGATTGTGAATTCTAGTCCCAGCTTAGGCATTGCCTTTGGGTCAGTTATTCTTTCTCAGTCCAACCCACCTCACAGGGTTGTTGTTATGAGGAAAACAGGAGGAAGAATGAATATTAGGTATGTTTGCTACCTTGAGTTATTTATAAAAATAATAAAGGTGGGGTAAAATAAACAAATAACATCTGCTTAGAATAGCCATAAGAAGTTGGTTTTTAGAATTGGTCTGGAAAAAAACCAGGATGACATCAGATGGCAGTAAGGAGATTTATTTTGTGTGTGTGTGTGTATGTGTGTGTGTGTGTGTGTATATATACCCCTGCCATATATATATTTTGCTACAACTTTAAAAGCACAACTACAATGACGTGGGAAAATACCCTAACAAAGCTGAATACTATATTATACAAAAGATGGTAGTGTGGGGCAACCACAGATATTTCTCATTAAAAGAAATGCTTACATGCTGCAGACTTAAAGATCAAGAGGACCTTTTAAAAGCAGCAACAGATCCCAGACACTTCCAAATGACTAGAAGATATAAGCCATCTTCAGATAAACCAAACATCAAGAAACTCACAAATAACTTCATCCTTTGGCAACCTTGCAGAACTCTGCCTTTCATTTCAAGGCATTTCCCGTGCTGCACTTGAGGTTTGTGGTGTTAAAAGTTGCAATGGCTCATTCACACATGAGTTCCCAAAAATATACTTATGAAACAAAAGGTCCAGCAGAAATCAACTAAAAGCGGTATCCAAGAGGCATTATGAGCTACGCCGTTTGGCATTTCCCACCTAGCACTCCTTCCTACCCCTTTTCCTTTTCTAGTCAACCTAATAAATCTCTCCGATTTCTTTAAGGGTGGAGATGACATCAGAAAAGAAATCTTACAAACTCTGAATGCAACGACCATGGCTTGGATCGGGATTTGACCACGTAACAATTTTGGGCAGGGACTGGAACAAGGTTATAAAATAATCAACTAGGAAAAATGAAGATGTCCACCTGGGTGCACGTCTTCGATCCTCCAATGCTTTGCTAGTTCAACTCCCCCCCAAAAATTGTGGATTAAGAACAGCAACAAAATCCGTGTCCCGTCCCGTCCCCCAATATCTTAAAGCCAAACAGTGAACTTCAGAGCGAAAGCACGGCACCTCTGACAAATACCGAAAGAACGAGACTCGCTTTGCAAAAATAAATGAACGCACAAATATATATATATGTCCTTGTTCCACCAGCAGGGGCTGTTTACAAGCGCTTCCGGAAAGACTCCAGAGGGGAAATCAAGGCTCGCTGGGGAGCGCGTAGGAGGAGATCGGCCAGAGGCTGAAACTGGGCAGAGGAGAGAGAGAGAAAGAATCGGCACGGGGCGCGCAAGACTTGGGGTTGCTCTCCCCCTCGGCGAAGCGAGAAGGGGAGAGAAGCAAGAGAGCCAGCAATCCAGATACAACAGACCGCTAAGTTTTGAGAAGGCAAACTCACCACCGCTGAGTTAGTGCTGCTGCACAACACACACACACACACCCAGTGTGAAAAATACCAACCTAAACTTCTCCGCGCTCTTTCCTTCCGTCTGGAGCCATTCAGAGTCTGCCCACGGCCAGGGCTCTCCCCCCAGATGTTTATAGCAAGCCAGCGGGCCGATGTTGTCAGCTGCCTTGTTAACCCTTTCGGCCCACGGGGCAGGGCGAGGGGAAGGCGAGAGACCGCCGGCCCCACCCTTCGGCAGCCCCTTCCAAGACTGCCTTCCTCTTCGCTGGCCCTGCGCTTGGGGTCAAACCCAGGAAAAAAAAGGGAAGAGGCGGGGAGAGGCCGGGGAAGGGAACCAGCCACCCGCTTCTCTTCCCCTGGCGGCGGTTTTGCGCGGGGCTGCCTCCCAGGCTCCCGACTTCCAAAAGGGGGGGGAAACGGGAGGAAGCAACGCCCGTGCTGCAGCCGGGACCTTTGGGCCGGAGGGGCGGACTTTGCCAAGCATCTCCTCTTCTGTACCAGGAAAAGGAAGGATGGGCTCCTTCTTGGGACTCCCTCGCTCTCGCTCTCTCTCCTCCTCGCTTTCCCAGTTACATGGGTTTGATTTCCAGCCACGTCGTCTTCCCCCATTCCCTCCTTAAGAATCAGCAGGCTCGGTATGGGCGAGAGACGCTCTCCTTTACCCGAAGCAATTGCCCTGACTTTGCCCATTGCCCCGTGGCCTGCTGCAACTGGAAATGCGGCCTGTTTTGGGCACCGCCGACCGCCTCTGGAGCAAAACCGAATCGGCGGGGGTGGAAAAGCCGTCGCTTTTTGCGAGCACGTCAGTAGCAAGAAGGAAGGACGGCTTTGGGTATAAGGAGTTAAGTGAGGTTTCCAAACAGGCCTCAAAAAAAGGGGGGTGGGGTGGGGTTCACTATTACAGATAGGCCTCGACTTTCAACAGTTCATTTAGTGACCGAAGTTGCAACAGCACTGAAAAAAGTGACTTATGACCGTTTGTCACAGTTGCAACCTTTCCATCATACCTGTGATCAGGCAACTGGTTCAGCTTTATGACGGTTGCAGTGTCTTCCGCTTCACGTGTTCATCTTTTGCCATGTTCTGACAAGCAAAGTCGATGGAGAAGCCGGATTCACTTAACAACCAGTTTACTAACTTAATAACTGCAGTGATTCGCTTTACAAATGTGGCATGAAGAGTCTGTAAAATGGGGCAAAACTCACTTAACAAATTTCTCACTTAGCAACAAATTTCTCACTTAGCAACATAAATTCTGGGCTTAATTGTGATCGTAAGTCGAGGAGTACAACATAACAAAAAGAAAGAAATGTGTTTATTTGGGTGATGGATTTGTGGATTTTGTATGATCTTTGCTGCAGTTTGGGATACAGAGGATTCTTGATTGACAACCCAAATCAGACTTTGTGCTATCTTTGAAGTGCAAACAAATAACAATACAAAATACACTGCAAAGTTGCCCAGTTTTCTTTCAGCATCTTTCCTCAACAAAGCCCATTGCAAACCAAAAAATGATTTGAGCTATAGTAGGCAGTATTGGTGAGGTCCATGTCCTTGTTTTTATTTGCTGAATGTTTAACCATGGTTTTAGAGCCAGTTTGATGTAGTGATTAAAGGCTAGAAAGTGGAAGGCCATGAATTCTAATGCTACCTTTGGTCTAAAGGCAGCTGGTGATCTTGGGCCTGACATACACAGACCCCTAGGAAGCAGGCAAGGACAAATCATTTCAGAATTATTTCCAATAAAATACTTCAGGAATTTGTCCAGAGTGATCAGAGGCAGGAAAAAAAACTGCACAATTGACTTGATTCACATATAAGGCACAATCTTGAGGAAGCAAGGGCTGCATTTGAACTTGAAATGGCACACAAAAGACCACATCTCAGTGTGTGAGGCTAGCTACCAAAGACAGTATAATCTACAATTACATTTAGATTTAAACTTCAATTAATATACAGTTGATAGGATTGCTCAATAAGTATGCAATAGGCTTTTGTGATTTGGTGGGATCCTTAAAAGGGGACACATCAGAATTGCTAAGGGAGATGGTACACCTGCCATAAATTGTGGTTCACAAACTAGAATGGCTTGTTTGGGGCTAAGCCGGAACACCCATGTAGTAGAATGCAGCTTAATGTTTGCAAATCATGGTCTATTCTAGGCTGCTCCCTTTTAATCCTCAAAATAGCACAAAGGATTGCTGATTGGTGTTGCCGTTAGGGAATCTGCTATAAAAAAAAAAAGCATCACACTAAATAGCTAGTTTGGAAATGCAGCTATTTCAAAAACCATGTTTGTGTGGCATATTGACTCACACCCTACTCAACCACCCATTTTATTGTTTAGAATTGCTTTAATCCAGCTGGTTGTGTTAATTTATATCTGGTTTTTACAAATTAAGAACACTGGCCTAGTTGAATGAACCAATGGGTGTTTGGCATGAAAATAAGAGCTTCTTGCTTTCAAATTCATTCTTTGTAAAAGGAATTTAAAAATGAAAATATGAAAGTCAATATCACCATGATTTTATTTGGTTATGAGATAAGAGAGAGAGAGACAGGGAGAGAGACAGGGAGAGACAGACAGACAGACAGACAGGAAACTTGGAAAAGATTTCAAGATTCAGTTACTATATCCCACAACACTAATGTCTTCTTCCTAGCTTATTCCCGCAGATGCAGGGTCCGCTTTTCAGATAATTGAACGTCACTTTGCACGGTCAGGTGCATCTCCAGGGCGCAGGCCCGCAGCTTGCATGTCTTTGTTGATAGTGTCTTGCCATCTCTGTTTTGGACGCCCACAAGGTCGCTGACCATTGACTTCTAGTTGGTAGGCTGTCCTGGCAACGGTGCAAACAGAGGTGGTATTCAGCAGATTCAGACCATTTCTGAAGAACCGGTAGCGGAAATTTTGAGTAGTTCAGAGAACCAGCAAATATCACCTCTGACTGGAGATTTTACAGGATCCTTCCCCTGCCACGCCCACCAAGCCACCCCCCACAGAACAGGTAGTAAAAAAAATTGTCTTCTCTCATCTCCTCTGTAACTGGTGCCACACCAAAATGTTTTTGAATGGTGTCATTTGTGATGTGGTCAAGAAGGAAGATGGCCAATATCCAATGGAGCATTTGCCTTTCCATGGCATGGAGATAGCTTTGGGTCCCTGCTGTTGCTGCCTTCAGTGCCATCTTACAATACTAATTTAGCATTTCAGAAATCCCATTGGTGTCTTTTCTTGACCTGGCCTCCATCAAAAGGCTGGCATCAGTCTTGAAAAGCTGTTTTTCTGTTGGTATTACAATAAACACTGTCAAAGTGAGGTTATTTTGAGTTTCTTCAGCTTATCACTTTTTTCCAATAGATATGGTACTTCCTCTTTGTATTGCAAATACCTCCAACTACTGAATTTGACTAATGCAGATGGTGAAAATTCCACCTGCCTTTAAAAAAATAAAACAAAACCTAAACTTTGTACTTTAGCCGCTATAATAAGCACTTCAAGCATAGATCTTGTCTTTAAGACTCATTCACTTAATATTCATAAAATGACAAAATAAATGCCTTTATGCATAAATCTACACAGCAGTTCGAAATATACAAGTCAGCCTCTTAAAGTTGATGGTCACAGCCCAATCTTCCTTGCTGCCTCTGCACTTCCTGGTTAAGGGATCTTAACAACATTTACATATTTCCCTATAAAAACAACAGAAACCACATGAGGATTTTTGTTCCTTGTTTTCTTTTGTTTTATTGGCTTGTTTCCATGTTTAATATGGTACTGGGGAGGAAAATCAGGGTTAACATTTCAAGACTAGCCCCTTGAACTACTATCTGCTGTCAAGCTGATATTCATATTTGTTGGAAGAAATATCCTTCCGGGTTCAGTTCCAAGTGGGGGAAAAGACACTGGATTCATGGAAGATGCTTGGAAAGAAGGTTTAATGGTGGACAGGAGTACATGCCTTGGAGCTCCTGAGCGAAAAGAGCAGGAGATGCTGAGAGTCCCTTGGTTTTATGCCCTCTCTAAGCTTTGAACTTCCTGGAGCACAGGAAGAATATCCTGACTGGATGCTGTCAAGGGTCATAGTTAGCTTTGTAGGTCGTTTGTGTGCTAAGTTTGGTTGAATCCTGCTGGGTGATATAATCTTCCCAGGTGCCATATGGTGAGATGGGTAATCCTATCATTTCCTAAGGGCCATGTCTTAATCCCATCGCCCTGGAGCTGAAGGGGGGGTGGGGCGCTGCAGGAAGGTGCTTTGTCTTTAAAACATGTTTCTCCTTTTCTCATCCAGGGAAATATAATATTCTGCCTTTTTAATATTTCCTACAATATTTCATTCTTCTAGGAGAGGGATGGGTGCTAACTTTCTACATGCTGGTATTTCAAAGATGCCCAAGTTCTTAAATTGACCACTTATCACTCTGCCTCCATCCTGGCCTCCTTTTTTGGGAGGGAGAGTTAAGGGCTGTAGGAAGTTAGCACCCACCCCTCTCCTAGAAAATTGAAATATCCTGGGAAATATTAAAAAGGCAGAATATTTCCCCTAAAAAGAGTAGAAACTCAGAAGCAGAAACTCACCTCAGAAGCAGAAGCTCACCCTCACCTTTGTTAATCTCACCCTCACCTTTGTTAATGGGTGGGCCATTAAGGCCTGGGCCAGAATACTTTACATAACAAAGATCTCCAGGTAAAGCTATAGCCAAAAGCCCTTTTAAGGGCATAATCATCCAGCAAGGCTCAACCAAGCCTGGAACTCAGGACAGCCTACACAGTTGCCCCTGCATGGCCCCATGGGGGGTCTGACAACCAATTAGAATACAAGCTCCAATTCAAATCCCAACAGAGGGTATAAAACCCAGGCACTCTCAGCACCTCAGTCCTTTTTTCTTGATCTCCTCCTTCACCTTGAAGCATGTGATCATCCTTCCTTTTCACTCTGGAGCTCCAGGCCATGTGGTCCTGTCCATTAAACCTTCCAAACAGCCTCCATGTTTCCAGTATCTTTTTCCCCACTTGGAAATGAACCCAGAAGGATATTTCTCCCAACAGTGGGACACAATAGTAGCAAACCCTTAATCCAGGGCTCCTTTTTAGCAAACAAAAGAATCTTGGTTTATAGGAAGTTAGCACCCACCCCTCCTAGAATAATGAAATATCCTAGGAAATATTAAAAAGGAAGAATATTTCCCCAAAAAGGGAAGTAGAAACTCAAGAGAGGCAGAAGCTCACACACACACCCCTTTGTTAATGGGTGGGCCATTAAGGCCTTGGCCAGAATATTCTACATAACAAAGGCCTTTGCCCATCTCACCACCTGGCCTAGGAAGATTGCATCAGCCAGCAGTCAAGTGAAGCCATGTGGTCCAGACAAAGTTAGCTAAGACCCCCGCCCCTGGGAGTTTGACACAATGGGATACATTTCTTACACAGGAACAGGAAACACTGGGGGGAGGGGCAATAGAGAGTATATAACTAAGGGTCTCTCAGCATCTTGCCCCTTCTTTTCCTTCACCCAATATCTTGAAGCATGTGATTGTCCTTTTCACTTTGGGGCTCCAAGCCATGTGGCCCTGTCCACCATTAAACCATCTTTCCAAACAGCCTCCATGTTTCCAGTGTCTTTTTCCCCACTTGGAACTGAACCCAGAAGGATAATTCTTCCGACAGGTTAAAAAAAAATGATGGCTTTAAAACTAGACAGTGAATATTCGCTGGCATTATTCATTTTTTGCCATGCAAGGGGAAAAGATAGATGAAACCTTTTCTTGTGCCTTTAACAGCTGCAAGGGAGATAGATATTTAGCAGCTGTAACTTTCCTGGTATGGAAATGATGCAGCCCAGGGAAGTTTCAGCTGTAGAGTTTGGATACACCTGCTACCCCACCCTTCTCAGCTGTTAAAGGCCCAAGATCTTTGCCAGGAGGGAGGGGAAATATAATAAATGGTGGCAATGTGCTTTGTCCAGCTGCTCTCTAAAAATTGCTAAGAGCTAGCCGTTTAGGGAGGAAGTTGATCCTCATGATTTCCTGCCAAGTCCGACAGTTGCAGATTTATATAACACATCCCTCCTTTGTGCTTCACATCACTTAATCTGGGAAAGAAAAGAAAAAAAGAATGCCCATCTTTGTTTTATTTTATTTTGATTGCATTTGATATTCTTAAATTATTTATAGCCTGCTTTTCTAAGCAAAAAAAAAAAGCGCCTTCAAACACCAATAACCAGTGTTTGTGTCACCAAACAAAAATAGCTTTACATAAAGACAGAAGCTGGGGCAGACCCCAGTTGTGCCCAATTGCTTACAAAACGGGATGTGCCCCTGAGAAAATCCTCTGAGGCCCACCAACTCCAAGTCTAGTGTGAACCCTGGAGTGTTTTTTTAATAGAGCAGATCCTTAAAGGAGCAACACTGAACAGTTTATGTGATCTGTCCCATGCAGCTACAAGCAGAGGGATCAGGCTTAGTTCGGAGTTCTTTATGGCAACTATAATCAGGGTTCCCTAGTGCCAGTTGTGCCAGATGAATTTTCAATTGTTTAGTTTTAGCTATCTACTGAAGGCAGTTAAGGGAGGGGCTCCTTTTATGGGAGTTGTCCTGTATCAGCAATTACAAATGCAGGAAATCACACTTAGAATTCTTTATAGCAGCTATAAATTTCACTATTATGCAAAAATTCAGGCAAAACAAGTTTAATCCAGAAGCCCAAATTCCAGTGACACATTTCCAGGAAGTCCAGTGCAAGGTTGAAACTATTTGCCAAAAAAAGTCACACTTGAATTTTTCTTCTATAGAATAGGCTACATCATATTGCATCATTCTTGCAACTCAAGTGCTGTATGGTACATCATTTGAGTCATTTGCTGTCATGATAACATTTGCATGATGTTATCATGACATTATTCATTCAATTTTTACACCACCCATCGCACCTGGGAGACTGAGCAGTTTACAAAGGGGTGTCAAACTCGCATTGTCAAGTCATCATATGACGTATGGCAACTTTTCCCCCTTTCGCTAAACTGAAGGTGGGCATGGCCAGTACGTGACCCATCTGGCTTGTGGGCTGTGAATTTGCCATCCCTGGTTTACAACATCAGCTCTGCACTCTTTACAACTTCTTGATGGTGTTACTTGCTCCTTTTGTGGATACCTGTAACATCAGACCATCCATACAGATGGAGTAAACAAAACCTAGATTGTCAGATGATGGGAAGAAACAGTGGTTGGACTGTAAATTTGTATTCTCTTATGCTAATTGGGAAAAGTCTTGTGATGTCTCAAATATAGGCCTTTCTTGTTCATGTTCCCTAGTTTCATTTTGGCTAGTATTTGAATAGGAGGCCTCTTATACAAAAACATTCTTTATTCTGTTATCATTTTAAAATTATTATTTTAGAGAAGTTACGGTTATGTTATGTAGCTGTACACCGGTATATACAAACTAAGAATAGGCAGTTGTGATAAGTGTACAGTTCTCTCAAAAACAATTTGAGACTGGCTTTAAGTTAAAATTATTTGCTCATAATAACCCTTCTCTCTTTTTTTCCTTCCTCACTAGCAGTATTGTGGCAAAACAGGATTTACTGTGTTAGGTTAATTTCAGGGGGGAAAACACTTTTCACTCACATTTTTTTCCTGCAGCATAACAACACAGCAGAGCAAAAATCAAAGAAACAAATTGGCTTTGAGGATGGTAGATGAAAAGGCAGAAACTGGCCAGGAAAAAAAAAACCATTCAATTATATCAATATTGTTGATTTATTCGTAGATTAAGGACAGTTTCTTCCACCATGTTTGTAGCATCAAGTATACTTGGAGTAGTTTTTTTTTTTGTAAAAAAAAAAAAATCTAACACATATTAAACAGTATTTGAAGATTATTTTGAGTAGTCTGCCCAGGATCTATTTACTTAGTCAATTTATTAGCTTTCTTTCAATCACAAAAGCTACTGTAGATGGTTTATAGGAAAATAATGATTCAAGAAATGCCATCATACCACTTCAAGGAACAAGAATACCATAACAAAACACAATGTTCTAAACATGGGGTTACAAATTACTTTGCCTCATGACATGTTAGAAAAACATGTTACAGCAACTTTAAGGCTAGCAGGTCAGGGCTGTTCCAGCTTCTGGAGTTGGTCATTCCACAGTGAAGGAGTTTGTATAGCGGAGAAAATAAATGTAAGAAATAAAATGGGCACTGCACCCTCTTGCCCCCCGCCATGTCTTTTGAATGTGACCACGTGGAAATATTTGAATATCTACAATGGTCCACGGGAAAGAGAAATAACAAGCTTTGGGTAAATGGGATTTTTGGAAAATCAAAATAATAAACATTGTAGTTCAGCTGCTCGTAGCCTAAAAGACATGATTGTGTGGCTCTGTGGTTATCATTCCACCAATTATAGTGAGTTACCATCTAATTATATTATTTCTTTGGGTCTCTCTGTTTTTGCCTATATCATGTTCCTTGGAGAACTCGGCTGATTTTTTTCCGGCTCAATTGTGGCCCCGTAGAGCTCAGGTTTTAAAGTTCTGCCAGTTCTCACTTCCCAGCCTCTAGGCCCGTGGTGGTAAAACCTATGGGACATGTGCCAGAAGTGGCACGCAGAGCCATCTCTCCAGGCACCCCAGCCATAGTCCATTGCTCTTCTGGGTTCTGGCACACGCATGCATCCTGGCCAGCTGGTTTTCACATGCGGGAGCGCCGGAAACCGGAAGAGTAGCTCCCCAGCTCACATGCACATGCCGGACAGCTGGTCTTCGCGCACGCATACATGTTAGAAACTGGAAGACCAGGTGGCCAGCACGCATGCTCACGCTGGGGAGCTGTTCTTCTGGTTTCTGGTTTGTGTGCACATGTTTCGACGCTTGGTGCCTTTTCGGCGCACGCACACTCCCATTTCGGCACTCGGTGCCCAAAAAATTAACCACCACTATAGGCTCAAGTGAACCACTGTAGTGGAAAAAATACTGTAAATCTTATAAACAAAGCAGAGATTCCACCCTTCTCCCCTTGCATATTTTAGACATGACCAGGGTCAAACCCAATTCCTCTCTTTGCCTAATCCTATCAGACCCAAATTGACCTTCCCTGCCTCACATACAGCTCCTCTGTAAATCCATCCATTCTAAATCAAAGGATAGATGTTCACAGCACAATCCAGGGCCAACCGTAAAAGGGAACTGCAATATAGAGAGAATCTTCCTTCCTCCATCAGTGGGTGGCCTTGAGATTTTTTCTCCTTCACAATGGACTTTGATCTGCTCCTCCTGAAAAGGCTGTTAGGTCTAACATCAGAACTCAGCCCAGCTTACAAGGACAAGGACCTAAAGTCCCCAAACTGGGCAGCCAGTCAGTTCCCTAGGATTTCCTGCCTTGTAGGCCTCAACTTCTAAAAACTTTTGTTTTTCCATTGTTCCATTGGGGTCCCCTTTCCTGTCACCCCATAATCATCATGATATAGTTCTCCTCCTCAGGGGTTAACCGCTTAAAATACAGAACTGAGGTATGCAGTGAAAAACATAAGGTGGGGAAATAGTATTTTCAATACTGTTGAACTTTTCTGTATAATTTTATTGAAGGTTCTGAATTTAGAGACCAGCTTGAATTGTGTGGCTTTGTCTTTTCCTCACTGTTTGCAGGTTACATTTCTGCTGCTCTTCCCATTAACCCCATAATTAAACCTGGGGTGGCCTATATTTTTCCCCTCTAGCCCAGGGGTCCCCAAACCCCAGGCCGTGGCCTGTTTGAAACCGGGCCGTGAGAGAAATGGACAAGCATGCATGTGTGAAACTCCACTCGTACAAGCGGAGAGCCTCTTGTACTCGCGCATGATGCTCCATTTGCCCAAATGGAGCTTCATGTGGGAGTGCCCTCCACTTGCACGAGTAGACTTCACTTGCGTGAACGGAGCTTCGCACGTGAGCATAAGAACCCTCCGCCTGCATGCGAAGCTCCATTCGCATGAGCAGAGAGGGTGCATGCATGCAGGTCACACAAATGAAGGTGTGCATGCGTGTGTCTGCACACACACACACACACACACACGCCAGGGCGCACCACTAAGCTGGAAAGGTTGGGGCCACTGCTCTAGCCCATCTTCTTACCCCTTCCTTAAGAGACTAAGATTTAGGTTCTTAGAAATATATATTTTATGTCAACTCATAAAATATGTCTATGGTCTTTTTAGAGTTGCCAACAGAAAGCAAGGGGGGGGAGCAGTGGGCAACTTGCATTCCATAAATGTTTTCAAAGATGGTTTCTTGGTGACCGAAGTTTCTGCCATGCAAAATTCTAACTGGAGAGCATGATTGATGACTCTTGGCTATGGATGTGTCCCATTGGAGAATATGAATTATGATACACCCAGGAGGTGGGAGAAAACCAGGGTCAAGGGTGACAATGAGTGATGTGTCTCAGAGTCAGCTACACCCAGGCAGCACCGGCATGTTTAGTTTACTTACTTTATTGTCATTGCACCTCATACAACGAAATCAAACACCATCTTCTATGCACATCATGACCATAACCATGAAAATAAACACAAACAACCCTCCACACATTGAAACGAAAACCCCTGACACCACACCAATACTGCACTATACAGCAGAATTCAAAAGAGCTACTGCCCTGGGATAGAAGCTGTTTTTCAGCCTATTTGTCCTTGTTTTTATTATTCTGTACTGCCTGCCAGATGGTGATAGTTCAAAAAAAGGGTTCCCAGGATGAGATGGATCTTTGAGAATGTTTTGAGCTTTCTTAAGGCAGCAGGAGCTATAAAGCTCTTCCAAAGAGGGGAGAGGGCAACCAATAATATTTTGGGCAATGACATTAACCCTCTGGAGTGCTTTCCTATCTGCCACTGGGCAATTGGCAAACCACACAGAGGTACAGTAAGTTAAAATACTCTCTATGGTGCAGCAGTAGAAGGTCAGCAGCAGTTTTTCATTCAGTTGTTGTTTTCTGAGAAGTCTCAGGTAGTATAATCTCTGCTGGGCCCTTTTGACCAGGGCTGCAATGTGGGCATCCCTGGTGCTTGTCAAATGTATGCGGAAGACCAGAGGTCAGGTCCTCTTTTATGGTAACACCCAGAGACGTAAAACTGGCCATTTGCTCCACTCGGTCTCCATTGATAAGCAAGGGCTCGATGTCTGATCTGTTCCTTCTATACTCCACTATAAGCTCCTTGGTCCTATTGGTGTTGAGGACCAAATTATTGTCTCCACAACACAAAAGCAATTGGTCCACCTCATCTCGATAGGCAGACTCATCACCCCCACAGATGAGTCCCACCACTGTTGTATCATCTGCAAATTTAGTAATAGTATTACTAGCGTGAGTGGGAATGCAGTCATGCACATAAGGAGTATAGAGTAAGGGACTCAACATGCAACCCAGTGTTAAGAATAAGGGCTGAAGAGGTTTGATTACCTAATCTGACCCTCTGTAAGCGGCCCAGGAAATCCATAATCCAAAGGCAGATTGGCAAAGGCAAGGCCAAGGTCAAGAAATTTAGACACTAGTCTAGGTGGAAGAATTGTGTTAAATGCAGAACTAAAATCTACAAAAAGCCTCCTCACATAGCACTCTTGCTGTTCTGGATGAGTCAGAGCAGTGTGAAGAGTGATGGCTATAGCGTCCTCTCTATATCTATTTCTTCTGTATGCAAACTGGTGTTTGTCAAATGTATGTGGAAGACCAGAAATGATGTACCGGCAGACCAATTTCTCAAAGCACTTCATGATGATAGGAGTGAGCGCCACTGGTCTGTAATCATAATACTCCTAATAAATATTCTTTAAGTTTTGAAAATCTGGCTAGACTCATGATTTAAATGGAGGTAACTATCGGAACCCTGACATTTTACTTCAGTAAGGATGAAATCCCTAAAAGTGCTATATCCCTAGAATCACCCCCCTCCCAAAAAAAATGGATATGTGGGGATACTGCTTGGAAGAGTTCCCATCAGCATCCAGCAATGTCCCAAGTATTTATGATAATTCCCCACTTCCAGCGACCTCAGTTACAGTTACCAGGGAGAGAGCAGCGATGCTTTGGGGCTGCTGGTGCCAGAGCCAAGGGGACAGTAGCAAGAACTAGAATCATTAAACAGCAGGAGAATCATTAAACAGCAGGACATGTTTTACCCTGATACATCTGTCTCCTGCCAAGACAGTCCCTGCAAGGCCAGCTGGTTTATGATTAACGAAGCCCCTCCCTTCCCTGCTGAAACTTTCAGATTTTGTTTCAGTAAGTTCTATTACTGATGTTCCTCCTTCCAGTGAAGTGTTGTTATGTGACTGTATTTGTAATAGTGTGTACCAAGGTGGTTCATTGTATTCCAGCTGACAAGAGACAGTGGGATTTTTTAACAGATCACTTTTTAGGCACATGGGATTAGTCAATTAGGCCATCGCAGATCATAGGCCAGGGGTCTCCAACCTTGGCCACTTTAAGGCTTGTGGACTTCAACTCCCAGAATTCCTCAGCCAGCTGGCTGAGGAATTCTGGGAGTTGAAGTCCACAAGCCTTAAAGTGGCCAAGGTTGGAGACCTCTGTCATAGGCCTCATTTTATATCGAGTTTGAAATGATCTCTTCCACTTGTTAAATTGTTCAGTTTCATTTGTCATCTTTGTATCATTGGGCTCTAGAGCAACAAATGGAGAATCAAATACTAGAACAATATTTCAGCTGCTCTGTCTCTTATCAGCAGGACACTTGGACTGAACGTTGCCTCATGCAGAATTCGCCTGTATACAACAACTCACTACAGTTCTCCATAGGCATGATCACTTTTCAAATAGTCTGTGACTACCAACCATGTTTTATCCTCCAGCAGCATCCTTTTCACTTTCTTTCGGTGCTTCCGACTCTTCTTTGGGAGCGATGTTATCTTTTATCAAATTTAAATTCCAGGGTACCTTAGTTGTTGCTTTTTATCCCAGTCAGCCAAAACTTTCACTTCTTATCTTCCTCCTGCACTTTCTTTTCTGCTTGAGTGCTTCTTTGAGGCGGCCATTTCTGACTGCCGCTCCTACCGCCTTCGGGAAAGGGAGTTTGACCAGCTGAGGAGGAGAGATGCGGCTCCCCTCAACCCTGCTGGCGATCTGCCCCCTCTTCACCACCTCGATGGGGTGGCTTAGCCCCTAAGCCAGCTGGCTCGGGGCGCTCCAGCGGCGAGCCCAGGCAGAAACCGCTCACGCTCACGGATTCCTGCCTGCCGCCGAAGCCCTGCAAACCCAACCTCCAGCAGCATCCTTTGCACCTTGGACTTCTGCAGGAGAAATGTAGGCTGCTCAGCTTCTCTTAAATAAACACGTTTTGCAAAACCTATACACAAGTGTGCTGCAGACTCGCAAGATATGAAGGCATCAAGATTCAGATAGGGATTCAGTGTGACTTTCCACTAAGTTTCTATTTTCCTCTCGCCCATGTAAATACCTGGAGTCAAAGTTTGTTGACTCCTTCCCTGTTGAAAGAAATATCCTTCTGGGTTCAGTTCCAAGTGAGGGGGAAAGACAGTGGAAACATGGAGGCTATTTGGAAAGATGGTTTAATGGTGGACAGCAGGACCACATGGCTTGGAGCTCCAAAGTGAAAAAGAAAGGATGATCACATACTTCAAGGTGAGAAGGTCAAGAAGGGAAGACCAAGATGCTGAGAGACCCTTATATAACCTCTGCTGGGCCCCACCTTAGTGTTTCCTGCTCCTGTGTAAGAAATATATCCCATTGGCTGTCAGACTCCCAGGGGCGGGGGTCTTAGCTAACTTTGTAGGCTTTGTCTGGACCACATGGCTTCACCTGAGTGTTGGTTGATACAATCTTCCCAGGTCAGGTGGTGAGATGGGTAGACCCTTTATTATGTAGACTACTCTGGCCTAGGCCTTAATGGCCCATTAGCAAAGGTGGGGGGGCTGAGTTTATGCTTCTCTGAGTTTCTACTTTAATCTTTTTAGGGGAAATATTCTGCCTTTTTAATATTTCCCAGGATATTTCATTTTTCTAGGAGAGGGGTGGGTGCTAACTTCCTACATCCCAATACCAATTAGCCCTGTGATCTTTCATTGGAATTCCCTGCTTCTTTGAAGATTAATCTGGTCCGCCATCCCTCTTTGCCCGTTATAGAGTGTTCAAAATGCAGTCATGTGACTGCATGGTGGGGGGGTGTCCATCAGAATTTCAGAATTAGGTTGTAAATACTTCCAGGAAACACTGGCGTTTCTTGAAATGATTACTAAGCATCAAATCATAAGCTGAGGGCTACCTCTATTGGCATTTTAATTAATCTCTTTTTAAGAGAGAGCTGAGGAAAAGCATTTTTTGAGCAATTTTTATGATCACAGTTCAGAACTTATGACCGTTTAAGTTTATAAAACATTGGAAAGATAAGTTTTCTGTTTTTATTTTTTTATTTCTACCATTATTATGCTAACACTATTTTCTTTCTTTCTTTGATTAACGAAGCAGAGTACGCATGGAGATACATATGTAAACATGGATCCTGAAACTTGGTGTTATATTAGATAAGATGAGTAAAAGCTGACAAGTTCAATATAGTATTTATAATTATCCAAGAACCTAAGCAGATCATATTAGTGATCCTTACACAGCAAGGCTCAATTGAAACATGGAATTATTAAAATGGTTCATATACAACGATACTGGTTCAGAATGAATAAGCTCTTCTAGTATCCAAATCAGATTTTGGTTATGCTAGATCAGTGTCTTTCAAACTTTTTAACATGAGATGTGTGGATTCCCAGAATTCTGGCCAAATTTGTGAAACACTGTGCCAGAAGGCGCTTTCCAATGGTTGGGTGGTTGAATTTTGCTGGAGGAAACTTGGAGTGCCCTTAAGTTAAACATGGTCTATTGCTGTCAGCATCTTCATCTTTTTCTTATAAAAGTGAAAACAGGAACTGCTTAGTCAGCTTCCACATAAGGCCAATGTTGCCTTTGCGAGAGAGAAAACCACAGCAAAGAGGACAAATATAAACTTCAAGAGAGCAGAAGAGTTGAGCAATTTGAAAATTCTATGCTAACAACAGGAGGAGCACAACCAGAGAACGTTTTGAAATGTACACCCTGTCATTTGCAACAAAATCTGGTCAGTTGAGCACAATTCATTGGCAAATTTAGAAAATCAAACCAGGATTCGTTGTGGATTAAAATTAAAATACAACCCTTATTGAGATGATATATATTTAATGCATATTAGAATATAGCAATAGCATTTAGGTTTGTATACAGTCCCATAGTGCTGTGTGTGTGTGTTTACAGTGAAGAAACATTATTTGCATTTTGCCCCCAACAACCCAGATCCTCATTTTACTGACCTTGTAAGGAAGGACAGCTGAATCTTTAGCCCCATCAGAATCTAACTCCAGGCTGTGGACAGTTTGCCTGCAATATTGCACTTTAACCACTGTGCCACCAGCTTTATATAACTTAAAATATAAATTATTTGCTATCAAAATGTCCATCTCGCCTAAAATTAAGGTGAAAATCCTAGAATAGGAATGAACAGAGCTTGAATCAATAAAATCAATGAATTAAATCAATAAAATAGGTCATCATCAGAGGCTATGGGGTCTCCCCATGTGTATGCACACTTTATCAATAATAATTGCTTCCCTGTGGTCATCCCACTTTTCTGGGCTACCGATGCAGACCTTACAAAACCTTCTGATCTTATAATGACTTGCTATGTCTCTGGCAAGAATGAGGAATCAAGAACTGTACAGATTTGAGTAAGGGTATTTTTCACTCTGATCGTGGGTAAATACAGAATTTATGTTTTTATCCCATTTGTAGGCTGCCTATTCAGCAACATTCTGGGTGATGTACAGATTAAAAACAAAACAAAAACAAAAAAATCTAATGTAAGAATTGGGGAAACCAACAGGAATTTCCCAACCTCATTTACACTGACTTCATTAAAGTGGAGTGGCTTTCCAACACTTTTTCCCAGACGTCACGTCATCAACTTGAGTTGCTATTGATGAGATAATCTGTCAACTGACTCACTAGCAGCTTTCCTACAAACCCTCAGAGCAGTAGATGCTGCTGGCCGAAGAAGTAACAACACCATCAATTCCTAAGAAAAAAATCAAGGGGTCAAAAAAAGGCAGCCTATGAATGGTTTAGACCAGTGGTCCCCAACCTTTTGGGCAAGAGGGACCGGTTCGATGGAGAAAGGTTTTTCTGTGGGCCGGAGGACCATGGTTTCACATGCTGCCTCCATCCCATGGATGGAGTTTCGCTGATTAGCACGGCTTGGTGGCTGGCATGCCATGGGACCAGTGCTGGTGCATGGACTGGTGGTTGGGGACCCCCTGGTTTAGGGCTCAGATATGCGGTCCTTGCAATATGCTTTCCTCCTGGCCTTGAGAAGGAAGAAAAGTAATGTTGAAAACTGCTGCTCCACATGGTCTTCTTACTGTGCCTTAGGGAGGAGATCAGTCAAGCTGCTGAATGGTTCAGTTGGCCCAAAGTGGAGGCTTTTGTACTTCTGCTGTTGGGGAAGTAGAGAAGCGTAAGAGAATCATCCCTTTGTCTGTTCTCCGCCTCACTTCCATGTCCCTGAGCCACACATGGATCCTTCCAAGCTGTCTTTGCCAAACCTGATGGTTTTGATTTAGTTTCTTCAGATAAAAGTGAAAGATAGGTTGCTACTCAAGTCAAGGTGGCAGTCAAAGGGAGAGGAGGGCAGGTAGAAGATCAGAAGGATGAGACAGGGAAGGTAAGGAAGGCTGAGACTAGCATAGTATGAAGCAGGGGTGGGATTCAGTTTTTTTAACAACCGGTTCTGTGGGCGTGGCTTGGTGGTCATGTGACTGGGTGGGTGTGGCCAACTCAACATCACTCATGTCAAGGGGCACTTCTCCTCACCTGGCCTCTCATGACAGTGGGGATGCTGCAACGGTCATAAGTGTGAAAAACAGTCATAAGTCACTTTTTTCAGTGCCATTGTAACTTTGAATGGTCACTAAATGAACTGTTTTAAGTGAAGGATTACCTGTACAAAAATACAAAAAGCTTCTTTGCTTGCAAAAAACTGTCCTAAACACCAATCTTTAGATTAAAAATACTTGCAAGCCAGAGTTACAAATCAGGCAGGGTGCCAGAGCACCTTGAGGAATTAAAATAGTTAAAATGCAATGATAACTATCAGCAGCCAATTCTTGCTCATAAAGTGAAACTCTTTAGCAGAGAGGTCATTTAAGCTCTCCAGAAAAAGCACATCCAGGAGAAGCAATCCTTAGATCCATTTGCACCATTTAAAGATACCAGCTGGTCTCACTCATCTCACAAGATATCCTAAGGAAAGCATCCAGATTTAAGGAAAGGTCACATGCCCCCCAGAAAGGCAGTGAAAAAAATCAGTGCCAAGCTTGCATCCTGCCTCTTAGAAGTATACCTCAAAAGGACAGTGCCAGATAGTACTAAAGCAGTGAGGAAGACGCCCTCCCCAGATAGAAAAAGAAACCATGAGGCAAGAAAATATTCAAACACAATACAGATAATTAAATTCAAAGTTACAATGGCACTGAAAAAAGTGACTTATGACTGTTTTTCACACTTACGACCGTTGCAGCATCCCCACTGTCATGAGAGGCCAGGCGAGAAGAAACGCCCCTTGATGTGAGTGACGTCAAGTTGGCCATGCCCACCCAGTCACATGATCACCAAGCCACACCCATCAACTAAGCCACGCCCACAGAACCAATTGTTAACAAATTTGAATCCCACCGCTGTGGAAAACACTACTTTTCTATCAGATCCAACTTTGCCCTTGCCAGCAGCAGGCTGGCCCTGAAATGGAGGCACTATTGTAAGGATAAGTCCTCAGCAAATGATAGGTGGTTAGTCTTACAACTAGAGCAAGGACACTGTGTGGATGGAGCCTTAAGGACTCTACTAGTTTTATTCTAATTCTACATTCACACTTTATTCCTAATTTCATACTCCAGTTGAGGCCTTTGTCCTCCTTCATACTTCTGCAGTGTTCAGGTTAGATATCAAGAAGAAAGTCCTAACTCTGCAAGCTGCCACATGGAACAGGCTGCCACATGATGTGGTGAATTCACCTTTGCTATAAGCCCAATATATTCTCCTAAATCTTGTACTGAGCAGTGGGTTTGGATTAGATACCCTCTGAGGCACCTTCCAATTCCGTGTTTCTATGATTCTGTGCTGCAACCACAAGCGTAACCTCCACAATAAAAGAATGAAGACTTGCCAGTGTTTTCCTGCTGCTAGAGGTCAAGTATACCAGGAAGAACTGTAAGAAGTGGTCAGGCAGAGACTCCGTTCCGCAAAAACTGCTCTTGATCCACTTAATGTGGCCAGGTGCTGCGAGAGCCAAAAATAAAGAACTATAATTGCATGACTGGCTAACTAGTTATGTGAACCAGCCCTCCAAAGATCAATGCCAAGGAAGATAATCTACACCTTACTTTTTGATTTACTTTGAGAAAGATAATGCCTTTTTTTTGCCACTAGTGACTTACAGCATCTTCACAGCGCTCTTAAAGTGATAGAAAGCCTGGCCTTGCTGTTGCTATTTTGGCACAGTGATGGATGGATGTGTTTAAAAGATGCTAGAGGGGACATGGCTAATCTCTCTGTGACACACACTTAAAGTGTTAGTTCTCAATCACATATCACAATGTAATTGAATCATCATTCCTATTAGCGTCAGTCTTGCTCTCCTGGATAGAAGGAACCAAAGAAAGAAAGTCAAGGCAGAGCCAAGATTAAGGTGGTAAATATGATGTTGATAATAAACAATAAATTTCCTGTGATGATACCTTTAATATTATTAAATAACATCTCTCTATCTTAGGTCCTTGGGAACAGGTCTTTGTATATTGTGATTTTCTCCAGTTCTTTCTCTTCTCTTCTATGGTCTTCGGGTACTGCAACAGCCACTAGCCAGACTTTTTTTGTCTTTCTTATCATCATCATCATCATCATCATCATCATCATCATCATCATCATCATCACTTTAAGGATTTGTTGGGGACTCCATACTTTTCTATCATAAAAGGGCTTTTTTCCTCTTGCCATAGGATTCTTTGTAATGTCCATTAATGCCCTGCTGCTCCTCTGGCCGTGCCTTTCTGGGTCTTTGTAAGCAAATATGGCTTCTGTGTAGCAGCCATGGTGACATAGTGGTTAGAATACTTGTATTGCAAGCTAACTCATTATTTGATTCTGACCAGCTCAAGATTGACTCAGCTTTCCCTCCTTCCAAGGTCGATAAAATGAGGGCCCAGGTTGTTGGGGGTAATATGCTGACTCTGTAAAGCTCTTAGAAAGGGCTGTGAACCAGTGGTGGGATTCAAATTGTTTTACCACCAGTTCAGTGGGCATGGCTCGGTGGGCGTGCTTTGCTAACACCAGCATGCAGCTTTCCCCACGCACCTTCCATCTGATTGTCCCCAGCTGAGACCTGCAGCACCAATCATCTGAGAGGATAAAGAAGACAAAAGCACAGGGGCGGGTGCGAGGGCCGATCCTGCGCTTTTCTCTTCTTTCTCCTCTCAGATGATTGTCTTAGGACAGTGGTGGGTAACCTTTTTGGGCTCCTGGGGCAAAAACTGCATGCGTGTTAGTGCGTGCTCACTCGTGTGCCAGCACCCAGAATACAATGCACGCCACCCATGCCCACTGCGCATGCATGCACAACTCCCACCACCACCCCCTTACCTGCACTGCATCTCACAGCTGATTTTTTGGCTGGTTTGAGGCCTTTTTCGGCCTCCCAGAGGCTTGGAAAAAGCCTCTTCAAGGCTTTTCATGCTGAATAATAGGCCCATTTCATCACTTCCAGTATTACAGGAAGTGACAAAACGGGCCTATTAATCCTGAAAAGCATCACGGAGACCGAAAAAGATCTCAAACCAGCCAAAAAAATCAGCTTTGAGACGCATGCATGCACAGTGAGGTAAGTTTGCCTGCAGCTTCTGTGCTGACACAAATGGCTCTGTGTGCCACTTGTGGCATGCATGCCATAGGTTGGCCATCACGGTCCTAGGTTTTTTTTCCTCCTCTCAGCCGATCATTGGCTTTTTTTTTTTTGTTTACTACCGGTTCATACCACCACTGTTGTGAACACTGTGGAGTAGTATATAAGTCTTAAGTGTTATTGCTATTGCTATTCCTTCTTATCACATCCAGCTCAGGATATTCACAAGTGTATGGAGAAAATGGCATTAAGGTTGTCAGTTAGGGAAAGCAGCCTCTTTCTCAGGGAGGTAATCTTCTGAAACACAAGAATGATTCCTTTGGTTTTTGGTTTGTTCCCTGTTGAGGTTTATTATTTTTTTCAAGAAGAGTCTGACCTCATCTACCTAGATTGCTGGTACACATAACTTTGAGTATAAGCAACTTTATGAGCAAACTCAAACATTCCACTATGATCACAGCTTTAGTGTTTACCACCTTTGAAATCTGATGCCCATGTCAGTGTTTTAATTAGCACCACTTGGGTTATGCAGCCTGCCTGACAAGAAAAGTACATCCCTGCTCATATGACTGACAAAGGGCATTTTATAGTTACTTAATCTGAAGCCACTTGTAGCTTCTTCCCCCCTTGGGGTAGGAAGAGGTGAGGTGAGAAAAGAAAAGATAACTGCTACGAAAGAAAGCTTCACAAAGTCCTGTGCAGGTCTATGAGGAAACACAGTACAACATCAGGGCTACAGAGGATCCCAAACACAAAACCTCAGCTAATACTGATGAGGAACCCAAAGTCACTATGGATAGATCAACCAGAACATTCCAGATAAAACTCCAGAGAGAGAGAATTGAAGACTGATGATGATCTGCGTGAACGTTGCTTGGTTATTTATTTAAGGAATTTTGGCATAGAGGTTAAAGGCTAGTGCCATGGGGCTAAAAATCTGGAGAGTGTGACTCTGAGTCCCATACTAGGCATGAAGCTAGCTGGATAACCTTGGGCCAGTCCCTCTCTCTCTTTGCTCTTGTTCCTTTTCCTTTTTGCTTCCCATCCAAGAAGCTTCTTCAGATCTAATTTAGAACTGAAGAAGCTTTGTGGATGGGAAGGGAAATGTTTTCAAGGAAAAAGAAAACAAGAAAGCCCAATTGCCTTTTGGAAAAGCACTTTTGGGACAACTGGATGATTGAGAATCTCCATAGACGTTTAGAGATTATATATTATATATTTAATGCTGGCAGTACAAACTTAATGTCTTTCAACAGGACAACATATACTTCACAAGAAACAAAAGGCCTTCCCTCATTTGCATCTAACCATGGCAAATTCATGTCCTGGCAACCTCTTGTTTTCTATTGTCTCCCTAGCAACATCCTTATCTCCAGTTCCACTCTATTAGTGAGGTAGAGTTAAGTTGTTCTGAGCAATAACAGTGTTAAATATGTTAAATATGTTTAAATACTACTCTCCCATCCCTTATTCCAATGCTGTGCAAGGCCATTCTCAGTTTGTATCACATTTGGTGGAGTTTATATCAACTGTTCCTGTGAAAGGAAGTCAAAGGAATACACTGATTTAAAATGGAGGCAGTAAGAGGGTATCAGAATTGGCAATAGGAAATTCTATGCTGGCATAGTTTCCTGCTTTCTCAAAGCTACATGGGTAGCATCTGATGGAGCAATGGGGAATGACCCTGAGTTGATATCCTCCACTGAAAAGTAGCAGATTAACAGATTAACAGAACTGGAAGGGACCTTGTAGGTCATCTAGTCCAATCTTCCACCCAAGCTGGAGATCCTACACTATTTCTGACAAATGGAAGTCCAGTCTCTTCTTGAAAGCTTCCAGTGACAAAGCCCGTGCAACTTCTGAAGGCAAACTGTTCCATTGGTTGATTGTTCTCACTGTCAGAAAATCTCTCCTTGATCAGTTTCCATCCATTATTCCTTGTCTGGCCTTCAGGTGCTTTGGAAAATAGCAATAGCACTTAGACTTATATACCGCTCCACAGTGCTCTTACAGCCCTCTCTAAGTGGTTTACAGAATCAGCATATTGCCCACAACAATCTGGGTCCTCAGTTTACCGATCTCGGAAAGAGTCAACCTTGAGCCTGTTGAACTCAAACTGCCGAACTGCTGGCAGTCAGCAGAAGTAGCCTGCAATACTGCATTCTAACCACTACACCACCACAGCTGCCATTTTGGAGACAACAAAGCGTTTTATGTAATTTGTATAATTTGGTGTATTTTAATTGGGCAAATGATGGAACTTATACATCTTCCTATTCCCAATTAGTTTGGGATCAATATAGATACCTAAGATGATTCTTGCCAACTACATCTTCTCTTCTTATCGGTCTTTTCCAGATTGCAATTTATGTCAGCTAATAGAAAGCAGCATTCAATGGCTGGGTTGGATCATACCCATGGAACACAAAAATTTTGAGTGCAGATTATCCCAAGTGAAAAACCATGATTGTTGGTTGTGCTAAACTGCATCTCATCAGAAAACTGTAATTAAGATAGATGGTTACATGGTGTATATGATAAATATATGAATTTTGCTTGGTTAGACACTTGTATCTAAAGGACACACATACGGGAGATTGCAGAATTATTTATACTCATACCATGAAACATTTTCCACTTTTAAATCATGACTTTGACAGTTTTTACTGAAGTTTCATTGGAACAATGTAACCTACAAATCACAATGTCAATTTATGCAGAAACATTAAGCATGAAGAGAGAGCTTGTAAATAAATAGATAATCTGAAGACCCCATTATTTGATTGAAGAGGGTGATTGGGTTTTTTTTAATGAGTTTAATATTTTATTTTTATTTCATAGAATATTTTTATGTAGAATTAGAAAATAACTGGATATTTAAATTCATATTCACAAATGTTTTTGCAACAGCAATTTGTGCCATGCTGTATATTAGCATAAGTTCTTGAAAGTTGCTATCCTGTATTTATATGAGGCAGTAATTCCTGTTGAATTCAGTTGAACTGGCATGACTAGACACACAGGTTTACACCTTAAGCTTTGAAAGGCAGGCTTGGATTTGGTTATATCTCACATCTGGACATGGGTACAGGAGACACCTTTATGTTTTCTTGCTGTATTATTTCATTTTTGTTGGCACTGAAAACAAATCCTCAAGGTGAGATGGAGACATTATGGAAACACGCCTCATCAAAAGTAAGGAATGGAGTAAAGGAGGAAGTTGATGGAATTGTAAACAAGCAAAAACCAAACAACTCTTTGTGTAGGAACAATTCGGGTCATTGATCATTCAACAATAATGGTATTCCGATAGATTCAGGATACAGAGATAAACCATTTTATGCAGCATTATTGATTTGGTGTACAGGATGCCTTTTGGATTTGCATCTTCAGGAAGTTCTTGGTTAGGAAAGAGGTGGAGCTGGGACACTCCATTTGTACTCAAGAGTAGCTAACAGAACTTGCCATGGGCTTTGCCCCCTTCTGTGGCCATCAACACACAAACTGGAGCTATGAATGGATCTGCAAAAGGAAGATGCTTCAAACTGCTCCATAGGTTTTCATTTTCACCTGCTTGGGAAGTGCACAGGGGTGAGAAACGGCATTGAACATAGTGGGGGGAGCCACACTTTCCTCCATGCCCTGCTAGTTCTAACCTCCCTAAAATTGGAGGCATTTTAGAAAGATTGGGAAATAACAGCGGAGCACATTCCCTAACAAGCTGAGGTATCCTTCATTCTCTGAGTCATCTGACATCATGGTTCATGTCAGCTGTGGCTGAGCCTGCTGAGAAAATTAACTTATACCGATCAATTCATTAGGGGGATGAACACTTATACTGATCAAAGTGTTAGTTGGAATCAGGGTAAGCTAGGATCATGTTTTATTTCGGTATCCCATATTGCTGGAGAAATTTGACTAAAAACATTACTATATAGCCTTGTTAGATACTTCCTTAAATATCTAGAACAGAACAGGGGTTTAACTCTTGACCCAGTGATTTTATTCAGAAAATCCCTTACTTTTTGTATTTATATCTAGTAATATGTGGAAGCAGAAACTTTAGATCCCGAGAGTGAATGTCAAATTTTACACAAGGCTTCGAATTCACTTTGCTGAGGGAATTCTAAAAGGTGGCACATTGGACCCCCTTTAATGCAAATTGATGTAACCAACTTACAGCTTAAAATATGTCTATATTATCCTTACGTATTTATTCACACCGATTGGTATTTTGAAATATCAGAAGGAGGGCAAATGGATGTTCCTTAAAATGCATGAATTAAGACATGGGTTTGGATCTTACCTTTTGTTGATATTAGGATGTTCACTGAAGGACATTTGCACCCTACTTTGCTGCTACAGCCCCTGAACTATATATGAAAACATTTGGAACAATTGAGAGATTCTCCTAAACAGGGATATTGGGAGCTACAGGACAGAAGCGGGCTAAGAAAGTTTCCTTGCTTACTTAAGGACAAACCATGTTCTCTCACCGAAGGTCCTTATTTCAACCTTCCTGGCTTAATTCCAGGAGACGGCCAGCGAAAACTGCAAGGGTTCCAATGATGCAAACTAACATGAAGATGCCAAGGAGAAGATGATCAATCACCATTGCAACAAACTTCCATTCTTCTGCAGCCTGATGGTTAAAAAAAAAAAGAAATGTAAGGAAAAGAAATCAGAATTTTCATAAAGCCAGGAGTTATGTAAATGGCTTTTCTCTTCAAAATCTTTCTTCTTTTGATTGACCAAAGATATGATTGGCAATGAAAGTCAATAACTATAATGACCATGACATATGGAAGACTGTGACTTAGAATGTAAGAAAAACAACAAAGAGGTTGAGTTAATAAGTGAAATAATATAATAAAAAATAAATAAAAGGAATTGAAAGTAATGATACAATAAAATAAAAATGAGCTAAATACAAAAGTAAGTGATCAGTACAAAAGAAATACATTCCTTCCTCATATTGTTAAACAAATTTAACATATTTTGGGTTTTATGATTAATTTCTCAACAAAGATATAATGAGTGCCAACTATGCAGATTCCACAATTCTTTTGACCAATTACTGTATTGTACTGATATATTTATGTATCAGCTATTTTTTTTCTTTTTTTATTTGCTTGTTTGCTCTTAAAAATGTTTAATAAAAGAAAAATAGGTTGAGGTGATTTGGTCAAATAGAGACAATGAGCAGTGACCACATTGCAAACCAAAAATAAAATAAAGGAAGATCTGGTTGTTATTGGAAAGTGAATTGCAAACACACAATTGCAAACTAGTGTCATCACGGTGGTGTCACATGATATATCACGACTCCCTCCCCCTTTGTTAAACTGGACATGGACGTGGCCAACATTTGACACATCTGGTCCGCGGGCCAGGAGTTTGACACCTCTACTACAGATAGAAGCATAAATGATTTGGGAAGGACCAGATAAAAGCTCTATTTATCCCAGAGCATATTTACCTGCTATTACAACAAGCTGTATAGTTTGCTTCCAAATCTATTTACTGTATTGAACAATTATTACATTTTTGGCCAGAGGAGGGAGCCAAATACTATTCAGTAACATTTGACTAGGTGGCTACTGAGACACTGAGCTGGAAAGAAAAGACAAATTTTTTTTGTAGCAACAACTTTTTAATCTTTTGGTTATTTGGGGAATAATCAACCTTGTCGCCTGTCTGGCACCCTGCCCCACTGAACTGAGTTTTATTTAGAGGTGTTCTTTAAAAAAAACAACCAATCTAAATGGAAAGATAGAATGGTGAATAGAAAACCATCAAAATCAAGTCTCATTTTTTATTTCTAAGATATCTCTAGATCCTAGATTAGATTTAATAATACTTTTCTGGTAGAAGAAAAAGAATGGGTGGGTGGTGGAATCCAGCACTTCTTTTGGAAATGTAGAAAATTAGCACCCACCCCTCTCCTAGAAGAATTAAATATTTGGGGAAATGTTAAAAAGGCAGGCTATTATATTTCCCTCAATGAGAAATGGAGAAACATGTTTTTAAAGACAGAAAGCAGACTCAATCTCCCTGCCCCCAGCAGATACTGAGGCCAGCTTTTAGAAATGCAGTTTTGGTAACCCATTCAACAGATATTTTGAAACAAAGGCAGAATGGTAGGATTAGCTCTCACTCAAGATCTAACACAGCCATTAAGCCACAATAGGAATTATTTCATCAGCCTTAGAGCAATCCAAACTTCACGAAACTTAGCTCAGACAAACACCTAGGATTTGTACTTTTCCTATAGAGCCAGCTATGACCCCTACATAACCCCCACATTGACCCCATTGGAATCTGGAAACAGCCACTAGAATACATGTTCTTGCACAGAAACAGGAAGCTCAAGTGCAAAGTTTACAGGAGGTATAAAAACCCCTCATTCTCAATTTCATTTTGTCAGCTGCACCAGAACTATGTGCTTGGTGGTTTTGTTCATCATTAAATCTTCTTTCCAATCAGCCTCCATGTTTCCAGTGTCTTTCTCCCAGCTTGGAACTGAACCAGATGGATATTTCTTCCAACAGAAATATGCTCATTTCTCCATGGGCAGCTTCTTGGAGGGAAGAGCTGCCTTTCTAGTAAACGGGGTTTTTCTAACTGGCTGTCCTTTTTGCTGCAGCCATTTTAAGAGAGGGCCTGTGACATATTCTTAGGCTTCCAAATAATCCCTTACTGAAGCCCCAGCCCTGCCCATGGGAGATGCCCATAATAGATAAGGCCAGGAAACCCTCTAAAAGCCACACAGCCAAGTTGTCCAGGAAAGTTTTGGTTTCTGTACCCAAACTTTGTGGATATGCATACACATACTGTAACTTATCTTCCCTCCCACCATTCCCCCTTCAGGATCAGCCATATTATACAAAGTGTTGGGAGGAAGGAAGAACTAACATGCACAGGAAATTAAACAGAAGAATTAAGAAAGAAGGAAATACATATAATTAACTCTGGTGTACATCAACACTATTCACTATACTGTTACTTCCTTTCTATTTTTGCAGACGATTCTTTCACCATGTCCGTATGCTGATTCTAGGAATGTGCAAAACTCACCAGTGCAGGAATCCAATAAGTTTGTGATCCCAGAATTTTCTGTTTCCCTTCTGAATCGTGCTAAACCTACTTCAGAGCGTGCAATTTGGCACTATCCAAAAATAAATTCCCCTAACTATAAAAGCAGATTGTTCTGGACCAGTGAGTATCACGTGTTCCTAACTGAATTTAAATATTACATTCACATTTCATTTAATACAATATGGACATTGCTCTGTACTCCTATTACACATTACTTTGCTTTTTGAGGATTACAACTTTCTTGGTCTTCCTGTCCTCTTGATGTATTCATTTTTTAGGCACTAACATTTATAAAAGTTAATTCCACTCTTCAACGTATGCTCCTTCCACCATCCTCTCAATTCCTTTTCATCCTGAATGATTTTATCTTTTTCATTTTTAAGTTCACTCATTCTGCTGGAGGGTCCTAATTTAGCCTTCCCCCCCTGCACTTCAAAAAAAAACAAAAAAAAAACAATTTGGAATGAAACTGAAGTGATGGAATGCTGAAAGGAATATTTTAATTATGTGTATAAGATGGATAATAATATGTTGACTATGTTAGACGCTTTTCCTCCCTGATATGTCTAAAAGCAATTTTAATTCCGATCAAAATTGTTCTATAGTTCTTAATCTTAACCCTTTCTTACTCTCTTGGACTGCATACTTGCAACTATTTTTTCTCTATAAATTATGCATAGTCTTCCTCTTGATGTAGAGTAGCTCCTCTTGATATAGGTCTAGTGTAACTCCACACATTTCTGTGGAATTTTATAGCTTAAGTCTTTACTGTCTGACCCAAGCAACTTCCACAACCTTTATGAATATACGAATACATTTATTCTTAAATTAAAATAGATATTTTAAATGCAGATATGCACCAAAATTCTTGGATCTGTAAGTAATCCAGTCGCTATTCTTTATGCTTTTATCTTGTTCCTATTCATTTATTCATGTTACCTAATGTCATATTTTTCTTCTTATTCACTGAGAAAGTTGCACTTTGTTTTTCAAATATTGAAAAATACCTCTGCTTTTTCCATTGTATAACATGCAACTATCACCAATTTATGGATTTCTTCTTTGATATACACCCATAACTATTCAGGTGATCTCCATTCATACTTCCTGATGTGTGTTTTAATCCATTCATTTATATTATGTGTATTTATCAACATCACTGCACAATATATTCAGCTGTTTCTCTTTCTTTCTCTTATTTTCATAAATATAAAAGATTTTTGTATCCTTTTCTTCATTTTCTTCATGTTCTTTACTATGTAGTTCTTAACAAGTTGCGATTTTCCATATGCCATAGTTATCCACTGGTGAAACAGACTCATCGATACAGATAGTCCTCGACTTACAACAGTTCATTTGGTGACGATTCAAAGTTACAACAGCACCGAAAAAAGTAACTTATTGCCATTTTTCACACTTACAACCATTGCAGCATCCCAATGGTTACCTGATCAAAATTCAAATTTTTGGGCAATTGACTCATATTTATGACAATTGCAGTGTCCCAGGGTTATGTCATTCCCTTTTGCAACATTCTGACAAGGAAAGTCGATGGGGAAACCCAATTCACTTAACAACCATATTACTAACTTAACAACCGCAGTGGTTCACTTAACAACTGTGGCAAGAAAAGTCGTAAAATGAGGCAGGACTCACTTAACCAAAGTTTCGCTTAGCAACATAAATTTTGGGCTCAGTTGTGGTCATAAGATGAGGACTACCTGTATTTAACTACATCACATCAGGAATGAAATTCACACGAGAAGGCAAAAACAGTATTGTCTATTTTGTGGTTCAGAATATTTTGAGGGCTTATATATTCCTAGAACTGTCTGTCTGTGTTTCTTTCTCTCTGACACACACACACACACACACACACACACACACACACACACACACACGTCATGATTTCAAAGGATTCACATTGGATTATTAATTCTTACATCATTGGATTCTTGATCTGATTTCATTGACTCGGCAATGTATTTGATGCCTTCAATTGCACTTTTAACATCTGGATTTTTAGTAAGTGATGTCTGGAAATTCATAGTCGCTGGTCCTTGTTTCCCTGAGATTTCAGAGATATCTATGTCATCAGTGAAAATCCTGTTCTCCTGTTTATTTTTGGATGGACGCTTCATTGTTGAGAAAAACATAACATTTGGAATTGTTTCAATAAATATCTGAAAGAAATATAGATACTGATTAGAGAATTTAAACAAAACTATCATATGTCATTTCTCTTAATCACAAAAGAAAATAGATTACAGTACCATTTGACACTGGGATGCTAACTGGGACTCAAGGAAGCAACAGGACTTATATCAGAATAATTCAAGTCACCCACTATTGCTTACTTGTTTAATGATTATTAAATGTTCAGCTATTGCTTAGGAAGGAAAGTTAGAATGGACTTTTATCAATTACAGAGCAAATACTGGTTTTATTATTGTTATTGGCATATTGAATGGAGCTGGCCATGAAGTTTCAGTTGCTAAAAATGAAATCAACTGACTTCCTTGTAAGCTTCTTTTTTAATATATATATATTTTATTGTTCAAAATTAATTAAAATGGAAAAAGAGAAATGCAAGCAATATTAACAAAATAATATAACACTAAAGCTATCCCCTAGCCACTGAAAAGAAGATTGAACAGACAAGAAAAAAAAGGTTACTTGACTTATATACAAAATAACTTACAGTTAAAATATAAAATAAATTTAAATTTAACTTAATTGCTTGAAAATCTTCTTCCTTGGCCTTTCAGTTCAAACACTGACTTAACAACAAGCCATTGCTACAAGACCTTTATAGAGTTAGATGCTTCAAAGAAGTCGCATCCTTCTGCTTATGCTTCACTGGAGCAATTGGAGCTAGGATGTCTATATTGCCTTTGATAAAAAGAGATAATATCAAGCTATTTTGTCTAGGATCTATTGAGAGCTTATTTTATTGATCTCTTCTTAAAGGTGTCCATCACCTCATTTGTCTCACTAAAGTCTATTGTTTGGGGAATGTACTGAATGGAGATATACTTCCTTTTATTTATCTCAATCTCCTGTCCTAAGCTTGAAAAATGTAGGTCAGCTTACCTTCCTCACCCACTGTGGCATAGTATGGGTACTGGGTGAGCGATGGTGGATATTGATCACTACGACAGTGATGATGATAGAAGTTATGACAAACACCATGGTGAACAACATGTATTTGCCAATCAAGGGAACAGAACTGGAAGTTGAAGGAATCAGCTCCACAATGACAAGAAGAAACACAGTCAAAGAAAGCAGGACAGAGATGCTCAGAGTCATCTTCTCCCCTGGGATAAATTAGGAGGAAATAGTAAATTGAAGGATTAGCAAACAAAATAGGAGGAGGGAGTGCAATTGGTGCTTCGTGAGAAGTCAGATAAGAATTATTGCATTACATTTGGGTAGCCAATACAATATAGTGATTCAACCCTACTATAATGTATTCTAGAGTCATCCAACCATTTGTATAAATGTAAAAGTAATGAAAATAAGTCTTATATTGCCTCCACAATAGTTGGATAATGCTCCAAGAAGTCATAAGTCATTAGTGGAGAAGCTGTCCATGATCCGGGAAACCTAGGTTGGAGTTCCCACTCAATCATGAAGCTTTCTGGGTGACTTTGCACTGGTGTCTCTTTGTTATCCTAAAACTGGGGCTGGAATGTAGCAATATATATATAGGCATGTAGTTCTTCATCAGATGATCTTGATGGCTCTATAAATGGGGGGGTTAGGTCCTGGACACAGAGGTCAGTTCCTTGCTGCCTGATTTAATCAACATGACCATTTCCATTTGGGCACCCATAATCCAGGGTACCAACCTATTCCCAAGATCTATGCAGAGGATTGTGTGAGAAGCCCACATCCTTAAGAGGAGCGAGCCACTCTGACATCCAACACCCAGCCACCAGATCCATACAAATAAGGCATGAAAATTATGTTCTGCCATTTCCCCTCTTTCCCCTGTCTCCCTTCCTGATTTTGTAGCATATTTCCTAGGAGGCCAAATCCTATATGCCTTTTAGCTGCAAAGGCGAAGCAATTAAGTCTAGCAAATTCTCAACACACTCCCCAACATTATTCCAAGTGGATTCCCCCCCACCCCCCAAAAAAAGGCAATAAAGACACATGCACACGCCAAAATGGCTTTGTTGATGTACACAGGCAAACCAAGTCTCTTTGGCTTTAAAACTCTTAAAGTTCACCTTTAAGGCAGAATAACTCAGGGTAATGAAAGGGTTGCTTCTGCCAGAGAGAAGCAATCTGATATTCATATGTACATACCTGAATCTGTAGGGAGATAAAATACTAATCCAGTCAAGAATGAGAAGAGAAGGCAAGGAATGATGACGTTGACAATGAAATAAAGAGGCAAACGCAGCAATATAAAGTGATAGGTGATATCAAGATACGGCGTATCCATGCAACAAGAATAGTTCACCGAGTGCCAATAACCTCGGTAATCTTTTATTGTCCATTCTCCACTGGGCATGTAGTTATTCAAATCTGGACGGGGACCTTCCTGAAAAGGGAAATGCTTCCTTCTAATCAATGAAATAACCATGTCTTGTGATTCCGTGCTATTTCCTACTAGAAATTCCATTCTAAATATTGATATTGAATAAATGGATATTTAATGCTTAGCCTGGGTTTAATCTCACTTGGAAGAATTTCACGGCAGGATTAGGACATTTCTGTCATACAGGTAGTCCTCAACTTATAACTAGTCAGTTAGCAGCTGTTCGAAGTTACAATGATGTTTTTTGGGGGAAAGCTGGACCACAGCAAACCACTGGTTCACTTAACAACCACAGTATCCGCTTAATGACCAATGCAAAAATGGTTGCAAAATTAAGTCATTCGTATGGGTGATCTGGTTTACCATTGTTATGATCATGATGGGAAGCTCCATTATGGCCATAAGTTGGGAACTATCTATATTTATGTCTGTACAAATCAATCATGCAAATCAATGATAAGCAGAAAAAAGGAGAAGGAGCCGCCCCAGTAGTCCCTGGCTGGATACTGTAAAAGGTGACACTGGGATGACGATGGTGAACCTGAAGGGGGCAGTGCGAGACAGAAGGGCATGGAAAGTGCTGAACCATAGAGTGGCTGAGGGTCAGACATGATTGAATGGCTGATGAGGATGATGACACACACATGGATGGGTTAAACATATACAGAAGCCTCTAACTTTAAAAACTGGAGCAAATAGAAATGGAATTTACTGTCCCTTTCTTTTCTTTTTTTTGAGTTTTAAAATGAACTTTATTTGCAATGGATTAAAAAGATATAAACCTACGAGTATACAGAAATAAAAAATAGTAAACATACTAATAGGACAGTAAATAACTCTCAAAACAGCCATAAGTTCCTCTGGGATAGAATGTGGTGGTTTTAAGTCATGATGGAATTAAATGAGGAATATGCAAAGCCTAACCAAGATTGTCCTTCTCCAAACCCAAACGTAACTCAATCCAAACTCTATTTTAAAAGTCTTTGGAAAGATTGGGTTTGCATATGCTTTTTTTTTTAAATGTGTAAGTTAGTTATATGAGTTACCTGATTATACCAGACAGTCCTAGAAAAGAGAAAATGGCTTTCCACAAAGAAATCAGAGGCCATGCTTTTGAAGACTAAGTAGTCCTTGCCAGTCTTTTACTTTTAAAAAAAATATAACATAGCATGGGTCTCTATAGGATTCTTTTTAAAATCTGAAAAAAATCTGCCAGATCACAAAACTACAGGAGAATGAAGTTTAGGGACCTTATTCATCTGTAAGGTTAGAGCATCTGGATACATTCAGTATTTCTCAGCATTTTTCTACAATTATACTTTTGTTGCACATATAGATTTATTTGAGAGAGGTAAAGGCTTCCTTTTGCTTTAAGCATTTTCTAGCCATCAATAAATCATTAGAAAAGTGATCTGACAATAAGTCCCATGATTTTGTTCAAATTTTCAAATGATAAGCTACATTTCCCTTACACCTCTGAGTAGTGCTAAAGGAGAGGAGAGGAGAGGGAAAGGAAGGGGAGGAAAAAGAAAGGGAAGGGAAGGAAAAGGAAGGAAAGGAAAGGCATCTTTATTCATATATAATAATATGAAAATGACTAAAGGTACCAGCTACTCAAGAGAACCAGTTTGGTGCAGTGGTGTTAAGCATCAGATTAGAAACTGGGAGATTGTGAGTTCTAGTTTCACTTTAGCCAGAAAGCCAGCTGGATGACCTTGGGCCAGACACTCTCTCTCAGCCCTAGGAAGAACGCTAGAGGAAACCAATTCTGAAAAACCTTGCCAAGAAAACTGCAGACTGCAGAAAGCCCAGATTGTTGCCAGGAGTCAAAACTGACTTGGAAACAGAACGAACCAAAAACAGTTACCTAACTAAAGCCTACCGGGTAGATGGCAACCAAGGTACCATCGTAAGTCCAAGTTCCCAGCTTCATACTGCAGTTTTGCTCATCAAAGGGGAAGTGGGTGACTATAATTTCACAGTAGCTTTTGAAGATGGCTGGTGGATTCCATGTGATATGTCCTGTATAGTTCAGAAGAACTTTGGTGAACTGGTCAATAGCAAAAATTCCATCTGCACTAAAAAGAAGAAGAAGAAGAAAAAAAAACAGTCATAGGAATAGCATACAATTTTAATACACTGGCTATCCATTTTATGGCACACAGTGTTATCAGTGGTTTGGGATCTTCCTATTTTTTGGTGTCTTTCTTTTAAAATAACGTATCATCAGTCTGGAACCCACATTACGTATCTGATATTAGCACAGTTGAGAAAGTCCAGAAATATTTCACAAGAAGAGTTCTCCACTCCTCTACTCGTTGTAGAATACCTTATGCCACCTTATGACTTGAAATTCTAGACCTAGAAAACCTTGAATTACACCGTCTTCGGTCTGATCTAAGTATAGCATATAAAATCATACATTGTAAGGTCCTACCTGTCAATGAATACTTCAGCTTCAACCATAACAACACAAGAGCACACAATAGATACAAACTCAAGGTTAACCACACCAAACTTGATTGCAGGAAATACGACTTCAGCAACAGAGTGGTCAATGTCTGGAATAGTCTACCTGACTCTGTGGTTTCTCCCCCAAACCCCAAAAACTTTAACCTTAGACTGTCTACTATTGGCCTCACTCCTTTCCTAAGAGGTCTGTAGGGGGCGTGCATAAGCGCACCAACGTGCGTACCGTCCCTGTCCTATTGTTTCTTTTATTTTTCTTATATGTACCCATTTCATGTATTCATAACTATGTATATACTTATACCTATTATCTTGTAAGCGATTGACAAATCAAATCAAATCAAATAAATAAATAAATACGTACACACATACATACATACATATATACATACATACTCTGCAAACTCCATTTGGTACAAAAATGATTGCATTTAAAAAAAAATAAGTATGAGAAAGGCTGTATACCTAGAAAATAAATCTTTTATTCAACATTAAATTAAAAGGTGGGGTTTTTTTCAGTTTTAAAAAAATCTTTTATTTGAAAAGATTTGATAAAAACTGGATGTTTGTGATTACCTGACCATGGCACAGGTTCCAACCAGTTCTGGAGAACCGGTAGCGGAAATTTTGAATAGTTCAGAGAACCGGCAAATCCTATCTCTGCCTGGAGATTTTATAGCATCCTTCCCCTGCCACTCCTACCAAGCCATGCCCAAAGAACTGGTAGCAAAAAAATTTGAATCCCACCACTGGACCATGGATGATGCGTTGGAATAAAATAGCACTTCTTACCTTTTCCCCAAATAGTCTTGGTTTAAGAATATGATGGGGAATATAGAAAGTCCAGCATCATCTAATCTGGCACTGGTTTTTAACTTTATTATTATTCTTTTACATTGTACTTCTTGTTCATATGAAATCAGTATTTTGCACATGTTTTAAAACCAACTAAAAAAACGCAAGATAATATAAATGTACAGTCTTTTCTTTGACCATGGTCAACAGTATATAAAATTACCCCGTTGGGGTTGGGGGAACAATCACGCCTATAGGGTCCTGGCGATCCATTTGGGTGCCATTTCAAGCCATTTCAAACCACATACATGGCTGATGAGTTAACCTGCTCCCTCCAACTTGGAACTAAGGAGAAATTTCCTGATAAGTGAGAAAAATTAATCAGTGGAACAGTTTGTCTTCTGGAGTTGTGGGTTCTCCATGGTTGGAGGTTTTCAAGAAAAGGTTGGATAACTATTTGTCCAGGAAGAAATAAGGACTTCTGCCTTGGGCAGGGGGTTGGATTGGAAGACCCCCTACAGTCCCTTCCAGAGGTGGCATTCAGCAGGTTCTGACCAGGTCTGGACAACCAGTAGCGGAAGTTTTGAGTAGTTGGGAGAACCGGAAAATCCCAGCTCTGACTGGCTCCACCCCCATCTACTCTCTGCCTCCCGAGTCCCAGCTGATTGGCTGGGTCTTCTTTGGTTGCCCTGCACAGGAGAACGGAGCTGGAAAGCAGGTTAATGGGGTGGGGAGGGAATGGGGATTTTGCAGTAATCTTCCCCTACCATGCCCACCAAGCCACGCCCACAGAACCGGGAGTAAAAAAAATTGAATCCCACCACTGGTCCCTTCCAGCCCTAGGATTGTATGATTTTGTGATTATTATCCCATTCTTCCTATTAGCCCTAAGCGGAACTGTCTGAGCCAAGGTAGGTCTCGTGGAATACGCCCCCTAGTGGTGAGAAAGCATAGGTCCCTAGACCCCACTAAACCTGGGGTGATAAAACACGGCACAGAGAAAGCAATGTGTGTGCGTGTGTTTGTGTGACACGACTACATTTCCTCTTCTTCTTCTGCAGCAGCAACAACAACACACAGGTCTTTCCCATCCCTTGAGCAGTTGCCTAACATCCCCCACTTCAGCTGCTATACAAGGGAAATTGCTCTCACTTTCTCACTTATAACTCAGATGGATGTAGTAGAGCAGGGGTGTCAAACCCGCGACGTCCTTAGTTGTGGCCCGCAGGGCCAGCCTGAAAACGTCAAAGGACTGGCCCGCGGTGCCTCTACCAGCCAAAGCAGGCCATAGGGGCCCTCCCCCTCCCCTCCCCCGCAGGGAGATTGGTTCCCTCAAAGAAGCCTTTATTTTAGAGGTCACACTCACGCAGAAGCTGGGTTTACAGCCATTTGTGTAGTCTAAATCAGGGGTCTTCAAACTTGACAGCTTTAAGACTTGTGGACTTCAACTCCCAGAATTCCTCCTCCAGTCAGGTTAGCTCAGGAATTCTGGGAGTTGAAGTCCACAAGTCTTAAACTTGCCAAGTTTGGAGACCCTTGGTCTAAATGTTCCTCTCTGTGCTCTCATTATGGGACTGTGCCTCAGAATTAAGGTGTGGATCAACAGCTCTACTTACTTGTTATACAAAACTAAATCTGGACGCCAGACTATCTCCGAGGGGATGCGGATTTGCTTCACACCACCATACTCTGATGGATTCCATTTCAAATTTGCATCTATCCATTGCTGGGGAAGGGAGAGAATTTCAGAGAATTTACAAATAAGTTGAATAAAGAACAATGGCTTTATTCATTAAACATAAGTTATAGAAGGAACAAAAGCAATATGGCTATGCCTGGTTCAAGAATGTATATCTCTTTATGTCCTAAAATGATTATTTATCAGTGTATGCATACATATTCATACACATGTGCATATGTGTTCTGACCCGCCCTTTGCAGATGCAGGAAACAAACTCCCCACAAAGAAAACCCCCTCTTTATTTACACATTGGGAATTAACTGCATTCACCAACAGACTGTCCAGGCAAGAGTCCTGCAAGGAGTTAACTGAAGCAATAGTGCCTATCACCTTGTTATGATAAATGCAAGGCTGTGAACTCCCAGCAGGGAGGCTGCAAATTAAGTCAGTTCAAACAGAGAAATAGACAAACCTCAGTTCTGGCAAGGTAGTCTTTGCCTCACGAAACACACAAAGAGCAAACGCAAATGGTTGTCTATGACAACCAAACGACTCCCTTTTCCTCCTACGGTGGAGCCTCGGGTCGTGATTTGGTCGTGTCCAGAAGCACGACTCACTGCGCATGCGCACAGTAAAAAAAATTGGTGCTGAAGAGGGAATCTTTTCATGCCAATTTTGTTCGCCACCCGATTTTTGAATCATTACCCAATTCAAAAATCGGGTGGATTTTTTCTTCGCCACCTGATTTGGTCACAAACAGAAGTGTTCATGAGCCGAGGTTCCACTGTATTTATTCCCCAGCCAGGGAGGGGCCAGTCAGTGACCACGTTTGTTTTGCTTCCTGAGCCGGCTCATTGTCCTCCGTTGTTCATCTTTCCTATCTGCTCTGTGCATACGTGCATCTGAAACAGGCCCCAGCTGTCCTCCTCCTCACTCATCTCTGACTGCAAAGGCAGCTGCCTCTCTGGCTGGGAAATGCCGGACGTCCCTGGCTCTATCTCTGTGTCCAATGCTGAGCATCCCTCAGAGCCTTTCCCAGGCTCCAGAACTGGTCCAAGTTCTTCTCCACCCTCCTCATTGTCCGAGTCTGGTGGGCCACAACAATACGCATCTGCATCCACATACATGTACATATACAATTGTGTTCTTATCGTTACTTATTATAAATTGATTATGTTTTAACTCACATACTTTAACATACTTAGCTACTTAATCATATTTACGTAGGGTAAGGGACTCAATAGTGATGTGGTCTGTATGAAAGAACTATACTTGGAAAATAGCAAAGTATACTTTAAAACCATTTGGTGCATGCCAACTTAGGGCATTGTGGGAATTTTTCTTGGAGGTTCACCCCTCACCCCACCCCACTTCAAATCCAGCTCATTTGCATTCTTTTGAAAGGAGTTTGTCAAATGTATTATGGAGACGGAAGGAGGGAGAAGAGCTACTTCTGGAAATCCAGCTCAGTTCTGTCTGGTGCTTAGAATAAGCTGTCTGATGGGTTTATCTCAACCGGATGCTAGAATATTTCCCACAACAAATAGGCATTCAGGAAAAAAAAATGCTGAGATCAGGTTTGGTTTTCTAAAAGCCAATTATCAAAATGTGCAGCGCCGCTGCTGTGACAAACTTTAGAAAAGCCTTTCATTGCGCCTCTCTTTAGTTGTAGCCCACAAGAATATAGCAAAAGGATTCAACCCCTTGGAAAAGGCAGCTTCTAATTCAAAAGCATTCCTTGAACAGGGGGACAAGGCCGATCAAAACACACCTTTGGGCCTCAAACACAACGTGCTGGTTTATAAATCATGGAGTTATTACCTGTTTCAGACGCACATTGGTGCTTACTATTTGATTTACTTCATCCTTAGGAGACAAAAAAAGACAAGGTTAACAGAAGATAACTTGTTTGCAATAATCGGTGTTGAGATTATTGGTTAAAAACCTTTGCTGTTTTCCCCTTCTTTTCTTTCTCTCCCAGCACTGAATTCCCACTGCCAAAACGCAGACTGTAAGCTATGTGAGTCAGGAACCTGCTTCTCTTTGCTCCCAAAAGCAACGTAGTTGACCAATGGCATTTTAGAAATTAATGAGATTTCCTCCCCCCAATTAAAGAAAGCTTAATCGATTACTGCCATGAGACCGTTCCTTCTTAGCTAAAGAAACTACAGGTAGTCCTGGACATACATTTTTCTGAAGAAAGAAGCAAACGGTTTTTGAATTGGGAGGGTACATGTAGATTCGTGCAGCAGGCAACACGGGAGAGGTAGAAGAGAAAGGAGGCTTAAAAGGAAATTGCCATCTTCCTGGGCAGAGCCACCTGGAAAGCACTGTACTCCAATTGGACAGCATAAATTGGTCTAAGGTTACATTTTACTGTGTACATGGGTTTGCACTGCAGCTAAAGATAATTTGGAAGTTTTGATTAGGGCATCATTTAGGTACCAGAATGTCATTTACATTGCTAGTTTTCTTGCTTCAAATCACTTCAGCCTTAAAATAATAATAATAATATCATAATCCAGGATTTGTTGCATTCTAATGTCTCAATCTTATTCCAGATGCTACCATACAATTTATAAAAGTGAATCATCCCTAGTACAGTCCAGATAGCTATCTGCCACGAAGACTCCAATCAGAATACCTGCACTGAAGCGGGAATGCCTAAACCAGGGGTCCCCACTCCCAGTCTGTGGACCAGCCCTGATCCGCTGCATGCCAGTCTGCACAAACAAGCAAAGTCCCACCTGTGGGATGCAGGTAGCACACGAAACCACCTCCTCTGGTCCGTGGAAAAGCTTCTCTCCATGAAACCGTTCCCCCGTTCCCAAAAGGTTGGGTCACCTGGCCTAAACAACCCCTCCCAATTCCAAGTTGTTGTTATTAAAAGCTTCAAGCTCCTATATTTAAAAGTATCTCTGCCCATGCCAGCCTGCCCAAATATGCATATCTCCTTCTGAGGCCTTCTTTCATGTATGTTCCTGACTCCTGGGGATGATTTTTCTGGCAAGAGCCACATTTCCTTAAAGCTGTAAGGTGCTCTAAATCACCTAGAAGTCAGGGCTGACCCAAGTGATCAGAGAGACAAAACTTAAGACAACAAAGTAGTTAGTGAAAACGCCACAGAAAGCACATCCAGATGTTTCAGGATTCTGTAACTGGAGCTGTTCTAGTAAAAGTAGCTGTAGGTCTACATGGGGACTCTTAGTCTGATCTAATAGGGCTGAATTATGAGTGGGCTAGTTGATCAATCTATTGGATATTGTTTCTCATAGCCTTTCTTGGATGTTCCTTTTGACTCCCTCCCTTCTCTTTCCCTTTTACATCGGAGGGCCAGGGAAGGACTTTTGAAATGAGCCAGTCTGCTTGCATTCCCTAGTGCCACCTGCAGCACCTGTAGTGCTTGCCTGTAGTACCCACCTGCCCATAACTCTGGCCTGACATCTTGCTTGCCTGGATTCTTTCCTTTCCCCACTGGTTATTGCTTAACGATGGTAACAGAGACTGACTTAGCTATTGCTATGCATTGTGATCCCATGACATTGCAATTTACTGCCCCAATCGCTTAGCAACAGTAATTCTGGTTTCACCATAACCAAGTAAACCAAGAAGTAAATGCACATAAAAGTGAAGATGTAGGCTTAATTATTATGAAAGGAGTTACGATGTATATGAAAAGGTAAGATTTCATGACGTTGAGATTGTTGGTGGTGAGAATAGAAGAATGAATTAATTCGTTCAATTAATTAATAATTAATTAAATTTACTTGCCACCCATCTCGCCACAAGGTAACTAATTATTTGATTAATTCATTAAGCAAAGCCCCCCTCCCCCAAATAATGGGAAACTGTTAATAATGATAATGGCATATTAAGAGCTGTGGTGGCACAGTGGTTAGAATACAGTATTGCAGCCTAAATCTGCCCACAGAATGGTGTCTGATCCTGACGGGGTCAAGATTGGCTCAGCCTTCCATTCTTCTGAGGTTGGTAAAATGAGTATCCAGATCCATTGGGGGCAATGTGCTGACATTGTAAACTGCCCAGGGAGTGCTGTAGGGTAAAGCACCATGGAACGGTATATAAGTCTAAGTGCTATTGCTATTCACACTTTTACCATACCACATTGATCAGCTGGATAAGTTGCAGTCCCACAGTGACTTCCACAATCTGATTATGATCGCTTAATGGACGCACAACTTTGTTATAGTTCTCGAATAAATCTTTAACCAGGCGGCTTTCATCACTGGAACCATGGACTAGAATAGCTGCAGGACAATATAATAAAAAAGCAACATTTGAAAAACAGTGACAAAACATGGTGAAAGTCTGAGCCGATGCCAAGGGTTTGGAGGTGAGCTGGGTGTTTGGAGTCTGAAGGAGAAGCCAGAATAACTGCTCATTTCCTAGGGCCTTCCAGGATGATCTCTAGTTCTTTTCTGGGATTGCAGACATCATATTGAGTTGTAATCCTTCTATTGTTTAACTTTCCCAAGAATGTTTTTGGATTATATGCAGAACTGAAAAACATTTGGAAAATCAAACCGATGTTGGCTCTTCTCACGGTAATAGGCTTGCTTTCAATTTAGGTTTTTAAATTACACTAATCTTAAAAAAAAAAAAACCCCAAATGAACAACTGATATCAAATGAAGTTTGAAGATACTAAATGAAGTCTGCTTCACAAACACTTGCATTCCAGGCCTGCATTATTGAGCCTATACTGGAGTTTTAAACAGTGCTGATTTCTCCAGTTTAGTCATGTGAAGGAGTATTTATTCATTCATTCATTTACAAGGTTTAGAGGTCACCCAACTCCGAAATTACTTCAGGGCAGCTTATTCTAAAAATAGAAAACAATAAAAGAATAACAGTAGAAAGTAATTTCAGGCATTCAGGCAAACACCCTCAAACACATAGCTGCAAATTGTAAGCATAATCAGCACCAACACCCAACTACTGAAAGGGCTGAGAGAACAATCAAGTTCTTAAAGACTTCCAAAACGTGAATCAGTTCCGGTTTGAAGGGCTTCGGCGACAGACAGAAATCCGCGATCGTGCACAGTTTCTGTTGGCTTGCCGCTGGAGCGCCCCGAGCCGGCTGGTTTCCGGGCTAAGCCACCCCATAGAGGTGGTGAAGAGAGGGGAGACTGCCAGCAGGGTTCAGGAGATCCACATCTCTCCTCCTCAGCTGGCCATTACTCCCTTTCCCGAAGGCGGTTGCAGCGATGGTCAGAAATGGCCACCACAAAGGAGAACTCAACTGGAAAAAATGTGCAGGAGGAAGATAAGAAGTGAAAGTTTTGGCTGACCAGGTTAAATTGTAAAAGCAACAACTAAGGTATCCTGGAATTTAAACTTACAAAAAATAACATCGCTCCCAAAGAAGAGTCGGAAGCAGTGAAGGAAAGGGAAAAGGGAAAGGTTTGGCTTTTTTTTCCTTTTCTCTCCTTCCCTGTACTGACAACTAAGGGACTTAAATAAGAAATCAGAAAAATCCGCTTTGACATCAATAGGCAATTAAGCTGAAAATAAAACAAAATGCCAAAGGGATAATAAAGATTTCTGGACATTAAAAATTTTCTTTTTCATAAGCAGGAAGGGAGAGAAAAAGAATAAGGGCAGGATCTGGAAGAGGGAGGAGACTGCCTGGAATTAAAAAGAATCTACAGTAAAACTTCAACAAGACTTCTAAAAGATACATTTTAACTGAAACTTTGCAACTAAATAGTAACCCCAGGAAGAGAAAGTGAAAAAAAAGAGCAAAAAAGAAACAGCTTGCGTGTATTTGGATTATTTGGTGATCTTTGGATTCTTGGTTATTATATTTGAATGACTAAAATCAATCGGGTGGTTGTTTAAAAATTTATACAATGGCACCACTTCTGGATGAACTGAAAATGGAACTTAAAAAGTACAAAGAAGATGCACAAGTTTTTCACTTCTTAGAAATGGAGATTTGGAATTATGAGAAACAACAAGAAATGACTGCAAAACAAGAAGACTGGGACAAAGAAGAAGCCATCTTTATTGAACAAGCAATTTTATGTGGGGAAGAAAAAGGAAAGGTGGGAAAGAGAATGGAGAAGTTAAGACTTAAAAAAACAATCAAAGAAAAGAAAAATAATTCAAAAAATAAGTATAATACTGGAAAGCAATAGAAAAGGGGAATACAGAAGAGAGAAATAGAGGTAGAGAGACAAGGGGTAAAAAGGGGAGAGAGAAGAAGAGAGGGAAGAAGGAAAGGAAAAGAAGTTACAAAGGACCGGAGCAAGATATAGAGAAACAGGACCTATTTAGAGATGATGGGTGAAAATCTAACTGAAAAAGGGATTCTGTAAAGGTACATAAGATTGTATTGTTATATTAGTAATAGAAATAACTTTAGAAAATTGGAAACAACGTATGATTAAAATGAGGGATAAAATAGTTAGTGTAATTTAGTGAAATGTTTGTGAATAAAATAAGTAAAATAAAATAAATGAGAAAACTGAATTAGGAAGGAACGGGAACATTTTAATTAGTTAATGTTTTATAAAATATAAGTGAAGAGGGGGGGAATTAATTATGGAAAGCTTATAATTGTTCCCATAGAAGTATGATATTTAATTTGAAAAGTAATGTTAAAGATGTTAAGACTTTAATGAATATTAATATTAATGATAGAATTGAATTGGAATGGAATGGAATGTTGTTTTAATTATATACATTTATAATTTTTTTCTTTTTTTAAGAATACAGTGTGTATTTTAAGAATGTACCAAGCAGAATCCGAATGGAAGTTATGTATTATATTGAATGTTACAACTTTAGGGAAAAGATATAAAGGAGTCATACTCCAATCAGTAACTATAGGAGAAATTTTGTTTAATGAGAAAAGATAATAGATAATTGAAACAGGACAGAAAAAAAATATAAATACAATGATTTGAATTGAGATGAGATAATTAAAATAAAATTGAGAAAATTAAAAGAGGAGAGAAGCTATGCAGAAAATGTAAAATAGTAATAAGATATGGAATAGAATATAAAAATGAGCATGAACCTGAATTTGCGTCTGTACGAAGAAATGTAACCCGGGATTACGCTACTTTCAAAAAATATGTTTTTATTTGTATTTTTTTTCTCTTTGTGAAAACTGAAATAAAATTTACAAAAAAAAAAAAAAAGACTTCCAAAACGTAATGAGATATCATTCCAGACTATTTTCCAGACTTGGTAACTGCTGGTCTGGTAACAACTAGTCATTTGTCAACCAACTGACTTCTCTTCTATTTTTTTAGTTGTCCCTCCCATCTCATAGATTTTGGCCATAGAAATAGACCAGGTTCTGAGAGCAGTTCCCAGCATATTTTGCTGACTAAGGCATAGAGGACAGTGCTTCTCGTCTTCTCTTTGAAGAAACTGATTGGATTGGTAGTTGGTGGGTTGTTATTCTCCTACAACATCTGAGGAATCTGGGTTTTACCATTCATCATAGAGATTACCTGAAGAATTCTAGAGGAACTGTTCTGGGATCTACCATTGGCACCTCAAAGAGTTGCTTCTCTCAGTGTAAATAAATGCCTCATTCCTGTGGTTGGAACTGGGGAATTAAATGATGGTTAATTACACCCCAAATGCTAATCATCACTGAAGGAATGCCTTGGCCACCAGGTATACCTTCAGCTGGATCCTCTCCCAAGCAATTTGATATGGTTAAATTTGTATCTAGAATGACTTCTACAATGAATAAAAATATTTTTCTTATTTTGGTTGACATCTTTAAAGAAGAAAATGGTTATTATTAAAGTTCTATGCAGTGAAGGTAACAAAGATCCATTGATAAAAGCTAGGTCCCCTTTCTTCTGTTGCTTATACTTTTGGTTCATGCAAATCTACGATTTGATATTTGAGGATTCTCCATATAAGGGAAGCCAATGACAGCAGCCATTAGAAGAGGAAACTATGTCATGAGTAAAACTGAGAGGGATTGCAAAAACCACAGTTTATCAGATTATTAATCCCAAGGCTGTCCTCTCCACTTACATGGAGAAATTGAGATGAAGTCAAGGGAACAACTGACTGCAGAGGAATTTAGTTTTCAATGGACTGCATATGTGCAATTAAGAGAAAGGTTTAATATAGTTTAAAAAGTAATAGGCTATATAAGATGGAATTTGAGGGCGAATTACTATATGTACATGTAAAATTCTGTGCAATTTTCTGCAGAAATGATAAATGTGATTCCTAATATGTATAAATTTTGAAATTGAAGAACAAGTTAAAATGCATGATAAAATGGCCTAGGAACTTTGGTTATAATATACAGGTGGACCAATGGGAAAGAATGTTATATTTTAAGAGAGAATTACTATAAAATGATGTAAAGTTGGTTTATGACACCAGAGAAATGATGTAAGATGTAAAAAGGGTACTTCAAGTCAATGCTGAAAATTTGAAAAACACGAAGGGACATTTTTATTTGCAGGTAGACTTGTGAAAAAGCAAAAATGTATTGGATATAAATGCATATGATGGTAGAATGAATTTTAAAGATAAATATTCAGATGAAACCAGAACTTATTGGCACTTATGGACAGTCAATCCTTTAAAAAGGCTCACAGAATACTGGTTTTGTATATGGCAACAAGACCATTAGATACATAATGGTAGATAAATATTGTAACACCCGCAATGGAGTATTGGATTGTGAAGATTGCAGAGTGTAGAGAAAGGGCAAAATTGACCTATTTGATCAGGGATAAAACAATAAGAACTTTTATACTTTTATAGACTGGAAACCTTTTCGCTGGAAATGGGGGAAAAAATAACATGGGGATTTCTGAATTTGCTGATTAAAAAGGGTTCAGTAATCGGATAGAAGGGATCTTTGTACTGTAATCTTAGAGAGGGAGGAGAGAGACAAAGTTTGTTTGTAACTGCTGTGAAAAAGATTAAAAGTCACTTTTAAATTATCTTTTTTCCAGACTTTTCTTTTTCTTAACTTCTTTACATAAATAACATAAAATTGTTTGGTATTCTTTACATTAAAACTACAAACAAGAGCTAGTCTATTATTATTTTATCTGAGATATTGACATTTAATTATTGAAAGAAATATATTTATTTTTCATCCATCACTCCAGTGAAAAACTACTTTTCTTCAGAGAAGGAAGAAAAGTCACACTATTTCATTTATAGTTTTAAAGGTTCATGGCACTTGGAGAGTTAGAGAATCAAAATTTCTTTATTATTCCAAAGGACAAGGTGAAAACAACAATACAGTATATGTCTGACTCCACAGAAAGGACTCACCTTGAGTGGATTACATTAGCAAGTACTAGTGCCCTCTACTGGCCTGAATGTATTACAACCACATTTCTTCATAATGTAGAATTGAAATTGAATACTTGGGTTCAAAGATTCAGATTTTATATTTATTACTAACTCAGTAGATTGGGTTGCTCCATGTATAGGTACGAAGTAAGGCCTTTGAGATCTATACAACTTCTCAAAGTGATTCACTCAAATAAAGAAAATATGTATAAAAATAACGAAAAATATTTTTAAAAATAAGATGTTAACATGTGAAGAAACACAAAATTATGCCATTAACAATTTAGAAGTTGAAAGAGCTCCACAATTTAACATTATAGCTAAATAAGTAAATTAGCAGATTAAATAATTTAAAACCCCTGGATCATTATGTGAAAAACAATTGGAAACTGGTATTTCATAAGGTAAAGGATTTCTGCTGATTCCAACTTTACTGAGCACTGCCTGAACATTTGAATCTGGCAGATGATTTCTCAATGCATTTTTATTAAAGTTTTTATGAACCCAACAATGACATCAAACACAAATTCTATATTATAATTATTTAAAAGATCTCTCAAATCAAAAAATTGTATTGGTGTTGTTCAAGCATACTAAACAAATCCATTTTTCAATGAAGCAGAAAATAGCACCCTTATCAAGGAACTACCAAGGAGAAAACTACATTTTCCTCAATGCTGGCCTATGACTATAATAAAAATTGATTGATCGATTGATTGACACCCCCACCAACATAGGCAAGGCAAGCTATTGTATATAAATAGAGACCAAACCCCATTCCCTTCTAGCACTGATGATGTCACCTAATTTGGTAATGAAACAGCTTAAAGCAAACAACCAAGTTCTCCCCATCCATATTTTTTTAAACAAAAATAACTATTTCACATTGTACCATAATGGATAGGAGAGCAATATCAGAAATATATGCCCAAAATCTATATAGTTCTTATTTAGACAGACCAATTTTTCAGTGGGGATTATTATGTGTTAATTATGTATAACATTGCAGTGACATTCAATTTATACCTTCCTTAATGTTAATGTTTTGCTGTGTCCATTCTTTTGCATAAACTGAATTCCTGAAGAGACTCATCATTTACAGGTTCTTATGCGATTTTAAATGAAGCTACTTCTCTGGGTTCACACATTGTGTTCAGTAATGGTTTGTTTAACCACTGTCTAGTCAATACATCCCAATCATTTTGGCTCATAAAAACAGAACGAATCACAGCTTATCCAAATCAATGAATCAAATCTAAAAAGGAAATCATACAATGGGTGTTTCTGCTACTTAAAAAGATAAAAGATGGCAATGACTTTTAGCAAAAGGCCATCCAGGTTCTTAAATAAGCTCACTGTGTCCAGGAGATAAAATGACTTAATTAGAAAATATTAATATTCTCGATAGGAAATGACCATAGTATTCATTCAGAATATGTATCTTCTTTTTTGAAATATTATGCTTGTAATTGTACATTTTACTTCAGCTACCTTTTATCCGATCAACATGATAAACTCACTTTGCAACTTGCAAACTTATGAGTACAAATTGCATTCAAAAGATATTGGTCAAAAGAATCACTAAATATAAGCATCTGAAGACTCATGTTACATGGTTATTGGGCACATCTTTTTATTTTTAGTTTTTATGCAGTATAGGGTTGGTGACTTAAACAAAATTTCAGTTTGAATAAAAGGAGACTATGCTGCCATCCTACACTCTTGGAAGTACAAATGAGAGAAATCTGGTTTTTCAAATCTACTGCTATTCATTTCCATCTTCACTGTCATCAAAGGAAGGAAAGTAGATAAAACAAATAATGTGCAAAAGAGAGATTGGAACATTGCTCTTTCCCTTTTTTAAAAAAAATTTCTCTGCTCTGACTATAGGACTGGAATGTTTTACCTACAAAAGGTCCTGGAATCAAAATTGAATGACATCTTGGGGGAAAAAAAACCCTGCCCTATGCAAGGATCAATAAAGGCTTCTGAAGAACATTTAAGAAATATAAAAACAACCAACTAGAAATAAAACTATTAGATTGATCCAGGGTATATTACTTGCAAATATCAAGCTATAGAGAAATTAAAGGTACAACTGAAAGAAGTGCAGAACAAAAGTTTGGGGAAAATCTGACCTTTAAGTAAGGCTGGTCATCTCTTTAAGATATACTGGATTCATTTCCAGCCTCCAGCTCTTTGAAAAATCTCTTGAATAGATTGGGGATCTCTTGAACAGCATGCAATCTGGTGACAAAGGAAGGATTCCCTGCAAATTAGGTGCAGAAGGTAGCTTTGGTATGAGGAACTTTCAGTGAAGTGCAAAGAAAACTTTGTCCATTTAAAAAAAAGAACAAATCTAAAATTCCTATTGAAGAACTACTTTTATTGAAGTAAATGGGATGGAAGATGTAAAACAATGTCTTCAAAAGGCAAGCAAGTTAAAAATTCCAAGTTCTATTGTTGGAATTATAATATCTGGTTGTTTCCAGGCAGAGTGAATGGAATCCCTGTGGGTCGCAGATTAAAGGAGAGGGTACAGTCAAAAGGAAACCAAAGAGGAAAAAAATGTGTGTCCCCCCCACCCCATATAACCTATATATATCCCTGTAATTTGGGGAATAATTAAGGCCTATAAGGCAGACAAAAACAAGATTTCTTTCCGTTTATCTGTGATTTATCTATAGGGTATGAACCACTAAGTATATAACACAGTAAAGGGAAAATAAACACTGACCTGTGCTCTCTCTCTCTCTCTCTCTCACGCATATACATTTAAATACACACAGATACGCACAATTCCCTAGGAATTTTTCTCTCTCTCTCTGTCTGCTCTTTCCATAGGAGCTCCTGTACCAATGAAGTTAGACTGAAATTATACAATGATTTACCTGCTCCAAAGAGTAGATAGATGAATAAACAGCAGCTGTTCATCACTTTTCCTCTTTGATATAAACACTTGGGCATCCAACGTGCTGAAGATCCCAGCTGAAATAAAACTTTGCCTTTTTTTTTTTTTTAAAGAAGGGTGCTTGGAGATAGGACCACAGAGCTATTGTTTCACAACACCTGCTTATGCGGACAGGCAGCTGAAAGCCAGCATGCCAACTGGAAGGAGGTGCAGTCTATTTTTGACAAGCCAACAGGAACAGTCTATTTTTGACAAGCATAGACTCAGAACAGTTTTTGTCTAAGTTGCACATCCCATGGGAATGTGCATATATATATATATATATTTAAAAGCTGACGATTGTTCCAATATTCATAGTGCGTTTGTCTTGCAGTAAACGACATTAATTTCACCAAACTTTCCTTTTATAATGGCTTGTTAGCTGTTAGCCAGGTTCCTTTGGAACTGATCCATGTAAACATTTGGGCATATCGTAACCCTTGTCACATGGCTAAACCTGCCAATCTAGCCATCTACTAAAACTCAACTTTGCCCAGTCTCCTCCCACATTAAAAAGAATGACTGATTGATCTGTTGATGCCTGTTGGAAGGGTCAGGAACATAGCTGAGGAATTGACCAATCTCTTTCTTTAACTTGCCACATAAACTGAAAATAAAGGTAAAGATTTCCCCTATCCAGTTGTGTCTAGTGACTCTAGGGGGCGGTGTTCATCTCCGTTTCTTAGCCAAGGGAGCCAGCATTGTCTGAAGACATTTCCATGGTCATGTGGCCAGTATGACATCACCCTGCAGTGCAGAGCATGTGGAGAAACACGGAACGCGGTACTTTCCTTCCGAAGTGGTACCTATTTATCTACTCACATTTGCATGCTTTCGAACTGCTAGGTGGGTAGGAGCTGGAGCAAGACCAGGAGCTGCCTGTTGTGTAGTGCTCGGATCTTGAACCTGGCTTGTCAAAGCTCACAAGATCAGCTTCTTGAGCCATCGTGCCTGGAAATAAAGACACCATTTAGTGATAACCCACAACAATGGCTAGATAGAGATCAGCATCAGGCGCTGCAAATCTCATGCTAATACAGTTTTCTTCTAGCACAAGAATTGGTAAATCATGGATAAAGAGCTTGAAAGAAAATTTGGAATATATATGTTGAAATGGAATGAGGAATGATGGAATGAGGAATGATGGAATGAGGTAGTAATTCCCACAATGAAAAAATGGGACTTCCGGTTTGTCGGCTTCGGCAGCGGCAGGGATTCGCGATACTGCGCGATCCCTGCGGTGCTAGCCATCTTGGTGCTTCCGATCCAGACGGGTCTGGAGGCTAAGGCTGCCCCGTAGAGGCAGCCGAAGATAGGAGGGATCCGGACAGGGGGTTGGGGTTTTCGCAGACCCCTTCCCCACCCGGCTTAACCCTCTTTTCTCAAGGCAGTGGAGCGGCGGTCAGCAATGGCCGCCACAAAGAAGCTGACAGCTGGATATGATTGTGCTGGAGGAAGAAGGAGAAAGTTCTGAAGCGAAAGTTTTTTGGCTGAACTGGACTATAAGCTACAATTAATATCCTGAAAAACTTTCTTTTTTTCTTTCTTACCTCTGCATTCTTCCCTTTTCTTTTCTCAAAAATTTACTTACTTTTTGTTTTTACTTGTATTTTATCCTACAATGAACTCTAATGAAAGTTTAAAAAACAACAACACTGCCCTCCAGAGATCAGCGGTGGGGGATTTTCCTCAAGGAGGCTTCCTCCAATTTCAAACTAGGTAATTTCTATTCAGGAATTTACTGTAGTGATCATGTTGATTTGAAGTTGACTTGTCCTATTTAATGCCGCATCCTCCAGAAGGGTATTATAGGAAAAGACCAAATATATAACTGAAGGACCTAACATGCTAAGTAAAAAGCAAGAGCTTTTCCTTTCAGTAAGAAAGGAACGGTTGAGTGGAGAGAGAAGAGAAAAGAAAAGGTGTAAAGAGATTTCAGGCAGAGGGGAAGGAAGCGATGCTACCCATTGGAAGATCCAGTGTATTTATAAAGCAATGAGTGGCCCACCAAATCTGGTGGGTTACTGGTTAATAGAGACTGTAATTGGATCTCCCCAAATGTGTTTGTGACCGTTTTGAAGAGCTACTTGTGACAGTTGATCAGCATGGCAAGAATATCTCTAGGATAAGATCCTTCCTGTTTCACAGCATCCGACAGAGTGCTGGCAGCAGGGAAGGTAAAACCACTAGCAGTATTGGAAGAATGTGTTTGGATGATGAAGAAGGGATTTCAACCTCAGTTTCTCTATTTATAGAGCTAACAGTGTATCTGTGAGTTCATTGACACTCATGGGCACCACATTAGAAACTCCAACTCCAATGGACTGTGTGAACAGAGGGATACAGTCAAGATCAAGGGAAGTACTAATACCACTCTATAAAGCCTTAGTAAGACCACCCCTAGAGTACTGCATCCAGTTTTGGTCACCACATTATAAAAAAGATGTTGAGACTCTAGAAAAAGTACAGAGAAGAGCAACCAGGATGATTAGGGGACTGGAGGCTAAAACATACAATGAATGGTTGCAGGAACTGGGCTTGGCTAATCTAGTAAAGAGAAGGACCAGGGGAGACATGATAGCAGTCTTCCAATATTTGAGGGGCTGCCACAGGGAGGAGGCGGTCAAGCTATTTTCTAAAGCACCTGTAGGCCAGACAAGGAATAATGGATGGAAACTGAACAAGGAGAGATTTAACCTGGAAATAAGGAGAAACTTTCTGACAGTGAGAACAATCAACCAATGGAACAGCTTGTCCTCGGAAGTTGTGGGAGCGCCATCACTTGAGACTTTCAAGAAGAGATTGGACTGCCATTTGTCAGAAATGGTGTAGGGTCTCCCGCTTGGGGTTGGACTAGATGACCTACAAGGTCCCTTCCAACTCTGATTATCTGTTATCTGTTAAGCTGATCTATAGATAAGAGCTTGGATGCTCAAATTAATTGAACAGGTAATTCCTGGTACGTAATAAAGAAGGGAGGAGAAATCAGACTTCTTAACACATTTGTTCTTAACTACATTATTGTAACGTTTTTGGCATATTCATTTAGGTTAGACTGCAGTGAGAATCTGTTTGCCTCATTATAAAATGAAGTTATGTTTCTTACTACCATCATAACGCCAAGCAAATCAAACACAAGTGCGGAAAGATGATATTATAGCCACAAGAGGGAGCCTTTGATCTACAGATCCAAGAGCTGAAAAAAAATCCCTTTAGGGTCAGCTTTTCATTATTGGTTTGGACTCACTTTTTTTAAAATGAACACCACAATAGATTTTTGTATACAAATATAACAATGCTTATGTTTTTTCAGTGTCTATGCTCAAAATATCCAAAAACAGCAACCAAGGCTGAAGTTCTATCTCTCCTTCCTTCCTTCCTTCCTTCCTTCCTTCCTTCCTTCCTTCCTTCCTTCCTTCCTTCCTTCCTTCCTTCCTTCCTTCCTTCCGTCCTTCCGTCCTTCCTTCCTTCCTTCCTTCCTTCCCTCGTTCCTTCCCTCTCTCTTTAGTTAAGATACAGATACAGATAATCAGAGTTGGAAGGGACCTTGTAGGTCATCCAGTCCAACCCCCCGCCCAAGCGGGAGACCCCACACCATTTCTGACAAATGGCAGTCCAATCTCTTCTTGAAAGTCTCAACTGATGGCGCTCCCACAATTTCCGAGGGCAAGCTGTTCCATTCCTTCTTTCCTTTCTTCCCTTCCTCCTTCCCTCCCTCCCTCCCTTCCTCTTTCTGTATTCATTCTTAGGAGTGGACATGCGCAGGACTGTCCTGCAAAAATCAGTTTTGTTAAGGTGGTGATAGAGGATGCCATTGCTTCATTTAATATTGCCAGTGGAGACAGCTGGCTTGCTTATCCTGTGCACGCCTGAGATAACCACAGCTTCTTTTGCCAGCTTCTTTTATTCTTGACCAGGAATAACGCTAGAATGGTCAACTGCTCTGCCAGCGTTATTCCTGGTCAAGAATAAAAGAAGCTGGCAAAAGAAGCTGTGGTTATCTTGGCACTGGAAAGAACTCCCTAAATGGAACTGAAAGTGATTTAGAAAAATACATTATTGAAACTGCGGTACTAGCGAACAGAAATGGAAAGGCATTAAATTCAAGGAAGAATTTTGCAGTCAGGAGATATAATTGAAACAAGAAACAAAAGCCTCTATATGAGAAGCAATGTAGGGAATTAGTTTCACAGGATTCAGATCAGCAGTGAGCCTTGCTTTTTTTACACAGGCCACTTCCAAGTAAACATTTGAGAATAGTGTTTGGAAACAGAGAACCAAGCTCTTCCACTTCAGTTATTTGGGGTTTATACGATCCATTTGTTTGAGATGTTAAATCAAGAGATTGCTTGCTTGCTGAAAAGGAAGTTGATGATGAGGTGCAGACCACACAGGAGTGATTTCTCCATCCCCAGAAGGCGAGAGACAGAGAACGAAAGGTGTCTTTGGTCCATTGGACCGTGCTCGGTCCCTCTCATCTCTGGAATAGAGCAGTACCCCACGGCTGGTTGTTGGAAAGCAGCCCCAAAAATGCCCTATTGTCTTCAGAATTCGATCCCCTCCATTAAAAACAGAGCACACCAAACCTGCAGGATCCTTTTCTGAGAATGAATTGTTTGCAGCAATGGCTGAATCTCAAGGCCAAGAAACATGAATAGGTGGAAGCCAGAATGAATCCCCCACTGAAGAAGGCGGCTTCCTTGTTCTAAATCTAAATCTTTCATTATGGAGCAGCAATTTTCCACGGAGGCGCAAAATCTTAGATTACTCTTGGCAATGGCTTTGTTGTATTACACACACACACACACTGTGTCCATCACACCACCCTTGTGGGGGCACCAGGTTGGGGAAGGATAGTGTAGCACAGAAACCGTAGTTGACTTTTTGATCCATAGAATTCCAAGTCCTACAGGTCTAATATTCTGCCAAAGGAAATGTACTGTATGTGGGTCCATCTTTTGCCTATTATTGCTAAAAGATAAAAATGAACTTTGTGCAGGCAGTCCTCGACTTACAACCATTGGCTTAGTGACTGTTCCAAGTTACAAAAGCACTGAAAAAAGTGACTTTGACCATTTCTCACACATATAACCTTTGCAGCATCCCCATGAGTTACATTTGGATCACATTTATGACAGTTGCAGCATCCTGGAGTGATGTGATCCCCTTTTGCAACCTTCTGACAAGCAAAATCAATGGGGAAACCAGATTCACTTAACAACCAGGTTATTAACTTAACAACTGCAGTGATTCACTTAACAACTGTGGCAAAAAAAGTCGTAAAATGGGGTAAAACTCAACGAAGTTCTCAGCAACATAAATTTTGGGCTCAATAGTGGTCCTAAGTTGAGGACTACCTGTATAAAGCATCTCTCCTGAGGCAGCATGAATTATTATTATTTTAATTTGTAGATGTTTATATTTTCTGTCTATTCAATAACTTGGATTTTAAGTCCTGTGCTTTCAGTTAAATAGACCTCCATCAACAGAAAAAATTGTTTCCAATTCTTCCTAATTCTGATTCCCTGAAACAGGATGAGTCAGCTTGGAATTTTATTCCTTTATATTTATATCTATGCATATTTAATTTATTTTACCTCTCCACGGTGCTCCTAACAGCATTAATATTCCCAATCAAGCACTACAGAACTAAGAACCTGGTGTTCTCAGCATATAAATATAATCCAGTATTTTTCCAAGTTTAATTCAGAGCGTAACTGCTTCTGAGGGAGATCAAAAATACACTTATTCGATTTTCCGGTTTGTCGGCTTTGCGAGCGGTAGGGATTCGCGAGCTGCGCGATCCCTGCCGCGCTAGCCGCTTTGGGGCTCCGATCCGAAAGGGTGCGGAGCAAGGCTGCCCTGCAGGGGCAGCTGAAGGTAGGGGGATCCGGAAAAGGGTTTGGGGTATTGCAGACCCCTCCTGGCCGGCAGAACCTCCTTTTACCAAGACGGTGTAGCGGCGGTCCGTAATGGCCGCCACAAAGAAGCCGGCAGCTGGGCAAGTATGCGCAGGAGGAAGAGGAGAAAGTTTTTAAAAGTGAAAGTCTTCTTGGTCGCTCCAGGACTCTGAGATATATTTAATTTAATTCCTGGAAGTGATGGCTTTTGGATGATTCTTTCCACAAGAGAAAGTAAGCGGCAATTCTGAGGTGCTGAAAGGAAAGTTTACTCTCCCTCCCGACGGAATTAACAAACGGATATTGAGAAACCTGTTGTTTTTTTCAGGTAAAACTAGCTTTATGGGATAAGTCGGAAGGGAGAGGACAAAAATATATTTATCTGGTTGGATTTTGTTGGAGGAGATGTCTTAAGGATTTGGAGACAGAAATAAAATTTTAATAAGGCTTTAAAACACAGATTTGGATTTTCTTTTTTCCTTTGTCTGATACTACCCTGGAAGAGAAAGTGGAAATTTTGGCTTGGCTTGGATTGATTGAGGATTGTGGACTTTGGGATTGTTTTACTTTTCTTTTGGAATATTTTGGTTGGAGTAAGAAGAAAGAGGAAAAAAGACAAGAAAAGATTTATAATGGCTTTCTCCCTTGAGGAACTGAGGGATGAATATGAGCAAACAAAAGTAGCCTGTAAAGATGGTATGGAAAAAGCTTTTCTATTTTTAGAAATGGCGCTGGTTAACTATGAACAGACAATGCGGCAGATGGAACAACAGCAAGAAGAAGACAAAGACACCATCTTTAATGAATCCCAAAATTTATCTAAGGAAGAAGGAAGGAAGAAAGCAAGGAAAATGAAGGACTTAAGATTTAAAAAAATATTTAAGAGAGAGAAAAATATGATGCAAAATAAATACAATGATAGCAAACAAGAGAAAAAGGGAATACAACAGAGAAGAGATGCCAGCAAGACAGAGGTTAAAAGAAGGGGGTAGGAAGATCTGGTGGGGAAGAAAGAAAGGGGAAAGGCGGAGAAAAGCCACAAAGTTTTAAAATTGGATGGGAAAAGAGGAATCTTTTTCAGGGATAAAGGGTAAAACATAAATTTTCTTAAAAAGATTTTGCAAGGTACATAAGACGGTATTGTAATATTTGTATTAGAAATAGAAAATTAGAATGGCTTAAGAGTTAATAAGAAATTAAAATGTTGAAATGTTTAATAATGATTGATTTTTAAAATGTAATAAAATATTGAAGGGAAAGGCAATGAGAATGCTATAAGATTTATTATTTAGATTTATTATTTAACTACGTACTTAGGAGGATACTATGTATTTAAACATTTCCGATTTATTACTCTGTTTTTATTGTTATTAAACGTAAAAATTAATAGATAGAATGTACCAAGCAGAATCAGATTGGATATTAGGTGTCATTTTAAATGTTAATCTAATATTTAGGGAGAGGATAGAAAGGCATCATACTCTGATTAGAGATTTCAGGAGAATTTTTTTTTTTTTTCATTATAAGGAATGAGATAGAGGGATAATAAAGGATGGGCAAAAGATACAAATATAATGATTTAAATTAAGATGGATTGAATAAGATAGAATTATGAAGAGTGAAATGTGTGGAGAAGTATATAGAAGATACAGAATGGTAAACAAAATAGGTAATGATCTCTAAGATGAGCATGAATATAATTAAAGCCCCTATAAAGAGAGGTACTGGGGGCCAAGTTACTTTACTAAAAGATTTTTATATGTTTGTTTGTGTCTGTTTATGTTTTTGAGAAGTATTGGTGAAACCTTTTAGAAACACAGAAAGAGAATGACGATAATCAAGTCAGAAAGAAATAGAGGACAAGAGATGTTTTTATGCTCATTTAGAAATGGTTTAAAATAGAATTGTATTGTATAAGATAAGGGTTTATCTGACTTGTAAAATTTACAATGGAAAAAGGTTCAAATATGTAATGGTTGGTGATGATTTGTTTGTTTTTGAAATTAATAAAACTTGTTTAAAAAAAAATACACTTATTCATTTAGTCTCATCTGAAAAAAGAAAAGCATATCTCTTAGTGATGAACTTGGCAACCTGTTATCCAAGGACTGTATCTTGCCTACATTTCCTACTCAAAGGTCCACATGTGGAACACGATTCCAGTAATTCTATTCAGAATGGGGATGGATTTGAAAACTTGCAAAAAGATAAAAATTGCACCAAAGCACACTTATGCTGCTTTATAGCTAGAATCAAAAGACAATACAAGCGATTCTCATTTAACAACTGTCTTGTTGTATAGCAACCATTTACAGTTACAATAATGAGGAAAAAGTAACCTTACAACCAACCCTTGCAGGTCCATAAATCAAAGGAAAACTGAAGAGTGTAAGCACAGTTGTGGTTTCACTTAGTGATCATTTCACTTAATGACCAAGTCGCTGGTCCCCAATTACAGTCACCAAACATACTACTTTGTGTAGAAAAGTACATAAAACAATTGAGTTTATTAAGGAATAGTATAGCCAATAGATAAACTGCTCTTTCTTTACAAAAATAGATAGATGGTTCCCTCCCTCCTTACTAAGGAAGTATCTGTCATTGAATTTCTCCCTTTCCTGTAAACCCCTGATCCTCTCTGGAGAATTGGAAACAGAGTTGTCATTGTTCAAGGGACCTGAGTGATTTTTCCTTTGCTTTATTGATTCAAAAGGTCTTTATGAAGAATAACATTTTAAACATTGGCCAATTTTTTCTGCAAATCAAATGACTGTTAGAAGAGACCATGGAATGTACATGTTCCATCTATTTTTTGGGGGGGGTGGGGGGGGGGTTAAAAGAGAGAGGAAGGCTCTGGGCTCAAATTCCCATTATATAGCTTGAGTTGTTTTCCATAGGAGCAGTTGCATTGTTTTAAGTTTGTCCCTTACAAAAGACACAGCAAATTCAGACTTTCTGTTGCAAACTCAAAGCATTTTTTAAATTTTGGGCATAAAGTTTATAAGGGTTAGGGTTATACAATATAAATATCAGGGTTAATCTGCTTACTTAGCTTTGAGTTTCACCAGTTTCATGGAAATTACTCACAGGTAAACATGTGGAGAACTATAGGCATATTTTGTGATTGGATTTCCTTTTTAAATGAAGACTTATTTATAACATGTTTGTGTTATTTACTATGGTCTTCAAGTAGGGAGTCACATTCATGTTGCTTCTTTTAAAAGATCCTGATATTTCACTCACAGGAAACATCCTTTGCTTCTTCTGCCAACCGGATAGGTTTCCTATTTCAGAAAGCATGTAATGACCAGTTTTACTGGAATTAATAGCTCTCTTCAACATTTGCAGTTGTCAATCAGTACTGCTCCTTTATAAGAGTTCTATGCAAACAAAAGAAAATACTTTTCAATTCTGATTCATCTAGATATTCTTGTTGGGAAAGCAAATATAGAAGACAAGAACCAGCATCCTCCAAGCTATCATAATTCCTGTGATGCTGTGTTTTTACTCTTTATTCTTAAGAGCGTATTACTTCATAATTCTTGTCTGGTTACAACTTTTTATGAAGTATTAAGTCCTAGATTGCTTTAGGTTAATCTTAAACAAAAAATTTATTGAGTACCTGCTTTGTCTAAAAGCTATTACATAACCACTGGTTGAAAATATGCGTCTTTTCAAAAGGCCCGAAGGATCACTAATGAACTTCTATACCTTTTTCTTCCATTCACATATATGTGGGCTTGCAGAAAAGTTCAAGATCTCACTCTGGAGTAAAGGAAGCTTAGCAGCACATGTTTAATGTGAGAGATGGCAGCTGAAATCGAATACATCAGACTTGGAACAGGAACTGTCCATTTTTATCAAGCCATAGTTTCTCTGACTTCCTCTCAGGTTGGTTTAAGTTACATGCTCCATATTTATTGCTGTGGCAGCATTCATGTTATGAAGTTACATAGAGTAACATCTACTTCTGCTTGGAATGGATAAGTGCCACCGATTCCAATCATCTGCACAAAAATGCTGAACATGTTTGAGTCTGGAATCCATCACCTGTTTCTGGGTTTATGTGAAGTGCAAGTTCAACTCTGAACAGAATGGGAATGATCAAATGTTCTATAAAAATAGTTCTGGTTTTGTGTGTATTCGGTTTTTTAAATGCTGTAAGAGGAGCTACCCTGGTCTTCCATTCATTTATAAGTTCTGCGGTTCCATGCATTTGGAATTCCTGCAAAAAAAAACACCTTATATTCAATGATCAGGAGGAAAATTTCAAGTCACGGACGCATCAAGTACATCTCCATATACCACCACTGTCACTCCTCAAGTCCTCAAAAACATTTTGTTAAGTTACAATAAATACAATGTTATTTCATATTTATGTTATACTTCCCTTTCTCCCAAAAAACTTCTAACCAGTATATACCTATCTCAGCTTGTCATCATAAGGCCTTTGTAAACTAGGTGTTCGGGAGCACATAAAATAACTTAATGAGTTTCGTGGTTATACAGAAACTGGAGCTCAGCTCCTTCATATGAAACTTCATGTACTTCTAGACAACTAGCTTTCCAAAACTTCTAAATCCAGTTTAAACCCCATATGAGATTAATTGGATTTCTTTTTAGTATATTCAGAGTATTTGTAGACCAGGATGAATGGACATTGGAAGAGCAGAATACATGAACCCAGCCATAAATATGTTCTTGGTCTGATGCCTGATACTCAAATGAAACTAAATGGATAAACTAGAATGGTACCCAAAAGGCCTGTCATGGCCCCATCAAAGTCCAGTTTGGAGAAGAAGGGGGAGTTGGAAGCAGGACAATCCAACGGGGATGGCATGTTTTCCTTGGCATGTTTGGAAAGGCCAGGGGCTGAGGACAATGGTGTCCCAGAACCCTCAGCCATTGGGGGAGGTGGTTGACCAGAGAACTACCTGCCCTCACAGACACAGGGGAGGATCGGCTGCTGACAGGAAGTGCTGCTAATAGGCAGCAGGTCCCCTCTGCTGCCTCCCTCACTTGATCCAAGGGCACGAAGGGCAGAGCGTAGGCAAGCCCCAGAGAAGGGATGCAATTGTTACCTAGAAGGGATGCAATTGTTACCTATTTTCTACTGGTGGATTAATCTATAAAATGCAGTATAAACTGCCCCTTCATCACAAGGACACAGCTTTAAAGATACTAAAGTCTCCCCCCACAAGGAATTCTTGCTCCAGGCTACTTTATGCTTTCAAGCCTGGTTCAGCTCCAACCACGCTTCCTGGAACTTCTCCTTGTAGCACTGAGCTCCTTGGTTTTTATTTTGAAATCCAGCACTCTTGGGCTTCAGTACTGGATTTTAAAAGGCAAAGCTCGGTACTACAAGAAGTGCCAGGAAGCCAGTGAATTAGTCAATTAATTCTCTCCCAGCAATCTGGGCTGAAGCAGAATTAAACAATAGCTGCTCCTTTGTGTTGTGAATGGATTTTATAGGAAAGAGGCTTAAATTCGCACGCACGGACACCAGCCACTTCCCACTCCATCTACCTCATTTAGGAAGCATGGAGGACGTGTCATCAGCAACAGCAAAACTCAGTATCTTTCAGACAGGATGGGGTGAGGGGAGGAGAGAAAGGGATTCTTGCTCCAGGCTTAAACAACATACCTTCAGTCTCATCAGAGGCAAGTGGCCAGGAGGGGAAGGGGCGGGGCCAGCCGGTTCTCCGAACTGAGCAGAATCATAACATCCTGTTTGATCGGGTATGAAAGAGACGCGAGACCAGTGTACTTCAAGCTCTTTATTTCATGTATAGATCTGTACAAGATCTTGGAGCCGTGGCAGCCCTTCATATAGGGATTGCTTGCGGCTCGCCGGCCAATGACAGGTCCTTGAATCTCCCGCGATCAGCTCGGCCAATCGTGGTTGATTCCTAGCGAACCAATCCCTGCTGTTTAGTTGACCAATCATAATGCTGTATGTGTGGACCAATCAGAAGTCAGTATTTGGAGTATGTTAATACAGAACACATCCGGTTCTATAGGACCGGATGGAACCGGTAGAATCCCACCCCTGGATGCAAAGCTACTTGGGAGAAGGTCGCCCCACCCACTCCTCACAAGGAAAAACACCAGGAGTGGGACTGACTTAAGGAAAAGCCATAGGGAATTGGCCTTTGCCAGGAACAATTGTTTGCTTTGGCTGACACTCCCCCTGGCTATGACTCGTGCCTTTTGCCTTGCCTTGTGTTGAGAATGGCCTTTTGCCCTGTGGATTAGCTTAGTCAGGTGGACTGGACGTATTTATTTATTTATTTGATTTGTCAATTGCTTACAAGATAATAGATATAAGTATAAACATGAGTAAGAATACAGGAAATAGGTATGAATAAATGGGGACAATAGGACAGGGACAGTAGGCACGGTGGTGCACTTATGCAGGCCCCTAAGGGACTTGGGACCTTAGACCTTGCCCTGTGAGCATGCTCCGACTCAGTGGACTTCTTATACAGGCTGTTGTTTGGGGGACTGATGGTGGCTGCCTTCAGGGTAACATGGGGTGGAGCCCATGGGGTGGAGCCTGACTGACCATTGGAGGGCTGTTTGTTGGAAATACTTAGAGCAATAAAGGATTCTCTAGAGCAGAGATGTCAAACTCCAGCCCCACAGGCCGGATCAGGCCCAAGGGGTACTTAGATCTGGCTCACGGGGCCACCCTGGAAACAGTGAGGGACTGGCCCGAAGTGGCTCTGCCAGTGAAAAAGGAGCTTGGGACGGCTGCGTGCAGCTCTTCTGAACTTTGTTTTGGCTGTCAGAAGGTTGCAGGAGGTCGTCACAGCCAAAACGGAGCGCAAGAGTCTGTTTTCACTGGCAGAGCACTCGGGCTGCCACAGGCGCCCCCGATAAAAGTGATATCGAGCTGGCCAAGCCCACCCGGGCCACACACACCCTGACCCTCCCCAGGTCAAACACAACCCTGATGCAGCCCTCAATGAAATCGAGTTCAACACCCCTGCTGTAGAGGCCTGCATTGCCTTGATGACCTGGGTCATAACAAGGCCTTGCAGATGTATATATTAGAACATATGATAAAACAATAATGAATATAGGACTCTAGGAAAATGGGTCATAGTCTTCCAGTGCTATTGTAATGGATATTAGGCAATATATATTTGAAGTGTTATAAAATATAAAAGGAAAGTGTTATAAAATATACAGGTAATCTCAACGTATGACTATAATTGAGCCCAGAATTATGGTCGCAAGTCATGTGCCCAATTGCAAAACTATTTTTTGGTGGCCATTGTTAAGCAAGCACAGTGATCTTTGAGCAAATGTGATGGTCATTAAGTGAACCCATTTTTCCTAATGGGTATTTTTTTGCCAAAAACCTGAAATAAGCCCCGGAAATTGATAAAAAATCACAACTGCATGACACAGGGTTGCTGCAAATGGCTGCAATTGTGGGCTGGTTGCCAAGTGTCCAGAATGAGATTACGTGACTATGGGGAGGTGTGCCTTTGTCAGAACTTTAAAAAGGCATCCCAAGTAGTTCAGAGTAGGTCTGTCGTAACTTCTAACAACCACAAAGTGACCAGTCATTAAGGGAGGACTACCTATGAAAGACAAGCTTTGAATTCCAAACATATATAGTAGGAAAAAAAACCCTGAAATATACTAAAATAATTCAGTTAATATTCTAGACTTTACAGAGGTTGTTAAAGGTCTTCATTACACATAATTATCAACCTAATTTCCTGTCCATTTTAATGAAGATTCAATCTAATTGGTGCATTTTATTTACTTGATAGTAATGAGTATTTAGTCTTTTTTTTTAAATGCTTCCTTCTCCTTGAAAATCTCTTTTCAGATTCAGTTCCCTGATAATGTCCCAAAAACTAACCTGGAAATGTTCTAATCTAAAAAAAGAAGCCCATTTTAAAATGAGGAATTAACTCCTTACCCATCTAAGACTCAAAGGGCTAGCTCTCATTTCTAAGATGTACCTGATAATGAGAGGTATTGTCTACAGGCAATCTTTTTCAGAGACAGCACTGCTCTGGCCCCTTTTTTTTCTACATCCACTCGTTTGCTTTGCAATGCCCAGCTTACAATGTGGCATATAAAGAATGGTGCGCTTGTGGGGGAGATTATGGCTGAAGGTTGATTATCGCCATGGGCAGGACTCTAAGTGGTATATTTTTCTCTTAGTATACTTTGTTTTTCCTCCCACTGAGTTACAGGCGTATGCAATTGTAGAAATTTAAAAGGTAGCCTAGATCTCCCAAATTAAGCTGGATTCTGTAGTCTTTGGAACTAGACACAAGTAGTTTTTCCTGAATGCTATCACTCTGCTAAACAAATAATTCCCTCAACACTGTCCAACTATTTACAAAGTCTGCACTACTATTACTATAATCTTCTCATCACTCCTTATCACCCCTCTCCTCCCACTTGTGATTGTATGACTGTAACTTTGTTGCTTGTATCCTTACGATCTATATTGACTGTTTCCTAGTATGATTTGATTGCTTATTTGTACCCTATGACTATCATTAAGTGTTGTACCTTATGATTCTTGATGAATATATCTTTTCTTTTTATGTACACTGAGCGCATATGCACCAAGACAAATTCCTTGTGTGTCTAATCACACTTGGCCAATAAAGAATTCATTCATTCATTCATTCATTCATTCATTCATTCATTCATTCATTCATTCATTCGGGTGAGCATGGACTTAAATGCCAAATGGAAACCACCACCAATTTGAAGCAGGTCATTAAAGTGGTCTGAAAAGACAAAAGACAAAATATTGCAGCAAATACCTGTAGCTTACATTAACTGTGAACATTTGCTTGTATACAATAGCCCCTATTACAGTACTGTAGTTATTTAGTAATTACAGTAAAATCAACAATCAGAAGTGCAGTTAGCTTTGGTGATCACATTTATCACTTCTTCAAGTTGCTCTAATTGCTCTATACGTATTTGCTGAGAAAGAGGGGGGGGGATTCACTTGTAGGTTTATAATTATTTTAAGATTCACCATGTTTCCTTCATTCCCTTCTATTACACAAGTTTTCCAGCTATGTTTAACTTTTGTAAGTTGCAATTTCTTTGTTATTGCAGGAAAACATAAAATACTTAAAACCACAAATTGCTAGCTTCATTGGTGGATGTTTTTTCCTGACGTAAAAGCTATACCCAGATTTTTTTAAAAAAAGAAATTCAGAATCTTTTTACCATCCTACAAAAGCTAGTTTAGCAATTTAAAGGAATCAAACTTTTATAATTTAAACAATTGCAAAACTTAGTACCCCTTCTTCATAATCAAACTGCCTCTCCACAATTATTTCTACCTGTCCCACTAGTCTAACAAAAGGGGCACACTCTGAGTCCCCTCAATTAAGAATATTATCTAAGAGAACTTTGGAAATGTGTCTTTTCTTTTGCAGTGCCTACAATAACATATTTCCCGAGATTAGAACTGGCTTTCCCCAAAGCATTAAAGACTTGGGTATACTCCAGAGCCTGGGATCTGGAAGGTTTAATGGCCCTTGAAGGGGTTTCTGTTGATTGCCTTGCCTGGGTTAATCCTCAGTAACCACTGTAGCTGTCAGGGTTCTAAGTAACAGACCCAATGAAATCAAAACTCTGAGACCTGGAGTTTCCTCAAAGTAAGAATTTATTAAGAATGTCATATTGGCACAGCTGGTGAAAACCCAACTCTGAAGGACCCAAGGTTTTCCCCACCCAAATCAAAACCCAAACTTCTTGCCACCCAAGTCACAGTGTCCATCATATGGTTCAATCAGGTCACAGTTTCTTCCCTTCCGGCTGCCTTTGGTCCACGCCTTCCAAACACCTGATAGGGACGTCTTTAGCTCCCACGGGAAAGAATGTTATTTTGGCTACACTTTCCCCCAGGTATCTTTATTCCCCCCCCCACATTTCCACAGCTCCAACCGGCCTTGCTGTGGCAGCCCTGAAGATACTTCCAAAATGGCTTCAGCGCTGACAGTAGCTTTTTGAGATGATGAATGAATGAATGATAGGTAGATAGATGATAGATATAGATAGATAGATAGATAGATAGATAGATAGATAGATAGATAGATAGATAGATAGATAGATCATAGACAGACAGACAGACGATAGGCAGATAATAGATGATAGATAATAGATAGAGATAGATAGATAGAGATGATAGATAGATAGATATAGATAGATCATAGACAGACAGATGATAGACAGATAATAGATGATAGATAATAGAGATAGATAGATAGATAGATAGATAGATAGATATAGAGATAGATATAAATAGATAGATAGATAGATAGATAGATAGATAGATAGATAGATAGATAGATAGATAGATAGATAGATAGATGATAGATAGATAGATAGATAGAGATAGATAGATAGATAGATAGATAGATAGATGGATGGATAGATAGATAGATAGATAGATAGAGATAGGTAGATCATAGACAGACAATAGACAGATAATAGATGATAGACTAGACAGACAGACAGACAGACAGACAGATGATAGATAGATGCATGCATACATACTTACATACATGGAGGGAGGAAGGATGGCAGCTCTTGTAGATAAAAAAGGATGTGATGTTTTTTTCCTGTATTTACTTTTATTAAATTAGCAGCATAATGACCTCATTAAAACAACAAAATGGGATTTGTTTGGGAACTTCCGGTTTGTCGGCTTCGCGACGGCAGGGATTTGCGAAGCTGCGCGATCCCTGCCGCGCTAGCCGTTTTGGGGCTCCGACCCAGCCGGGTGCGGAGCTAGGCTGCCCTGCAGGGGCAGCTGAAGGTAGGGGATCCGGAGAAGGGTTTGGGGTGCTGCAGACCCCCTCCTGGCCGGCAGAACCCCTTTTCCCAGGACGGTGCAGCGGCGGTCCGTAATAGCCGCCACAAAGAAGCTGGCAGCCGGGTAAGAATGCGCAGGAGGAAGTGGAGAAAGTGATTGAGAGGAGAAAGTTTTCTTGGCTCCTAGGACTCTAAGACATATTTAATAAAATTCCTGAATAGTATGACTTTCTGAATAATACCTGCCAGAAGAGGAAAAAAGCGGCTGCTGGAAGGTGCTGAAAGGATAGCTTTCCCTCTTTTCCTACGGAATAAATAACTGGATATTAAGAAACCTATTTTTTAGGTGGAAATTGGATTTAAGCGATGAGTGGGAAGAGAGAGGATTAAAAAGAAAATATTTGTATGCTAAGATTTGTTGGAGCAGATGCCTTAAGGATTTGAAGACTAGAATATATTGTAACAAGACTTTAAACAGATTTGGACTTTCTTTCTCTTTGATTGATATCACCCCAGAAGGAGAAAGTGAGAACTCTGCCTTGGTTTGGACTGATTGATAACTTTGGGACTGTTTTATCTTTTTTATTTTCTTTTGAATATTCTGGTTGTTGTAAGAAGAAAGAAGGAGAAAAGAAAAGAAAAGATTTATAATGGCTCTTTCTGTTGAGGAACTGAGAAATGGTGTGGAAGAAGCTTTTCTTTTCTTAGAAATGGCGCTTACTAATTATCAACAAAAATTACAACAGATGAAGACAGCAGAGGAACAAGAAAGAAAGGAAGGAGCCATCTTTAATGAATCTCAGAATTTGATCCAGAAAAAAGGAAGAGAGAAAGAAAAGAAAAGAAGAGAAAAGAAGAAAACTAAAGGATTTAAGGACTTAAGATCTAAAACAACATTTAAGAAAGGGAAAAATAAAGTGCAAAACCAATATGATGAGTGTAAACAAAGGGGAAAAGAAATACGACAGAGAAGGGAAGCCGGTAAGGCAGAGGCTAGAAGAAGGGGGGTAGAAAGGTTTGTTGGGAAAAGAAAGAAAGGGAAAAGGTGGAGAAAAGCTACAACGTTTTGAAATTGAATGGAAAAAAGGAATTTTTATGGATAATGGATAAAGTATAATTTTTTTTTAAAAAAAAAGATTTTGCAAGGTACATAAGATGAGATGGTAGTATTTCAATGGTTTAAGAGTTGATAAGAGATTAAAATGTTAAAATGTTTAAAAATGATTGGTATTAAAACTTAATAATAGGAGAGGTTTAGAATATTGTTTTAATTAAAGAGTTTAATAAAATTATGGTATTGATGTTATTATAAAATTTTTATTATAGTATTTCTTTTTAATATTTGGATTTATTCTCTAATTATGCATTTAATTGTGTTGGATGTATTAGTTAGATAGAATGTACCAAGCAAAATCTGATTGGGTATTAGATATTATTTTAAAGATTAATTTGATTAACTTAGGGGGAGATAGAAAGGCATCATACTCTGATTAATGATTTCAGGAGAAACTGATTTTCTTTTTTTTTTATAAGGGATGAGACAAAGGGATGATAAAAAATGGACAAAAGATACAAATATAATGATTCAAACTAAGATGATTAATTAAGGTAGAATTAAGAAGTGTGAAATATGTGGAGAAGTTAATATAGAAGGCTTAGAATGGTAAATAAAATAAGTAATGATATGTAAGATGAGCATGAATATAATTGAAGTCCATGAAGAGAGAGACACCTGGGTCCAAGTTACTTTCCAAAAAGATATTTTTTTATGTTTTGTGTGTTGTGTGTATATGTCTTTTGGGGGAGAATTGGTAAAAACTTGTAGAAATATAGAATGAGAATAATGGTAACTAAGTCAGAAAGAAACAGATGAAATAATAATAATGATATTGAATAAGAGTAAAGAGAAGTAAAGAGAAATTGAATAAGAGGTTTTGGTATATTATATGGAAATGGTTTAAAACAGAATCATAATTTATCTGACTTGTTAAATTTATAAGGGAAAAAGGTTTAAACATGTAATGAATAATGATAATTTGTGTGTTTTAAAAATTAATAAAACTTGTTTAAAAAAAAAAAAAAAATGGGATTTGTTTTGTGACCTCAGCCAATGGTGACAAACTATATTGCTTAGTATAGTGTGAACACAGTTGCTGAGCATTCAAGAGTTTTCATAAATCCTTCTTTCCGAAAGGAACATGGGAAAGATACTATCATGTGGGTTGCATAGAACTGTATAACCAGCAATGGCAAATACCGGTAACTATTTCATTAGCTTTACATAGTCCTGGCAAAAAAAGAATTAAGATGTCCAAGACGATGAGATACATTTAAAGCTCCCATGATTGCAATTACACACTTATTAGGGAGTCAGTCCCAATGAACTATTAGGATTATACTATTAGACTCTCAAAGGAAGCATTCAGTATTATAGTATTTCTGAGAGTATTATCCTGGCAATAGATACGGCCCAAGTTTCCAGCAATCTGGCCTCTAAAATGCACACATTAGGGAACAAGAGGGTGACCATTTGGAGGAGTATATTGTTTAACATAAACAACAGCTGTGCTCTTGCAGTTCAGAGATGGAAAAAAAAATAGAAAGAAGTAAATAGATGAGGATCATCAGAAAAGAAATGCTGCACTCTAATCAACCACTTGCTCTTGTGCAGTTTCCAAGTTAGACTTTGCATACGGGAATATCAGATCACTCAGCCCAAAGCAACTCCTCTAGAAAACTGACTTTCTTCCCTCTTTAAAGATTTCTAGGCAGCGGGGAATGTTTCTGGTTCTAGCCAGTCAGATCCGTAAAAAGATTAATTATAAACCCAGCCCCCATCAAGAAGTTGCTCAAAATAACATCAGCTTTCCTTTTAAGACAAGGTCACTGAAGAACTTTCTAGGAGGTCATGGGTGTCAAACTCACGTTGCCATCACGCGACGTTTTGTGACATTTCCCCCATTCATAGAGCGGGGTGTGGGGGGCGTGGCCTGTGCACGACACATCCGGCCCACGGGTCACCAGTTTGACACCCCTGTCTATTGAAACATCTTTGCATTGGGATTTCATCGTCCTGATTTTGGATGGCCCCTTATGGCTGAAGAATGGACATTGGGAGAGCGTTTGGACAATTGGACCAGTTGGAAGAACTGCTTCTTTTTGGTCGGTTCTTATTCATTGTTTGGTAGGCTTTATCAGATGTCAGGGAGATAATGAGAAAAGGAGGAATGGCATTTGTGGTCAGGGAGCAAATATTAAAGTAATAAGTGGTCGGAGGATATACAGGCAGTCCTCGATTTATGACCACAATTAAGCCCAAAATTTCTGCTGCTAAGACATTACGTGAATTTTGTTTCATTTTATGGCTTTTCTTGCCACAGTTGTTAATTGAATCACTGCAGTTGTTAAGTTAGTAACATGGTTGTTAAGTGAATCTGGCTTCCCCATTGACTTTGCTTGTCAGAAGATTGCAAAAGGGGATCACATGATCCCCAGGCAGTGGTGGGATTCAAATTATTTTACTACCGGTTCTGTGGGTGTGGCTTGGTGGGCGTGGCAGGGGAAGGATACTGCAAAATCCCCATTCCCTCCCCACCTCACTAACCTGCTTTCCAGCTCCGTTCTCCTGTGCAGGGCAATAAAAGAAGACCCAGCCAATCAGCTGGGACTCAGGAGGCAGAGAATAGATGGGGGTGGGGCCAGTCAGAAGTGGCATTTGCTGGTTCTCCAAACCAGGGGTCGCCAACCTTTTCGACCTTGGGAATCACCAAACTCATAATTTTAAATCCCGAGGACCACTAATACAATTTTTTAAAAAAAGATAATATATTTAATATAAAAATTCTATTTTCTATTTTCTATTTTATATATATATACACATACACACACACATATATATATATTTGTTTTCGTAGATTTTCACGGGTACGGGTATGTAGGTCTAGGTGTGTTCGGGTCTTTTCACGTGTAAGATTAAGAGTATCTTGGCGACGTTTCAGCGAGGTCCCACTCGCCATCCTCAGGCTGGTGCTTTCGGCTTTGTGCCAGTGCAAGCAGTGTGTGATCGGAGCTGCCATCTCTCTATATATACTGGTGGTGGGGGCTGGTGTACTGGGCTGGTTGGCTGCGCTGCTGCCTCTTGATTGGTTGATGGAGTTGATGTTGCTATAATGGGCTGTGTGATGGCCTTGTGAGTTTTGTTGTGGAGATATCCTGGATCTTGTGCTGTAATCTCCTGGGTCGTTTGTTTTGTAGTGATCTTTTTTCATTGGCCTCTCGTGTTTTAACGGCTTGGGTAATGGGTTGTGTGATGGGCTTGTGAGTTCTTTTGTTGTGGTATCCTGGGTCCTGCATTGTAATCTCCTGGATCGTTTGTGTTTTGATCTCTTTTCCATTAACCTTCTGTGTAGTAACGGCTTGGGTAATGGGTTGTGTGATGACCTTTTGAGATTTATTGCTGTGGTATCCTTGGTCTTGTGCTGTGATATCCTGGGTCATTTGCTGTGTTGTAACTTCTTGAGTTCTCGTGGTGTAATTTCCTGAGTTTTCTGATGTGATGTCCTGAGTGGGTGGCTGTGATGTAGCATTCTGGGTTTTAGTCTGGCTTCGAGTTTGGGGTATGGGTCTGTGCTAATAAATACTGGTGGGGAGGTTGGCTGTGTTGTCATTTCTTGATTGGTTGATGGAGTTGATGTTTGCAGATTGGCTGGCTTTTTCGTAAGAACATGTGAATATGAATCAGATGCCAAGCGCCTGAATTTTGATCATGTGACCATGGGGATGTTGCAGTGATCTTAAGTGTGAAAATTTTTCATAAGCCACTTTTTTAAAGTGCCGTTGTAACTTGGAATGGTCACTAAATGAACTGCTGTAAGTCGAGGACTACCTGCATATTAGGAGCCTATGAAGTGGCCATGGCGGAGTAAGCTGCAGTCTAACCAAGTTTTAGTTAGAGGAGTGTCTCTCAGCCACAGCAACTTTAAGCTAAGTGGACTTCAACTCCCGAAATCTTGCTGGCTGGAGAATTCTGGGAGTTGTAATCCAGATTGAGTAACACAGGTTTAGAGTAATAGAGGGCCTTCTAGCATAAAAACTCATTTGCCAATACCATTTTGTGTAAAAAATAATAATAATCCAGGATTTAATGCAACATGAAACTGCTGGCCTGGTCTATATATAAATTAAAATTTTATTTTACCATAGTGCAGAGAACCACAGTAGATAGTTGACTGCATCACATGACATATTATATAAGACATTTGTAGTACTTTAATCTCCCATTACCCGGCCTGCGGTAAACATAAATTGGAAGATTTTATCATGCTTGACATGTTTTGTTTGTAATCATGATTAGCTACTGGAGAAGGATGGGCGGGGGTGGGGTGGGGGGGGAAGGAACAACAAGAATGTACAGCGAAGTAAATTCTTTCCTACTAATTAATTGTAAGAAAGGATGTAAATGGACATCAGGCAGAACAGATAAACTTTCCAGGGAATAATTCAGTCTGGTTTCCCTTAGTATCTTTTCTTTCTGTGCTACCTTTGGGCAGTTTACTCAGTTTCAGTGCTGAGAGGCTTGAGTTTCTCCTGACCAGGATTGGTGGTTGTCTTCTATTCTTGTTACCGGACGACCCCTCTTCTCTCCCCACACCCAGTTGGGGCTTCAGGCAAGTGGTTCTCGCTGCAAGAGGAGAAGAGCTCTAACCGGTGGTTCCGTTCATTAACAAGGCAGCTCCTATGATCACCTTGAGGGGGAAAAAGATAGTAATCCAGAGTCCAGAAGATGAAATGAAAACTCAAAGCACCTTTGTTTGATCACTGGCTGAAGTTGTAGACAACAAGAGCTACTACCCCCGCTTCCTTTGGGCAAGCAGTTCTGAGCAGTTGCCAGCTGTTGGGAAAGTATCATTAGCACAACAGGTTCACATTGTTCAAAATAAACGTTGCATTGACTTTGCAGCCTTGTGGTTGCATTTTGTACCAACCACAATTTCCAAGCAGATCCCAAGAATAGTCCAATGTAAAGCATATTAGGATACTCCATACCGGATGTCAGCAAGATGTGGCTACCTGTGGCTGGGTTTGACTAGCTCAAGAAGAGTTGCAGTTGGTATATTGTGGCGCTACGCCTCTCACCATGGCTTTCACTAGACAACTGCAGATCTGTTATTTCTGGGGTAGGACAGCCCTGGTCCAAAAGATTTTCCATTTCAGTCGAGTCCACCATTATCCTTGTCCAACAGTAACTCCATTTTATCTGATTTTAATTTCAGCTTGTTCTCCTTTCTCCAGTCTATTTAGCAAACTGAAGCAACATTCAGGGGTGTGGATAGCTTCCATGGAATTAGAAAGTAGAGAGCAATAATGCTGGGGATCCATCAACATACGATAGGATCCCACTCCAAAACTCTGAATTGGATCCCTGGTGATTTCCTAGAGATGTTGAACAGCAGAAGAACAAGACAGAACCTAGTGAGACACCATAGCATTACCTTTCTGGGCTCCTCCTGACAAGATGGACAAGAACTGCAAAAAAATTCTGACCCACAATCCTGTCTTGCTGACCAGTAGGCTATTATGGACGTGGTTAAAGTCCAGAAAAAGTCCATCTCTCAAGGCAAACAAAAAAGTGCAGAATCCAGAACATCCATTTCACCCAGGTGCCTCTAGAGCTGTGAGGCTGTCGCTTTCTCAATCACATTGCCCAAGAATGGAAAATCTGAGGCAGGCCTGCCGTTTGAGAAATCTTTTTTTTTTTTTAAACAAGTTTTATTAATTTTCAAAACACACAAATCATCATTATCCATTACATATTTAAACCTTTTCCCATTATAAATTTAACAAGTCAGATAAACTATAATTCTGTTTTAAACCATTTCCATATAAACATACAAAAACCTCTTTTCCAATTTCTCTTTACTTCTCTTTACTCTTATTCAATTTCATTATTATTATTTCATCTATTTCTTTCTGACTTAGTTACCATTATTCTCATTCTATATTTCTGCAAGGTTTTATTAATTCTCCCCCCAAAAAAAATATACACACAACACACAAAACATAAAAAGATCTTTTTGGAAAGTAACTTGGACCCAGGTCTCTCTTCATGGACTTCAATTATATTCATGCTCATCTTACATATCATTACTTATTTTATTTACCATTCTAAGTCTTCTATATTAACTTCTCCACATATTTCACTCTTCTTAATTCTATCTTAATTAATCATCTTAATTTGAGTCATTATATTTGTATCTTTTGTCCATTCTTTATTGTCCCTTTGTCTCGTTCCTTATAGAAAAAAAGAAGTTTCTCCTGAAATCACTAATCAGAGTATGATGCCTTTCTATTTCCCCCTAAATTAATCAAATTAACCTTTAAAATAACGCCAATACCCAATCCGATTTTGCTTGGTACATTCTATCTAAATAGTACATCCAGAATAATTAAATACATAGTTAAACAATAGATCTAAATATTAAAAACAAATACTATAATATAAATTTTATAATAACATCAATACCATAATCTTATTAAACTCTTTAATTAAAACTCACTATTCTAAACCTCCCTCATATTATTAAATTTTAAAACCAATCATTATTAAACATTTCAACATTTTAATCTCTTATCAACTCTTAAACCATTTAAGTTTTCTATTTCTAATACAATACTACAATATCATCTTATGTACCTTGCAAAATCTTTTGAAGAAATTATACTTTATATCCTTTATCCCTAAAAAGATTCCTTTTTTCCCATTTAATTTCAAAACTTTGTAGCTTTTCTCCACCTTTTCCCTTCCTTTCTTCTCCCAACAAACCTTTCTACCCCCTTCTTCTAGCCTCTGCCTTACTGGCTTCCCTTCTCTGTCGTGTTCCTTTTCCCTTTTGTTTACTATCATTATATTGATTTTGTACCTTATTTTTCCCTTTCTTGAGTGTTTTTTAAATCTTAAGTCCTTTATTTCTCTTCCTTTTCCTCTTCCTTCTTTCTTGGTCGCGTTCTGAAATTTATTAAAAATGGCTTCCTCTCCTTCTTCTTCTTCTGCTATCTTCATCTGTTGTAATGTTTGTTGATAGTTAAAAAGCGCCATTTCTAAAAAAAGGAAGGCTTCTTTCAAACCAGCTTTACCATTTTTTTGCTTCTTCATAATCTTTTCTCAGTTCCTCAATAGAAAGAGCCATTATAAATCTTTTCTTTTCTTTTCCCCTTCTTTCTTCTTACAACAACCAGAATATTCCAAAGAAAAATAAAACAGTCCCAAAGTTATCAGTCAGTCCAAACCAAGGCAGAGTTCTCACTTTCTCCTCCTGGGGGTAGTATCAATCAAAGAAAAAGAAAGTCCAAATCTGTTTCTTAAAATCTTATTGCAATATATTTTAGTCTTCAAATCCTTAAGGCATCTCCTCCAACAAAGTCTTAGCATACAAATATTTTTGTTAATCCTCTCCCTTCCCACTCATCGCTTAAAGCCAGTTTTCACCTAAAAAAAAAATAGGTTTCTTAATATCCACTTATTTATTCCGTAGGAAAGGAGGGTAAGCTTTCCTTTCAGCACCACCAAACTGCCGCTTTTTTCCTCTTCTAGAAGGTATCATTCAGAAAGTCATACTTTTCAGGAATTTTGTTAAATATGTCTTAGAGTCCTAGGAACCAAGAAAACTTTCTCCTTTCAAAAACTTTCTCCACTTCCTCCTGCGCATTCTTACCCGGCTGCCAGCTTCTTTGTGGCGGCCATTACGGACCGCCGCTGCACCATCTTGGGAAAAGGGGTTCTGCCGGCTGGGAGGGGTCTCAACACACCCCAAACCCTCTCCGATCCCCCTATTCTTCAGCTGCCCTGCAGGGCAGCCTAGCTCCGGACCCGTCCGGATCGGAGCCCCAAAAGCGGCTAGCGCAGCAGGGATCGCGCAGCTTCGCGAATCCCTGCCGTCGCGAAGGTTTCGACAAACCGGAAGTCCCCGCTTGAGAAATCTTTGAAGTCAGGCAAAAGTAACATTTAGTGAAATCTTTCCCCCTAAATATTTTAAAACTGCCTCCATTAAGCATGTCAGAATGCACCTGTCGTTCAAGGACTTGAGCACGCAAATGCATAAAACAAGATAAAGCATGGGCTTTAAGAAATGTCTTAAGATTGCATGTCTACCCTTTTTCTTTGAGTGACACATAGGTGGCCTAATTTAAGAATATTAAGTCTATTGTGGAAGTCTGAGGCAGTGATGACGTTGTATGCAGACCCATGGCCCAGCATTAACCTGTACTCAATAATAGCTGAAATATATTCAGCTCAACGAAAATCTACATTAGCCCAATGGAATTTTCCCTGCACAGGATTCCTCTTGGTGCATGTGCCAAGCTATTTGTTTCAGATATTCAGATGAAGAATTTCCTTTCCATACTCAGGGAGAGCTGAGGTCAAACTGGATGAAAGAAAGTTTAATTTTCCTTCTATTTATCATATGCTCACTGCAAGATGCCACCCAATTCCACTTTACCTGGTCTTTCCTTCTTGACAAGGCCTGTGGGAAAAACGAATGGTTTGATCCAGCTCTTACCTAAAATCTGCCTCTCTGCACTTAAAAGTAAATTTAGTAATATGCTGTTGGAACTTGCATGCAGAGAATACATCACTGCAGCACACTTTTGCATTTTTGTTCAATGCGTTCACATGCAATCTTGGGATAGTCACTTTCCATTTAACATGAGAAAATCTTCTGCTCTGGGAATAAGTCTGCACTCAGGAAGAAGGTGCTATTTCCGTATTTCTACGCCTGGAGTACTTTGACGCCAACAAACTCTTTAACATAAAATGAAGAAGACATAGAAAAAGGGGAGGGAAATGGGAATCACGTGAACACACTTCATGGTACTTTTATGCAGGACCTATCTGAAGGGTAAAGCATCTTTTCTATATCCATTTATCAAAAAAAGAAATTGGTAGCTTAAGTGCATAGTGAAGCTCATTTTAATTGATTTTTTTTTCTTCTGGTAGGCCACAAAATTCTGGACTGTACACCACAGTCAGGACAGAGAAGGGTAGCTTATAGTGAATATCTTAGCAGAGGAGGAAAATGTGTGTCCTTACTAAGGAGTTGATCTTCCACTGGGACCTGAGCTACTTTATTTGATTCGTTAACATAATGCAATTTCTCCCCTCTGGGATTTTGACCAGTATTAATTCTTCCTCTAAGGCATGTAACTTTCATTTCCAGCCTTTGAACAGCTGAGTCATAATAAAAGGGAGCAGAGTGACACGAAATGATTTGAAATGTGGGTGAAGGACAAACTTTAATGAAGTAGTTCTGTTATTATAGCTAGTTAATTATTTCGCAGAACTATGCAGTACTTCAATTGCACATGGCTCAGGTGTTCCTCAGTTTGGAAGAGAGCCAGTTTGGTGAAGTGACACAGGTGATGGTCTTGAAACCAGGAGGTGATGAATTCTATAATAGTTCTCCCTTGGAAATGAAAACCGGCTGAGTGATTTTAGGCCGGTCGCTCTCTCTCAGCCCAACCCATCTCACAGGGTTGTTGTGGAAAAAATAGGAGGTGGGAGCATTAGGCATATAACAAAACATAAAGACAGGATAAACCATAAATAAACTGGAGTTGGAGTCATGAAATCCTGCCTCTTTAAGCCCAACTACTGCGGTACTTAAAAGATTCTACATACAACCTTTAGAATTTTCAGTATTTCTACATACATACAACCCCCCTTTTTACCACATACAAATATATAGTTTTGGTTCATTTGATTTGGTTTGGTTCATAAATGAACAAGTATAATGTTTTGGACTTACTTTAAAAAAATAAAATAAACATTTTAGTCAAAAGTCATTTTTTTCGGTACTGCTGTAACTTCAAGCAGTTGGTAAACAAAGGTAATAAGTCTGGGTTTTTACCTATAGACAAAATCTGCATCCAGCTGCTCCCTGGACCAAGTCCACTATATCTGAAATAATCTGAATGAGTCTCTTAAATTTACATTATTTACAATATTTCTGAAAGCCAGAAACTATAGGCCAGTGAGCTTAACATCTGTAGTTAATGGAATCACTTTTTTGGGGGGGGGAAAAGGATTAACGAACATTTAAAAGCACACAAATTGATGGACCCAAAGTAGCATGGCTTTACCAAGTGCAGATCATGTCATACTAATCTGATTGACTTTTTTAACTGTGCCAAAAATGTTTTGGATGAAGAGGGTAGTGTAGAAATAGCTGAGCTGGATTTTAGCAAAGCATTTGATACAATTCCATGTAATGTGCTCATAAAAATGTTGTACAGGTTAAGGCTTAACCATCTGATGTTTGGGTGGATAGAAGTTGGCTCAGGGATTGATTCCAGTGTGTGATTGTTAATGGGGCTCGGTCTGAATAGAGACTAATCATACTTGGTGTACTGCAAGGATCAGTCCTAGATCCTGTTCAATGTATTTGTTAACTGATATACCACTTAGACTTATACATCACTTCCCGGTGCTTTTACAGCCGTCTCTGAAGAGGTTTACAGAGTCAGCATATTGCCCCCAACAATCTGGGTCATTTTACCCACCTCGGATGGATGGAAGGCTGAGTCAATCTTGAGCCTGTGAGGATCGAATTGCTGGCAGTCAGCAGAAATAGCCTGCAATGCTGAATTCTAACCACTGCACCACCACGGTTCATGGATACAACAGAAGGATTATCTATAGAGATTCTCAGTCATCCAGGTCACGACTGTCCCAAAGGTGCATTTTCAGGATGCAACTGGAGTCCAGGTTCTTCCTGAAATAGCACTTTTGGGACAACAGAAGGATTGCTAGACAAGGTTTGTCTTTTTTCTGATGACACAAAAGTGTGTAATAGATTTGATGTACCAGGGGGTTTTCATAACATAGAAAATGATTTGGCACTGCTGGAAAATTAGCCAAAAATGTGGAGACCCTAATCCTCAGTGTTGTTGCTGTGGGGAAAACAAGAGGATGGAGGAGCATTATGTATGTTTACTGTTATGACTTATTTATATATTTAAAAAAAGGTGGGATAAAAACCTAATAAATAAATAAAGCTTGGTAAGGTTCTAAAGCAAAACTTTAATAAATTAATATGCATGCCCAGCAGAAGTACAAAAAGACAACTGAAAACCACAAAGCCATTTTCATTCATTCAGTTGTTGCCATCTCTAGCTGGAAATACACTAAAAGGCTTTACTTAAAATGGCAATCGGAGTATGTTTCTAATACATGAAAATGCATTTCTGGCAGTTAAATAAATGTGATGAAATCCAACAAAAGTTATCCTTCAAGTAGGAAAAGAATGACAGGAGATGTCAATAAACACTTAGAGGTTCTGGTTCTCTGGAGTTTGTTCCCCCCTCCCCCTCTGAAAGACCATTTACAAAACAGAGCAGGAAACCACCACAGATTGACACTGAGAAACATGCTAAATCACAGTCACAAACTATTTCAGAATTCAGATGCTGACTCCTTCTCCTTCTACCCTTTGTAGGAGAAGCCTCACAAAAGAGGTGAGCAAGGAGCAGACCAGGTTAACAGAAATTCTGGACTAGGATGAAACAGCCCACACAGCGATAAATCCTGGGAAGCAGAGCATATGATCACCTCTCCCCAATATTTTCTGTATGGGCAAAAGCAACATAAGAAACACCTTTCACACAGCACAACCTCACAATAAAAATTCAGCCGCAGGAGCTGGCTCAATTATTCACAGTCCTCTGATTTTTCTCACCATCCGCTAAGAAACACTTGCACACGTACTCCAAGTTCAAAATAAAATATCTTCATTTTTTATAAGCATCTCCACCACCAGTCTCTGATAACGAATATCATTCAGGGCAGCCATTGCATCCAGCCCGGGCGCTCGCATCAGGGTTGGTCCGAAAACAATGCCAAGGTTTTCTGCATTCATGAGGTTCTTTTTTTCATGGAGAGTTACCCTGGAATAAGACAGAATGTGATTAAAATGCGAGCGAGCAAAAGCTTGAACGAGCTGCAATCGTGATCTCGTCGACCCAGAAATGAAAAGGGTCACGTGAAGTACAAATTAAAGATAGCTTGGACGGTCATAACCACAATCTTTGTGCAAAATTAGAATTCACAGTGTTCCCTAGTGAACAGTTATGGAAATGCTCCAATAAGGCTGAAAAAAGAATTATGGATAAGGCGAAAACAATAAGGCAAATTGAAGGGAAGAACAACAAAATAAAATATTAGATGTCTTATGAATAAGATACTGGAGGGTGATTCATTCTCCCTCCATCCCTCCCTCTCCCTCTCCCTTTCACACACACACACAAAACCTATCTTAATCTTGATAATGTTTGATTCCTTGCACATCATAGACAACTGCCAACATAGCAAGACATTTCTTCAGCTGCCCATTATTTGTAGTTAACAGGAATAGGTATTTATTTATTTATTTATTTATTTATTTATTCATTCATACATAAATACATTATTTATTTATTTGTTTGTTTGTTGAATTTATATTTGGCAACTCCTTCTTGTATTAATAAATGTCCCTTAAATCAAACTGAATGTCTTAATCGAGGAGATCTTTCCTCCTTGTCTCATATAATAATATTAGAATTCAGGATCATTGAAGAAAGATGAACAATGAGACATTTCATGATACAAGGAAATATTTCACGCATCTACTGGTATCATGGATTGGGCCAATTTGTGCCAGGTGGGGCTTTTAGTGTACTTGCAATGCTAACATTATCTGTGATTGGAAGCAAAGTAACTCTGAAGATCAGATGTTGGTAAAAATGGCAGAAAATTGCTATTGTTCTTTGGCAGAAAGAAGAGACTGAGCTAGGTGGTCTTTTATCCAACATTACTTCACCTTTATTTATCTAATCCATCCATCTTGTACAAGGTTCTTTCACTTTTTGATGCTGGTTATACCATGGTGCAGACATTCTCGCAAAATGTTAGATGTGTTGTACCCGTATACCAGCAGCAAAACAAATTACTGGGCTTCAGCACTCACTATTTTAGTTCCTAACAATGTTTTGGGGTCTAATATCCAAGGTATTACCAGAAATATTTTATTCTTATGACTGGTGCTATGTTTTGCATCATGGTAGCTTCCTTTTCATGAAAATTAAAAGCATTTTACAGAATAAAATTTGGCTGAGAGCTTGATCAACAAAGGTGGCAATGGTCAGTCCATTGCACCCCGATACCACAGCGGGGACTAGACAGACACCCCATTTTCTATATGGTCAGCTAGACTCTTTAAAGCTATGAACGAGGCAGGGAGAAGAGGGAGGGGGTCAAGGAAAGAAACCCCCAACTTTTGCTCTGGTTCTGCTTGGAGAATTCTTCCCTCCACTGAGTCACCTACTTTCCCGCTACACTTTGGAAAGGATCTTGATGATTCTTTATGGAATGGTATTGTTTGGTTTACTGTGCTTTAAAACACGTATTTGGATGTTACTTGTAAACAAGTTTGAAAAGATTTATGTTCGGAAAGTCAACATACAAACAAGTAAAAGCTATTTTGAGACTCTTGTGCCATTATGAATTCCATAGAGGAAGGATAAAAGTCTAGAAGTGAGTAAGACCATGTGCCGTTATAAAAGGTTACCCTTACCTCTTCTACACTCATGACATAAAGCAGTAAAATGTAATCCAACCACTTCCAAAGCCACTAAAGAAAGACGGACCTCCACAGATCCCACACCTTCTGCATCTAGTTAATGGGTACAGTACAAAAAAGCTGCCCCCTCCCTGTTTCTGTTTTAATGGCATAACATACATACAAACTGCTGTCTTGAGAGGCCATGATTTGCTTTATGGTGGCTAATTGCCTATTTCAGAAAAAAACCCTCACGTTTGTAAATTAGTTTTTGAGCAGACTAAACAAAAGCTCTAACGCATATTACTGATTTACAACACAAGAGAAATGCCATTAAGGATTTAGTCATTAAATAACTAAATTTCCATTATTGGAAAGTTCATGAATTATAAAGAAAACATTAAAAAAAACACCATCCCAGAGGCTCTGTTTAATGTGGAATTAAATCATGCCAGACACTTATAATGACAGACAGGAGCTGCAAGTTTGGGAACAAAGAATTCTGAAGTTAGACAACTCTGCCCTGAACTGACTTTTCAAGCTGGTATTTTAAAGGGACGGAGTCAGAACAGTAGCAGGATTCTGTCCCTCCAACTGCAAATTCAGATACCTCCAATTAAATAATTACAATAAGGAACACCCAAAATAAGATTACTCCCAACAATGAAGTGGAGGTTCCATGTTTAGAAAATGCAGCCAATACACCAGCTTAAGAATAAAGCAGATAGAGATGGTGAAGTAAGATCAGACAGAAAAAAATGCAAATACAGAGACAGATTATTCTATGAAACAAGCTAGGTGGATTATTGGAGATGCTGGATGCTGCATGTACCACCAGAAGGCATTAATCTGGTAATATTTATTTATTTCTTGAATTTATTTGATGCCTATCTCGCAGTGGGGCTACTCTAGGTGGCCTACAATAGTAAACAAGAAAACTAAAGAAGTGCAAACAGAAGTAGAATAATTGAACAATAAAATAAACAATGACAAATGTATACATCAATATGATAACAAAACAGATAGATGGGTGGATGGGGGGGGGGGAGGTGGAGTCTGCAATCACTCCCCCATTTGTTCCCCACTGATATGTGATAATATGAATGAATTTTAATCTCCTAGTACAGTTTCATGAAGACCATGTTGCAATTAACCACACTAAGTGACCAAGCCGTGAGTAACTATACTATACGAAGGGAGTCTGGATCAGAAAGGGCAATAATTGGCACACTGGATGAATTTGTGTGGAGACCTTCCTGGTGAGGCTGCTACATGCTTGTCAAGCACAAGCTATGAGTCTAGGAACGCCCCTAAGTTGCACACAACATTGAATGGAGGAGTGCAATCCCATTGAGTGCAATCCCACCTGAACTGAGAGCTAAATATCCAGTTATTTGGTCTTATCAGGTTTGATTTTGAGTCTATTCTTCCTCATCAAATCCATCCCTGAAGAGGCTCCAGGAACTGGAATGTGACTTCAATAGCAAGACTTGGTCAACTAGAGGCCAAAATATACAGCTGAGCATCATGGGTGCTCTGATAGTCAATAGGTGTCTTTGCCCAACAGTTTTATCAATATGTAGATAGGAGAAGTGAGAGCATCAGCATTTCAGGCACTCTGAAAACCAGGAGTTGTGTTGGACATGTCCTTGAAGGATACTAGGATTAATGGCATCTAGGGTTGCTGATAGATCAAGAAAACCTAGGATGGTTGCATTACGCCTATTCTGACTTAGCTAGAGGTTATCAGCAAGAGATCGTATATGTAGGATTTAAAAATGGAAGCAGTTAGCATAAGAACCTGGAACAATTGGTTGGTGGGCTTGAATTGAGGACAGATCCTTTCACTTAATACCTCTTTAAATGAGCCATAAGATAGCGTAATGTTTCGCAGTGCGCAGGCGGCAGTAGCTTCAGTGCTTCATGAAGTATTTCCAGCTGTTCATCAGGATCTGTGGTTTCTGAAATTGAAACATCTGATAAACTTTAAGCCAAAAGATGCACAAAATAAAGTTAGAGGAGCCTCTTCCAAGACCCATGTTTCCTGATATATCACATTCTCAATATTATCTGAATGAATTACATGCAAGGAAAGAAAAAGTAGAAAGCTTCATATTCAACATCAAAAAAAGGTGGCTGTCTTGATGGCTTGAGAGGTCTGTTAGGAGCATCTGGTTGGCCTCCATTCAAAGCTAGTAATAACTCATACATGCCCATGCCTAGGAAAATGCTCAATCTGAAAACATTCTGGTATTTTAGAGGTATTATTTACCTAAATAAGCTGACATACGTGAGCAACCTTGTTTAATCCTGTTGCTTACTAAATCTGAATGGCTGGCCTAGATATTAAAAATACCAAAGCTACAAGCCTATAACTATGAACTGCAGAACCAATGACAGGAGGATTAGCTGTTCTTCATAAATTGAACACACTGTCTTCAGGAATGCTGCCACAAAATCTCTGATAATCGATTGTCTAATATTGTGTACACTGGTAACCAACTTGCTATTTCACAATATCTTTTCTACTACTAAAAAAATGCTGATTTCTTTCAAAAATTGCAATATGGCTAGCTCTTCAAAGATGAGAAAAACTGGCTCTGCAATATACACATATCCCTTGTTTCAAACAAATATAACGTGAACAATTTAGACAAATAAAAGTACCCATTTGAGAAAGGATACAATTTAAGGCTTACTTGCAGACTCTATGAATTTGGGGTAGGCATCATATGTGATTAATGGAATTGGCAAGTCCCTGAAGTAGAGTTTAAGTGCACCAGTGATAATGTTGATATCTTCATACATATTCACGGAAATGTCTGCTTTTTCCCCATCTGAACATAAAGAGGGAGGGAGACCCAAAATATAAAATGTACATAATATCAATGAATGGAATTGTAATTTGCAATGATATTTAAGACAATACACATACTGTTATACATACAAAAGCAGAAAACAAGGTAAAATGCATTTTGAAATGAAAAATATATGTTCCATATGCAGCACTTTTCAAGAATTCTGTGGAATTCTTATCTGCAAAGAATAAAATATAACATAGAGAAAATTGCTTGTGGTCACAACAGCTGGGCTCTGTGATTCAGCTGCAGACCACCGAATGGCCACTTTAATTTCTATTCTCACAGCATTGTAACTGATTTCAATGAGATTTGGGCGGTGTTATGCGTTTCAAATGCAATTATTATTATTTAAATAAAAAGTGCCATGACATAGAAAGTCAGACATGAAACAATAAATTTCTTCTTGTTTTGTTATACCTACAATGAGATTGGTAGAATGAGAGGCTATGGTATCCATAACCTCCAACCATTAGAGATAGTGAGAAGCATAGTCGAACATACATTGAGAATGCCAGATTAGGAAATGTTGCACAAAATCACATTCAAAGACAACCGTCAACGTTTAAAAATGAATAGAAACCAAATTTTAGCCTCATTAGCAAATTAGCACAGATGAAAAAAAGTTATTAATTACAGTCACCTCCTATTATTATTCATAAAAATAAGTGCTACAGTCAGTCAGATGATTGTAAGTAATCAGAGCATGGTGGCTCAAGAGGTTAGAAGGCTGGGCTGGGAAGGCTCATGTTTGAGAACTGGCTGCCACTGCGGGGCAGGGTGAACTCCCGTCACACACCCCAGCTCTTGCTGACCCAGCAACTCAAAAGCAGGTGTGAGTAGATAAATGGGTACCACTTTGGTGGTAACCTTATGGGGACACGAAAGGAGCCCTCAACTGAGTGTCCCTCAGGAAAGGTGAGATCACTAGCAAACCCTTTCATCATGGAAGCATTTTGGGGTTTCCAACATGGAAGTTGTAGTAGTGGTATTACATCATCACAAACTATGTGCTTTAAAAACGTTCTGCTCTTAGAACTCAAATCTAATTCTCCATACTTTTTTTGGAGGGGGGGGGGGAGAATGAGCTGTGAAATGGCTGAGATCTAAGCAGCTACTTAAAGCATGCCCAACAGTTCAAATATATCGAGTTTGTTTTTAATTATTTCTTCCCTGTACCACCGATCTAACCTATCCACCACATCATGCCACAGCATTCCAAACTTATGCAGGTTAAAAAATGCTTCATATTTGGCACTGTTGAGAGAAGTGCTTTCAGAGAACCAAATCAACTTCCTATTAGCCATGCAATATTCATTCATTGGATTCTAGCAAATAGGATAGAGGTAATTATTATGGTAAGCACTGAGTAAAGAACCTACCTCGATCAAAAGCCATTTTGACATCTTCAATTAGGTCGCTGAATCCTGACACTCGGTAGAGTCCTTCAGAATTGAGTCCTTTTAAATTAAAGTCATCGCTAGATTAAGCAATCATTTTTTTCTGATAGACGTGTACTTTTCGATTAACAGTACATAAAACAGAGCTCATTTTTTTAAGCTGCAACTTTCTTACTCAGCATAATTTTATAATCAGCTTTCAATTATTCTGTGCAAACATATTTATGATAATGTTTCCGGAATAAAGATGCCATACATGCATACGTACATACTCATCATGCTTTTCCCTTTTAAGGTAAACAGCTTTACACAAAGTACAGATAAAAAGTAATAAACATTAAACCCAAGAAATTATGTGCAATCGAAGCCAAGATGGGTTCAGGCCCATCTGGTGACATGCATGATGTATAAAAGATTGTGACTGTTTAGGGAATGTTAAAAAAGCATGAATTAACAAAAGAAATGAAACTAACACAGCAGATACTTGGGGTGTCTTTGAAACTAAGAGAAAAGGAAGGGATGTGATGAAGGCTGTCTCTGCTTGTGAAACAGAGCTGATAAATACATATTTTTTTTCTTTTTTTTTTTTTTTTTTTTGTTTGTTTTTTTTTGTTTTTTTTTTGTGTGTGGGGGGGCGGGGGGGGGGGGGGGGGGGGGGGGGCGGGGGGGGGGGGGGGGGGGGGGGGGGGGGGGCCCGGCCCGGGGGGGGGGGCGCGGGGGGGGGGGCCCGGGCCCACGTTTTGTTTGGGGGGGGGGGGGGGGGGGGGGGGGGGGGGCGGGGGGGGGGGCGGGGGGGGGGGGGGGGGGACATAGTGAAATTGTAGGTTTAATAATGAATAAAAGGACTAAAAATATATAAAAATATTATTTGATGTTGGTTGGAATTACATGATCATAAAAAGGGAGGGTTTTTTATGTAGATAGATAGATAGATAGATAGATAGATAGATAGATAGATAGATAGATATAAAATTAAGAATCCACAAGCTGGTGAGAGTTGCATGTTATGCTCCAGGGATAATGAAAGAACCAGGAATACATTTGGGAAAACCAGATAATATTCTGATAGAATGTAATCCAAAGGGTGGTGAGGAATCTGTTAAGTGATATGAACAGATGGGTGAACATGTTATGAAAGAGTATAGAAAAACTGACCAAGCCATTTGTGGAAACCCCAAAATGAATGAGAATATTGACTTTGAGCTATTTGCTCAGAAAACCCCCCCTCTCCTATTGGATATTTATACTGATTTACATATATTTAAAGTTATGTAAGTAACGAACAAGCATAGCGAAGAAAGACTTGGTGGAGGAAATATACAGTATTTCTCACAAAAATGATTTCAAAAAAGGAATGTTAGTTCTCAGTAGCATAAATATCATCCAAATCTAATGGAACAATATTTTTCTATCTCGGTGCTATAGTATCAAAGAAAAGACAGTAATATAGAGATTTGCTATATAATACTATTTTCTAAATGAATGGGATTTAGATTTGTTTTTCTCCAAGGCCACTGATAATTTTAGGACACCCTGGGTAAAACTAGTTAGTTCTAGCCTCCAACTGCGTGAGATCAATTTAACAGGATGATTAGCAAGGCAACCAAATCACTTAAATATGCTTTACCTCTCGACTCAATTTCCCTAATGCACATGTCTACAACCATTGGTCTCTTTGTTAAGTGTACTTTTACCAGCGTAGTGAGATCACAGCTGTACACTTTCTTAACATGCTTCAAGTCCGGCTTGCAGTCATTCGGGACCATTTTGGAGCATTGTTTATGAACATTTAAGCCACAATCTGAGGAAAGGGAAAAAGACAAAAAAGAAACGTTAGCGTGAGATTCAGCGCAATGAAAGCTATACCTGTAAACTACGCAACACTCCCAAAGTTGCGGCTACGGTTGTGTGGATTTATGCAGGATGTGAATCAGAACAGCACAGAATCCATTCTCACTTAATCACGATGTCAGTCTTTGCAGATAACTAGGTGTGGGATACCTGTCGGTTTAATTTCTTAAATTCTACCGCACTAAATTAGGGGACCGGGTCATTCAACACTAGAGCTGGCTGATTTTGCCAGTGGCAAAATACACCTTTTTAGCTCTGAAGCTTTCAAAGCCTGGCAGCAGAACAAATAGGTTACATTTCTAGCTACCTATCATAAATTTTGTGGACACATCCAAAAGACATGTGAAGCTATGCTCAGCGAGCTGCTTGAACATCCTCTAGCTCTAAGCAGACCTTACCTACAGTTACCATAAAGCACGAGTAAGTGGGTTTTGGAAGGGCACCCTGTGTTGAAGTCACCCAATACTGATTCTGGAAAGCCCAACCCAAGGACAGGTCATTCCAAATCCTGCTACTGGAACTCCTTTGAGATTCTGCCAATGGCCTCTAGTCCTTTCTTGATGCAAAGGGCATGTTTTATCACCAACCTTTGTTTCTCTCCCCCCACCGCCCTGTATGTGTGTGCGTGCATGTGAATCAAAGCAGAAACACTATTATGAAAAGGAATCATCTGAATCCATTGCTGCTCTCCTTCAAAGCCTCTAAAACCAGAAATCCTCTTTATCTCATTATCAGGTTACCCAAATGTTTTGTAGTTTCCTCAGACCACCGAGGCAGAGGAGATTAGACCATATTTAATTTTATTAGGTGGCAAAAAGCTTCAAAAACATAAAAAAAAATGCGAAGTGGATTTTCAGATACATTAAGCTAAAACCTCTCAGACGAGCTGCTCTTTCTCTTTCATTTCTAGAGCACTACAGAAAAGGTTTTATATTTAGGAGCAGGGGGAAAAAATCGACGTCAACATTTTCCAATGAAACTGAAATAATGTGCTTTTATGAACGCATGAGCAAACACAAAACCTATAAGCACTGTATTAAGGCTGCCCCAAGAGGATCTATTTCAAATATTTGCTGAGAGTACAAATAAGCAGAGCTGTCACTTTCCCATCTATTGCTGATTTGATTTTTATCATTCCCTCACCTTCAACCTGCTTATAATTCATGAAAATATACAATTGCCAAGTACGCATTATAGAAATATCAGTGTGTGTTAAATACAGAACCATCCTATTTGTAAGTTACACTGGGGAAGAATAAGTACTGTGTCAGGTTTAAGAACTAACATAAATGAGGGGGAAAAAAAAGCTTAAATGCTATTCAAAAAGACAGCAAGAGAGTTCTAATAGTTTTAGGATTGCTGTGAAATCAGAATTGGATTGGAGGTTAAGTGTATGAAATAAGCCATTTCAGATATGCTGCATTCGGGGCGAATTCAAGGGCAATTTAGGATCTGGGAATACATTTACTTGCTCAGAATACAGGAAAAGATGTATTTGCTATTCTTTACACAAGCTTATCTCAATTCAAAAAAAAAAAAAAAATGCTATGAGAATAATCAAGATTTTGTTTCTTCAGTAGATATAACTGAAAACATAGATTTTCAACCAGACCCCAGTGTTAAGTTTGGCGCCTTATAGAAGAATTTCTAAAAAGAAAGCTCTACATTCTCATTTTGAAATAACAGCCTATCATTAATGCAATTCAGGAAATCCGCCTGGCTAACAATTCAGTCTGTTCTGAAAAGTGCAGCGTTTATATTTTTATAAAAGTACAAATGTAAAAGTACAGCTTTTTTAAACAGAGTTGCTTAAGATGGGAGGCCATATATGGATTGTCCTCGACTTACAACACAGTTGAGCCCAAAACGTCCATTGCTAAGTGAGAGTAAGTTGGTAAGTGAGTTTTGCCCCAATTTATGACCTTTCTTGCCACAATTGGTAAGTGAATCACTGCAGGTGTTAAGTTAGTAACACTGCTGTAAAGCGAATCTAGCTTTTCCATTGACTTTGCTTATCAGAAAGTCACAGAAAGTGATCCTGGCAGGATCCTGTAACTGTCATAAATATGAGCCAGTTGCCAAATGTCTGACTTTGATCACGGAATCACGGGGGATGCTGCAATGGTCCTAACTGTGAAAAACGGTCATAAGTCACTTTTTTCAGTGCTGTTGTAACTTTGGTCACTAGGTGAATGGTTGTAAATTGACCACTACCTATAAATCTTTGAAATAAATAAATTGGGGCCTCCCTAGCTTTATCACAAGGATGTGATTCATAGGCTGGCTGAAAGGAGGAGTGCTGACTGCCTGCAATTTGGCAGTTTGATTCTGACTGGCTCAGAGTTGACTCATCCTTCCATCCTTCCAAGGTGGGTAAAATGAGGACCCAGATTGTTGGGGGGCAATATGCTGATTCTGTAAACCGCTTAGAGAGGGCTGTAAAAGCACCGTGAAGTGGTATATTAAGTCTAAGTGCTATTGCTATTTCTTTCTTCCCTCTGTCCCTCCCCACCTCTCTCTCTCTCTCTCTCCTCCCCCCACCTCTCTCTCTCTCTCTATATATATCTTATTCTGATGGAGCTATTTAATGAAGATAACTAACTCAGCTAACTGTGAAAAAAGAATGGATTTCATGGTGTAGCCAATTTTAATCTACACTGGAATACCGTGAACAAGGAACAGTGCTCGCTCGTAGAAGATATTCACAATTTGTCTTAAATGCTCAGTTACCTCAATCTTGATGTTTCCTCCTAGAAACAGACCTACAACCTCGGAGACACCAAAAGGATCTCATGCCTATTCAATGTAGCATTCATCTCTCCTGAGTGAAAGGACAGCATTGGTGCCTTTCAGTGGTAAAGTAAACTACTTGGACTGTAAAACTTTCATCTAGCTAAACTTCCCTTCCAGATCAGTTACAAAGGCTGTCTATGAATCTATCTTTTCAGTGAGGGTTGTTTTTGTCTTTTTTTTTTCATAGACTTCTAACTCTTTAGCTCTTTGTGTATATGAACTGTTCTGGCAATCCTGTTTCCTTGCTCTATCCACCAGAGGTTAGCCTAAATGCAGCCATACTGGCATTTATCCCATTTGAATCCTTTCTCCAAGGAACCCAGGACACTGTTTTGATGCCACAACTATCCTGTAAAAAAAGAAAATGTGATTTGCCCAAGTCATTGAACAAATCTCATGAATGAGAGTGGGTATGAATCCCTACCTACATTTAGTCATTATCCCAATCTGGATAATCAAGTCCAAGGCAGGAAATGGCTGCAAATCTCTCCTCTTAAATATTCCTGATTAGAGATGCATGTGGTGCTTTGGAGGAGGGAAACATAAGAATGTGGAAATCCATGAAATGCTGCACCTTATAACCCAGATATAAGATGAAAATTAGCAGAGTTAAATGTACTTGGCCCAACCCTGGAAAATTTAAGATTGTGATGTAGAGGGACAAGCACATACTTCAAAATAGCTCATATCCATCAGTTTCTTCCTTCTCCTTAGCCTGTTGGTATTACTGAAAGAAAATCTGTGGCCTCATTGGTATGCTCCATTAGAAGAGAGGTGTGACAGAGGTCTTGCAACTTTGAGCATAAGTATGGTGTTTTTGTTCCAGTCTCTCTTCTACTTGCTGTTTCTCACGAAAGCAAATCACTAAAATGTTGAAGTCGATTTTTAAAAAGAAAAAAAAGTGTTCTAAAGTTTATTCTCTCTTTTGCTCAAAATGTATCCGGGACTTCAATTTTTCTTCATCCCACTCAAAGCTTTAGAAAACTCTACCCCTAAAGAATTATTTTAAAGTAGGTGGCTATATGCATAGAGCGTGAAAGTGTGACATTATATAAACCATATCTAAGCAAGAGACAAGCCACCCACATACGGTGATGGAGAGAAATTGCAAGCTAGTTACCATGGTAGGTTATGCTTTGTAGAAAAGATACCTATCATACAAGCTATAAATAAACTTTTAAAAAGGCCCAGTGCCCTTTTGTGTTATACATCTACCTATACCTTATGAGAAAATCTTCCTACAAGTAGTCCTTGAAACTAGCAGTTGGGATTAGAACTTCTGTCACTAAGCAATGTGGTCATGCAACACAACATCACACGACCGCATTGCTTAGCAACAACAATCCCACAGTCCTGGTGGCTTTAGTAGCTCCAGAACCACATTGGCCATTAAGTGGGAAGAAGCCAGAGCCCCAGAAAAGCAGGGTGGTGCCATGTGGGACGAGGCACTCCAGAGCATGGATGTGCCATAGGAGTTGCAACAAACAGGCAGGTGTTACATTAGCATGGCCAGGTGCACGGCTGGGCAAAAAAGCAGTGGCAGCAGGGGTGACTTCCAATTTCCTGTTGACTTTTCCATTGACTCTGCTTGCGGGGAGCTGACAGGGAACAGTGGAAAACACAATCAGGTGATTGCAGGGATGTGCACTGGCTGCAACTTTGCAGACTGGTCGTAAGTCCCCCTTGGTCAGTACTGTTGTAATTTTGAACAGCCGATGAACGGTCACGACTTGAGGGCTACCTGTATTAATTCCTCTCCCCCCCACCACTATTTCTTAAGAGATGCAGCGCTCTAAACTCAAAGAAAGTGGTCCTTCAGATACTCCTCTCGAACCACCAACAGCTGGATGAAAATGATGCAGATTTTATCTTACTCTCTGTTACAAACATAGTTGCTGGTGCTTAATATTCAGTTCTATGCCACCATAGTTTTGCAAACAGACCATCAGTCTCTTTTTAAGATGGGACATTCAGGCTAAACTAGAAAGGATCAGAAGGAGCCTTGAAGTTCTGTAATCTTAGATTGGTTCGTGGGAGAACTGTGCTTCACATTTTTCAGGCTTCCAAACATGGTTCACAAAGTGGTGGCGACCTCATTCTAGCATGGCTTCTCAGAGGGAATGGCTGAAGCAACGTTTTCACTGCTCTCTGTTTAACTGCACACATTTGGCTGTGGTTGTGAAATGCACCTCCAGCTGCCTCTGACCTTTTGGGCTGACTCGTACATAAATCAAGATAAGCTTTTGGGGCAGAAGTAAAACTGGGTTCAACCACTAGATAGATCTACTAGCCTACACTTGTCCACGTACGCTCCTTGTAAATGCTTTCTGCTGCTTTATTCTGTAGTCCAACAGTCCTCCTTACTTTATTCCTGCACAGGAGATGCAGGGCACACCAATGACACAAATAAACAGTTATCAGGTTTAAAACAGCATCTGACTAAAAATTTCTCATTAAGGCATCATGAACAGGGCAGGTTTATGTTTCAGGCAGAAACCGTAGTTTTCAAGTATCAAGTATCTATTATTTTGTATGCTTCCTAAGGCTGGGAAATTTTAGGCTAACTAAACATATTTAGTTTACTTTGCATCCAATATCTGCCAACCTATTCTAGAGCAGGGGTCCCCAACCGCCGGTCCGCGGACCGGCACCGTCCGCGGAACAAGTCTTACCGCGCTGGTTGTTGGCGCCGCCATCTTTTTGTAAAAAGTGCTTCCGTGAGCTTTTCCGGGTAGAAAGCTCACCGAAAGCACTTTTTCATCAAAAAGATGGCGGATTCAGCGCTCGTGAGCTTTTCCGGTAGAAAGCCATTTCTACCAAAAGCTCACCGAAGCGCATGCCATCTTTTGACGAAAAGTGCTTCCGTGAGGTCACCGGAAGCACTTTTTCGCTTAAAAGATGGCGGCACCCAGTTGATGCCGGTACGGGTCGCGCGCCCAGCTGATGCTGGTACCGGGTCGCGGCCAAAAAGGTTGGGGATCACTGTTCTAGAGGTTTTATTCTCTTTTGTACTTTTTATCATTACCACTGGTCTACAAGCTCAAATAAGAAAAGCCAGCTAAATAGAAGGACGTTAAGTGCATTCCATCCATTTTAATTAAAAGTGATCAACATGTTTTAATTTTCCCTTTGACATAAGAGATTTCAACACCTGCATTTCTTCCTTTCACAACTTAAAAATACCGTAGTGGACTTGAGTGAGTGGGATAAATGTAAAGGACAAGAGTACTCCATTTATATACTGCTTTCTACAGCAAGATGTTTTTGCTGAAGGGACTAGTAGACTAATTTATCTGAAATAATTAAATGGGCTAAATTATGGTGGAGTGTTACATGGGCAAATATGGTGAACATTGGCCTTGCAGATGCCCTTTCTTCCTGTCTTGTGTCTCAGGAAAAGAAAATGAGATGCATCCAAACCTGATTTTACTCTAGACACAATCACAGTTGATATCCAATGATCAACATCTGATTGGTTTAAAGCTGCTTGTTTACTATGAACAAGCCAGCCTCATAACCAGTGGTGGAATTCAAATAATTTGACAACCGGTTCTCTTCCCTAATGATTTCTTCCGACAACCAGTTCACCAAACTGCTCAGAAAGTTAACAACCGGTTCTCCCAAACTGATGTGAACTGGATGAATCCCACCTCTGCTCATAACCCACAGTTTCACCTTAGCTTCTCTGATTTAGTTGGAGTTTCATTTAACATGAGTTCCCCAATGACAGATGTATGGGGAAACTGGAAAGTAGTTGCAGCAAAACAAAATTGATAAGCAACAAGCACTACTACTACTACTACTACTACTACTACTACTACTACTACTAATAATAATAAATACATGCATATATATATATATATATATATATATATATATATATATATATATATATATATATATTCTCTTAAGTTTTCATGGTACTTACATGTATGGCATTCAGCTTTGTTCGGGTATTTCCACGTCATAGTAGTGGTGCTTTTAAAGTTGTAGCAACGCTTCAGCAGAATCTCATCTGCCATCATCAGGCTTGAAACGTTGCTACAACTTTAAAAGCACCACTACTATGACGTGGGAAAATACTCCGAACAAAGCTGAATGCCATATATATATATATATATATATATATATATATATATATATATATATATATATATATATATATATATATATATATATATATATATATATATATACACACACACACACATACATACATACATACATACATACATACATACATACATACACACACACACACACACATGCATACATACTTTCCTTGCCTATTTTTCAGTTAGATCATAGTTAGGGAGAACAATTGTTCCATGCTCTTTCAGAAGAACTGTTTTTAGTTCTTTTTGATATATTATGCGTAGATGTGTCTCCCTTCAAGTCAGCATTAACTCCTGGCGAGTGCCTGGACAGATCCTGCTGTTTTCTCTTGGCAAGTTTTCAGAAGTGATTCGCCCTGGCCTTCCTTCCTAGGACAGACAGGGAGAGTAACTGGCCCAAGGTCATCCAGCTGACTTTGTGCTTAAGGCAGGCCTAGAACTCACAGTCTCCCCGTTTCCAGCCTTGATGTCTTAGCCACTACAGTACAACAAACTGGATCTCTTTTTAATATATTATGCTCTATTAAATACTAAACTGCACATTATTCATGCACCAATTACATTGGCTTAAGAAATCAAAAAATATTGAAAGGGACAAAATGAACAGACATTCATTTCAACAATAATGGCTGTGCTACACAATTTCTGCAAGCAAATGATACCACATACCAAGTTAAAAGAAACGTCTTAATTATTGAGACAATTGAAGGATCTTTAGTTTTGCAGAATGAGATTTGCTTCCCCCTCCACCCAAGTTTCCTTTACTTGTGCAAACAGACACATAGAGCAACTACAGAAGGGCTGTTGTTCCATGCACACATGTGGAGAGATAAACAGGAACAGTCTTTAAAGTCTCTCCTTTCAAAGCACCTCTTTTCAATGTTTTGGTCACCCACATAAAACTATACTTATTCTAGACCAGAGGTCCCAACCCCTGGGCCCTGGGCCAGTACCTGTCCGTGGTATGTTAGGAACTGGTCTGTGCAAGTGGCAAGCGAGCAAGTGAAGCTTCAACTATGCATGCAAAGGATCTAGGTTGCGCATGAACACCCTCCCCCCCCCCCCGGTCTGTGGAAAAAATGTTTTCCATGAAACTGGTCCCTGGTGCCAGAAAGGCCACTGTTCTAGACATGTGTTTGTCACACATGGAATATGATGAGGATAAATAGGCTTGATTTGTCAACGCCATATCTTATATCTTTATTTTGCTTTTGCAATTTCAGAAGCTTTTGTCACTTCCAACTCTCTTTCCTGCATTTTAGCAACTGACAATCACACGTTATCACACGAAAGCTCTAGATTTCAGGATTTTTAATCCAGTTTTAGTATCTGCCACTTCAGATTAAATTTAAAGATTAAGGCAACAAATTCGGTTACTACATGGAAAAAAACATCATCTCCAATCTGATTCATTGTTACCTGCACATTTCACTCCCTGAGCAATGAGGCCCCACATGAAGTTGGCACAATATTCACACCAATGTGGACCTCTGAAGGTATGAACCTGAAAAACAAAAGCAGAAAACAATGAGAGAGGGAGAGAGAGAGAGAGGGGGGGAGAGAGAGAGAGTTTAGAAGCATATTTTTCAAAAGCACACCAGCTTTCTTCTCCTTTTCTAAACTATAGCAATAAAATAACAAATTAAACTTGCTTTATTCATTCTGACATTCAAGTCAGATTAACATGTTGCAGCAGAAAACAAAAAGAACACTGGAATAATCCTGTTCAAGGTTAACAATAATCATGATCTGGCCGAAACCTAGAAATCCTACATTTTCAGTCTATGCTTTAGAAAAAAAAAAAAGTATATGCTGTATATCTGCTTACATTACTATTCTAAAAGCTGTTCGAATCAATATTCATTTGGGGCGTCATCTTTCTTAGGCTACAGTTTATTTTACCGAAGATTAAGTGTAGTCAGGAACACTCTTCCCTTAGGCCCATTTTGTTCAAATACACATATTTTAGAAATTCAATTTTCCTTGATTAAAATTAACATAGTTACTTGAATAAGTAAACAGTCCAATTTTTTGTTATTACCTGCATAGTAATTGCCTAACAAAACAAAATTACTTCCTAAATAAAGCTAGTTTATTGAAACCTAAGGGAGAGAGTGAAAGAGAGAGAGAGAGAGAGAAGAGAAGAGAAGAGAAGAGATTGAAATAGTTATTTTAAAGGGTTGACAAGGACAAGGGTTGAATTTGAGTTAAATGACTCTGTTCTTTAAAGAACACAGCTCTTTGGAACAGCTGGTTGGCCTAGCTAGCCATTCCACATGTTTCTCTCTGACAATTGTGACATCCCAGTCTGCCTACATAGGAAGAAGATAAGACTCATTGTTGGTGGGTGCTTTCACATGGGAGATAGTAGCAACTGTAGATCTATGCCAACAGAGTGTATGCCCTAACAGAAAGCCACAGTCCTTCCATTTACTATAGTGATGATAGGGCAGAATAAGAGTGTAAGAAGGACTTGTATAGCATCAATAGGATGGCAGTTCTATTTTTTTTTGGTATTAGACCCCAAATGGGTTGATTATTTATAAACATGGAATTGAATTCATGATCCCACGGGGATAGGTTTCAGCAACGTACTTGGGATGCTGTTAATTTTGCTCTTTAGAAAACTGACTTTTTTTTTCCTTCAAAAGAAAGTTTGGCATTGTACTCAGCATGAGGCTGAATTGCACTGCATTCTTGTGGTACTGCTTTGCCAGTTTAAATTCTTAATATGAAAGAACAGTATTGTTTTACTGTGGTACTTTCCCAGACAAAAATTCTACCCATAACATTCTGGCAAAGAATCCCATATTGAGAAGCCTTCTGAATACACCGAAGCAAATCTTTACGCTAACCCATTATTAATAATAAATTATTTGTAATGAATACAGGACAGTTCATACATATAGAATGAGTACAATATTGTCACTGCAATTTCATAAATCACCTGTGCCAGTGAAAATAATTTTTCTAGTCCTTAGCCATAAAGCCTAAGATTATGTGGGTCTTATCATGCATCACTGCTGTACAGATAGAAAGGACTTTTTATTATTAAATACGTGCCACCATTATAAGCCAGAAGAGATATCTGTATTTATTTTAGCATCCTTCCTGACTTTCTGTATGTTTTAGAAATAGTGCTCTAGGATTGTTAGAATGGCTCTTTTGTTCATTCATAGCAAGATGGTGGATAAAGCTTTCACTCTGCTTTATGCTTCCCTGCTTTTCTGACCTAGGATTATGAGTCGGGGTGCTACTACTTGAGATTATCTTTGTTCTTAAATTACCTAAGGGAATGGAGTGTTTTTCTGTCCTGCATGTGAGGAACTAATTATAGCACAAAAGAACAGAAGCCAAATTAAACTTGAACAAAAAGAGTATGGTGGGAAAGAGATTACTGTTAATATTTCATATTTCGTTTGAATAACAAAAGATGATAGAGATCAAGCATTCTTTTCCTGAAACTATACTCAGATATTTTTGGCATATTGTCCAGCATTTACATTGGAAATAGGCTGGGGCACAATTTCTTTCTGGTTTTAACCCTAGTGAAAATGGAAAGGGAAACCGAGATGGGGGAAAATCTGATTTCCCTCCCCACACCCCAATCTCTGACCCTTTGGGGTGGGAGACCAGCATCCCATATAGTACTGGGGGAACTTAAAAACTGCTAACAGATCGTTTTGGCCTACATCTTTCATCACCCCTGACTGACAACCATTCTGTTTAGGGCTGATGGAAGTAAAGGTCCTACCCTGTATGAAGGGCCAAAACTTTTTTCTAGAGTTCATCCTCCTCCAGGTTCCTTAAATAGGTTATCTAGTCCAGGGATCTCCAACCTTAGCAACTTTAAGACCTGTGGACTTCAACTCCCAGAATTCCCCAGACAGCATGGCTGGCTGAGCAATTCTGGAAGTTGAAATCCACAAGTGCTAAAGTTGCCAAGGTTGGAGATACCTGATCTAGTCCATGTTTTCATATTCACCGAATAAATATCTTCCAGTCAGATATAGGGATTTAACACAGCCAGCTCTGACATGTACTTGCAACTCCTGAAAAAGACTTACAGAGACAGTCATTGCTTAAAATACGCTATGCACAGAATGAATAAACCTGGTCTGCACATCGCACCCAGTGGATGCAAACAATAATATGTTCCTCCTGATAATACCCCAAGATTTCCATCTCCCCAAGGCAGCAATTTTATTAATGCTTCCAGGTACCAGTTTTTCTTTCAGCTGTTTAGATAAGATTACCGCACTCTGCCTTTGCAGCTTTAATCTCCTTCATACAATCTCTGGGTTGTAAAGGAAGGACAAATAATGAGGACAAGAGATGAAAAATTACTCTCACATGATCTGCAGTTATATATAAAACAACACTGGTGGCCCTGGATGTCTTTTGGTGGAAGCCTTGTCAGATTCATTGGCTATGCAGCATTAGAGCGAGGCCAAATGAGCATTATAAAAGAAGGTTGAAGGAGAAAACTAGAAAGAGCCAGTGGCTAAATAAAAGCTGAAATCTCCTGAGGTACCCAGGAGCCAGTGCTACTCTTTGGGCTGTCTTCTGCCCAAAGCTGTCATAGAGTGGGGTTACATTCACGGCATAAGCTATAATGCAATAATACAGAGCATAAGGTGAGTGGGTGAGGGTTTTTTTTACAGCCAGCTCAAAACATGCCAAAATGCTGGAAAACAATCCATTTTCTTCCATGTTCTTCCATATTTCATGAAAAGCCAAGCTCCTACCAAACTCCTGGCCTTATTTTTTTTCTACAAACCAGCACAGAAGCCTAAATCCCAATGCATTATTCATGCTTTTGAAAATGGAGTGCTATCATTCCTCACATAAATATTTTAGAAATGTTTAAAGCAGAAATAGAACACGTGTAAGTGAACGTTTTATGAAGAAAACATTACTCCCATCTCATAAATGAGAAAAGAAAGGAACAAAAGATGAAAAATACTTCCCAAATGATTGGCAGAAATGTAAAGATTGATTTTTATTAAACAGAAACTTGATTAGCAGTCTCAAAGAAGGTGCATGTGAAGGTATAAAAACTTAATTTTTCAGGGGATCTTGATCTAAAACCCGATGCTGAACTTGAAACAACTGAGTTCTGTGTGCATTTAAAAAATTTGGATATGATATCCAGAAACTTTTAAACAATGCTGTTAAATTATAATAGAACCAGTAAAGCATTATATGCATCATTGACAACAATAATGCAAACTGTATTTTTTAAAAATAATATAGAAATGATATAAACTCAATTTTGGTATATTCTTCTTGCTTCAACTCTCCCCCCCACCCCCAATTTGGAGTGCAGTCCCTGGTATGCAGCTCAGTGCTCAAATGCAGTTCTTGATTCAGAGAAAGGTGCGCATTCTTGCTTTAAAATAATCAGCATTTGGCAGTATAATAAATACTTTGCTTAATCTGTTAGAACAGGGGGGAAAAAAAGTTCAGCAAGACTCTTCTGTGCTCCTTTTCCCTCTTTCAGGCAAGATTGAGCTAGCCTGTCTCTTGAAGTTGCCCAGAATCGTGGCTAAACAACTTGCTTGGTTCAGGGGACACTGAGGACATTATGCACCTGGCAGACTTCACTGCTGCATGATTATCAGAAAGGAGAGTGCAGACCTGAATGTCAAACAGTCAAAGTTTGTTTGCAACTCTAACTCATTCCTGGCCAGAAGCTCTTAATGGCTTTCTTGTAGGTATTGAATGTGTCAGCAGGAATGGGAACAAGCGGCAATTGTATTTCACTGAAGGGACCAAAAAACTACTACAGGAAATAGAAAACGATAGGAATCCCTCTCCTGTCTTTTTAAGGATAAATGGTGTTTTACAATGCAGTGTAGAAACTGTAATGTCCAATGTAGCTGAGACACTTGAATTTGCTGGGTTTATATGATGCTCATGTTTTCAGATGCACTTTTTAGCCACCCTTGAAAAGAGTTTTCTTAAAGCAGAATATACAGGAAACCATACAGGTAGTCCTCATCTTACGACCACAACTGAGCCCAAAATTTTTGCTGATGAGTAAGACATTTGATAAGCGAATTTTGCTCCTTTTTATGACCTTTCTTGCCACAGTTGCTCAGTGAATCACTGCAGTTGTTAAATTGGTTAACAGGGTTGCTAAGTGAACCTGGTTTTTCCCATTGACTTTGCTTGTCAGAAGGTCGCAAAAGGTGATCACATGACCCGGGGATACTACAGTGGTCATAAATGTGAGTCACTTCCCAAGCGCCTGAATTTTGATCACATGACCACGGGGACGCTGCAATGGAGGTTGGTGTGAAAAAAGGTAACTTTTTTCAGTGCCGTTGTAACTTCAAATGGTTACTAAATGAATTGTTGTAACTTGAGGACTACCTGTCATCATTATCTTCTTCTTTTAATGACCCCTTTGGGGGTGTAATCTGGGCAGCTGAATGGAGCTAGCAGAGTGTTTACTGGCCGGATGCCTTTCCTGTCACCAATGAGGAGATTTGTTCAGCAGATATATTCTCATTGTGCCCAGAGAGAGAAATATCTCGAGGACTACCTGTATAGGCTGCAAATTATTTTAATCAAGAAAAAAGTGCCAGAAGGTAGCAAAATATATAGCTACAGGATGCTGCAAAGTTGAATATGAATAGAATGAGCTTGGCTATGAAGCTCTAGCTAATCTGGAAAAAAAAGCACCTGCTGAAGACAAGAGGCTGTGACACACCGTATCATGTCCTTGAAGCAAGAGCTTTGGCTGCTTCAGTGCAATCTTTCTATATTTTCTCACATGGAAAGCCATGTGCATGCAAAGGCTGGAGACTAGAAAGCATCGATTTGTCAAAGATAGATTTACCAAGAAAAATATGGATAAACACAGGAGTTTTAGCTAATTGAGGGGAGGGGGAAGTCTATTTTCACAGTTTTGACTATCTTGGAATAGAGGGAAAGCAGTGGAGAATGTTCTTTTGTGTTATACACGAATATTTATTTTGTGTTGTACATGAATGTTTATTTTGTGTTGTACACATAAATAAAGAAATGAAGCGGTAAATAGTGCCATCTTGCCTTACAGGCACTTCCCCAGAAATAGGATTGTCTATACAGGCATAAGTATATGCATAAAAAAAAATCCTTCGGGAATCCTTTTACAAAATTCATTTCATAAAGGGCTGTAGAGAATTGTATCTGAGGATTCTGGGAGTTCTTTAATTAACTAATTAACTGAAGAACTGAAACTGTAAGGGACCAAAATAAAACCTTTCAGATTAAATTGCATAGACGCAAACAGTTACAGCTAATAAATACCTTAAAAGTAATTCCAACTATCCAGCATTCAATTTAACCTTGTGAAGAATGATTGAAAAGCATCTGGACTAAAACAAGAACACCTTTAATGGTTTTGTCACTGATATGTAAGATCATTCCAATTGATTGGATCACCTGAAGAGCTGGGCCCCAAAAACAGCTTGAAATTCAGAAAGAAATAGCTAGCTAAAATCAGATAAAGAACATTATTGAGTGAAGGAAAATGGAAATTAAGTCACCACAGAGCTTGCTCCAGTGGGATTGTCTGTCCCCCCTCACACACACACTTTTCACAGGGCCATTACCCATGAAACCTATTACAGTGGTCTTGTGCTCTCATTCCAGAGAGGAGTAATTACCAATTGCTCTATATCAGGGGTGTCAAACTTGATTTCTTTGAGAGGCGCATCAGGGTTGTGCTTGATCTCGGGGGTCTGGGGTGGGAATGGACAGCTCAAAGTCACTCGTGTTGGGGGCACCTGTGATGGCCCGAGTGCTCTGCCAGCGAAAATGGGCTCCAAGCTCCGTTTTAGACTGCAACGGCCTCCTGCAACCTTCTGCCAGTGAAAACATAGTTTGGGAAGACTGCGTGCAGCCATCAGGCGCTCCATTTTTGGCTGTAATGGCCTCCTGAAACCCTTTGTCAGTGGCCCTCCCGAGTTCCGTTTTCACTGGCAGAGGCACTGTGGCCGGTCCTTCGCTGTTTCCATGGTGGCCCTGCTGGCCAGATCTAAGCATCCTGCAGGCCGGATTCGACCCATGGGCTTTGAGTTTGACACCCATGTTCTATAGGAACAATTTAGGCTGAAAAGATTGTTGAGACCGTTACCTATAAGTTAAGACAAAAGGAGAGAATTCTGGGTGACAAATGGCTCAAAAAGTGGTTTAAAAAGTCAAATACCCCCTCAAACCCCCCCTCACTTTTTAAAGCACAGCTTATGGGTTCATTTTGGGTAATCAAAAGAATGTGTGTGTATGTACCTGGACCTCCATTCAAGGGTTATCATCCACTTCTCCGTTTTGTTCCAATGGTGTCCGTCCTGCAGAAACTCCTCTGTTTAGTTTCCTGATAAGCAAGGACCCTGATAAGGCTGATGACAGGCCTGGCTTATGGAGGAACCAATGGAGGAGTTGATTTGAACAATGTTGGGGGGAGGGTAGCACTTTTGCAAGTTTCTTTGCAAAGGACCAACTTTTAATCCTTTTATGTAGACTGTATCTTGCACACCCACTACCAGGCTTCTGAAAATTCACACGGTGAGTACCTCTCTGCTTTGTGCTACCCTAGAAACACATGCATGCACAGGCATGCCCTGAAACCCTGGGAAGCCCACCAAGTGCTTAAGTCTTCAAGCACTTACAGGCTGTTCCAGTTTTCAAGGAAAGGATGTGGAAACATACTTTGCTCACCAACAAAGGCCTGGCTGAATTGTTTACACAGGAAATACGCACACACACTTATATAACAAATACCACATGCCAAGATCTTTATGGAGTCTTTTGCAGGGCCGTGATTTGATGCTTTCCAAGTGTTTAAACATTACTCTATATAATAATTCTACATGCCAGGGAGCCTAATTTTATATAAACTGTTTATACTATAAGATCAGGTTATAGAAAACTGCATTACTGTATTTAAATGAGTTTTGAACTGGTTTTATTTATTTAGGTTCAAATTCGTCTTGCTATTTGCTTTTAATTTCTTGCCTTTTTTTACCCCAGAGAAAAGTGGATTGCAATATTCCCAAGAGTACTGTAACAGAGTCCCCAAGCTCCATATCTTAGAGACTCACTCTTCACTATGAACGATCATAATTTGTACAGTTAACCTAGGGCAGTTTTTGTGATAATGCCTCCTGTGTATCAGTGGAGTGATATTCTCTACTCCCTTGAAGATCTGCCAAAGGAAGCATTATTCAAACTGCCATTAAAAATAAATGGAGCATATTATTTGGTTGCCAGGGAGATTTTTAAAAAAAGCTGCAGTGTTTCTTTCTAATTTTAGCATTCATTTAAAATAAAACTTTTTGAAATATTGTAAAACAGCCCAAGAGGTTAAAATAGCTTTCACAAACCTAATGCCTTTAATATATGATGGGCTTCAGAAGACTGGCTGGATATAGGAGGTATAAATTTAATACATGTGGAGATTATCAGATTGGGGAAAGTTGAGTTGTAAGAGGCAAAAACATGACAACAATTATCAAAGGTGATGATACCATGTTTTTAGACTCTGTTTTCCATTCTTCTCATAGATTTCATAAATTTAACTGTATTAGGAGACTGCTTTGACAATTGTAGCATTAATTTAACAGGATTTTTGTTCAAAAATTGTATCAATTTGATCTTCATTATGCCTACTTTGATTTGGAAGTTAATGCTGATTGGTTTTAACTAATTATAGGATGGTGGTATGAGGTATGGTGAGAGTTTCATAGCAGAAAAGGCCACCTTGGCATTAAATCTCTTGAACAGCACTGGAGAAATTCAAAAAGCATTAGTCCCAAATTGGATTTTTATTTTTTTGCAGTCAACCTTTTAACTGAAAAGGTAATACACCAACAACATGTGTAATTCTGTCAGGTTTTAAAGCACTTTATATTCAACATGAGATTACAAATCCTTAAAATAATCATATATACTAAAGCAATATTATTCTCTACATGTTACCAATTATGATTGGGGGAATAACTAAGTGTGATTTGCCTAACGGTACTAAGCAGCTTCCTGATACAGCGAAGATTGAAATCAGGAAGCCCTCTAGACCAGGGGTGTCCAACTGTGGCAACTTTAAGGCTTGTGAACTTCGACTCCCAGCATTCTGTAGCCAACAAGGCTGGCTGGAGAATTCTGGGTATTGAAATCTACACGTTTTGGCAGCGGTTTGTTCTCTGAGCTTGCTGTGTAATTCCCAGACGTTTCATTACCACACTAGGTAACATCTTCAGTGGGATTTAGGGTGAAGTGTCCTGTTCAGTTTCCTTCTCTGTTTATAAAGGCCCTGTATGGTGTTGTGGTCAGTAGTTTGCATGACTGGTTGTTTGCGAGGTGTGAAATTCAACTGGCGAGGGGGTGGTCGGTTCTGTCATTGATTGGTAGTTCGGATGGTTCATTATCTTATTGGTTCATATGCTGGTTCTAATTCGATATGTTTGCGCCAAAATCTACAATGAGCTACAAATATTCTCCACAATTGTGAAGTCTACAGGTCTTAAAGTTGTCATGGTTGGACACTTTTTCTGTAGACATTAATACATATGAGGGCAACATGCATGTGTTTACTTATATATCTTGCTATCTTTTGATAAATTCATGTTACATGGTAGAAGGTGGAGTTCTTGTAAACACATTGAAAGGCTAGGACAGGAGTTGGAGTGGGCAAAATGGAGTGCAGAGCATTTTCTAAAAGAAGGAAAGTAGAGATTTGATTTAACTTACGATGTTGGCTAAATTGTTACCCTCACCATTATGGTCAGCATTTTTAGAACATGAGATTGCCTGTGGTATTCCCTCTCCAGTGATAACTGATTGTTCTATTTATAATAACTTATGCAAACTAAACAGACACACATTCAATTAAGAGTTAATTAGATGGGTACAACAAATGCTTACAACACCATTAGCTCAATGAAAAACACTAAAAAGCATCGTTTTTTCAGAGATCTCTCCCCAATAACAGGAAGAATGTCACTTTTTAAAAAGAGAATAGCAATAGACTACAGAAAAATAAGTAAAAACCAAACAAGCAAAGCCTGTATTCAGTGACTCCTTAAGACTTTACCAGCTTTAAGAGAATGGTTATAACAATGTGCCATTTTCAATATTAATGATTAATTAATAGACAGGAAAAACAATTAGTAAGAAAGAGATGTACAGATTATATTTTTTCAGTACTCAATACTATTTTAGAGTTTATAGTGAAGTGGGCCAAATGTTTGATTAAGTATTAGGGGGAAAATATAAAATCTTCTACCAGGAAATCTGCCGAAATATTTCCTAATAGCTTGCATTTATAAGCATATATATATATATATATATATATATATATATATATACACACACACACACACACACACACTCTCTCTCTCTCACACACACACACACACACATATATAAAACAGAGCAATATATAACACACACACACTCTCTCACACACACATACACACACACATATATAAAACAGGGCAATATATAACACACACACACTCTCTCACACACACATACACACACACATATATAAAACAGAGCAATATATAACACACACACACTCTCTCACACACACATACACACACACATATATAAAACAGGGCAATATATAACAGCTGTAGCAAATCAAGCTTGATGCCTTTTACATTATATTATGTGTAAGACATTAAATTTCTGACTTTTTGTTCAGCATAAGAACAACACAGAGACATGCAAATCCATTACATTTCTTAACAAGCTTTCAACATACGACCGGCTAGAAGCATAATGATGCAGTTGAGCATCTTACCTTGAAACTGTGAACCTTCTCATATTTTGGAATGTGTTCGTTTTCTTTCAGAGTTGCTCTTCTGACAAGGGATGTCAGCTGTGAATAAGCAAAGAGTTTAAGAGGTTGCCAGATTGTCACAGATGACTTCTGCAAGCCTAGCCGCATTCCCAAGGCTGCTATCAATAAATCTCTTTGACGGTTCTCCTGTTTCAAGTTGTGAACAGCAACTCTATTAGCTTTTTGCCCTGACCAAGACTCTTTGGAGGGCATTTTGAAAGAGGCAGGAGAGAAGAATATCCCACACAGGGGGAGAAAAAAAAATCACCGCACAAAACCCTAACCCTCTTGGTAATTATTTCAAATAGAACTAAAGCAAAAGAAAAGCAGTATCACCCCCCCAAGTCAAATTGCAGAAAGTATTGTAGTGCTGATGCTACAGTTTCTTTTCATTTGCAGTAGACGTAAAAAAAGGCTTTCTAATTTAAGCTTGAAAACTTGTAGGTCTGAATAGCAAGAGTCACTGTTAACAAAAGACAGGCCACAGTGTCTTCATCCATTTACAAATTCATGTAGTAATTGTCAAATAAAAAGAACTAGGCTCCCCTCTCTCCTATTCAACCATCCTGATTGTGATTTTGTATCAAAAGATGTTCTCATACTGCATATAATCAGTTTCCAGTTAATAGGTCCTTGCTAACCTCAGTCTAGCAAGGGGGGTGGGGGGGGGAGGCGGGCTTAAACTGGCAGCAATGTATCAGGATTGGTTAGATTAGGAGAATATGTAACCAATGAAAAAGCAGAAGAAGAATTTAAGCAGCGTACCACTCAACTCTCTCATTCCCCCTCCCTCATAAGGCTATCTTGTTCGCTCAAAAGAGAAAGAACAAAAAAATAAATCATCAGGAAGATTATGAGAAATAAATGAGTCATACATCATTAGAAAATGGCATCTCTGCCATTTAAAGACTAAGGAGATTGCAGTACACTTTTTTCAGGCACTAACGCTAAAGACCGAGCTGAAAAGCTTTGTATGATAGGGATGATTTACATGAAATTTAACAGAACTATTCTTAGCTTATTCATAGCTTCACACATGAAGTCATCTCCTCTGCTTTGTTTACAGTATACCCTTTCTGTGATATTCACAGCCCTTTCTTGCACTTCAATTAGTCCTTTTGTTATAAAAAAAAGTACTTCACCGTGGTTTTCCTAGCCATTATGTAATGATTCTTAATACTTTTAAAAAATGGGAAAGAAGGAATCTGACATTACTTGTTATATATTTAGCTAAACTAAATATATAAAAATGACTCTTGACTGAAATTCCCCAGACTTGTCAATAGGTTCCCAGGTGCTCAAAGGGAACGCTATATACATTTCCAAGTAGCTGAAGAAGAAAGGGTAGCAGCAGCATGATACTTTATTTTGCAAGCAAGCAAAAGAAATTAAAATAGCCAGAAATGGGATGATAATATATTAATAAAGAAAATTTTAGATTTTATAGAAGCTGTAATACACAGAGATCCAAAAGATCAACCAGGCAAACAGAAACAAGTTCTTTTTGTTACAATGTGATCACTAAATGGAAAAAAAACAACAACCCATGTGCTTTTCAGAGCTTTGTCTTGCGAATAGGATTCTTATGTGAAGAAGCTGATCATGGTCAGAGACTTCTAATCATGTAGAGTTAATCTGCTTTTGTCAAATGATACTTTTTTCCCTCATTGTAAGATGCCGCTCAAGACTACAAAGCAGAAAGCAACACACCAAATCTTTGTATTTGTGCACACACGTAAACACAAAATGCACCCAATCTAGATCACATTTAAATAGCATACCTATCTCTAAATTAATCCTTGTCCCCAAGAATAGTTGTAAGTGGAAGTCTAAGGGTTTGTCATTCATTAATTCTTCATCTATATCCAGGAATATACTGATAAGCATTCCTGGACCATTTATAACTAATGTAGTATATTATGTAAAGCATAGCAGAGTGAACCAATTTTAAAAAATGGGCAATACAGGTAGTCCTTAACTTATGATTGTAATTAAGTCTGGAATTATAGTTGTAAATTGTGGTGGTCATTAAGCTGTCACCATATGACCATGCTTGATTTGATGACATTTTTACGGCATCCATTAAGTGAACTCTGTGGTCATTAAGCTAGCCTGTTTTCCCCAATGGGTATTTTTTTGCTGGAAGCTGGAATTAAATGCCAGCTTCCAGCAAAAATAGGCCACAATCAGAGTCATGTGACTACGGGGTGCTGCAAACAGTTGTAAATGCAACTAGCTCAAAATGTGATCACATAACCACAAGGGGTATGTGGCTACTGGATCATTGAAACCAAGTCATAAATGGCTCTGTAGACATCCATCGTAACCTCAAATGTTTGTAAAGTCTGTATGATTTAATATCTGTGAACTGTGAAATCTCCAATCAGTTCTGCAACAAAATTTCTCCTTTATTTTTACATGATATATGGACAAGCAGAAGAATTCATACCTCCACCATAATAGAAGGGACACTGTCTCTTTTCAGATGGTGTTTGTTATATAACTTTTTAAAAAGCATTAAAAGTCATATAATTGATTTTTTTAATTGAACCCTTGATTAATTAAATGCAAATATTAGAAACTTGAATGTTTGTATATATAAACTATTTGGGAATTTATATTTCAGCTCAGTGCAGCTGGCAAATTAGGTAGAAGCATATGCACAGAGCATATTTGTGGATTGCATGTGATGCAGACAGAATATCATGGTTGAGTCTGTAGACACTGACCCTTAACTTCTACCCATTGTTCAAAACATGTGATTAGCAGTCTATGTGCATACATCCTAATGTCTGAGAAATCCAATATGGACATTCCTTTTCTGTAAGATGTAAAACTCATCTTTCATATGTAATAAAAGAAGAGATTGGTTGTAATCATAATTTCTCTACCACATTCATACTTCTATCTAGCTCTGTACATGGTTTCATAAAATTGCCCTCATTTTTCAGGATAATACACTATTTTCTAATTTGATAAGTAGGAACTAGCAAATTATTACCAAGGTATTTATGTAATTGGGCTGTGTGTTTTAAATTACTTAAAAATACCTAAAGCAACTTTCTAAAATACTTTGTTAGGTTCCTTTATTCCAATGGCAAAAACTATGTTTATATTTTGCTTGGTTTTTTTCCTTCTGTTTGTTTAAATATGATTATCTTCAATCATATTTATCTTATTAGTAGAAAATGTTTTCTGAATTCTGAAAATTAAATCTAGAGAATGCTAAAAAAATTGAACTCAACAATGCCCAGTAAGGAGGTTCCGGTTTGAGCTTCTTCAGCGACAGACTGAAATCTGTGATCGTGCGCAGTTTTGATCTGTGCTCGCTGCTGGAGCACCCCAAGCCAGCTGGTTTCAGGGCTAAGCCACCCAGTAGAGATGGTGAAGAGGGGGGAGACCACCAGCAGGGTCGAGGAGAGGGAGAGTCGCATTTCTCCTCCCCAGCTGGCCATTACTCCCTTTCCCGAAGGCAGTTGCAGAAATGGCCATCTCAAAAAAGAACTTGACCGGAAAAGAATGTGCAGGAGGAAGATAAGAAGAGAAAGTTTTGGCTGGCCAGGTCGAACTGAAAAAGCAACAATATAAGGTACCCTGGAATTTGAATGATAAAGAACAACATTGTTCCCAAAGAAGACTTTGAAGTGGCAAATGAGAGAGGGAAGGGAAAGGATTTGGTTTTTTTTCTTTTCTTCCCTATATTGACAACTAAGAAATTTAAGCAAGAAACCGGCAAAAATCCACTTTGACATTAACAGGTATTTAAGCTGAAAATAAAATGTCAAAGGGATAATAAAGATTTCTGGATTCTCAAAAAAAATTTAAAAGAAGGAAAAAACAAAAGGGTGGGATCTGGAAAAATGGAGGAGACCACCTGGAAGTAAAAGGAATTAACAGTGAAACTTTAACAAGAGTCCTAACAGATACATTTTAACTGAAACTTTGTACCAAGATAAGAGAACCCCAGGAAGAGAAAGTGGAAAAAAGAAGCAAGAAGAAACAGCTTTGGATTATTTGGATTACTTGGTGATTTTTGGATTTTTGGCTATTGGATCTAAAGGACTAAAATGAATCGGGTGGTTGTTTAAAAGTTTTTAAAATGGTATCACTCTTGGAAGAATTGAGAATGGAACTTAAAAAACAAAAAGAAGATGCACAAGAAGGAAGAGGTTCTTTTGGCTTCGTATTTCAATTTTTAGAAATGGAGATCCTGAATTATGAGAAACAACAAGAAATGCCTGTAGAACAAGAAGGGCGGGACAAAGAAGAAGCCATCTTCAATGACCAAGTATTTCTATGTGGGGAAAAGAAAGGAAAGGGGGGAAAAAGAGTGAAAAATTTAAGATCTGAAAAAACAACCCAAAAAAAGAATAGTTTGAAAAGTACGGTCTTTTGGTTTTTTCTTTCCTCCTTTGTTTTATTTTTAGTTTAGCTGTTCGTATGGGGGCGGGGGGGGGGGGGAGGGGCGCCGGATCCCCCCTCCTCTTTGGTGGAGGGCGAGGAGGTGGTTTTCCTCCCCCCTCCTTTTCCTTTTTCCTCCTTTTTTTTTTTTTTTTTTTCCTCAAATACCAATAATAATTACAACATTAGGAAGAAACAGAAGAGAGGATTACAGAAGAGAGAATCAGAATTAGAGAGAGAAGGGGTCAAAAAGGGAAGGGAGAAGAAGAGGGGGAAGAGGGAAAGGAAAAGAAATTATAAAGGACAGAAACAGGACATAGAGAAACAGGGAAAATGTACAAGGATTAAGGGTATAAGCCTATTTAGACACAGAGATAATGGGTGAAAACCCAATTGAAAGGGGGATTCTGCAAGGGTACACAAGATAGTATTGTTATATTAGAAATAGAAATGAACTTTGAAAATATGAAACAAATGTGATTAAAATGATAGATAAAATACTATTGTAATGGAATGGAATGTTTAATAAATAAATGAAATAAAGAGAATGAGAGAATGAAATTAGGAAAGGAGAGGAACATTTTAATTATTACAAATGTGTTATAAAAATTTAAGTGAAGAGAAATATGAAAGAAACATGAAAAAATTATGGAAATATTATAAGTGTTCCTAGAAGTATGATACTCTATTGAAAAGAAATGTTAAAGATATCAAAGATTATAACTAATATTAATGATAGAGCCAAATTGGAATAGAATAAGTATTTTATTTATTATTGTTATATATATATTATCTCCTTAAGAACTTAGTGTGTATTTTAAGAATGTACCAAGCAGAACTGGACTGGAAGTTATGTGTTATATTGGATGTTATAATTGTAAAGGCATAAATTGAGGTTTAAATAAAAGTTGAATGAATAAAAATTAAAAGATACAAAGGTGTCATACTCCAATTAGTAACTATAGGGAAAAATTTTGTTTAATGAGAAAAGAAAATATGAAATTGAAACAGGACAAAGTATAAATATAATGACTAGAAAGATATTGAAACTTAGAAAAAGATATATATATATATAAATATATAATTGAATTTAGAAAGGAATGAGATAATTTAAAGTAAGATTGGGAAAACTAAGGGAAGGGAAAATTATTGAGAAAATGTTAAAATAGTAGTAAGATATGGAATAGAACACAAAGATGAATATGAAATTGAATTTGTGTCTGTATGGAGAAGTGATAACCCGGGACCATGCTATTCTCAAAAACAGAAATTTTACTTGTATTATGTTTTGTGAAAATCCAAATAAAATTTTTTTAGGAAAGGAAAGATTGATGTTCTTTCATCAATCTAGGAAAGATTAGTCCAAAGCTAACAAGAATTTGCTCCACTTTCTCACAAAAAACGTACAAGTTTTGAGTGGAATTTTTCTAAGATGAAGCAACTCACTGTTACCAAGACTTTGCTACACCATAGCAAAATCAGCTCCTATGAAACAGCATCTGAGCCTATGGAATCTGCAGGACAAATCCTAATTGACAAAAGTCAAACTCTTCCCTTCTTTTAGTTAGTAGGGGCTCTCTTCAAATTTGGTTCCACCCTGATGCTGAATATGCCATTGATAGGCTCAACCTCATGCTGCTAAGTAGATCACGAAAAAATCAAGTTAGAAAGCAGAACAATGTGCTGGTGAAAGAGTGTGAAATCTTTGCCCAAGATTTAAAATGTCTGTGACTGCTTTATGGGGATACTTTTCCTTTCCAGATCAATTTTTCAAACTATTTGCCCTTGAACCAATATTAGGTTCTTAGTAGTTACTCCCATGATGATCATCTCTATTTATAAACTCTCTTGAAATCTGCTTCAAGTGAAATGAGAGTACACAAGATATCTGAGGGTAAGCCATAAGGTGTGAACAAGGCTTGGAAATAATTCAGAAATAATGTGACTTTATAACAGAAATATTAGGTTCTTAGTAGTTACTCCCATGATGATCATCTCTATTTATAAACTCTCTTGAAATCTGCTTCAAGTGAAATGAGAGTACACAAGATATCTGAGGGTAAGCCATAAGGTGTGAACAAGGCTTGGAAATAATTCAGAAATAATGTGACTTTATAACAGAAAGCCATAAGCAAGAAAGGAGGTTATAAGAAAATTTTGGGAGTATGGATCTGTACATGCAAGAGATGGAATCTCTCCCCCCCTCCGTATGTATGTATGTATGTATGTATGTATGTATGTATTTGTGAAGTCATTAGTTTGAAACAATAAAAGTGAACAGTTTTTGATCTACTTGTGTGCTATAATTTCAGAAACTGAAGATGATATGAGATGGGAGAGGTTTTGGGACTTTAGAAATAGAAATGCAGCAATTAGTGCTTTATGTATGTATGCCTGGAGCAGTAATTCAATCTAGACTCAGTGCAATTCTGAAAAATTAATATTTCATTCAAACTGAAAATGTTTCTTATTACACCTATATAACATGGCAATTTTAACACAATCATCTTGAATGTGCAGAAATCAAGAAAGCCACAGTAATGTCCACCAAAGTGAACTGCTGCAAATTAAACAAGGGAATTGGGCTTATTATTAAAAAATGCCATGAAATTTAACAGATCTAATATCATCTTTTCCTGTGAAGATGCTTCACCCATATCAAATTTTTGCAGTGTTTTTCACAAGCATATAAATGACCTTAACTAGGATAACATATTTCTATTGTAATTAAAATGGTTTAAGTAAAATTATCTGTTTTGTTCTTGAATATTTATATTTTGTCAGTCAATTTATCATTTGCTAGTGAGTGGCTGGTCTTCCCCAAATAAATGCATACATAAAATTATCCATTCTGTGTTGTATGAAATTGTCACTACGTTGTCATCTTCATTCTGCAAATGAAATGATCTTGTTCTGCCAACAGCTATTGTTTTAAATGATATCTTAAGTTGTCATCAACCAACATGATGAATGATTATGTCCTATTACTTTTTACAAACATCAAGTCTATGACTGCCTTCCATAGACAGATTCTATTGCCTAGTGGGAAAACAAGGTCATATGCACTCAAAAGAATCCTTCCTGTAATATGAGAAACTGATGCAGTGCATGTCAATAATATGTTGCCTAGATACATGGTGCAACTGCACGAACTGTCATACCTATTGGGATATCAATATGAAATGGTCACTTCCTTCTCTCAAATAATTATCTCGATGCTTGAATTTCAAGGGGATCAGGTGAGAGCCTGTGTAATATGTCGATAGGCTCTTAAATACCCTTACTTGATGGAGGAGAAAGAACATTAGGCTCTTACGGCTGCCTGGTAGGTAATTGATGGATCAAACACTTTGGTCCCAAAGAGCTTGAAATTATATTGGGAAACTCTGTATGCACAGAAGGTATCCTGTTGAAGGGTCATGCAGTAGGGTGCTGCTTTTAAAAGAAAAAACCATGAACAAGAATTGAACTTGGCCTTTCCTACTCTAGCACTCTGGTTCTATTTGAAAGCTCTATGCTTTTGTAACGAATCAGATTTGGACAACTGCTTCTCACCCCATCCCACTTTCTTCTGACTTTAGTCCTGGAAAACAAGTGACATCAGAAAGGTATTGGCAGCTGAATATTTTTTCCTTCTTAAGTGGCAGCATCCCTTTTGTCCTCCTTTTTCTCTGAATAAGAACCAGCCAGATTAAACTCTACATGAATCCAGATCCAAGGCTGACTTTTCCTAGGACTCAGCACTATGCTAAACAGGGATACACACACACACACAAACACACACACACAAACACCTGATCAGATCATTCCCCCCCTCCCACACAGCAAAGCCCCCTGTTTGATGAAACAGGTTTTCTCTTGAAGCAGCTGACAAACAGTGCAAAGCTGATTAGACTGCAAGGTGCTGCAGAGCTGGAATGTAAGTAGCTTCAAAGATAAAGGTGTCTCGTAATTAGCTAACAGGGCTGGGCAGAGCTTTGACGGAGTCTTCACTTCAGCAAAGCTCTGACTGAGACATCCCTTTGAAGCAGCTGGCAAAGCAACATGCCTTCTGCTTCTAAAGACTGAAGGAAAGATATTATGTGGGTTTGTTTTTGTCATATTTGGATGCTGGAACTGCTAGTCAAAAGAAGGCAGCATTGGGGCATCTCTCCTAAATTATGCCCCATTACCAAGGAGCAATAATTTTAGGCCCAAAGTAGACAAGTGTTGAGAGGATGTACAGATAATTTGCAGAAATAAGCAAACCAGCTTTAAAGCACATTTGTAAAAGTTATTTAATAAAAGAGTAATTGTTAAAAGTCAATATGCTAGCCAGGTATCCGTGTTATCCATATCTCTCACATCAGTTAGATGTCTAAAGACTCTAAACCATCAAAGAGGTTAGTAGTAGAACAAAAGAAAAATAAAGGACAAGATCTCTTCGACAAGGAGGACCTGCAACAGCTTCCTACAAACAGTCTGCTCCAATGTTTCCAAAGCATTTGCTTGGTTCCTGGAAGTACCAGAGAAATGTCTGTCTGTCTGTCTGTGTCTGTGTGAGAGAGAGATCATCCCTTGAGACTTTCAAGAAGAGATTGGATTGCCATTTGTCAGAAATGCTGTAGAGTCTCCTGCTTGGGCGGCGGGGGGTTGGACTAGATGACCTACAAGGTCCCTTCCAACTCTGTTAATCTGCAATCTCTGCAGCACAAAATTTTGGCCACCTCCACAGATCTGCTAGCTAAGCCGATCTCCTCTTATATTAAAAAAAATAGCTGATTAATTACATCTGCACGATTCTAAAGGATCACCTTTCCAATTATGAAGGTATCTAGATATCCAGCACACAAAGAGCTTTTCCTGGTCCATGATGTAAGACATTTATTTTGGGAGCTGCTCTGGTCCTCTTCCCCTTTTAGTAGAGTAGCCAAAATGTTCACTTGTCTTTTAATTGTTTAACCTTAGTTCTAATATCTGGTTAACAGTTTTAACAGTGGGCAACCTCTGGGTGTTTCATTGAACTGGAAGCAGAATGAAAAGAAAGATTTGCAAACTGGCATTTAATTTAACCTTTTGTCTGGCCTGGAAATTGGTCTCTACTTGTCAACCAGATCGCTGAACTTATTTATTTATTTGATTTTTTATCCCACCTTTATTACTTTATAAGTAACTCGAGGGGGCAAACACCCATAATACTTTGGCCCTGAAGCTCTGCCCCACCCCTTGCAATTGTGTTGCAGCATTTCATGTGCTCAGCAACCAGCCTGTGTTTACGGCCATTTGCAATGTACCATAGTCACATTATCATAATTTATGATATTTTTTTGCCAAAAATGCCCCATAGCAGACACAATGGATTTGCTTATTAACCTGAGAATTCATTTAATAATGATGGTGATTTGTTTAATAACTGCGGCAAAAAAATCATAAAATTGGGTCTGTCATGTGGTGACCTGCTCTATGACCATCAAGACTCATTACTGTAATGAGCAGACACCATTATGGCCATTAAGTCAAAAACTACCTGTATTTGCATTTTGCTTTTAAAAATTCTTATTTTGAAACCCCGTCCTGTTGGATCTATTGTACTTTGATGGCAAACGAATAGTAGTATTAGTTTTCCTTCATGATATTGGACACCTTTACTTCTACTATTTTTAATAAGTAGTTATTAAAATCAGTTTCTGACAATATCCTATGCTTTTAATAAAACAGTATTAAAGGGGGGAAAAGAATAAGGAAAATGTAGCTTTTGTGATTAAAAAAGCAGCAGTCAGAATGAACAATTTCCCCCCATTCTATTTATCATATGATTACATATGTATATCTTTCATCTTCAGTAACCTGCAGGAGAATTTACTATCTTTCAAGGCAGATGAATTAAATGATGAAATATTTTTAAGACTTGGAAAAGTATAACTTTAAATGAATTACTTACTCTTTTTTCTACTATGTCATTGTCTCCCGCAGAATCTTTGCCATCAACCATATCTCTCACAGCCACAGGATGTTTCTTGTTTGCTGGCTCTCTGTTTAAAGTTGTATATCCTATGTGTTCATAAATTGGATTTATGGTCATCTTGGCAATGTATTCCGCTGCCTTGGTTTCAATATAAAGGGTGATCAATCCATCTGTCACCAGGTCGTGGATAGACTCAAAACGTTTCTCTCCGACAAAGTGTTTTCCATCATAGTAGAGTCTGAAGTTTCTAGTTTGATTTCCAAATCTGCCTCAGTGGAACAGAACAATACATATATACATTAAAAATAGACAACTCTGGGCACAATATTTTCTAAAAAAAAAACCTAAGGCTAGTACATTCTCTTTATGGTTTTTGTATGCAGGGTACAAAATGGTTAGTTATTGCCCTCAATCATCAGCTTCTGTTACTTTGCCCAAATCAGAGTCTCATTATAACCATGGACCTAAAATCAAAGAGTTGTTTGGTTCTGAAAAGATGTGATTTGTTAATTAATGATCTTGAAAAGAAATTGACATGCATTTTTTAGAAAAATGTGTTTTGTTTTTCAATAAAAAGAAACATTGGCATAAAATTCTCTATTGCAAAATATTAGTGCTAAAATCTTATGTAGATTTATATTTATAACCCTGTTGTCTTTTTGTAGGGAAACTGGAAAAGGTCATATAGATGGGGTCAAATTCTGCTAGTGTGTCCAAAAGCAGCATACTGTAACAGACTGCTCATGGGACAGTCTAAGCCAGCGGTTGCCAACAAGTGGGCCGCGGCCCACTGGTGGGCCATGAGAAAATTTTGGTGGGCCGCTGAGAAATCTCACCCCTAGAGCACCCCCCAAAGCAATTAATCCAGGCTGCGCAGAAACACAAGTGCCTGCGCCACCCACATGGCCCACGGGAACCCTCCCCGCCCACTCACACCTTACCCGGTAAACTTGCCTGGTAAATTTCTATTTTTCCTTTTTCCGACCATCATCTGTTCTCTATGCCGGGAGATTTAGATTAGCTAGGAAGCAGAAAATGGTTGGATTTCTTGCTTTCCAGCTAGTCTTTAGATCTTTGGCTCTGCTTTTAAGTACAGTCAGACCTCCCTTAGGACTGAAAGTTTGCTTGCAAGCAAATTCAGTGCAGACTCACGGCAAGCAAATTTGAGAGACTGAGCTAGCCGATGGCAGATAGATAGATAGATAGATAGATAGATAGATAGATAATTGAATGATTCTGTGAGCAACTCAATCTGCCTGCTTTGCCTGATTTTGGGTAAAAGTTGCTCTTTTTTATAAAAAAAAAATCAATATTTACATGCATGGTGTGTTGTGAGTTAATTTTGTGAGTTTGCTTGCGAGCAAATTTTATGTCAGACTGAGCTAGCCGATGTCAGATAGATAGATCTCTGAATGAATCTGTGATTCTGTGAGCAACTCAATCTGCCTGCCTGCTTTGCCTGATTTTGGGTAAAAGTTTCTCTTTTTTTAATAAAATAATTCAATGTTTATATAAATATTTATAATATTTACATACAAGCCATGCCCAGCCAGTCACATGACCACCAAGCCACACCCACAAATAAGCCCACACCCACAGAACCGGTTAGTAGTCCTTGGTATCTAAAATTATGAGTTTGGTGGTCCCTGAGGTCCAAAAGATTGGCGACCCCTGATCTAAGCCCATGTAAGCTTATTGAAGAAATTTCTCCATTTGAACATAATATGCTTTTGAAGCTCTATCAAGAAATCTTATTCAGATTTTCATTCGTAGTTTAGAAGAATCTAAATTCTGTCTGTAATACTAAGGCAAATATGATTTAGGCTTTCAGATGGATTTCCAAACCTGAGCTCAGTAAATGTTGCCAACATTTCAAGTCATGAATGAACAATTTCATCAGCCGTTGATACAGGTGATGTTGTTAACCTGCTAAGAGGTTCCTTCAATATAGGGGTCTCCAAACTTGGCAACTTTAGGACTTGTGGACTTCAGCTTCCAGAATTCCTCAGGCAGCCATGCTGTCTAGGGAATTCTGGAAGTTGAAGTCCACAAGTCTTAAAGTTGCCAAGTTTGGAGACCCCTGCTTTAATACCGTGTTTCTCACAAAATAAGGCCAGGCCTTATTTTTTTTTTTGACCCCGAAAAACAGCTAGGCCATCTTCTCGGGGGTGACTTAATTCCTCACCTTGCATCCTCGGACGGGCGGTGACAGCTTGGATGTTGACCTCTGCGTTGGTGGGGCACTTTGTAACGGGAGACCTTCTGCCACCGTTGCTTTCCCTTCTCCCCGTGCTGCCGCGGCGTTTGGCGCAGCCATGCGCAGCCAGCCAGGGCTCCTCCCTGCAACCAGAGCCCGGCGGAGACACTCGGCTTCAGGCGCTCCTGTTGCTGCCTTCCCTTCGCCTTCGAAGGCAAAGCCAATTCTTTTAAAAACAACGCCCTACTACTGGTACGACAAAGCCTCCTCTGCCCGAGAGGGCAGCCCAACCCCACGTGGGGAGGCGAATCTCACAGGGCCGCAGCGCAGGATTGGCCCACCCCGGGAGAAGCGCCCAGCCACCATCCCTGCCTGGCACCGGGCAGAGCGTGAAGAGCTTCGCCTGGGGCGCCCAGTGCAGCTGACAGGCAGGTCCTCCTGCCTGGCGGCAGAGCTCTTGCCAAGGCAGTGAGCGCCTCCCTGCCAGGCCCTCCACTCATCCTGCCAGGGCTGCGCCAGAGCCATGCTGGCTGGGCAGCACTGGGAAAGCAAGCCGCGGGTGCACGCCTGCCTGCCAAGCGAAAGAGCTGGGTCGACCCGAGCTTGGCTTCCTTCCCAAGTCCCTCCAGCCCGAACCCAAAGGGGCCACCGGGAGAGGCCGCCCAAGGCCGTGATAGCGCCCACCCGTCCGTGGATAGGGAGGCAAGGTGACGGCCTGCGCCACGTCTTCCTCTGAGCTGAGCCTCAATGAGTGAGCGCCTCTGCCCGACGCTCGTGCCGCTGCAGCGTTTGGAGCTGCCAGTGCATTTGGAGATGCATGGGGATGGGGACGGGTTGGGCGAGGGGTGGAAAGGACAGGCGGCTTCGGGCTCTCTCCACTGGAACCGCCGGCCAGGGAAGCAGTGCTGCCGTTGGCTCGCCTCCCTATCCGCGGATGGGTGGGTGCTATCATTGCCTCGGGCAGCCTCTCCCAGTGGCCCCTTCGGGTTCGGGCTGGAGGGACTTGGGAAGGAAGCCAAGCTCGGGTCAGCCCGGCTCTTTTGCTTGGCAGGCGGGCGCGCACCCGTGGTTCACTTTCCCGGCTCTGCCCAGCCCACACGGCTCCGGCGCGGCCCTGGTGGGATGAGCGGAGGGCCTGGCGAGGAGGCGCTCGCTGCCTTGGCGAGAGCGCCACCAGGCAGGAGGGCCCACCTGTCAGCTGCACTGGGCACCCCAGGCAAAGCTCTTCGCGCTCTGCCCGGCGCCAGGCAGGGATGGCGGCTGGGCGCTTCTCCCGGGGTGGGCCGATCCTGCGCTGTGGCCCTGTGAGATTCGCCTCCCCACATGGGATTGGACTGCCCTCTCGGGCAGGGGAGGCTTTTTCGTAATGGTAGTAGAGCATCGTTTTTAAAAGAATTGGCTCTGCCTTCGAAGGCGAAGGGAAGGCGGCGACAGGAGCGCCTGAAGCCGAGTGTCTCCGCCAGGCTCCAGTTGCAGGGAGGAGCCCTGGCTGGCTGCGCGTGGCTGCGTCAAACGCTGCGGCGTTGCTCTAAATGCCATGGCAGCACGGGGAGAAGGGAAAGCAATGGTGGCGGAAGGTCTCCTGATAAGAAGTGCCCCACCAATGCCGAAGTCAATGCAGGCAGCACCATATCTGGGTATGCAACAAAAGTACTTCCTAACAGCAAGCCCCCCCCCGCCATTCCCCCCCCATTTTGCATGTTTAATATTGGCCTTAATTTGGGGGGAGGGGCTTAATTTGATTTTATGCCTATAAAACATGCTGGGACTTCCTATTGGGGGAGGCCGTATTTTTGGAGAAACACGATAGCAGGGATTGGGGATATATATTAACCACAAGTTTTGTGATGTATTTCATAAGGATAATACTGCCATGGTATTCTTGTTTATTTTATCACCTTAACTGGAATAATCTGTGGTCAATAAGCACGGTTATATTTTTTACTTTGCAACATTTTTTTCATATTTAATTTTTTTTAACATTGTATAAAAAGATTGTAATAATGTTCTGAATGTGGCAGATTTGAGGCACTATTAAGCAAGAACTTTGACTGCTGAAGAATAAAATCAGAGAAGGAAAAAGCACACTCTTTACTGACAATTACATGACAGTATCTCACTCCAGCACAAGCCTATGCATGCACATATATATATATATATATTTAGTGAAAATACTGTTTCTTCTCCAAAGTATTTCTTCTGTATGCCATTCAAGTTCCAAACTATAATTCCTGCTTTTTATCTACTAAAGTAGAAGCTTTAAAAAAAGTGTTTTTTGGAGATTTCCCCTCAGATAATTTACCTTTGATCTGGCTTATTATATTGGAAGATTGTAAAGAATAAGAGCATCCTCAGCCTATCCAGGAATACAGATTTCAAGTTACATATAAATAGTATGGACAATGCTATTATTAAATAATCCCAATAATGTTGCTATTTCCTAAATCAAATACCAATTTCCAGAAAGATTTAACGTTAATTAGTTCTGTGTGTATCAATGTGTATATGCCCCTGTGATTAGTTCATCAGCTCAGCTCAGAGATTTATATTTTCACTAAAAATATATTGGGGAGATGGCTTATATGTCTTCTTTAAAAATATTTTTAAAAATAGAGAAACAGGAACATAAATTAGCTGTGATCTTCAGATTAATGATTTAGTTCTTTAAGAAGATAAAAATGGATTTGGTAAAATAAACTATGTCAAACCATTAATCTATTGGAAAAGACATATGTCTTAGTAGACATGGCATTGAAGGACAAGTATTGGGCTGTGGTGTTTGGAAACTCTTGTAGGTATATGGCATATTTGTTTTGCTGTCCATATTGGTTATATCAATATGCTTTTGTATATTTGGTTTTATGCTGTGAGTCACCCAGAGTTAGGCTGTGTCCTGGTTGAATAAAATAAAATAATGAAATAATAAAATAGTTTGTATTAGTTCCCCAATTTCTCTCAGTTGATTTTCCACCCACCAATTTTCCACCCACCATTGGTTTACATTAGATTTGTTCAATGGATTAGAAACTATGATAAATACCCACACATGTACATATAAGTATATTAAATGTACTATAAAATATATATTACTACCAACTATTATTGACAAATTTTCACCATGATTAACACCAAATAATAACAGCTTTCACCATATTTTATCTGAATTAATTTAAGATTCCCCCCCACCAATATATATACGTGTACACACACACACACACACACACACACACACACGATGAAGTTTTATGGTCTGGTCTGTCACTTTGTTAATGAAAACAGCTCAAAACTTCAAGCAATCTATCAACAGAATGGCTTAGTCAGGCTCAGAAACAATTTACCCATTCTGGCTGTCCCAGGTCCAGATACAGAATAATTACTTCTTGTACTTTCAACAAGAGGAAGAGTTACTGTTGCTCATTTTAATACTGATGCATTGGAATGTATTCCATGTTTACTAATTGTGGTGCACATGGACATGGATTATATGACATACAAAAATCAACAGAACATGTATAATTATAATTCAATTTTTCACAAATGGCTAAAATAGCACTTTTTACATTGCAACGTTTCCTACAACATAAGTACTCTTTACTCTTTCATACTTTAGTGGCTGAGTACAGTGTTAATTTTTTGTTATTAAATGCTTCCCTTACAAATTATAAGAAAGCATTTGGGAGGAATAAAGTGGGAGAAATAAAGCATGGCAATATATCAGAAATTTGTCCTATTATGTTCATTAATGTAAAATAAAACATTTCATTTGAATGCCATTTATTAGATATCTGATAATTATCTATTAATTATACTTAAAAGCACAAAACAAAAGAAATTCTACTGAAAATCTGAAGTACATATATGTGAAAAAATGTGGGCTCCTTTTTTTTGCTAGCTATAAATGAATTCTACATTTAAAATTGCTGCCATACATACCCTGAGTTCTTACTTGGTACAGAGAAAAAGAACAGTGGAACACTATAAAGCTGCTCCCACTAAAAATAAACATTTTGTAATATCTATTACTACCACGTCAAGGCCTCATAGTCAGCTGGAAGAGCAAGGAGCAAGTGCCTAGAACAAGTTAGGTGAAAGTCAGCAAGACGAAATGCAGACTTGCAGATGAGTAAAGTAGATAGGTTCCAAAAGCTGGCAACCTAGGGGAGAAGAACAGAATGAAGGATGTCATAAAATTCTGTATAGCTACTCTTGCAATAACTTAACTAGGCTGAAGAACCAAGCCTGAACCCACAAGTATATGATGGCAGTCAGTTTCCTGTCGGTAGCCCTAGATCACATGACCTGGCTCAGCTTTGATGTGTTCTACCCAATCGTCCGTTATGGTACGTCACAGCTGCAAAGCAAGTATAAAGCCAATAGGTCCTTCTGCTTGAGAGCTTCCTTAGCAGGCATAAAGTGAAGCTGAGGCTCTGTTGCCAGGATGTTCTTTGGTTTGAGTCCCTTGGTGCCTTACAGTCCAATTCTTTTCATTTGTGGGTACTAACTACAGTATTTCCTGGCAAGAATATTTACTAGAGGAAACTGATGTTGCCAAAACCTCATAGCAACCCCACCATTTGTGCTTTCTCTGAGCTATACAATTCTCTTGACGTCAGTTGAAGTGGGCAGATAGATACTTGTTTTGCTGGAATGGATAACTGGATAAAATATGTCTTAAATGTCATGGGCATTTGTAAGAAAGCCAAATGGCTTGCCCTATTTTTTTTTTTTTTAAAAAAACACCTCGAATACACATTTATAAAATCGTCCCAGCAGAACAATAGAGGAACAGCTTACTAAATGCTTACTAAATGCTTACTGAGATAGAGATTGAGGTCCTTTTCTTCTTTGAAATATTCCCTTCTGAAAATGAGAAAAAAAACCCCCAGCAGGAATGAGCCTTGCTGAAATATATTATTCAGCCTCTGAATCTCTTTGCTAGTAATTGCTAAAGATGTGGGGGCAGGTGGAAGTATGTTGCTAACACAACAGCAAAGGATGATGTAGGAGTTCTGGCCGAAACAAGGCAGAAATTATAATAAATGACAGACTGAAGTGGGTGTCAGCAGCAATGGAAAGAAGAACACGAATGTAGCAAGAATCACATGTGAAGAAAAAGAGAAAAAGTAGTCAGAGGGAGATAACCGGACAGGTAATTCATTCTCCATTAACTTTAGAAAATCTTTACAAAAGTAGGCTAACACACTAGCTGTAATATTAAAGCTGTAATATTAGAACTCTCAAAGGCCTTTTCATAGATGACACATTAGCAAATCTGAGACTGCCACAAATTTGCACTTTTGTAAGGAAATGTACACTTAAAAATAGTTAAGCATTTCAAAATATGTTATTACCTATTTAATTTGTTATGCAGTTGATTAGTGAAGTATTGTGCTGGTGCAAAACATATGACATCTGACATGTTTAAGTTCTAAAGTGTCCTCAGAGCTACTTTCCGGTATATAATCTTAGGGCTCTGCTATCTTGTAGAGGAAAAAGATAAGAGAAAATTGAGAGAAAAGAGAAAGAATCTTCAGACTAACCTCTGAGAACATCAGGCAAGAAGGGTTACCCTATCAGCAATAGCAGCTATCATTAGCTGTTACCATATGAGCTATAATAGCCATCAGTCTCTTCTGCATACAAGGAGCATGTCTGTATTTTTTGGAGGGTTGGAATCAGAGGTGGTATTCAGCAAGTTCTGACCAGTTCTGGAGAACCGGTATCGGAGAACTGGCAAATACCACATCTGACTGGAGATTTTACAGTATCCTTCCCCTGCCACGCCCACCACGCCATGCCCATAGAACCGGTAGTAAAAATTTTTGAATCCCCACTGGTTGGAATATATCAAAATTGAATCCAAAATGGAAGATTGTAAGGGATATGCCAGAGATATAACACAAATGGGACATTGCAGTAATAACAACCGAAGACATATGTCAAATTCTTTCCTGCCAAATTACAGTTATAAACCCTCAATCGCCTGGGTTCCCTTCAGGAAAAAAAAATACAATTTGACTTACATATCACTTATGGCTTTATGAAGCCCCCAAGAAATAAGTGGGGAAAAATATTTTTGCGAGTTCTTAAGGAAGAATGGCTTGGGCATTGTGAGAAAGAAACTGTTGAAGTACATCCAGAGGCCATTCTTTTATTTCTGAATTTTACATTATCCAACTACCAAATACAGCCAGGAGAAAGAATTTGGGCCTGGACAAATAATTCTGACTTTTGTGCTTTTTACATGACACATCAGCTAAAAATATCAATACTTTTTTGGGACTATTATGGCCAAACACTGTAGTTGCCTGTAATCTTCCTAGATGAAGCAGTAGCTGCTTTAGGAAAATACATTTGATCTTTCATATCAAATATATCCAAGCTTTAGGATTCCTACTTTATTATCCAGACCCAAAGACCAATATTCTTTTATTCCTCCCTCCCACCCAAGCAAACAGCCACTTCTGTTCATGGCTGTTGCATCTTCATGTTATGTTCCCCTGCCCTCACCCTCCCTCCCTCACCCCAAATCATAGAGCATAAAGAGTTTACTTCTATGATGGCCTTCAAACCAAGCTTCCTTTTATAAGTAATCTCTACTCCCTCTCCTTCAGTTATTTTCCTGGACTCATTTCTCCAGCTCTCTAGCAAATCCACATCGGCACTTCTGCTTTTCTTTCATGCCCTCATAAGGACACAGTTAAAACTGTTCACATGAAAGGATTCCGCTCCAGCCAAAACCCTGTTACTTAACTCAGCGGTAGCCTATCTCCGCATCATTATCCTCAGCAGTTACTGTTTGCTAACATTCTGTGTCACTTGGGGAACAGCTGAGAGGAATCATCTGCAGCAAAAATTAATCAGCATAAAAGCACCTTGCCTTTAATCTCTTTACAAAGAAGTCTTGAGTGTCAGGGTACTCCTTATATTAAAAAAATCAAATGAAGTTTCCAATCAAGTGAGTTTTCCCATGTCACATTGAAGTGTTTCTCCCCCACTCCTGTAATGCAGCTGTAGGCCTTGAAGAAAAAGCAACCATGGTAACCAGCTAAACACTGTTGAGTTGAAGTGGCAGCGGCAGCAGCCATCATCTCCAAAGAACAGAGAGTGTTGCTGCCCTTCAACGCCTCCCACTTATATTTTCTCTTGGCTTTCCTTTTTATCTTCTCCCTAATTAAACAAGTTTCCAACCACAAAATTGACACTGGAGATGATGTACTATTGTTGTTATCATCTGTTATAGGCCTTGGCATTAAGCAGGCCCTACTGTTTAGTTGACTTTAAAGGCAGATTTAATACCCTCTGGAATTAATTAGAAATTTCCTGTCCCTTTTAGCTGTAAGGAATTTCTGATTTACATAAAATGTTTTCTCTTATACTTTTATTCTCACTTCTAGCACGGATACCTATGCAATAATGTGCTTGGGCTACATTTTCTTTTGTCTTAAAAAAACCCTTTTATTAAACCTTTCTTCTGGGATGCAGTCACTAACCTGCAATATTCTTATTTAATATTAATATTTAATAATACATATGCTCTTTTTAAAAGCTAAAAAGATACATTACTCCTCCCTGCTTCAATCATCTTTTGGGGGGTGGGAATCTGATCTCATAAAAATTATATTAATTTTGAATCCAGCCTGCAATGTTGAGATCTATGCACTTTGCAGCAAATATTCATGTCTGCTGACCCTATTCTCTGCAAAAGAGGATTACTAGATTTGCTCACCTAGTCTAGTAAAACCTGTTATTTGAAATACAATCTTATTTTTCTTTCAACTACAAGTGGATTTGGCTTCTCTTCTTTGGTTATTTTCAAATGGTCACTCTAACCATCTGATCTGCTTAAACTCAGTTGCTTGGACATACGGTACATATTTTAACACAGCATTGCTGTAATATGAGAGCACATAAAACTGAAATGAAAAACTATTTTATTATTATCAAAAGCTACTGTCTATGAAAGCTACCTCACACTAGTCACTAAAATCCATCTCTCAAAATAAATAACTTAAAACACTATGCTGGAATTTTGAAACTACTGGTTATGGGAGTGGAATAAGCACTTAATCTATAGGATGAGCACAAAGATGTAATATTAAAAAACAGGCTGGGGATAAAGAGGATACAGTGCTGCCTTATGTACATAGAACTAAAATCAGCATTTGGCTTTAGAGGCAGAAACTTGAATTTATTTAAGCATTTGTACTCCAGTTCTTCACAAAGCTTGACAGTTCTGAACTAAAATCCATAAATATATACTCTTCATAGAACAGTATTTCAACATTCAGTCTTAAACAACACTAAAAATATTACTAGCAAATCTGAAAGACTCCAAAGCCACGGGAGCTGAAGTTATGATGAAGTTAGCCTACATTTGACTGGTTTGTGAAATAAGGAAAAAAGCAAGTTTGGAATTCAGTAGGATAAAGAAAGAAAAGTACTATAGAATGTCTGTCTACCTGCTTATATCAAAATATAGTAGACATATTTATAGGAGTATGTAAACAGAGTATTTATTCATATTCAATATATATTCATATTGTCACATTACATACACATATTTTCACATAACATTACAGTCTAAATACCAGTACTGTAACATGTTCCTGTTGCTATAAATTATTTAAACTATAAGAAATGAAAAGATTGCATTGGCCAGGTCCCACCACTTTCAAGTACATTTTATTAATACGATTCCCAATATTATTAGTGAAATAATTTAATGGCAGAGTCTTATGAAGGAAGGAAAGGAAACATAAGACTCCAAAATGAAGAGAATCAAGTGGGGAAGTGGTGGAAGGGAAATGGTCCACACTGAAAGAAAGCAGATGTTCTGTTTCCTTCCTCTTGGGAGGGAAAGCGGATTTGAAAAGATGGACATTCCAGCTGCCAAAGAGTGTTGGCTCAATGATCAAACCTATTTATAATTCACTAATGCATATAAGAAAGATAAAAAAAATTAAAGAATAGTAGCCACTTAGTCAGCTTAGGTAAGCCCATCAGCTGCAAGAATATAAGAGTTTAGTTCTTCAATAACATGAAGTAAACTGATGGCAAGTAAAATGGCCCACATTTGATAAAGCAAATTGTTTTTTTTAAATTTAGGTCAAATTATTATGGTTGTCTATTGCAAATTAAGGATTCTGGGCAGCTAGAGAAAGCCCTCATCCCCACAAGCAACCCCCTTCCCCACATAAGACAGCAGCTGAGGTATTAGTGACAACATAACCAGTGTATGGCTGAACCCCACTTCCTGACCCTCAGGCCCAGGATTTTAAGGCCTTATGGAAAGGCCAACAGGGTGGGGCCAATCTGATCTCTGTTGCCTCTATAGTCTAATTATGGTACATTATTAGTCCTTGACTTACAAACATTCATTTACTGACTGTCTATGGAGATTCTCAGTCAACCAGGTCATGGTTGTCCCAAAAGTACTTTTTCAAGAGGCAACTAAACTTTCCGGTTTTTCTTTGAAGACATTTCGCTTCTCATCCAAGAAACTTCTTCAGCTCTAACTGGATGGTGGGAAATGGAAGGATTGATACTCTTTGCAGACAGCTGGTCATTTGCATTCTTTTAGCGGGTTACCTGGGTTTTCTTTTTTTTTTTTTTTTTTGAGATCAGGATCACCTGAGTGGTGCAAATGGATGTGGAGCCTTCTTGGAAGTGTTGAAAGGGCTGTTGTAGATTGGAGACAGATGATAGTTACCCTGATGACACAAATAAACCTCCAGGTAACCTTAACTTATGTCTGGTCCTCACATTTATGACTGCTGAGGTATTCCCAGAGTCAACATTGACATGATTGGCATGTATTTGTGAAGGTTCCAGCATCCTAGGGTCTTGTGATCACCCTTTTCAACCATTTTCAACTTTTCCAGCTGGCTTCTGACAAGCAAAGTCAATATACTTACAACGGTTCTTGACTTACAATGGTTCACTTAGTGACCATTCAAAGTTACAACCATACTGAAAAAAGTGAGTTATGGCCATTTTTCATACTTATAACCGTTTCAGCATCCCCATGGTCACGTGATTTACATTCGGATGCTTAACAACTGACTCACATGTATTTATTTTTTAATATATGTTTTATTAATATACTGACTCATTTATGATGGTCGCAATGTTCCTGGGTCATGTGATACCCTTTGCACCCTTTTTCTGACAGGCAGCCAATTGGGAAACCAGATTTACTTAACAACCGGGTTACTAGCTCAACCATTGCAATGATTAACTTAACAACTGGGGCAGAAAGTCACAAAATGGGGCCAAACTCACTTAACACATTTTTCACTTAGCAACATAAATTCTGGACTCAATTGTAGTGGTAAGTTGAGGACTACCTGCATTTGCTTACCAACCATTGTAAAATGGGGTGCAATTTTTTTAAACAACTGCCTTGCTTATTAATGGAAATTCTGGTTTCAATTGTCGTTGTAAATCATGGACTACAGGGGTAGCCAGTTGTTTATCTGTACACAGTAAATAATATACACATGCTTGAAATGAGTCATGTTTCACAGCTAGCTAGTAAAGTGATGTGCAGATGATCCTTCCTCCTTGAGAAAATCCAGAAGAGCTCATTCAATCCATACTGAGCCCAGGCTACCCAAGTATCATCAAATATTAATACATGAGTGTGAGCCCTTCTTTGTTTGGTTGAGCAAAAGGAAGAGAGGAATGTGTGCTTGCCAATCTACTTATATAACTAATGTCCTGAATTTTAAAGCAGGCAGCCCTTAGGGGGAGAAGATTGCCTAATTGTCTTAGAGCAGCCTTTCAATTTCTAAGGAATCAGTTCAGGAATGGTTGATCTTTAACAGGAATTGAGAAGACTTGGCTAGCAAGTCTTATCCAGCACTAAGCTATCCTATACATAGGTCTTTCCAAAATGAATCACATTCTTTTTATCCTACAGAGATCCAGAATATTTTTGAGAAAATTAAAGGCAGCAAATAGACATAATTTTCAGTCTTGACCTTAATAACCACAACTGGGATTGGCAAGACATTAGATGATTGTGATGGATTTACAGCCTTACTTCTGCCATGGTCATTAAATGAATGACCGATAGTCATAAAGAGCGACATCATATGACCACAATTCATAATTTTACTGCCAGCTTTTCCATTCATTCTGCTTGGGGGGGGAGGCAGCTATGAAGTGCAGAAAGGGTGATCATATAATGGTGGGACACTGCAACAGTTGCAATATCCGTTGTTGCAAAATATTTGAATCTCAGTCACGTGACTGTGGGGATGCTAGAACCGTCAAAAGTACAAGGACTGCCTTTAAAGTTACTTTTTCAACACTATGGGAACTCTGAATAATCACAATACAGCAGGGATGGGCAACTATGGCCCCTTTACGACCTGTGGACTTCAACTCCCAGAATTCCATGCTGGCTCACAAATTCTGGGAGTTGAAGTCCACAGGTTGTAAACGGGCTATAATTAACCATCCTTGTACACAGGGCAGTCATTAATAGAAGACTGAGTGTATATTTCAAGTTGGCCCCATATCTTTTATCATGTAGACCAGGGGTGTTACATTTGCGGTCCGCGGGCCAGATGCGTCACATGCTGGCCACGCCAACTCCGTTTTAGCGAAGGGGAAAATGGTTGTGATCCATCACGACACCCCTGATGTAGAAATTGCTGTAGATCATTCTGAATAAGTTCACTTATGTATTGAGTTATTGCTAATGTGACAAGATAACAGGAAATTCAGAGGTTCTTTTGAAGACCCTTTCCCCACAAATTTAGAAAAACAGGAAAACAAACAGGGTAATCATGAAACAAATTTATCCTCAGAGACCAGTTTGAAAGTAGGACTGGGCAGGATAGACAAATAAGTACAAGGGCAGGGGAATACAAGTCTGTCTATTCTTTCACTGTTCTTGCCCTTGCCAAGTTTAAAATGGATGTCCTTCTTATGACCACTCAAGTGAAAGTAAATGTTTTATAATGGTTAGGAATGTTGCTTTATTAGGGTTGGTAGTCAGGTGAAAAATTTAACCGAACTCAGGGGGTTTCCGGTTTGCTAGCCTTCGGCGGCGGCAGGGATTTGCAACCGCGCGATCCCTGCTGCGTTCGCCGCCAAGGTTCCCCCGATCCATTTGGATCTGGGGGATATAGCTGCCCTGTAGAGGCAGCTGAAGATAGGGGATCCGGCAAGGGGTTTGGGGGTGTCGCAAACCCCTCCCCAGCCGGCTAAACTCCCTTTTCCCGAGGCGGAGGAACGGCGGTCAGTAATGGCCGCCACGAAGAAAGCTGCAGCCGGGTAAGCAAGTGCAGGAGGGAGAAAGCTGGAGAAAGTGAAAGGTGCTTTTAACCGGGACAAGACGGGAGAAAGTGATTTGGAACCTTGAAAGCTGTTAAGGATATATTGTTCCTTGTGAGAGCCACAAGCTGCGAATACCCTAAAGGGGAAAGTTTTTTTTTTCTTTGTTCTACTCTCCTTCCTAAAGTGACAGCGGGAAAAAAAATCTTTTTGGCTGTGAGTGGGAAGGGAGAGTGAAAAAAAAAATCAGAGCAAAATTTGAAAATAAGGAGAAGATTGCCTAGAATTGCAAAGAGTTTAAAAACTTCCAAAAAATATATTTGAAAAGGATATATTTGTGATTACTTTAACCTCAGAAAGAAAAAGTGAAGAAGAAGAAGGTATTTAAAAGAAACAGTCTGTTTGGATTGTTTGGTGATTTTGGAACCTTTGGAAATTATTTCTGATTAAATCATCTGGGTGGTTGTTTGGAAAAACTTTTTCTCTACACAATGGCATCATCTGTGGATGGATTGGAACTTATATATCAAAAATATGAAAGAGAAAAACAAGGAGGGGAAGATGGACTTGGCACTATTTTTCAATACTTAGAAATGGCGGTTTATATTTATGCGAAGCAGAATGAGGATGATGGGGACAAAGAAGAAGAAGAAGCCATCTTTGATGAAAAAAGGACTTTGATTGGAGGCGGGAAAAAGCAAGAGAAAAAGGAAAAGAGGTCTTTAAGATTTGAAAAAACAGCCCAAAAAGAGAAGAATAAGGTGAAAAGGGACATTATGTTAAGAAACAACAGAAAGGGGGAAAGCAGAATAAAAGGGAGGTGGAGAGACAAGGGGTTAAAGAGGACAAGAAGAAGAAGAAGCAAAGGAGAAAGGAAGGGATGAGAAGCTCTAATGGTGGGGAGCAAGATATTAAGAAGCAAAAGTTTTTCAGAGATAATGGATAGATCTTATTGTTAATGGGATTCTAGAAAGGTACATAAGATTGCATTTTTATATCTGTATTTAGAAGTAATTATAGAAAATTAGAAATAATATGTAGCTTAAAATGTGATAAAATATCTAACATAAATAAGTGAAATTTTTGTTAAGAAAAAGAGAGTACTGTAATGAAATATGATTCAAGATTGTGATGTGGGGGTAATAATCGTGGAAAGCATAAGTGTTCCCACAAAGGCATGATATTCAATTGAAATGGATAAAATGTTTAAGATATAAATGATTGTTAAAATTAATGATTAGAACATGGTATACTAGCAAAATCTTTTGTGAAATGAGATTTGAAGTAGAAGAAGGAGGAACATTTCAACGAAATATTGAGCTATAATATCTGATGTGTGTGTGGGGGGGATAATTATGGAAAATAGGGTTCTCATAAAAGCATGTGATTTAATTGAAAAGTAATGAGTTAAACGTCTAAGATATGAATGAATATCAATACTAATGAATAGATTTGTATTATTTTTGATAATATAGTATAATTTTAGAATGTACCAGACAGAATCCCAATGTATGTTATGTATTTTATATTAAGTACTATAAATATAAGGGAAAAAGATAAAGGCATCATACTCCATATAGTGAAGTATTTCTTCTTTTTTTTAAAGAAGAAAAATAAATGATTGGCTGGAATAGAACAGACAAAGAATAATAAATATTAGGATATGAATTGAGAGGAGGAAAAAAAAATTGAGAAAATTTAAAGGAGAGGAGAAGTTATATAGAAAATTGAAAATGTTAATAAGATATGAAATGGTATGTAAAATGAATATGAAACTGAACTTGTATCTGTACCAAGAGTTTTAACCCGGGACTAAGCAACTTTCAGAAAAGAAATTTTTTATGCTTTTATGTTTTGCGTTTATGTGTATTTATGTATTGTTTGTCTTGAAAATAAAACTTGTTTAAAAATTTTTTTTAACTGAACTCAGGTAAATGCAAATATAAATTTTCCCCAGATCTTCCTTTCATCTTTTGGTGTCAGAAATAATATGATATTGCCAATGAAATAAAAATACTATATTGCCTGGCAGATTGTGCACAAAGATAGTTACAGTAACTTATGAAAAAGAATGCATTACAAGATTATACAGCAGTATAAGACTCATTTAAGATGAGAGTTCTATCAGTAAACAAGAGACTCCTGAATTTCAGTGACAAGCAAGTTTAAAACAAAGCCAAATAAAGCAAGGGTGACTGAAAAGAATTATAAAGCCAAAAGCATGTAGCTTGCAAACAGATAAATGACTTATTCAAGACTCTTTAGCTCACAGAACAAAACATTAAGTTTCACACGTGGATGTTCTAAAAGAAGTGGGCATAATTAAGATTTCTGGCTTTCACCCATGGAAAATTGGACCAGTTATTTTGTCTTGTGGTAACAATACAAAAATGGTGTGCCACACCTCACCTTCAGATAGATAGATATAGATAGATAGATAGATAGATAGATAGATAGATAGATAGATAGATAGATAGACAGACAGACAGACAGACAGACAGACAGACAGACAGACAGACAGATAGATAGATAGATAGATAGATCCTTTTAGTCATTGATAGTTTCCTGTTCAAGTATTCAAGTACAGGTAAGTCCTCGACTTACAACAGTTCATTTAATGACCGTTCAAAGTTACAATGGCACTGAAAAAAATGACCTAGGACCATTTTTCACAGTTACAACCTTTGCAGCATCCCCATGATCATGTGATTAAAATTCAGGTGCTTGGCGACTGGTTCATCATGTCCGAGGGTCACATGATCCCCTTTTGCAATATTCTGACAAGCAAAGTCCATGAGGAAGCTAGATTCACTTAACAACCAGATTACTAACTTATCAACTGCAATAACTTAATAACAGTGGCAAGAAAGGTCATAAAATGGGGCAAAACCCACTTAACAAATTTTTCACTTAACAACAGACATTTTGGACTCAAGTTGTGGTCGTAGGTCGAGGACTACCTGTACTTATCAGTAGGAGTCTGAAGCATTTCAGATTCAACCCCAAAAAAGCACTTTGGAAGAGAGGATATAGGAGAACAAAGGTGACATTTGTTTATTACTTTTTTGTGGGATTGTATGGCTGCCCTGCATAATTGTAGATCAGTACTAAATAGGTCCAGTCTAGTTTATTGTGCTTGTTTATTAACTCATTTATTTGGGTTTAACCAAGATACATACAAATATGGCCTTTAATTTAAAAAAAACCCTTTCTAATGGAATTAATTTAATTAATATTCAAAATTTCAGTCCTTACATTTTTTTGGCAACTGCATTGCAACTGAATAAAAAACCCAGCACAATGAATTCCCATCTGTAAGCTCAGGAAGAATCAGTGTAGACTTTCCCAGTACCAGCATGTGTCTACTAGGGAAGGAGAAGGAGATTAAATTTTCAGGATCAAAGCACTGGGAAGCTACCAAGCCACTTATAACCTATTCCACACAGATATTTGATTGTTATCAAGACAACTGAAAGGTTATTATGCTCACAACACACACACACACACACACATACCCCACAGAAGGACTATTTTTTTTATTTTTCCTCTTTTAAAAAATGCCGTCACATGCCAGTGCTATTTTTGTTTTCATTTTGACTGCACTATTAATGCATATTATTTTTCACTGGAAAACACAAGAAGAAAAAATAAGGGTTGCCTGCATCAAAAATGAGCTCAAGAGATGAAAGACAGGAGCAGAAAAAGCAGCAGCATTAGAGGAGGAAATTGAGTAAGAATTTTTTTCAAAGGAGTATAGCCATGTTAGTCTTTTCCAGCAAAAACAAGAAAGAATCTTGCAGCACCTTGAAGACTAACACATTAATTTTTCAGCCATTAAGTTCCCTTTGTTATTTTTAAATGACAGGAAGATTTAAAGCAGCTTTCCAAACAGATGCTTTCCAGAAGTTTGGATGACTCTTCTCAGATTTCTCAAACACATCTGGAGAGCACCAAGTTGGGAAAATCTGATGTAAGTTAACCTCTTGACTATTTTTTTAATACACCAGTGTTTCAACTGCCTATTAAGTTTAAAACCCTTTAAACATGCATTAGAAGTAAGTATTAATAACTGAATTTGGTTGACTATTTCAAAAAGTTCCATAAATAAAATCAGAAAGCAGTAATTTTAATTTTATCCCCTGCAGATGTATTCATAAATATTCTTATACTGTGGAAATGAAGATTAATTACTAACCTTAAAGCCAAAGTATATGTTCCAGGTTGTCGTTGGCTTTCACGAATAAGATAACTTCCCTCTGCTATGCTCAGTAATTGATCTGCTTCTTCTCTTGATATTATCCCATGAAACCTGAAAAAAACAAAGTCTATCTATATCAGGACAAAACCAGAGGAAATTTCTGTAAGAAAACCGTATTGGGGAAAAAAGGTAAAGTCTTATTTTTTCATTAAAAAAACACCTTATAGGTAGTTCTCGACTTAAAACAGTTCATTCAATGACTGTTCAAAGTTACAACAGCACTGAAAAATGTGACTTATGACAGTTTTTCACAGTAATGACCATTGCAGTAGCCCCATGATCATGTGATCAAAATTCAGATGCTTGGCAACTGGTTCATACTTATGACTGTTGCAATATCCCGGGGATCCTTCTCACAAGCAAAGTCAATGGGGAAGCCAGGTTCACTTAACAACCACGTTACTAATTTAACAGCAGCAAGGATTCATTTAGCAACCGTGGCAAGAAAGGTTATAAAATGGGGCAAAAGTCACTTAACAACCATCTCAATTAACAACAGAGATTTTGGGCTCAATTGTGGTCGTAAGTTGAGGATTACCTTTATTTTTAAAAAAATGCATAAAAAAGTAAAGTTCTTTCAAAATCATGTTACTTTATCTACTTAGCCTGAAAACATGTTGTTTATTTTCACCCTACAGATTAAATAAATTCTGTTTATATGAGGTACTTCTGATCATCCTGATTTATAGAAAATTGTCCATATTCTCTTCGATTCTCATCACCATTAACTCCAACATCAAGGCTGCATATATATTTCTCAACAGTGAAAATGTAAGAATCCCTGGGGATTCTTTCCCTTAAGGACAAGTGTTCAATCTAAAAATCATCTCAGTATCATAATTTACACATATTTTTTCCAGCAATATGCAAAGTCACGGAAAATGTGCTTCAGGAGGCAGGAATGAAGCACCTGTCTGAATTCTGCATCTTTTGCAAGACTTGTGTGCTGCTTCAAAAGCTATCCTCAGCAGATTCTACACCAGGGGTGTCAAACATTGAAGGCTGTTTCAGGGTTGTGTTTGATCTGGGGGGGGGGGTGTAGGCATGGGCAGGTTGGGCATGGCCAGCTCAACATTATTCGTGTCAGGCCGGGGGTGCTTGTGGTGGCCTGAGCGCTCTGCCAGCGATAATGACCTCCCAAGCTCCGTTTTTGGCTCCAACGGCCTCCTGCAGCCCTCTGCCAGCGAAAACAGAGCTTGGAAGGGGCACGTGCAGAGGCACCGCGGGCCGGTCCTTCACTGTTTCCAGGATGGCCCGGTGGACAAGATCTAACCATCCTGCAGGCCGGATCCAGCCCGCGGGCCCTGAGTTTGACACTCCTGTTCTACACATATGTGGAGGCAGAGTCACTTTGCTGTGAGCCCCAGCAGATGTACAGTCTTCTGTATGTATGCCCTCCAAACAGCCGTTCAATTCTTGTGAAGATGCAGATGCTTCGAAAAGGAATACTTTGCATGTACTGCTGCATATCGCAAAGCACCTCCTTCAAATACTTCACAGATCTTTAGTTTAGAATAGACCCTCTTTCACACAAACACGATTTTTTTTGTTTTATCCAAGAACAATTTCTTTTGTTTATGTTTGATACCATTTAACTCATAAAAGCAAATTAATCTTATAGCATGTTTCTCCAAGTTTATAAACACCACTACAAGAAATGCCAAGGCAGTGAATATCATGTTGTTAATGTGAAAATTCACATATAAAAATGAAGAATTTCTAGGTGTTGTCCTAGGAACCAGAGTTTCTAATTCAGCCTTAGGCATGAAAGTTAGCTGGGTGATCCTGGGCCAGTCACTCTCTCTCAACCCAACCCACCTCACAGGATTGTTTTTGTGGGAAAATAGAAGCATTAAGTTTGTTTGCCATCTCATTCATTCATTCATTCATTTTCTATAGCTGCTGAACTCAACCAAGTGACTCTGGGCAGCTTAAAATTCCAAAAATATAAAACAGTTAAAAAACATTGAAACAATAAAAACAGTCACAAAATAAATGGAAATGGAACATATACTTTGGCTTAAAGACTGGTAATTAATATTTCATTGCATTCATAAAATACATATATTTTTAAAAAGAGCTGTATATAAATAAACCAGATAAATAAATGATCTAAGTTAAAAATATCGTAAACAAAAAAAGTTAGGAACAAAGTATACTAAACAGATTTTTGGAGGAACTGGAAGCTAAATAATTTTCTCATTCAAGAAGCTTTTAAATTTTTAAATAGCTGATTTTTATTGCTGAAAATATATCTAAATTAAGAGTCTTCTTGATTTCTTGTGGTAATTCAAGAATTTAAAGAAAAACTAGAAAAGAGAGAAAAATAAAAAGCCCCCCTTCTTTGGCTATTATTTCTCTGGCAGTATAGAATTTTTCTTTTTTCTTTTTCAATTTTCTGTATAGCTTTCTTACAATAACAGGTTAAATACAAAACTGCAGTGCATTATATATAACATCAATGTACATTTAATATGCTATTCAAATGATATATAGTACCACAAACTATTTTTTTAAATATTAGTTTATATTTTAATAATAAAAATATTAAAAAGTGTTAACTTCAGGGTGGTAGGAAAATTGAAGCCTTGTTTCCAAACTTGCTATATGAAGTAAGTGTGAAAACGAGCTTGCTATATACTTTTCTAATATAAAGCAACAAAAATGATAGCTCCCCCCCACCCTTTGTTCTTAAAAATAGCACATTCATTTTTATGGAGGTAGTTAAATGGGCCAATAAAAAAATTGTTCCAAGCCCAAAACAGACTGGAAAGAAATCTGATTTGGTTACTGAGATTGTACATGTCAACATTTTATCCTGTGAGCTACTGATGGTTGAACAAGACTGCCTATGCTGAAACCATAAATAAATTATAAAATAATCCAATCTCTCTCTCACTAGCCTAAGATAAATTGAAACATTATGAAGAAAGAACGGAAAAAGTAGCCATTGGGCATATTTTTTTATATTTGCTTTACAGTTCAAGACAAAGATTTGAGGGAATCATACTACTTACTCCCGCCCATAGTATTTAGGTCTGTTCTCCACCTATTGAAAAAGAAAGAAGAGAAATATTTTACTTGAATGTATAGGTATTTTTAAAAAATCAGCTCTATTTATTATGTGATTTGATAAAGAATCAAGACTTTGTACTTTCTCCAATTGTTACTATATTAGGAAATTTGCTGAATTTCTCCAACCATTAATGTTAAGAATTCTTGTTCCATTTAATGGTATTAATTTAAACTATAAAGACAAATGTAGGGTAATTTCTAGTTCATTAAAGCTTTGAATAAAGCTGGATGCCGCAACTTTCTTCACAAAAGTATACTAATATTAAAATGTAATTTCATTTCTGATTTGTGTATAGAAAGTTCTATAGAAGCTACATTCTACCACTGTATAACATATTAATTTGTATGCATGATACATTAAATATGAATGATTGCAATGCGATCCCAGTGGGCTATGATAGGACAGCAGATGAAACAAGATGGGGGGAAAAATCAAACTAGTAACATAGTTGGACCTCAACCCTTCAATCCTTTCATAAGGGCCTCAAGACCTGATTCTACCAGTTGGCTGGGCCTGGGGCTCCAAGAGAGGAACAGCGTAGTGGAGACGGTTGATCGAGTAAGAACAGCTCCCAGCTCCCTCCACCCCACCCCCAGTCTCCCCATGCATCATTATATTTTAATGTTTGATTTTAATTTATGTTTTAATAAACTGTATAAGTATATTTTTATGACTGTAGGCCACCCAGAATTACCCTCTGATAAGATGGGCAGCCGATAAATGTGATAAATAAACAAAAGAGTCCTCTTTCTCTCCTTTGGTTCACATGAAACATTATGAGTCACGATTTCTTTGCTCTGAGTTTCACTCAATGTGTATTATTAGGATTTTATACATATACATGTACATTAGGGTTTAACTCAGATATGAGCTATGAATTTATGGCTTGTTTGTCAAATCATGATTTTAAAGAATCCTAGCAGAAGTCCTGTTATAAGGAATGAGGTCAGTACATTTAATTCCAAACAACAAAGAAGGTAGAAAGTGCTTTTTTAAACAGATCAAATGACAATTTAGTCCAACCTCATTTTTCCCTCTACAAAAGACAAGAAAATAAACTTCTAAAAGCCATCAAAGACATAAAGGCAAGAATCCTTTCCCATCCCCACCTCCCACTCCCTGCAGTATAAGGCATTCAGAAGCACAGTGAATATACCGTGGAGCCTATGAAATTTAAGTCTGAACCAAAATGCAAGTAAAGAGGGAGATAAATGTGTCTAGTGATAAAATCTATTTAAAAACAAAAACAAATTGATTTTTCTCAGAAGTTCACTGTGTCTTCCCTGATGACAATGATGTCCCAGATATTTGTGCTAAAGCTGATTAAGCTATGGGAACTGTTGACAGTAGACACCATGTAGTTTGCATCTTCACAAAGCATCATGAAAAGGTAAACTATGTAAGCCAGGATTGTCCTCTGACTTTGGCAGACCTGAGCTGCTTCCACTGAGGAGTAACTCACTAGAGTGAGCAGATGAACAGAGAACTCTATGCATGTGTGTACACATATATGTATGAAAAGACGGCGGCAAAATTGACACCGAACAGTGTTGAAGTATGCCTCCCTATATCGGTCTCAACTAGTTATTCTGATTGAGGATTCTAAAATATGTTATTTAGCAACACCCAGAGGGCTCCAAGTTTCTAGTCACAACTGCGGTGAGTAAGAAGCAGAATATACAGAAGACAAATATGTAGGGAAGTCAACAGCAGTGAAGTATCTAGCTAAACAACAACAACAACAACAAAACCCTAAAAAGCTATGAAAATAGTTGTAACTACAATCAGGTCATTACATTGTTTAGGAAATGTCAGCTGTTGTCCATTTTTATCACTTTTACACTATATATTTTCTATTCTCTTTCTCGTGAGATAGCACTATTTCATCTGGGCTGGAAAAATCCAGATAATCACTCTAGCCCAGTTTTGGTTGCTCTGTTTGATAACAAAACAGCATAACTGGATTAAAACTCAGCAGTTTACCAATGTTCTGGAGTTACCCAGTAATCTGATTTAATGCCTTGGGCATCATGCAAAAAGGATGTTCATAACCTAATTATCTTGATCAGAAAATAATCTCATTCTCCCAAATGACGAAATGGAAATAACCTATAAATTTATTTATTTATTTTTCACATTTCTGAACCATCTCCCTCAAAGACAAAAATATCTTAGCTACTTTGAAGATCTAGCCATTACATAATTCACCCCCAAATTGGCTGTTAGCTCTCTTTAAATGATAGTTTTACCTCTTATAGGTCTTCTTTGCTGTAATAATTTTTTATGCCAGAGATTAAATTCTACTCATGCCTCAGTCAGTCATGACATACACTGAATCCCTAAAAATGTAGTCATTTTTATAATCTCTTGTCTCTCCAGGTCCAACAAATGTTCCTTGTGAATTCTCAGCACCGGAATCAGCACACAGGTGTCTCTGAGGTAGCATTGAGTAGAAGTACCACAGCAGCTCTGAGGGCTTTAACAGGTCATTTGCATGTGTGTGTATGCATGCACAGTGAACACTTCCCTGTCAGAGAAGAAGCTGTCCCTGCAGCTGAAATGCAGAGATGACCTGGCATGCAAAACCTTTCTGGGAGGAAGGGTACCTTAGTCATTTGGGAAGCACAGCTTCAAATGCTTTGTGTAGCCCCAACTAACACCACATTAACAGATTGCATTCTTGATAAAAAGATGCCAGGACTGTTTTTTCTTCTGAGTGAGATTCAATTATTACTCCAATATATTTTCACAGTGGAACTATTCAATTTCTTTGAGAAGACTGTGCTAACTCGCCCCTCTCTAAGAAGAATGCTAATTGCCAGGCAAAGGGTCAAGAAAGCAAAGCAAATAGGCCAAATGTGCAATAGAAATAGAAGAAAGCTTCTTATTATTTTATCTTTGCCCAGAATGACCCAGGATTGCAAAGTTGTTTCTAAAAGAAAGGGCAGTCAAATTCAAGTGTACATATACAAATTCTATTTCCTTCCTGGAGTATAGTTTAATGCAAATTATTTAATGCAAAATATTCTAGACATTAATTTGTATTACAAATGCCCTTTGTAAAAAAAAGACTGGGATATGATTTTAGCCTTTTCAGGGAACTATTGGATGAAATTAGAATATTTAGTACCACAGCACTAAAGCTCCTGAAATATTCCAATAAGTATAATATAAATGTAAAAAAATTATACTGACAGCTATGGAATTGGGTTTTTTTAAAAAATGGCTTTCCTTCATTTGTGACAATCTGATGTTTTAAAAGCAGAAAACAGGAAGCATTCTGAACTGTTATTTATGAGACCACCTCAATATTTAATATTTAGAAGTGACATGTCAAAAACAAGGGGTATCTTTCCAAATTTGGGTTATTAAGCTTTTGAGAACATTTAGCATCCCCTCCAGATTAATGCATACACAAATCCAATTTCTGAGTAAGCATGCATTTAATTGCTTTCCTGACTTCAATCCTATGGGACTGACTGAACATGAACCAGAAATAAAATAAAGCCCTGGTTTTTAAAGCTACTCTAATCTGCATCTTAACACATTTTGGACATCCTTTTTGTATCTTTTCTACAGCTATAGTAGTCAATCAAGATCCACATCTTAGTGGCACCTCAGTTATCCAGGATATTTGAAAAGTGCACTGCCTGTATTACTTTACATTACAATAGGAATGAACATTAAATACACATAAGAAGTGATTTTGCTTCATTTCACTTCAAGGTATCAGCAAATGTCACACACTGTCAAAACATCATAAAACAACTTTATAATTTCAGTGCAACTGATACTGTGTCTCTGAGATATATTATGAATGGTGATCAGCTTCCACCACTACAAACTTCAAGTATTTTAAAAATTAGTTCTATAATTTAAAACAAATATCAAATAATTACTGGTCTTTGTGTTTCCATCTTAGATGTCTGTTATAACTATTGATAAAAAAGAGGCAGAAGGAACCCGAAGACACGAAGAAAATGATCTCAGAAAGTCTCTACAAAAGATAAGTAAAACTGATATTGAAAGATGCTATTGATATAAGTCCTGATTAACTGACCAGAGCCAAATACCATCTCAGTAGAACTTCTGAAATAAGGAAACCAGAACGCTACATCTAGGAGTACATATCTAGGAGTGCATATCTTTCTAATTATAACTAAGAACATAATATACACGAAAGCCTATACCTTTGTTAATCTGAATTGAGAGTAATGAATACAAACCACTTAATGTGATGAATTACTATTACGGTTAATTGTTACTAATGTGTTAAATTCAGGAATTAGAGTGAACAAGATAGTACGTTACACGTGAAGCTTAGTATCTTGCAGAACCAACTGTTATTGCTAATTTGTTCTAATCACTTTTAACCTTTATGGATGGGAACAAATATTTGCTGGAGAAATATTAAAAATGCTTGCAATGCTGGCAGCAACCTGGGCTTTCTTTAAAAGCATGGGGCTAATTCATATTTACTTGTGTTTTATTCTTCATTCTAAAGGCTGAAGGTATATTTGGAAGAACTGCACAAAGAAGCTCCTATTTAATTCAATAAATTAATCCTGTTTGGTATCTAAGTAATATAAGCTATTAAAATCGTAACAGTACTCTGCACCCAGGATTTAAGTTACATTTGAAAGATTAATTTCCCCTTCTCTTGGGTGTATGATGGCGGCATTGCAATAAAATTATCATTTTCAATACCTATTAATATAAACAGGAACTGCAGTAGAACAAGTCCAAACATGCTGAAAATTAAAACTGATGTTACTTTTTTATTAAGCTGCTTACTATGTAACAAATTTGTGGGTCAAAACTGGTGTATGGCATCTGACAAAAGGTAAAGTGATAATATTTAGCAGTAAAAGAGGCTGTTGGCTAAACCAACAAGTAGATTTATAATTAACTTTTTTTTTGCAGTAAATTTAGATCTAATGAGATGAGAGGAAAAATATTATATTCATTCATTGTATAAAGCTGCCCATCTCAAAGAAGTGACTCTGGGCAGCTAACCACAATTAAACAAACATAACAAAAAAACCTCAAAATTAATAGATACTTATATGAGAATTTTTAAAAAATCAACACAATAGCAAGCATCATTCTTATTCACTTTTGCATGTACACTGAAGATATCAGAGGAAAACGACTGGTTTCCGAAAACAAGCAGTCAGGATTAAAAGAAAGATCATTTGCTGCTTCTCTTGCAGCAATCTTATTATGCGTCAGTTCCTTAAGGATGATCTTGAGAATGTTCTTTGATATTAGTACTGGTAGTCGTTGACTTACACCAGTTCATTTAGCGACTGTTCAAAGTTACTATGGCACTGAAAAAAGTGACTTATCAACATTTTTCACACTTAAGACCATTGCAGCATCCCCATGGTCATGTGATCACAATTCAGACTCTTGGCAACTGACTCATCTTTATGACAGTTGCGGTGGTCACGTGATCCCCTTCTGTGACCTTTTTATATGCAAGGTCAACGGGGGAAACTAGGTTCACTTAACAACTGTGTTATTAACTCAACAACTGCAGTGATTCACTTAACAACTGTGGCAAGAAAGGTCATAAAAATGGGGTAAATTCACTTAACAAATGTTTCACTTAGCAACAGAAATGTTGGGCTCAATTAGGATCTTAAGTCGAGGACTACCTGTACTCCAGGATGGCAGTTTTATCTAGCTGTAGTACCACTGGTACTCTTCCAAATTACACTGGGCAATCATTATTTCTATTTCTCACAATATGACCAACGTCATGTTACTATGAAGAATTGAAATTAAAGTGGGTACAGGGGAAAATTGGGGAGAAAAAAGATTCAGTCTTTTTAAGATCTGGTAGATCTACACTGCAAACAAACAAACAAACGAATGATGATAACTATCACAGCAATAAGCCTGCAATATCTTATTTTCTTCATACCTACCTCAGACGTGCAGGTAATTCTTCTTGGATGTGGAGCTTCTTGCTGCAGCTGGTACACTAAGAAAAGGTAAACAGAGACTTCACTTTACATCTTAACACAGATATGAACTTAAATCAAGCACTTGTTTTGGGGTAGGTTTCCCTTTTCTTTATTTAATGAAGAAGAATCTTCATTAAGGACACAATAACCAAAGAAGTTGTTCCATGCCGTGAGATTTTTAAAGTGATCTGTGTAATGAACAGATGGAATTCTGCATCTGTGCAGTACTTTTGCTACAGCTTTTTAGAGCTGAACATTTTGTTGGGAACCTTTCCCAGAATTGAGTCCCTATTCCCTACTATATAGCACGCATTCCTCTTACTTTTCCTGAGACTAACACTTTGGATATCGCAACACAGAGGTTTGCTCATATTTAGCAGGGAAGTATAGCACAAGTGCACGAAAAAAATTTCAGAGAAAATCTTAGTAATAAGTAACCAGCTTTTCCTCACACTAATGGGAGAGTAAAACATTAGTAGCATGTGGCAGCTTATTGTTAAGAATAGAGATAGAGTACACTTTCAAATAAAACAAACCCAATGACCATGCGGGAGCTTTATAGAGTTTCCCTCTTAGGGATGCATCAAATGTCACCAATGCCATGGTAGTACGGCTTCAAATTTGTGAAAAAGTATTTCATATCCCACCTGGATAATAAGTATCACCAACTGACAAATGTTGGGAACAGGCCTCTCTTTCTTTGATCTATCATGACATACAAATAAAATCATTTTGTTCTTTTCAAGTAAAATGTTAAAGTACTCCAGACATGTTCTAACACAAAGGATAAACAGACCTCTTTACATGAAAACATATAACCTTGACATCAAATCAGATTTGTAGGAGGAGTGACAAAACCTGGGGGTGGAGTCAAGAGAGAGATCAGCCTAGAATCCCTATGTAGCCACAAGAGAACTAAGTCCAGCCTCCCTTAAATTCTGTTAGCCCTTATCTAAACCCAAGCAGGCTATTCTTGTGGCTAGGCATGATTAGCCATAAATCAGTTTAATTGGACTTTCATATATGGACCTCATCTTTCACACTTCACAATATTCCCTTTCTGAGAGATCCTATCAGGGTGAATCATTTGAGAACAAAGTTCCCAATAGCAAATACAAATGCTATTTTTCATGGTACTAAATTAATAATATAAAATGCCAGAGGCTTAAATTCATTTTCAAACTGAGGATGAAGGGAGATAAGTTCAGTTTAGGGAAAAAAAAGGCTAATATATTGGGGAAATTAGATACCATTAATGGGACCATAATATGTTAGAGTTAAACATGTAACAAAGCCACAGATCTACTTTTGGAAACCAATTTAGCAAACATTGAAAAAGAACATCTGAGGACCATCCCAAAACTTCCAGGTTGGCCTGGGTGAGGTGTCTTATTATCCCAGTTCATAATACTTACATTTGGGCTAATCAACCTCACATGATTGTTGTTTTAGGGGAAACAGGAACTTTTAAGAATCTTGTCTTGTCTAAATAAATGTTAACTGCTGTTAAGACACTTTAAAATGGCTCTGATATTCTGTCAGATGACTCCAAGATTGTACATTTCATATTGGATGATGGTGCTTTCTTTTGGTGATGGTGGGGAACACATAGAATCAGAGACTGAGCTAAGATACATATTTTGAAATAAACACACATTTTATCAATTTATTAAATAATAGAATATAACAGAACCACCCTACAATATCTGTATGACCATGGAAAGTCTCAGGAGAATGTCTAATCTCTCCAGAGACCATTGAAAACAACTTGGGCTTCTGGATGCCCACTGGCCTCACTGGTCTAGTATTCTATCAACTCACTGAAAAATGCTCCTTCTGCAACACAACCTCCCCTTCTGTTGCCTTCATAGATTCAAAGCAGCCTTTAATGCAGGGGTGGGCAAACTACGGCCCGCGGGCCACATCCGGCCCGTTGGTCTGTCCAATCTGGCCCGCCCCTGAAAAAAAATCGCTGGGCGTGGCGTATTGCCCTGCGCCACGTGGCCCCCAAAGCTGCAAAACAGTGCGGAGCGCTCTCGGGGTAGGAAAGAAAAGAAGAACTTTGCAAAGGCCTCGGCTGGGAGTTCGAAATCACCTTCGAGTGCGACCTCTCCGAAGGTGAGTCCCCGCCGATCCCCCTTTTTTTCCGGGGCTTCCAGGCTTAAACTTTGCAAAGTTTAAGTGGCCGAGGAGCGGGAAGGGTTCCACCCGGCGGGCGGGCGGGCTGCTTGGAGCCACCTAAAGCTAGGCCGCTGCTGGTGGAGCCTTGCCCTGCCTTGGTGCCCCGTTTCCCGGCTCGGCGGTCCTGCTCAGGCGGCACTTTAAAAGCCTGCTCCCAGCACCCGAGCAACTTCCCAGCAACTTGCGGCTTCCTTTTTCCTCGTGGGCGCTCGCGCCTGGCCCCGAGCCGTGTGGCGGAGGGGAAACCTGGAGCACCGCCGGGTCGCCTCCTCCAAGCAGCCCGCCCACCCGCCCGCCGGGCGGAACCCTTCCCGCTCCTCGGCGGGAAGACGCTCCCGCCTGCAAACTTTGCCTGTGCAAAGTTTAAGCCTGGAAGCCCCGGAAACCCGAGCAACTTCCCAGCAACTTTCAGCTTCCTTTAACTCGCGGGCGCTCGCGCCTGGCCCCGAGCCGTGCGGCGGAGGGGAAGCCCGGGTGGGCGGGCGGGCTGCTTGGAGGAGGCGACCCGGCGGTGCTCCGGCAGCAGCAACAGGCAGTTCCGCCCGGCTCCGCTCAGGTGTCCGGCTGGGGCTGTCAGGAGTTGCTACCGCCGGCGCAGCTCGCGCTGCTCCAGTCCCGCATTGCCTTGGGAAGGAAAAGGCAAAACCAGGAGCCGCTGAGCCTGAGCCTCCGGTGCCGCTGCTGCCATTGCAAAGCACCGCCGCGGCTCTTCCTTTTTGCCTTTCCCTTCCCGAGGCAACGCTGGGACTGGAGCCGCGCTGAGCCACGCCGGCGGTAGCAACTCCTGACTCAGGGGGCCTCCGAGGGGAGGGGAAGGAGGAGAAGATGGGGGGAAAGGGTGGGGGGGCGATTCCCAAAAAATCTTGTGCTGACCCGGCCCGTCTGTCAAATTTTAAAAGTCAATGCGGCCCCCGAGCCAAAAAGTTTGCCCACCCCTGCTTTAATGCCATATCTCAAGCTAAACTATGGGAAAAACTGGAGACCTGCTTGATTGATCAATATTTATTTCATCTTATACCTAGGTCATGAAGGATCCTCTAGGCCATTTCACCAGTGCTGCTGGAACTGAGAAAAGCATCAAACAAAGCTGCATAGTGGCCCCACTCTTTTTTTTTTTAAGTAAAGTTTTATTGAGTTTTAACAAAACAAATAAAACATCTTATTTGAGTACAGCATGGTTCCGGGTTATCACATTTCCATACAGACACAATTTCATATGCATATTCATCTTATGTATTCAACTTCATATCTTATTACTCTTTTTCCAACTTCTCACTATTTCTCCCTTTACTTCTCTTAATTTTGTTTTATGGTTATCTCATTTTCTTCTTATTCAATTGTATTTCTTTTACCTAAATTTCTATATCTTTTTATTCATTGTACTTATACTTTCGTCTGTCTTGTTTACAATTTCATGTTCTCTTCCAACATTCTTTTTTTTTAAAGACAAATTTTATTAGTTTTACAAAACAATACACAAACAAACAAGGCATAATAACATAAAAGATCTTTTCTGAAAAAACCAACAGAACATACAAAATAGTTCCAAATTGTAATATATATATTTACGTTATCTGTTCAACTTCGTATCTTATCCCAACTTCTCCTTTTCATTCTATTATCCAAATTATATTTCTTGCTAATTAAAATTTTATTGCCTTTCAAAAACAATACACAAACAAACAAAACGTAGAACATAAAAACATAAAACATCTTTTCTGAAAGTTGCTTGATCCCAGGTTAAAACTCTTCGCACAGACACAAATTCAAAAATCATATTCACTTTATATACCATTCCATATCTTATTACCATTTTCAATTTTCTATATAGCTTCTTCCCTCTTTTATCTTTCTTAGTTTTATTTTATTTATCTCATCTCAGTTCAATTCATAATACTTATCATTCTTTGTCTGTTCTATTTCCAGCTATCCATTCATCTTTTCTCTTTAAATAAACTTCTCCTGTACACTGATTGGAGTGACGCCTTTGACTCTTTCCCCTAGCTTAATAATACTTAATATAACACTTAACTTATATTGGGATTCTGTTTAGTACATTCTAAAATTACACAATAAATTTTATGAGAAAGGAAAAAACACAACAATAACAAAGAAAAAGCATATAAGGCCACTATCAATACCATTAAGAAACTAATCATACATATTAATACTCATTTATATCTTAAGCATGTTATTCTAACTACACATATAAAAACACAATCTTATGTACCTTACAGAATCCCTTTTTTCAATTAAATTTACCCATTGTCTCTAAATGAGTTTTGTTTCTTTAAATCTTGCTTCCCACCATTAAGGCTTCTCATCCCATCCTTTCTCTCTTGCTTATTCTTCTCCTTGCCCTTTTTACCCCTTTGTCTCTCCTCCTCCCTTTTCTTCTTCTGCTTTCCCCCTTTCTGTTGTTTTCTAACCTTGTATCCACCTTTCATCTCATTTTTCTCTTTTTTGGTTGTTTTTTCAAGCCTTAAAATCCCCCTTTTCTTTTCCTCTTTCTCCTCCTCCCCAAATAGAACCATTTGTTCATCAAAGATGGCTTCTTCTTTGTCCCAGTCGTCCTGCTGCACAGTCAATTTTTCATAAGTGCATACCGCCATTTCTAGAAATTGAAAAAGAGTGCCCAAAGTATCTTTTCCATCTTGTTCTTCTTTTTTATATTTTTGATATTCAATTTTTAGTTCATCCACAAGCAATGCCATCGTGAAGAGAATTTTTTTTCCAAAACAACCACCCGAGTGTTTTTAATCAAGAATAATTCCCAAAAGTTCCAAAGTCACCAAAGAATCCAAATAAACTATTTCTTTTAATAATTTTTTTCTTTCTTCCATTTCTCCTTCTGGGGTTGCTGTTTGATCAAAGAGTTCCAATTAAGATATATCTTTTAGAAGCCGTATTAATATTCAAAGCTCTTTAAAATTCTAGGGAATCTCCTCCTTTTTCAAATTCTGCTCCAATTTTTTTTCCTCTCCCTTCCCACTTACAGCAACAATTTTCCTTTGAATGTTCAGAAATCCATACCTCCAATGCGGGTTTTCCGATTTCTTTTAAAATTCTATCGCTGTCACGTTCGGAAGGAGAGTGAAAAGGAAAAAAAAAGCTTTTCCTTTAATTTACATTCGCCGCTTGACACATTCTGGGAACGATGTTTCTTTAACAAGTTTCAAATTCCAGGATACTTTCACTGTTACTTGTCCCGGTCAGCAAAGATCACTTTCAATTCTTCACAGCTCCTCCTGCACTTTCTTTTCCCGGCTGAGCTCTTCTATGTGGCGGCCATTACTGACCGCCGCTCAGCTGCCTTTGGAAAAGGGGGTTTCGCTGGCTAGGGAAGAGAGGTGCAATATCTCTCGACCCTGCCAGACCCCCCCTGTCTTCGCCACCTTCTACGGAGGTGGCTTAGCCCCGAAGCCAAATGGCTCGGGGCACTCGGGCAGTGAACACAGGCAGGAACCGCGCACAGTCACGGATTCCTGCCTGCTCCGAAGCGCTGCAGACCGGAAATCCTCTTCCAACATTCTTAAGAAGCAAAATTCCCCCTATGATTGCCAATCGAAGTGCAACACCTTTAAATCTTATTTTTATTATCATATGAAATCTCATTAAACATTGAATTTGTGCATTCTAAAATTATAACATTCAAATTGCTAATATCTATTTTATATCATGTAGATCTCATCATTCAGAGTCTGCTAGGTACTTCCCCTTGAAAATGTAAAAAGAAAAATTCTAAAAACATAGCAAAAACAATATATATATATCTTTCCCTTTCTATCTTTCCCCCCTTCTTCTCATCCCTTTTTTAAATACCCTTCTCTCTCTAATTTTCCCTTCTGTAGTTTTCTTTTCTGCTTCTCCTTGCTGTTATACTTCTTTTTCAGACTATTTTTCTTTTTGGCTGTTCCCTTTGATCTCAAACTTTTAACTCCTTTCCCCCTTTTCCCCCTTATTACCACACTTTGCATTATTTGATCATTGAAAATGGCTTCTTCTTTGTCCCGCCCTTCTTCTTGCTCTTGAAGCTTTTCCTTTTGTTTTTCATAGTTCAGGATCTCCATTTCAAAAAATTCAAATACGAAGCCAAAGGATCTTCCTCCCCTTTCTGCATCTTCTTTCTGTTTTTTAAGACTCATCTTCAATTCCTCCAGGAGTGATGGCATTTTAAACACTTTTGAACAACCACTCGATTGACTTTAAGTAAAAACAGAAAAAGAAAGAAAAAAACCAATGCCAAAAACTTTTTTTTAAATCACCAAATGATCCCAGACTGTTCCTTCTTGTTTCTTTCCTTTACTTTTCCTTTCCGTGGGTTACTGTATCTTTTAATAAGATTTCAGTTACAATGTATCCTCGGGAGTCTTTTCAAAGTTTCACTGTTAATCCTCTTTATTTTTCCAGGTGGCACTCCATCTTTCCATTATTCCAAGTCCCACCCTTTTGCCTCCACTCTTCTCCTTTTTAGGGCTTTAAAATTCTCCTTTTGACACTTAGATTTCAGCTTAAGGTTGCCTATTAGTGTCAAAATAGATTAATATAAATTTCTTTCCATACCATTTGTAATTGTTAATATAAAGGTAAAAAAAGGGTTTTTAACCTCCTTTTCTCTCTCCTTCGCTGCTTAAAGATCTTCTTTAGAAGTATCCCTCTAGGTACTTTTAGATTCAGGGTACCTTGCTTAGATGTTCTCTGTTGTTTGGCCCGGTCTGTCCTGCTTTCCTCTTTGTCTTCCTTCTGAACAATCTTATCCAGTCGGGTTCTTCTTTGAGGTGGCCATTTCTGACCACCGCTGCAACCGCGGATTTCGGTCTGTCGCTGAAGAGACCCAAACTCTTATTCAGTTTCTATATGAACTCCATGGTAGGCAATCTCCTCAATATGAACTTTTACTTTCCAAAACTTGCTGGAAGACACATTTATGTTCTGCTCTATGCAGACAATGCAGCAACTCTTTCAAGAACACCTATAGGTCCTAAAAGAGCACTAAAAGCACTAATACAATACTGGAAGGAAAACCAGCTAGAACTCAGAAAACTACAATCAGGGAATTTGTCAAAAGGCCCAAGAGGATACATCATAGATACTCTTAAGATTGAGCACGTCTCCTGTTTCAAATAACTGGTAGTAATCCTCCATTCTGCCAGCAGTAGGGAACCCAATGGGGACTGTGTTGCTGAAAATACACAGAGGAAATAATTTGGCATCCTTAAATTCCTCGACAAGAGGTGGCCACTTTATACCCGTAGTACTGAAATTATTCTAAACCAAGCCAATAATACAACTTTTTTATGGTGCCTACTGGGCCCCTTGTCTAATTTTGCACCATTAGACTTTTTCAATCCAATTTTTTGATTGGCCCTTCAAATCCTGAAATGTGTCTTTCATGCCACCCAGGGACTAGATATAGGCTTCATTAAAATTGAGGCTAGAGTATGGATGATCATACTCAACTATCGGCTCAACTATCCTTCCCCCCCACCCTTGTCTTTGTCCCACAAATTATGAGGGATGATTTTCAGGCTGCATAGAAAAAGACAGTAGCAACATCTCATCCTTGGGCTTCTCTCCTGGTCTTCTATTCAGCATGAGATATGAGTAGGCCAAAGCACTTATTTAACAGCAGGCAGTAGACATGCAGTGCCAACAGGATTTAGCAGATAGTGCCCTATCTTTATTGCCAGTGAATCCAACAGGTATTCTGCCTCCCCTATGACATACTTAACCAAACTCAAGGTACCTAACCACAGGAGGACCTTTATTTTGGCATAATGTCCATGCCCTCCTTTTGGGTATCCTTGAAGGTTGATACAGGAAGATTCCACACCCAATGAAACAATGCCCTTATTTCTAGACAGAAACAACAGAACATGTGTTTCTCCAGCACCCGTATTAAGAGACACTCATACTAGGCTCATCTCACCATTATTACATAAATATCCAGGGCACATTGAATAATTATACACGTCCCTGCTGTTTTCAGATACCAGCCCTGGTATAACATACAGTGCTGCCAGGTTCTGCACAACAGGCTTAAAATCCATCAGGTGAAGGCCTGGGCCATAAACTAGTTTTAATGAGCATCTAGTTCATTATTCCAGAGTGCTCTGTACTATGATAGATTTAGTTTGCCACAATATGTGTGTGTGTGTGTATAACACACACACATGCATATTTTCTGTGTTATATCTTTCAGGTTTTTATAATTATTCTGATGCTTTCTAATTGACTGTACCTACCTTCCTTAGGCTGATCTTTGACTATACTAAAGATTTGAGTTGAGTTAGTATGATTGTGTTCTTTACAAAGGAGGAAAGAAAATCCATTCTTTGGTTCTTATTGACCTCTTAGAACCTGCTCTGAACAGATTAGTTGTATAACCACAAATCTTTACAAATGTAAGAGAACTGGAAATAGTCACACACAAAGGAATAGCATCTTTTAGCTGCAAGCAAGATGTCATGATAATAAAAACCGAACATCCTTAGAGTATAGGTGGTATATAGCCTAACATGAACATACATGCTTTGCAAAAGGTTATTTTTCAGCCATTTATTATTCTTATTTGCAACTGGAGACAGCAGGCATGCATTTCTAGGTGACAACTGCAGGATGTGTGACTGTTGTGATTAATGAGCTTTAATATAAGCGACACAATGAGTGCCAATTTTTATCCTTTAATCATCGTTTTGAAGACAAAAGCCTGCTTCAAGTCATTTTGTGTGTTAATGGTTTTATATTAAATAACTGGCTTGGCATATGACAAGTGACTGATCGAGTAAGTTATGACTTAAAACCTGCACACTGGGGCTCTTAAGTTCTGAAGCAGACAAAGGTTCTGACAATAGCAATTATAAAAGAGCAGCTGTGGGCAGAAGATTTTTTAAAGGTACGTCTGTTCCTTTGAGACTCCAGCAAAAGGAAACCAGGTGCAAATGAAATGAAATGAAGGTTGGCATTGCATAAATGTCGGTGCAGAACTGACATAACTCGAGTTTAATTCAACTCTGATCATGATAGATAGATCTTAGGATTTTGGTACTTGGTTGAAACAAATACACTAGAATGAAAAAACCAAAAATGCACTGCCAACCGCATCTACTTCTTCAAACAAAATAGATGCATCCTTTGTTACAAAATTACCATTTCCCAGTTAATAAGAATAACTTTGCTTTCATTTTTAATTATTCTAAGTTCTGCCTTCATGTAACTATAAGAACCTGGGTTATGTAGCACAGTTTCTGAGGCTTTTTCTTTTTCACACGTCTTGATATTATCAGAGCATAGTCTTCCTCTTCCAAGCTCCCTCCCTCCCACCCCCCACTTTTCTTTTTATTTCTATTACCTCAAGCAAAGTAATAATACAAATCAGTTTGGGCTAATATTCACATACAACAAATAATACCACTATATAAAAAACTGCATACAGTGGAACCTCGGGTTGCAACCTTAATCCGTTCCAGGACTATGGTCGCAACCCGATTTAGTCGTGACTGGAAGCACTACTGACTGCACATATGTGGACAAAAATTTGTGCGGACTGCGAAGAAGGGGAAATTGGCGCGGAAAGGGAATCTGCCGTGGCTGGGTTTGTTCGCCACCTGATTTTTGAATTGTGACCTGATTCAAAAACCGGGTGGATTTTTTAGTTGGAACCCGTTTTGGTCACAAACAGAAGTGTTTGCAACCCAAGGTTCCACTGAATTTAGTAGCATCCTTCCCCACAAGTTCCGCCAAGAAGCAAGACTTATAGAGCAAGGAGAGGCAAGGTAAATATAGGGCCTTCATGGACAGGGCAGTGAGTAAACACAATTTCAGTCCGTATATTTAAATATATGTTTGGGGTAAACTGAGCTTCTCACAAGTTCATTATTTTGCATCAACTAAGGGAGCTAAACCATGAAAGGGAAAAAAGAATTTGATTTACCCCAGAGACTTTCACAACAGTATATTCAACCAAACTTTTGTTATTTTGATTCTTTGGTCCAGATGCAACTGCTGCTTCTGAGGTTCTACAAAGAATTTCTGAAAGAATTATTAGAGGTCCTTAGCCAGTAACCTAGTTGTATGAAAGAATCTCACAAGTTACCTACCTGACCATGGTAATGAATTTAAGGACCCTGTTCTGATAAATCAAGGGAGAATTGAACAGCTTCAAACTGATCCTCTTAAAGTAATTTTTTGTGCACACCTTAAGGATAGTTCAGTTATTTATAACAACTCTACTGTTGGATATGTAATTCAGGAATTGATCATGCACCCACCATGTGGTCTTAATTACATTTAATGTTCTATAATTGCATTTGGAGAGGAGGTCAATAAGTCTGTTGATATGATTCTGGTTACATATGTACCCACTACACAGAAGGATTGTCAGTTGTCTGACCCCGGGATTAACTAATAATTATTATACAATAAAGAAAACTATACCTGCACTTGTTTTGCAGCAATGAATTGTTAATATTGTTAATTTTTTAAAAAAAAATAAATAGCAAGGAAAAAGATTTTCAAACGATGTATGTCATTTTCTTTGAAACATATTTCCCAGGCTCTTTTCTTTCCCTCTTACCAAAAAATGCATTCACATTGGTTCATATCATGTTAGATGATTTACATAATGAAATAAATGAAGCATGCATTAAAATTGGATGATATTTGTCCACACGGATCTCTTATATATCGCTAGGACCTACAAGAAGCGGCAGTAGCATATGGCGGCAAAGAAATGCAAAAATGAAGGAAAACCAAAAAGTCCAATTACTTTTTTCATAGAACCATATGTGCAAAAATGTATTACAGGTAGTCCTTAATTTACAACAGTTCACTTAGTGACCACTTGAAATTACAAAGGCATTGGAAAAAAATGACTTATGACTATTTTTCACACTTACGACCATTGCAGCATCTTCGTGGTCACATGATTTACATTCAGATGCTTGACAACTGACTTACATTTATGACAGCTGCAGTGTCCTGGGGTCATGTGGTCACCTTCTGACAAACAAAGACAATGGGGAAACTAGATTCACTTAATAACTGTGCTACTAACTTAACATGTGGCAAGAAAAGTTGTAAAACTCACTTAACAGTGACATTTATGTCACTTAGCGACATAAATGTTGGGCACAATTGTGGTTGTAAGTTGAGGAGTACCGTGTTTCTCACATAATAAGGCCGGGCCTTATTTTTGACCCCGAAAAACCGGCTAGGCCGTCTTTTCGGGGTGATTAATTTCCCCCCCTTGCATCCTCGGGTGGGCGGGCGGCGACAGCTTGGATGTTGGAGACCTTCCATCACCGTTGCTTTCCCTTCTCCCTTGCTGCCATAGCGTTACAGCAACGCCGCGGCGTTTGGCGCAGCCAAGTGCAGCCAGTCAGGGCTCCTCCCTGCAACCGGAGCCCTGAGGAGACACTTGCTTCAGGCGCTCCTGTGGCCGCCTTCCTTTGCCTTCGATGGTAAAGTGAATTATTTTAAAAACCTCCGCTCATCCTATCAGGGCCGTGCGAGCTGAGCAGAGCTGGGAAAGCAAGCGCGGGTGTTTCCTGGTTCTGCCCAACCCGTACGGCTCTGCCGCGGCCCCTGGCGGGATGAGCGGAGGTTTTAAAATAATTCACTTTACCTTCGAAGGCAAAGGAAAGGCGGCCACAGGAGCGCCTAAGCAAGCATGCCAACAACAAAGGCAAATCCTCAAGGTGGGCTGGGGGAGGTGGCTACGTGCCTCCCGGGCTGCTTCAATGCTGAGGTCCTGACTTGCAGCATCCTGCCCGTTGCCGCCGCGTCCTTTTCGCCGCCGCCTCCCTCTCCGACTGCGAAACTCGTGTGCTTCGCCAAACGCTCCGGCGAGGCGAGCTCTTTCATACATAGAGAGAGAGAGGAAAGCCGCCGGCGTGCTCGAGGCTGGCTCTTTTCTCTGGCCGAGGCTGACATCTGACTGAATCTCTATCCGCTCCTTTATCCTCACGACGGGGTCGAAGCAGTGGCGCTCTCTGGTGCGGCCACCTCAGCTTGCCAGCCTTGCCCGCTATGAGATGATACTGTGACAGCCGCTGCTGCCGCACTCCCTTCTCTTTCTCGCCTCTCCACTCCTTCGCCGGCAGGAGTGTGCGTGCCTGCTGCCACTGCCGCCGCTCCTGAGGCCATCTGGGCGGGCAGGTGGGAAAGCAAGCAAGGTGGCTGCGCTGTCTTCTTTCCCTCAGCGAAGCGCCGCCGCTTACGCCGCCCGCCGCCACCTGCGATGGGCGAGGAGGCGGCGGAGGCACCGAAATGTCACCAAGGCAACGAGTGCCTCCCCGCCGGGCCCTCCGCTCATCCCGCCAGGGCCGTGGCAGAGCCGCGCGCGCTGGGCAGAACCAGGAAACACCCGCGGCTTGCCTGCCACGGCCCTGGAGGCACTTCCTGTCAGCCTCGGCTAGGTCTAGCCCTGGCGGGATGAGCGGAGGGCCCGGCGGGAGGCACTCGTTGCCTTGGTGACATTTGGTGCCTCCGCCGCCTCGCCCATCGCAGGTGGCGGTGGCGGCGGTAAGCGGCGGCGCTCGCTGAGGGAAAGAAGACAGCGCAGCCACCTTGCTTGCTTTCCCACCTGCCCCCCAGATGGCCTCAGGAGCGGCGCAGTGGCAGCAGCGCGCACACTCCTGCCGGCGAAGGAGGAGAGGCGAGGAAAGAGAAGGGAGTGGCAGCAGCGGCTGTCACAGTATCGTCCTCAGCGGGCAAGGCTGGCAAGCTGAGGTGGCCGCACCAGAGAGCGTCACTGCCGACCCGTCGTGAGGATAAAGGAGCGGGATAGAGATTCAGTCAGATGTCAGCCTCGCAGAGAAAAGAGCCAGCCTCTCGGAGCACGCGCCTTCCCTCTCTATGTATGAAAGAGCTCGCCGCTCGGAGCGCTTGCAAGCACACGAGTTTCGCAGTCGGAGAGGGAGGCGGCGGCGAAAAGGACGCGGCGGCAACAGCAGGATGCTGCAAGTCAGACCTTGCATTGAAGCAGCCCGGGGCACGAGCCACCTCCCTCCAGCCCACCTTGAGGATTTGCCTTTGTTGTTGGTATACTTGAGCTTCAGGCGCTCCTGTGGTCGCCTTCCTTTGCCTTCTGGTAAAGTGAATTATTTAAAAACCTCCGCTCATCCCGCCAGGGTCGCGGCAGAGCCGTACGGGCTGGGCAGAACCAGGAAACACCCGCGGCTTGCTTTCCCGGCTCTGCTCAGCTCGCACGGCCCTGATAGGATGAGCGGAGGTTTTAAAATAATTCACTTTACCATCGAAGGCAAAGGGAAGGCGCCACAGGAGCGCCTGAACTGCCAGTGTCTCCTCAGGGCTCCGGTTGCAGGGAGGAGCCCTGACTGGCTGCACTTGGCTGCGCCTAAACGCCGCGGTGTTGCTGTAACGCCACGGCAGCAAGGGAGATGGGAAATTAACGGTGGCGGAAGGTCTCCCGATATGAAGTGCTCCACCAACGCAGGCAGCACCATATCCGGGCATGCAACAAAGTACTTCCTAATGGCAAGCCCCCGCCATTCCCCCCATTTCGCATGTTTAATATGGGCCTTAATTTGGGGGAGGGGCTTAATTTGGTTTTATGCCAATAAATCATGCTGGGGCTTCCTATTGGTGGAGGCCATATTGTTGGAGAAACACGGTACCTATATATTCAAAGAAATGCACATAAACAATTAAGAGAGGCTTGAAAAATGTTACAAGTTCAGGTGGAAACTGGATGAAACAAACTTAGGTTTGATACATGAGAAATAGAGTTTAAAAAAAAGCTAACCCACCCATTCCCCATATCATGAATGGTAGATTTATGAATGGGGTAGACAGTGATAATATCTAATCAAATACTCACAGTAAGATTTCCAAACTGGTGGCCTGTATTCATCAGTATCTGGGGAGAAAAAAACAGAGGAAAGCAGACAGTTTGTATAAAATACGAAACAGAATGAAAATCAGCATTCAGCAGATTTATATGTAGAATAAACATTTAGATTCATTTAAGCAGCTTCATTTTTAAAACTGATTATGTAAAGTCATCCATTTTGCCCATTTAAAGAAAAAAATTAAATCTAAGACTTCAAACGGGAAAAGAAAAAAAGGGAAACTATCATTATAACAGTATTATGGCAGGGATTTTTCCAGGGAGTCACCAGGAGTCAACACTGACTGGAAGGCACAACAATAAATTTAACAATAAAAGATATATATTTTTTAAATGCAGCATTTACATTATTCACACACACAGTACATTGGTTGAAATAAATGCAACATTAGACAACTTGAATGTTTCTTTCACACCTGAATCGGAAACACTCATAAATACTTTTCTCTTACATGCTATTAGAAAATGTTTTACTTTGTGTGTGTGTATGTGTGTGTTTCAACATTTTATTAAATTATATAATAAAATGGAAAAATGCAAAACGTTTTACTGAATGGAATTGTAACAGATTTTGTTCAGCCACTTTGCCAGTTACCTTTACAAGTGACATTACTTACTGATGCAATCGGTCCTTTACAACGAGGGTCCACAAACACCCCCCCTCCAGGGTCCATGGACTAGCACCAGTTGGCGGCATGCCGGAAACCCGTCCGTGTGAACAAGCAAAGCTTCATCTGCAGGATGCAAGCAGCATGTAAAACCACCCCACCTCCACTCCATGGAAAAACCTGTCTCCATAGAACCGGTCCCTGGTGCCCAAAAGGTTGGGGACCGCGACTTCACAACCACCTGTTCAGCAATCATTTAAACTTAAGATTAGCACTGAACAAGTAGTACTTATGACCAGTGTTTGAAGCTGCAGCCACCTTAGTATCCTCATAGTCACAAGACTGCAATCTGGATGCTTGGTTAACCAAATCCAAATTATGACATTGGAGCATCCCACAATTGTCTGATACTATTTGTTGCCAGTTTCCAACAAGCAAAGTCAATGGATAAACCATTGAAGGGAAGTGGCAAATAGTGACTATGTCACGGTACCCTTAACAACAGCCCAGAACTTGCTAAAGAATGGTAATAGGAAATGCTAATCTGCTGATATTGAGCAAGGCGGTCATATAGCGCTGCATTTTACAACCACATTGCTCAGCTTTGGAAATTCTGGTTCCAATTTCTGACATTAACTGAGGAATACCTGTCCCTTCAACTATGGCCCTACACATAGCTTCTTTTATGAAGGTGATTAAAAGTCCCTTGATCAGATTCAGACCCTCACCAATTCATACTAATATATACAATATATTATAGTACATTCCTGCCCATCCATTGTTTCATTACGTTTTCTTAGTCTCTGCCTCCCAGTAGTAGAATGGCACAAGATGATGCATAGATGGCAGCAAAGTGTTAAGAGGTTTCCTGAACGATTTTATTGTCTTCCAGCAATCATGCTGATTTTTACAGCACAACTATGGTGCCCATAATATATGTTATGAACTGTATAAATATACCTATTATTGGAAGATGACTGAGCTTTTTTAACCTATTAAGCCAAACAGCCAGGGTCTATTTCAGAGGACTGTCTATCCAATCTTTGCTTGGAAACCCTCAGTGGGTGTTTCGGTGATTAAGCATAGAATTCTTTATTGGCCAAGTGTGATTGGACACACAAGGAATTTGTCTTGGTGCAAATGCTCTCATTGTACATAAAAGAAAAGATACATTCGTCAAGAGTCAAGAATCATAAGGTACAATGCTTAATAATAGTCATAGGGTACACTAAGCCAGGGGTCCCCAACCGCCGGTCCGCGGACCGGTCCTGGTCCGCGGAACAAGCCTTACCGGGCCGCTGGTTGCTGGCGCCGCCATCTTTTTGGTAAAAAGTGCTTCCAGTGAGCTTTTCCGGTAGAAAGCTCACCGGAAGCACTTTTTCATCAAAAAGATGGCGGCGCCACGCTTCGTGAGCTTTTCCGGGTGAAAGCCATTTCTACCGAAAAAGCTCACGAAGCGCTAGCGCCGCCATCTTTTTGACAAAAATGTGCTTCGGTGAGGTCACCGGAAGCACTTTTCGTCAAAAGATGGCGGCGCCCAGTTGATGCGGTACCGGGCCGCGGCGCCCAGCTGATGCCGGTACCGGGCCGCAGCGTTGAAAAGGTTGGGGATCACTGCACTAAGCAATGAAATCATACTAGGAAACAGTCAATATAGATCGTAAGGATATAAGCGACAAAGTTACAGTCATACAGTCACAAGTGGGGGGATGGGTGATAAGGAGTGATGAGAAGATTAATAGTAATAGTAGTGCAGACTTTGTAAATAGTTGGACAGTGTTGAGGGAATTATTTGTTTAGCAGAGTGATAGTGTTTGGGAAAAAATATCCTTGTGTCTAGTTGTTCTGGTGTGCAGTGCTCTATAGCGTCGTTTTGAGGGAAGGAGTTGAAACAGTTTATGTCTGAGATATGGGGGGGTCTATAAATATTTTCACAGCCCTCTTTTTGACTCGTGCAGTATACAGGTCCTCAACTGAAGGCAGGTTGGTAGTAATTGTTTTTTTTCTGCAGTCCTAATCATCATCTGAAGTCTGTGTCTGTCCTGTTGGGTTGCAGAACCAAACCAGATAGTTATAGAGGTGGAAATGATAACTCAATAATTCCTCTGTAGAACTGTATCAGCAGCTCCTTGGGCAGTTTGAGCTTTCTGAGTTGGCGCAGAAAGAACATTCTTTGTTGTGCTTTTTTGATGATGTTTTTGATGTTAGGTGTCCATTTTAGGTCTTGGGATATGATAGAACCTAGAAATTTGAAGGTTTCTACTGTTGATACTGTGTTGTCTAGTATTGTAAGAGGTGGTAGTTTGGGAGGGTTTCTCCTAAAGTCTACCACCATTTCTACGATTTTGAGTGTGTTCAGTTCCAGATTGTTCCAGTTATACCACGAGGCAAGTTGTACAACCTCCCGTCTCTATGCGGATTCATCATTGTCTTGAATGAGACCAATCACTGTTGTATCATCTGCAAACTTCAGTATTTTAACAGATGGGTCATTTGAGATGCAGTTATTGGTATATAGGGAGAAGAGAAGTGGAGAAAGCACACAGCCCGGGGGGCTTGTGCTAATTATACAGGTATCAGATGTGATTCTGCCTAACTTCATCTGCTGCTTCCTGTCTGTTAGGAAGCTTATGATCCACTTATAAGTGTGTTCAGGTACCGCTAGTTGGTTTAGTTTAGTTAGAAGAATGTCTGGAATGATGGTATTGAATGCTGAACTGAAGTCTATAAAGAGGACCTTTGCGTAGGTATTTGGAGATTCAAGGTGTTGTAGGATGTAGTGCAGAGCCGTATTAAGAACCCAAAACCTCAGGAGGCAAGCTACTCCCTTGCTTAATAGCCGTCACAGTTAGGAAATTATATTTTGCGATGTTTTACAGAAGCCTCTTTAAGGTTTCCACTCACCGGTTCCTGTCTTATTGTTGAAAATGGACGTTGGTAGAAGTTACCGTGAACGCCCTTTCTATCTATGCTGCGAGAGAGCCCAGGATGGGTTGACTCCTTCCTATGATGTCATTTAGCTGAGTCTGTACTAAGATATAAAAGCCAGCCCCCGGGAGAGACCCCAGCTTTGGCGAAGATACTTGACAGACTGAAAGGTGTCTCTGAAAGCCCAAAATAAATACAGAAATATGTCTTACCCTCTCCGGACGAATCAAGGGAGGGGCTGGGCTCTCTCGCAGCATAGATAGAAAGGGCGTTCACGGTAACTTCTACCAACGCCCATTCTCCTCCATGCTGCATCGAGAGCCCAGGATGGGACATACCAAAGCTTGCATGTCCACGGGCGGGTCCTCGTCTGGCTCATCACACTGACTGTGGAACCACTCGTTGAAGCACCTGTCTGCCGAAGGCTGCAGTCGCCGAGGCAAAAGCATCCAGACGGTAGTGTCTGATGAAAGGAGACGGGGATGTCCACGTGGCCGCACGACAAATCTCCTCCAAGGATGCTTGGGTCACCCAGGCAGCAGAAGTGGCCGCGCTTCTGGTAGAGTGCGCCGTCAGACCTCGGGGAACCGGAAGGGCCACAGCTTTGTAGGCCTGCTCAATGCAAGACCTGACCCACCTGCTAATAGTAGGAGAAGAGGCCTTGTGCCCCAAGTGAGAAGGGAAAAAGGAAACAAACATGGCTTCTGACTTCCTGAAGGAGGAAGTGCGCTTAATGTATATTCTAAGAGCCCTTCTTACGTCTAGCGTGTGCCACTGCCGCTCTAAGTCATGGTGTGGGAGAGGACAGAAGTCAGGCAAAACAATGTCCTGGGACCTGTGAAACCAGGTGTTAACCTTCGGAATAAATGAGGGGTCCAGACGAAGAACAACCCTATCATCGTGAAAGGAACAAAGGTCCTGTCTGATGGAAAGAGCAGCAAGCTCGGAAACCCTCCTGGCAGAAGTGATGGCAACAAGGAACACTACCTTCAGAGTCAGGAAATGGAGAGACACTGTTCTAAGGGGTTCAAAGGGGGGCTTTGTAAGGGCATTAAGGACCAAATGAAGGTCCCAGGAAGGATACCTGTGAACCACCGGAGGGTGCAGGTTGGAAGCCCCTTTCAAAAACCTCCTGACTGAAGTGTGATGGGATAAGGAAGGAAGCAAACCCCATGAAAGGACTGAGGAGAGGGCCGCAACCTGCCTGCGTAAGGTGTTGGGGGCCAAACCTTTCTCCAGCCCATGCTGAAGGAAGCTAAGAACTTCTGCCAACTGGGCTGAAGCAGGAGAAAGACCCTCCCTGAGGCACCATCGGGAAAAAGCCTTCCAGGTGGCATCATAGATGCGCCTTGTAGAAGGTTTGCGAGAAGCCAGGATAGTGAGGATGACCCTTTCTGGAAGATCAGCCTCCTCTAGCCACTGCCGCTCAAGTGCCACACGGTCAGCTTGAACCACTGGGGCTCTGGGTGGAGCAGGGCCCCCTGGTGAAGGGAGATTAGATGGGCAGGGATCCTCCAAGGAGAAGCCACTGATAGGTTGACCAGGTCTGCAAACCAGGGCCTCCTTGGCCAATAGGGTGCCAGGAGGAGCTCCGCACGTTCCTCCAACCTCTTCCGAATTACTGCCGGAATGATGGGAAGCGGGGGAAAGGCATAGAGGAGACCCTTGGGCCATCTGCACCGAAGAGCATTGGTCCCCTCCGCTCCCTGGCAAGGAAACCTGGTGAAGAATCTGGTGACTTGGGCGTTTTGAGGAGTGGAGAAAAGATCCACCTCCGGTGTTCCGAATCTGAGGGAAAGATCCCTGAATAGAGACGGAGGAATGGACCATTCTGCCTGGTCGACTAGGCTCCTGCTGAGCCAGTCGGCCTGGGAGTTGCCGACCCCGGAGATGTGGTCCGCCGAGATCAATAACAGGTGTTTCTCTGCCCATAACCCCAACCGTAGAGCCTCTCTCATGAGGGCTTTGGACCTCGTCCCCCCTTGCCGGTTGACATGAGCCTTTGCGGCCATGTTGTCCGTAAGGACTAGAACATGAGAGTCGGTCACTGATTGCCTGAAATGCTTGAGAGCCAGAAAAATGCCACTTTATGGGAAGGTTCTGTTCGGATCTGGACCAAATGCCCTGAGCTATCTGGCCCTGCATATGGGAACCCCAACCCAGGAGGCTGGCATCGGTGGTTATCACTAGCCTGTCTGGGTCCCTGAACAGGAGTCCCCTCCAGATAGATGGGGAATGCCACCAATTGAGAGATCTCCGGATTTGTGGCGGGAGTGAGACCTTGATGGATGAGTGGCTGGTTCCTGCTCATTGGTAGGGAAGCAGGAACCATTGGAGGGCTCGGGAGTGGAGCCGAGCCCACGGGATGATGCCAATACAAGAAACCATCTCCCCCAGAAGTTTGGACAGCAGCGACAGGGGGACAATTTGATGTTGCTGGATCTGGCTGATGATCTCTGCAAGGCTCTTTCCACGAGCTGGGGACAGGAAAACCTGGCACGACATGGTATCGATGACTGCTCCCAAGTGTTGCAATTTGGTTGTAGGAGAGAGCTGGCTCTTTTTGGTGTTGATGGAAAATCCGTGGCTCTGGAGACATGACAGGGTAATTTGCAGATCCCGATGGGTCGCAAGGATGGAAGAGGAAAGAATCAAAATGTCGTCCAAGTAGCATTGGATCCTCACTGGAATAGAACGCAGAGATGCCACCAATGCTGCCAGAACCTTTGTGAAGACCCTTGGAGCCAATGAGAGGCCGAAGGGAAGTGCTCGATACTGGTAATGGGTATTCTGATAACAGAAATGGAGAAACTGGCGATGATGAGGCCAAATTGGGATGTGGAGGTAAGCCTCAGTGAGATCAATGGAAGAGAGGAGGTCGCCCTCCCGAACGCTCTCTAAAATAGAATGCAGAGTCTGCATTTTAAATTGCCTGTATTTTACAAATTGGTTGAGAAATTTTAGATCAAGTATGGCTCGCCACCCCCCTGAGGCTTTGCGAACGATGAAAAGGCGAGAGTAAAGTCCACGTCCACGTTGAGAGGGGGGAACAGGTTGAATAGCCCTGATTTCAAGAAGGTGCTGAATGGCCTGATTCATGAGGGCTTGCCTGGAAATGTCCCGAGACACAGGACAGATCAAAATTTTTTTGGGGGGGTGGGGTTAGGAAGTCCAATTGTAACCCTGACCTAATAGTGCTGAGCACCCAGGCGTCCGTCATTGACTCCTCCCATTTGGAGGCAAAGAAGGCTAGGCGACCTCCGATGGGTGGGGAGAACGAGGGATTACTTAGAGCGACGGAAGGAACGACCCCCTCCCCCCGAAAGGGCCGTTTACCAGTAGAAGGTTGTTGCCTGCCAGATGTTTCCGCCTGTTGGTCTTGGCGTTGGGAGTATGGCCTGTGAGAGCGGGGGAAGCAAGATGAGGTCTCCGCTCAGAAGGCAGGAGGGCGATAAGGAGCAGGGCGATAGTTGGCTTTCTTCCAAGAGGAAGAGAGAATTTTACGTTTATCTCTGGTTTCGATGAGATAAGGTTCCAGAGCATCACCAAAAAGCTTATAGCCTGCGAATGGAACTGAAGCCAGCTTCCATTTTCGGCATGACTCTGCCTGCCAATTTCAGAGCCATAAAAGTCTTCTTGCTGCTACAGAAGATGCCATGGCCTTGGATGCAAATTTGGTGGAATTGAGAGTGGCATCCGCAGTGAATTCCGCCGCTGCAATAATCTTATTAAGGTCTTGGTGAGACTGAAGGTCAGAAGCAGGCAATCTATTCTGGAGTTGGTGCAGCCACCGTATGGATGCCCTGGTGAAGAAGGATGCTGCTGTTGAAGCCCGAACAGCCCAAGCAGCAGCCTGGTGATTGCGCTTGAGGGTCTGTTCGGAACGTTTATCATCCAGTTTCAGGATATCTTCTGGCTCCGTGGGAGTGCCAGAAGATGAGAACGAGGCCAGAACCAGAATGTCAACAGAAGGCACTGCCAGGGCATTGTCCAGAGCTGCGCTGACATTGTAGAAACGCTTATCTAGAGAAGATGGGCGAGGACCTGCCGAAGGAGAAGCGCACTGTTCCTTGACCATGTCCAGGAACAAAATGGGAGAAGGCAAAACCTCTGCATGCACTACAGGCTTGGAGAAGAGCGAATCCCCTTGGCTAGAGGGATTTCCTTGTGGCTCGGGAGCCACTTCCTCTGGCGACAGCTTGGCAGTGACCAAGGCCTTGCTGAGTAATGGTCTGAAGAGAGTAGGTTTGAAGACCAATGCAGAGGATGTCTGCTCTGGGCGAGAATCCTCTTCCTCTGAAAGATTTTGGTCAAAAATCTCACCCTCTTCACACTCTGAATGAGAAGAGTAACTGTGTTCAGATGGTGAAGGCCTTCCTTCCTCATCAACCTCCTCCCATTCTGGTAGAGAAGAATGGACCCTGAGGTCCTGAGGCCTGTGTAAATCAGGATGATGAGGCAAGGAACTTATAGATTGAGAAGGGAGAAGGGCCTGAACCCTTTCCAGAGGTTGAAGAATTTGCTTGAAGCCTTCAGCCAATCCCTGCCTAATGGCTGATGAGACTACATCTTGGATATCCCTTGGTCTATGCTCAAAGGTAGAGGCAGAAGGCCGAAGGCCCGCTGCTGTGGGAGTGAAGGTGGCTTCAGGCCTAGATTGAGGAGAGGTTCGAGGCCTGGAGGGAGGGGGAGGAGCATAGGGCACAGAAGCCTGTTGGAAATAAGGCCCAGATCTGCTTAAATCCTGAGGATCTGACTGTACAGCAAGAGCCTCAGGAGACCAGGATGGAGGATGGAAAGGCTCATAGATAACTTCTCCTCCCCTGGGAGGGCTTGGTTGGGGCCCATGAGTATCACCTGAAACATGCTGTAGTTGCACTCCCTTCTGTTGAATAGTTCTGTTGAACTGCCTCTCTAGAGCTGCATGTCTGCGCTTCTCTGCCCTCAATTCAGCCTGAGTTGCCTTCTTAGGGGCTAGAGCCTTAGCTTTGATTTTTGCAGCCACCTCCCTCTGGACTGATTGGGTGCGTTGCCTACGTCTTTTTCTCCTATTGGGCTTAAGAGACTGTTCCACTGGGGGGGAAAGCTCTGCCTGAGCCTTATCTTGCTCCATTTGTAAAATAAAGGCTCTTGCGTTGGAAAGAAGCTGTTTAGAAATTTTTCTATTAAGCCCCTTAGGGTATAAATGGCCCCCGGGCTTACAAAATGGCCGCTCACCTCGTGGTGGAAGGCTTGAATCCAAGATGGCCTCTGACTACAGGAAAACAGGCTCCAAGATTGAAGAATCGCTCCTTAGGCTATACAGAGCCCCGAGCGAAGTCAGCAAGGGAAAAACACAGCAACCAGCTACACGATCAGCTGGCTGGAGCTCTTATCAGTTTGCCGATCGTGTTTACGATCGCTCCAAACTGCAGGCGTGGGGGAGGTCTGCAGACGCTGCCCAGCTTGCCTGCACAGAGCTCTGTGACGCTGCTCCCAACGTTGCAGGGCTCTCCTGAAAGAGCAGCTGCCCAGATCCCTGGGAGCTGCTTGAAGAGAGGAAAAAAGTACTGAAGATCGCTGGTGATTGCTATCTAACAGAACGCTTTCAGAGACACAGCTACTGACTGAAAGGAGCTGAGTCAAAAGCTGGGGTCTCTCCCGGGGGCTGGCTTTTATATCTTAGTACAGACTCAGCTATGACATCATAGGAAGGAGTCAACCCATCCTGGGCTCTCGATGCAGCATGGAGGAGAATTTTGTAAATTCACATCCTCTTCCCTTCAAGTATTGGAGGGCTACTATCCAGTTTCCCCTTTGCCTTCTTTTCTTAGGTTATCCTTCTTCTGAAGATTTAGCCTCCAAGAACTAGCCATTTTTGCCATTCTTCCCTGTACTCTTAGTTCCTCAGCATTCTTCTTATATTGGGGTAACCAAAACAGAACTGGATCTTAAGTGTTGACTACCTGACAGAAGTCCCTAGTAGACTGACCCTTCCTGGCCTGGACTGTGACATTTACTCTCTAGAAACTCAATATCTGGAGCAACTTGTCAATTACTTCTCTATGCATTTCTCTGGCCATAAATAAAATTAAATGTTAAGTGCTCTATGTTTTTACTGTTTTAATCCATAATTTAGCCTAACATAGGATGCTGTTCATCTTTGATATGTATTCCCTTATTTCAAGGAAAAAAATCTGTTGGTCCCAGGATCAGATCATACACACTATTCACCACTCACTAATTGCAGTTATATATGTTGTTTAATATGTAGAAAGTACCACTGCAGATATTTTATGATTGGCATATACATTTGATATCGAATGCAATATTTTTCAATGGGATACTCTTCATTCTATTGCTAGATTTACACAATACACTATACCTAGTAGCTTGACTAGCACTGATGATGTTACCTAGTTTGGGTAATGAAACATCTGCAAGAAAACAACCAAACTCAGAGAGCACCAAGGACCCCTCATTTCAACCTTGAGCTACAAATATTCTCCTTTATTGGTAGAGTTTGCCAAGTTTCAGTTTAGTGTGTTGTATGAATCCAGCTGGTGTAGTTGATTAATGATGAATTAGTGTAATTTTTACTATCTGGGACATTCTGATCATGGTTAAACTAACCATTCTTTTGGACAATGTGTGAACCTAACCCAAAGATCATCAAGAAAAATGTCTGCACATGTCAACCAAGCTTTGTATTTAATGAAACTTGAATGGTTACTAATTAAGCTTCCAAAGATAACAGTTTTGCAGAACATTCCTCTTTACCAGTAACATGTATACTGAAATTCATTTTCAAGTATATTATTGTAGGTGGAGAGAGCCATGTGTTCATATGAATAAATACACAGTAAAATTACAAATAGTTTTTGTCTGGACTGGTAACACTATAGATGCATCTTCATTAAAAGAAATGAAGATGACTTGACTGAAAAACAAGACTATTTTTCACTAAAGTCAAAACATCTTGATTAAATCTCAACAAAGAAATGTGGAAACTTTGCATATAATGTAATATTTAAAATTCAGCTGCTGGAAGCCATAATTTATGCTATGCAGGTGTTCAGGAATGTTTTGTTTTATAATACTGCCTGTATATTTTACTGCCTTACTGTTGTATATGTAATCTTGGGCCATCCATATTAAGGAGCAAAATACCAAACATTATCTAGTAAACATATATCAATGACAGCTAGGTGAAAAAGCTGCACTGGATTGCTTTTACACTGTCTTCTACAGGATTATTGTCTACAGTATAACAATACAATTTTTATTTTATTTTACGTTCTACTCTGATGCAAAGGAAAAGCTGAAAGATAAGATTGGGTGCCAGGACCTTGTTCTCGGCCCAATTTTTTGCTCCTTAACTAAAAACAATGAAGCCCCAGCAAAACTATGGAGAAAAAAATCCCTATTGTACCAGATCTGAAGAAACAGTGTTACTTTTTGTATGGTAGTAATGAAAACAGCAAAGGAGAAAAGACCATTTGGTCATCATGAAACACTGTAAATCAGGGGTGTCAAACTCACAGCCCATGGCCCAGATACGTCACGTGTTGGCCACGCCCACCCCCGTTTTAGCGAAGGGGGGGAAGTCGTGATACATCACGTGACAATGTGACACCACGAGTTTGATACCCCTGCTGTAAATCATAAGATACCGTAGTCAGCAAAGGAGTAAACACCTAACCACAGATTTGGTTAGATAAAATCCAACACTAGATGAATCTGGTTGCCTCTCTGCTTCTGACTTTTTTCTCTCTGTGTTTTGTAAAATCCACTAATTCTAGGGAAACAAGGAAGAGGGAATGCTCCCCATTCTGCTGATAGACCTTGTGGCAGATCATCTCAGGTGTTTCCCTGTGATCCTGAAAAGAAACTGATAACTGATAAGGGGATTTCTGAAGACTAAAATCAATGCACAGATACTGTTTAAAAGACTTTCGGACAACAATTTTTATTTCTTTATTTCTATATTAAAAGAAGCAATCACTAACAAAATATCAGGAATTTTTTTTTCAGGTGGCAAAAAAGATATTTAGGCATTACCAAATTTATTCAATTGCACGTAGACTTCCATATTTATATACTGCCCCATAATGCTTTACGGCACTCTCTGAACGATTTGCAATGTCAGCTTATTTCCCCCAACAATCTGGGTCCTCATTTTATTGACCTCGGAAGGATGGAAGGCTGAGTCAACCTTGAGCCTGTCATGATCGTACTCCAGGCTGTGGGGCAGAGTCAGCCTGCAATACTGCATTTGATTCACTAGGGCTCTAACTATGCAATAATATAGAATTCCTTCCTTCCTTCCTTCCTTCCTTCCTTCCTTCCTTCCTTCCTTCCTTCCTTCCTTCCTTCCTTCCTTCCTGCCTGCCTGCCTGCCTGCCTGCCTGCCTGCCTGCCTGCCTGCCTGCCTGCCTGCCAGTGCAAGCACCCTCTGCTTGCATGACTGGAGCTTCATGCATGTATGCACTCTTGCCTGCCACTCGAAAAGTGGAGCTTCACGCACACGCTTGGCCATTTCTCCCAGGGCTCAGTTTTGAACAGGCTGCAACTAGGGTAATGGGCCACAATCCAGGAGTTGGGGAATGCTGTAAAGTTGTATAGGCTTGGCTACACTTTTACTGGTTAGAGTATAAAGTAGACCCACCATCTCTTCTATTTTTTCCTAGGTGATTAAAAATAAACATGTCTCTTTAGAATATATTTTAATTTAAAACAATAATAAATGCTAATTACAGAAAGAAAGCAACTTGGGGGTATAACATTTTAAGGCACTGAAATATAATATCAAATATTTTCTCCTACATTCTATCCACCAGAACTGAACCCTCTCTCAAGGCATCTAACAATTAAAATGCAATTCCAGCTAAATAGTAATTAAAACCAAAATTAATCAGTATTGAGCATAGATTTAGAACTCAGGGGATTCTCTTTATAGTAGGAGTACAAACTGGATTCAGGAGTACAAGCTAATTATCTTAAAAGATACAACAAAAGGTTCTAGGCTAGAATTTACATATTACCATATTTATTGTAAATGAAAGAACCAGATTATTTCTTGTCGAATATACAAAATAATTTTGTAGCAAAGTTATATAATGTTCTATTGTCCTCACAAATAGTCAGTTTGGTATACTGGTTAAGGCACCAGGCTAGAACTGTGAGGCCATGAATTTAATCCTGCTTGAGAGGTGAAGCCAATTGAGTGCCCTTGGGCCAGAAATGGCAAACCACTTCTGAATTCTTGTCATGAAAACTTCAAGGACTTGTCTAGGCAGTCACCTGGGGGTCAACACTGACTCAAGGAACAAGTTTAAAAAAAATTAAACATTTTTGCACTCTTTACCTAATAATAAGTCAATACTATTTCAAATGAAGCCCTAGTCTTGGTGATGTCAAATCCATGCAGTTTTCTTGGAAAACATACAGAAGGGACTTGCCACCACCTTCTTCCAAGATATATTTTCAATTTCCTATTCTAGCCTATGGCCCTAGGATTTCCCAGTAGCTTCCCATCCAATTACTATTACAGTCCAATTATTGTAAATTCCAATTACAGCAGTTAGCTTGAAAAATAATAAAACCATGTCACTCAGGTGCTGGCACTTGCTCAGGCCACAAAAAGCGATCTAGTCAGACTTATTAAAATGTCTCTGTCACCTTTGCACGTTGGAGATTATCCAAATGATTAATTACACTAAGAAGAACAAATTGTATGGCCTGAATGACAAACAAAAATCATGACTCATGCATGCACGCACATATAAATACACACATACATTCTAAGCTGATAAGTAAAATTTAATGTCTATATATCAGCAAGTTATTCATAAGTTGCAAATAAAGTAATATCCCTGAAGCCATAAATACATATTTTCAATGTTAAAGAACAGCAAGAAGAATGCAGACAATCTATTTCCTTTGTCCAGCTAAGAATTTTCAGACAGCAGATATCTGAATATATCAAATTAATACATATGACTTCTTCTCAGAGTATCTTATAAAAATCATGCATTTAAATGTTGTCTTATTATTCTCATGGCATTTCCAATAATGTAATTTAATCATTTCTTTTTTGTACAAATGTAATGGAATTCAGTAAGTCCGAAACAGTATTTTTACAGAAAAAGCCATAGACTAAGAACAATTGAAATTTATGATTCAGAATTTTTAAAAGTCTCCCATTGTCTAGACATAATGGAGATCTTCAATTGCTTACTCCATCCAGTCTTTGAAATTGCAAATTGATTTATTGATACCAAGTATATAACACTGTGAGATGTTTAGTCTCATAAGATAATACTGCTAATAATTTTAAGTACCTCCGAATCGAAAAAATCCCACTGTCAATAGATGGTATAAATTGTCTGTAGGCAGCAAAAGGACAAATATATTTGACATTTAATAAATATTCATAATTGCCCTTCAGTTAATTAGTATAAAGTAAAAAAAAATCAGAATCCATCAAAATCTTGCATATAACTGCTTTTTAAAGACCAGTTCTAAGGTCTATTATTACACCATAACTTCAATTTACCAAGGAAAAAAAAAGATTAAAATGATTTTCCAGAAACAGTATTGTATAAAATTCAAATTAGTGTAATTATGAAATGAGTTATATCTAATCTATTATATCCTGATCCTCAATAGACTAGTTAGCTAAATATGCAAAGGTATAACTCTTCCAAAAGGTCCTAGAACAGAATTTATAATGAATGAAGCAATCCAAAATTTGGTATTAGAAGTACCAAAATTAAATTTGTATAATTCAGAATTTGAAAAAAACATTCTTGTCTTCAATTCTGACATAGACCAATTAACAGAGAGTCCTGCAATTTATCCAAACACATTTAAAAAGTGCGTTAAGGTCAACATTAAAGTATGGACTTCTGGTTTGTTTGTTGTTAGAGTCGGAGAGGAATCCACAATTGTGCACGGTTTCACCCCGAGCTCACTTGCTGGGGGGGTCCCGATTGAGACCGGAACCACCCTGGAGGGATGGTGAAGAAAGGGGGAATCACTTGGAGGGTCGAGGGGAGCCACAACGCCCCTCCCTGACAAAAAAAATCTCCTTCCAAAGGCAGGTTGCAGCGGTGGTCTAAAATGGCCACCATGAAGACGAAGAGCAGTCTGGGAAACTAAGATTGTGCTGGAGCGGAGAAGCAGGAAGTGGAATGTGAACCAGGCAAAATACATGGACTTTAAGGTACCCCGGTATTAAGGAATAAAGGACTATTTTGGAGGAAAGTGTGTGGAGGAGGCGACCAGAGAGAGTGAGGGGAAAATTGGACTTTATAAAATTGGTTTGAATCATTGTAAAGGATTAATCTAGAGGAGAAAATTCAGAGAAAAATATTTGAACACAAAAGGCTTGGATATTAAATTGGATAACTAATGGACTTTGGGCAATAAAAAGGCATAAATAAATGATGGAATTGAATGTGTTGAAAAGAAATAATAGCTAATAATTGAAATTAGTGAACTTAATAAAAGTATTATAACTTTTAAAAAAGAAAGTGAAAGTAAAGGAAAGAACCTGATGGTACAGGAAAAATTTCAGTGACTCTTTGAAAAGTGCCTGGTCTTTTTAACAAATTGGATTTTGGAACTTAAAAGAAAATGAAAGAAACTCCATTATAATAAAATAAAAACTCTGGAAAGTGATATCAGAATATTATAAGGGGGAAGATATTTGAAAATATTGTTTTGGAACCACCCAGTGACTTTGGGAAATAGCTGGGAAAGACCAACTAGAAGACCTAGAAACAAAGATTTATGGATACTGACTGTTGAAAATAAATTTAAAAGACACTGTCTGAAATAATACATTGGACTTTTGGATTGGATACATTAATTAAAAGGAAAAAGGTGTAGACACAATGGAGGAACTATTTGCTGAAATAAGACTGGATTTGCAAGATATAAAGGAAATGATGAAAGTGAAACTTGAAATGCGCAACAATACATTACAGAAACTAGATATGGTGACTCAGCTTGCAGAAAGAACAAAGAGAACCAGAAGGGGAGGAGTCAAATAAAGAGGAAGCCAGTTTTGAAGATCAAGTGGAGCAACAATCATTCAAGAATGAGGGAAAAGGAATTAAAATTAAAAATTTGTGGTCTGATGTGATAACAAAAGGGGGACTGGTTCGGAAAATGAAAAAAAAATCGAAGGGGAAAAAAAGCAGAAGAGGGAAATACAAAAGAAAGATTGAAAGAGGGAGGGAGATAAACTAAATAATTCGAATGAGAAATGGAGGGGAATAATAATGGGGAAAAAAGGGAATTAAGAGAAAAGATCTGAAAATAAAGAAAAATAGGAAGGAAACAAGAATGAAAAGGAATTACATTGTTAAGAGAGATAATGGGTAAAAAAAGGATAGGGAAGGAGATTCTGCAAGGTAATATGTTGTGATGTATGCTTATAAGTATTGAAAATAGACAGGGTTGTAACTGATATGGTTTTTTCTTTAGCTATTTTATTCTTTTTTATTAAAGGATTATCGCTACACTAGATATGGAATTCAATGAAATAAATATGGAATGGGAATTTATAATAAGAATACTATATATTAATTGATGATTAGTGATGTATAAAAATATAAGAATTATTATGGAAAGATTAATATCAGTTGAGAAAATGTTATGCAGAATCTGATATAAAATATGTGTATGTGTGATATGTAGTAAATAGGGAGATATTGTTATTAAAGTAGAGTGAAGGTGGATTGCTCGAATTATTAACCAAAGGGGATAATTTTAAGAATTAATAGAATAAGGATTGATAAAATTGCAAATGTGACAGATAAAAGCAATATGGGAAATGAATACAGAAGTGAGATAAGAATCTTAGATAACACTGAAAAAATAAGATATGAGAATATTCCAAGAAAAATGAAATAAGTTATAAGATGAACTGAGATTGGATGAAATAAGTTTAATGAATTTAATATTAATAAGGAATAATGTGATATGAAACTGAATAAGTAAACTGAATAAGTAATTATGGTCATGTTTGTATTGAGATGCTTGCCAAATGAGAATTTTTATTCAAAAAATAAAAAATAAGAGAGGAAAGTGAATAATGAAATTATTAGGTATGTTTAAATGATATGGTGGTTGACTCTAGGAGAGAGTATTGAAATGTTGAAGCAATGAAGGATTATGATTTGTGAATATGTGTATTAAGAGATATGATTGGTATTATCAATTTTGGTTATACTAAATTGTATGATATATTGATGCCACAGTTTATGTATGGTTGTGTATGTGTAGATTGAAATTTTAAAAAAAACTTGATTTAAAAAAAAAGGTCAACATTAAAGTAAATAGTTCAGAAATAAACAATACAATATCAATTAACATACACTCTTACATTCTCATGACTTGTTAGAAAAAAAATTAAAAATATTAAGCAGAATCATTTCTGTTTTATTTAGTTCTGTGTTTGTGTCTATATGCAATGTATGTAGGTGTGTATGTTTGTATTGTGCATATATGATTAGCCAATCTTAGTCACATATGTATTAATCTACTTTGAATTGAATATTTCTGGTGAAAATTCATAAGCTTGGAAGATGACAAACGCCATCTTGTGGATTTTTAAGTCTACAGTGATGTCTGAGTGATACTAACTTTTTGTATGGAAATTCAGCATTTCTTATATTCTTCTCACTTAAGGAAATTATCTGGAGTTGTATCAGGAGACAAGAGAAAATTCACTGAGCATAAGCAAAAATGAGCACTGAGATTTCCTCCAACCTGTCACTCAAAGAGAGAAAATAAAATCTTCCTGGAAACATCAGGTAGCAAAATACGAGTAATTTTATGTCTTTCATTATAGTTCTCCAATATACAGTATAAATGGGAAAGTATTGGCTGGATTCAGTTACCAGAAAAATCACTTTGGGGTTTTGGCTAAGTAATTCTTAAACTAAGGATTGATAAAAAGTTTAAATATTTTAAGCACTTTGAAAGGAATTGGGGAAATAAAATGTTACTGTTCTCTGCATATTTTGCATGAAGCTCATGGCCTGTATCTGGACTTGTCTTGCCCCAGAAAGGATTAGTACAGGGGTCCCCAACCGCCGGTCCGCGGACGGCACCGGGAACGCTGAACAAGCCTTACCAGGCCGCTGGTTGCTGGCGCCGCCATCTTTTTGGTAAAAAAGCAATTTTTCATCAAAAGATGGCGGCGTTATGCTCGGTGAGCTTTCGGGTAGAAAGCCATTTCTCCGAAAAAGCTCACCGGAGCAACAGCGCCCGCCGTTTTTTTTGCGAAAAATCACTCCGTGGCGTCACGGAAGTGATTTTTTAAAAATCAAAAAATGGCGGCGCCGAAAGTACTTGTTTGATTTGCCAGTTCCCTCGATTAGTACACAAGCAACACTCTGTGTTTGTGTACAAACATATATATGCATGTATTGTGTGTTTGTGTGTGTAATAAGTACTCCCCAAAGTACTTGTTTGATTTGCCAGTTTGCCTCAGAGAGGAATTCAACATAAGTGTGTGTGTGTGTGTGTACGCCCTAAAATTCAATGTTAACTCCTTGCGACTGCTTAGCAAGTTCCTGCAATTCTCCTGGCAAGTTTTTCAGAAGTGGTTTGTCATTGCCTCCATCCTAGGGCTGATAGAGAATGACAGGCCCAAGGTGACCCAGCTGACATTATACCCAGGGAGGACTCAGGGTTTGCCGCTTTCTACCCTGATGTTTTAACCCAGTGGTTCCCAAAGTGGGCGGTACTGTCCCCTGGGGGCGGTGGGATGCCTTGGGGGCACTAAGAGGCAAGGGGGCCGGCAGGGGGGCGCTAAGAGGCGGCAGGGGGGCGTTCAAGATGCCGGTCCCGCAGGCTCACTGACTGCCGGCTACGCAGCCCATGGACTGTTTCATCGCTCTGTAGCTGGAGCCTCGAGTGCGGAACCCATGCGCGGTGAGCCTTGCCAAGCCGGGGGGAGAGAGAGGTGGGAGGTGGTGGAAAGGGGATGCCTTAGCTTGCAGGCTGCCCTCTCCGGTGGAAGCGGCAGAGGCGCACCAGAAGGCCCGAAAGCAAAACCCTCCCAAGGCTCACAGTGGAAGGGGTGGGTGGTCCAGTGTTAGGGCCCCCTTCCCCAGAGAACAAGGGAGCGTGCAGTGCCCGCCCGGCCTCCGCCTCTCCAGCCAGCCAGGCTTGCACGCAGGATGCGGGTGAGTGCAGCTGCGGCTCTCCGAGGCGCATGGCTCGGTTCAGTTCGGCTCTACGTGGCCGTCCCGGACCTAGAACCCTCTGCAGCCCAGTTCTTCCGACTGAGCCCTGCACTTGCTTGTTTGCTTGCTTAGTTTCCAAGTGATAGTTCCCTCCGCTTCCACCGGTCTGGTCTGCTTCCGCACACCTTCCTCCTCCCGGATGGAGCATAAAGATGGGCAGAACGCTTCCACAAAGTTAGGAGTCTCTGAGCGTGTGCAGAGTACCTCTCCTTGTTTGGCCTAATGGAAGTGGACCTTGGGTTGAAGCAAAGAGGGTGAAGTCGGCCACATTGCTGCCCCAGGGAGGTTGGCATTGCAAAATTGGATGCCAAAGAAAGAACTGGGGCAGGGGGCTGGAGAAGGGGCAGAGGGGCAGCTGCATTAAGGACCAGGAAGATCTTAGCCATGGTTTATTGACTAAGCTGGAATCAAACAGCATGCTAAACTCTAAACCAGAATGGCTGGGTTGATAAATTCAGCCCGTGTTTCTCAACCTTGGCAACTTGTGTGGACTTCAATTCCCACTCTGGCTTTGCTCTACTTTTCCAAAGTGCCACTGCTATCGCATTCTGTCTGTCTGTCTGTCTGTCTGTCCATCCGTCCATCTATCCATCCATCCATTCATCCATCCAAAAGGTCTGCCTGTCGGTCTGCCTGCCTACCTACCTACCTACCTACCTACCTACCTATCTATCTACCAATATAGATCTATCTATCTATCTATCTATCTATCTATCTATCTATCTATCTATCTATCTATCTATCTATCTATCTATCCATCCATCCATCCATCCATCCATCCATCCATCCATCCATCCATCCAAAAGGTCTGCCTGTCTGTCTGCCTACCTTCCTGCCTACCTACCTACCTGCCTGTCTTTCTGTCTACCTACCTACCTATCTACCAATATAGATCTATCTATCTATCTATCCATCCATCCATCCATCCATCCATCCATCCATCCAAAAGGTCTGTCTGTCTGTCTGCCTACCTTCCTGCCTACCTACCTACCTACCTGCCTGCCTACCTGTCTTTCTGTCTACCTACCTACCTATCTACCAATATAGATCGATCTATCTATCCATCCATCCATCCATCCATCCATCCATCCATCCATCCATCCAAAAGGTCTGTCTGTCTGTCTGCCTACCTTCCTGCCTACCTACCTACCTGCCTGCCTACCTGTCTTTCTGTCTACCTGTCTATCTATCTACCAATATAGATCTATCTACCTACCTACCTACTTATCTGCCGATCTACCTATCTACCTACCTACCTATCCATACATTCATCCAAAAGGTCTGCCTGCCTGCCTACCTACCTACCTGTCTCTCTCTGTCTCTAACTACCTACCTATCTATCCATCCATCCATCCATCCATCCATCCATGTTCTCCCCCCCCCACCCCTCGGCTGGCTTTGTCTACTTTCCCAATGTGCCTGGGTTTTGCACAAGAAGGGACACACATGTCAATGCAATTCAGCAACATAAAATAAAGAGATGCAAATAAAACAAACCAAGAATTGGCAAAGCATCTCTGATTAGATTTTATTCACTAATAGAATCTAATCAGAGATTCTTTGCCGATTCTAGTCCAATGACCTGCTCCAGCAGGGTTAGAAGGGAGTGTGTGTGTGTGCATGGCTGTCAAAACTCCAAAAACACACGCATGGCTGTCAAAACTCCAAAAACAGGTCAAGTATCTCTGGAGAGGCCAGTCATAAATTAGAACACTTGCTAAACAACTGGCCATTAAGTGAGGACCACTTGTTTGCCAGTCACCTGGCCATACCCACCTATTCACATGACCACCAAACCACACCTACCCAGTCATGTGACCAGCAAGCCACGCCCAGCCGGCAAGCCACACCAGCCAGTCACGTGACCAGCAAGCCACGCCCAGCCAGTCACGTGACCAGCAACTCAAATTAGGCCACACCCAGAGAAATTTGAATTCCACCCCTGGGTGGGAGGCACCGAGGATGAGTTTGTAGCACCAAGGGGGCGGTGGACTGAAAAAGTTTGGGAACCACTGCTTTAACCACTACACCCACCTGGCTCTTTTTAATAACATATAATTTTAGGATTTTAATATCTGACAAAGTGACTCCTCCCTTATATACCAGACTGTCAGCTAAGACTTAATGGATGCTGCATCTGTCAGGGATATGCTGTGTGGGAATTCAAAAAGAGGAATGCCATTCCACCTAGGCTCGGTTTTTCTCTTCTAAGTTAGTCAATGATTCCTCTAAGCTTTCGTGACACCTCAGTTTTCCTCTGTTCATCCAAGATTTGGGCTAAATTGGTGTTTCCACACCTTTCCGGTATGCAATTTGATACAGCTGCTATACTGATTTTAGCTATATTGGCCAGTTGGCTTGGGACCCCAGTGGAAGAACAGTGCAATGGATGTGGCTGATTGAATCCCACCTCCCCACCACTCCAACCCCCACTCCCTCCCCATATGTCCTTGGTTTTAATATCTGGTTTTAACTTTTTATGTTTTAACTGTGTATCTAACAGTAAGCTGTTCTGACCTAGGCTTCCCCAACAGCACGGAGCTGAGTCCTCATCCTGATAAACCTCTTTTATTTAATGTACAATGAATTTCCTCTCCAACAAAGTCCTGGCCAACAGTCTTTCAAAATAGTTCCCAATTACAGACCTTTATCAGGCTTGGAGAATGGCCAGGCCAATATCTTTCAGACACCGCAATACTTGGCAAGCATGCCAGAATGAACTAATTGTCTCCTGCAAAGCTCCACTCCCCTTTCGCTCCTCTTTTATTCTCCAGGGGAGGGGCCATTCACCATCCACCTGTGGCTTTACTCCCAGGTCGGCCCTTGTTTCTCAGCTGTTCCCTTCTTCTGGCAACTCTGCGCATGCTCACACTGGGAACAGGCTCCAGCTGTTCTTCTGCCTCACTGATGTCTGACTTCAAAGGCAGCTGATAACTGTCAGATGGCCCTGGACCCATCTTTGCCTGCGACGCAGAGCACTAGTCAAAGCCTTCCCCAGACTCCAGGACTGTCCCGTGTTCCTCCCCAACCTCTTCACTGTCCGAATCTGCTGCCAGCTCTGCTGGGCGCTGTCAGGCCACAACTTAAACTGCCCAGAGTTACCCTATGACAAGGTGGGCTCACAATGAATGAATGAATGAATTATTTAATTAATTTGTGGCAGACTCAGCTCTATGACATCAGAAGGAGGGGCTTAACCCATTCCTGGACTCTCGAGGCAGCGTGGATGAGAAGAATGACTGTTTAATCTTAGGTGTTTTTGTAGATCTTAACACCATCTCCTTCTTCACAATCATCCAATAGTAAACTAACATTTTTGAAATAGAAAATTTAACTGGTTAGCATGCTAATTGTGCATTTTTTTTAACTTAAACTTTCTGTAGGATCCCACAGTTTCTAAAATATTTGGAGCAGAGTATCATTTTGCTGTATTAGCAGAAATACTTCCTGAGCACAGATTGGTTCAAGCGCCCAGCCAACCATTAGAATACAGCTGCATGAAAGCTGATTCTTTCTCCCATTGGCTATTCCAACATCCCTCTTGTGCTGTTACAGGGGATCCTCCAGTCAGATTGATTCGGATGCGAAGAAACCTGCAAAGGAATAATTAATTCAATTTTTCCTTTTTTTTGCACATTTTGCCAACAGTGCAGCTGGATCAGAAGACATTTCCATTTGCAGGATATGAATTCTAGATCCACTTCTTTAAATCAATCTAGATAGAAAAGCCCTTTTGGACCCAAAGGATTTACATACGACTAGTTCATTGGTTATAAAATTGTGAATATTTATCATTTCCCTTGATAGTGAGAAGAGCAACATAAGAAATTTAATTAATAAACAAACAAAAATTCTAGATAAATATTATATTTAGGCACCATTTGTAATATTCTTATCGAAAAAGATGTCTTCACAACTCCATTTTTGCACTTGAATGTTGTTTCATAATTTCTATGTATATATAATTTTGCCTTTTGAAAATTATACAACTCTGACAGAAGAGAATGCCTTTAAACTGGGAAATGCAAGCAATCCTTTCATCCTTTTACTAATGCCTGTGGCAACACAACATCCTGTTATTTTGTGAACCATTTATTTAGATTTTTTTAATACTGTAATTCATCCGTGTTGATTTTAAAAGCAATCTAATGAACAGCTGTATTAATGCTAATTTATCACAACTGTTAATTTTGCATCCAGGCACCCCCTTTTTATTTACTAGGCATGAGTGGAGTGCTTATTTATTTGTTTGTTTTATTTAAAGGAACTGTATGGCTGCCCATCTTGAAACACAGCTGCAAGGCTCAGAGCAACAATAAAAACTTCAAACTATGAAAGCCATAAAACTGTAAAACGCAACCAAATCCTTAGTGCCTTGGTCATCTGCCTGGAATGCCCCAACAATCAACCCCAAATACCCTTACTTTATGGATGGATAAACACATGGATAAAGGGGCAGGTCTTGACAAGAGAAGGATGCTCAATAAGCTAGGAACAGTCATGAAAAAAACAAACACTTCTGAAGTCTCAATATAGATGGTAACATTTCAGGAAAGTGACCTGGAGTGTATTTACACTGTCTGATAAGGTCCTGTGCAGTGTAGGGCTTTAAAAGTGATCATCGGCACCATGAATTGCACCCAGAAGAAAACTGGGATTAGTGCAGCTTGCGCAATAGAGGTATAATGTGGGTGAATCTAGAAGTCCCCAGCTCTTGTACACACTTGCTGCATTCTGGATCAATTGCGCTTTCAAATGGTCCTCAAGAGACCATGCAAAGCACATTGCAGTAATCCAAATGGGAAGAGACTAAGGCATGAGCGACCATGAGCAAAGGCCTCCCAGTGAAGGAAAGGATAAAATTCATGCAGATGAATCTATGGAAAGGATCCCCTTAAGCCATGGAGAACGTCTACTCATTGAACAGGAGCTGTGAGTCCAAGAAGACACCCCCACCCCCACCAAATTGTGCATCAGTTCAATCTGGGAAAGTGCAACCTTATACAGAGTGAAAGATGTCCTATTACCAGATTTGGAAATGTGTGTGTGTGTGTGTGTGTGTGTGTGTGTGTGCGGTGATGGTGGTGGTGGGGAACAAAACCCAAAGCCACTCCATTTTTCCCAAGGTTGAGTCAAAGTTGCTTCCTCTCCATCCATATCCTCACAGCTTCCAGGCATTCAGCCAGCATTATAACAGCATCATCTTCCCAGCCAACATTGGAGATGAATAGCTGTGTATCATTAGTGTACTGATGATAACTGCATTCCATGCTATTGAATGACCTTGTCCTATACAATACTAGTTAGAAGTATTACTTTAAAAAATGCTTAGTTAATTGTATTTCCCTGTTTAACTGTCAGGGAAAGATTATATCAGAGCAGTGACGAGGTCTAGAATTTTGACAAGAATGGAGAAGAGGCTACAGTAAAGATCATCAAAAATCCTCAAAAGACCCTTCAATGGTACCTTTACTTGTGGGGCAGCTCAAGCTGTAAAGCATGGGAAATTCTAAGCAAAGCTTCTATTGTGTAATCTGACTGACCACAATTAAGAGAGGCAAATAATGGGAGAAACCCACTCTTATTTTTCTAACATATCTTACATCTTTTCTCTTCCCAGAAAAACACAAACCATTAAATGCCTTTTGAACAATAGTGCAGATAGTGCTTCACAGGGGAACAATTCATATTAAAGACAAGGAGCTAAACTTTAAATATAAATAACTGCCCTTTCCAGCAATATTACACAGTGTATACAAAGGCCTTTGTTTATAAAGTTTCCTCACTGTTTCTTGCTTAAAATTCCTGTTTGCTTATTATTCTGCTGCAGTTTGCTTGCTTTGCTATAACAAGCCAGGTTATTAATACAAAGGAGTGAGCAGTATCTGGGGGTCTGGCTGAACAATGCCACACTGGGAACTAAGCCTTAAACGGCTACCCCAGAATGTGTGTTCATTAGTCTAGATAAGGATGAGTGCACTCTGGCAGTTCCTTTCTTAGATTCAGGGTTGTTTTTTTTAAGTATAAAACAACTGTTTTTAAAGAGCTCTGAATCCCTCTGCTGGCTACGCTGAAACAAACGCAAGGCAATACTGTATACATGTAATTATGCAAAGTAGCCTCACTATATGAACATTTTCAAAAACCAAATGGATCAAAAACATGCTTAAGGCAGTAAGCCTACTGAAACCTTCTGCTGTGATAGTATTCTAATAGTATTTTCAGAAATTCCCCCTAAAATCTTTACAAACTATCACAAATACCTCTCTGGATTTATGGTTCAACATTTGCAGGCAAGTTTGCATAGAGCATCCACAAATTTAAAAGAAACATAGCACAGACTCTTGATTATTCCCTCATTTTTCAAACACACACAACTCCCCATTTCCTAATGTTAGATACTTCATAATTCCCCAAAAGAAGCTCAGCTGTCATATGCTCAGTGCTATATATGTTAACAGTGCAACATGTTAGGAATTAAGAACCAAAGTTTAAAATACCAGAGGTCTAGATGGAAGGAGGAATTAAATCTGTGAAAAGCGGTATTGATCCTAAGGAAACACAAAAACCTCATTTAGTCCCCCAATCCACAGATATAAGCAGAAAAAGAAAAAACGACATGGTTTGGGTGCACCTAGCTCAATAGTGTTCCCAGTGGTAAGGCAGTAACTTTCCAGCAGAGGCAGAGATCCTTCTGAGCCTTACCTGGAGATACCAGGAAACTGGATGTGATGCTTTCTGCATGGAAAGTGCTATGCTATCTCTCTTCTTTTATTTAATTGCTTCTATTCCTTAAGAGGTGTACACATCACTCTAAGTTAAATAATGCTGGGATATTCCAGAATTATTTGGTGCATCTTCTTGATACCAAAATTGGTATATATCTATTAGGAGACTGTCAGCTGTCTTAGAAGAGATTTTAAAAGCTACACATAGGCTACTCAGAAAGCACACATCTTTTGAACGTTATACTGTACTGTGATCTGTTGAAGAATCCAAAAGCTGTTATCTGCTGAAGAATAATTCAAAGCTGCCAGGTATTCTCCGTTTAAGAGAATCACTATAAGATTCGTGGCCACAAGATGGAGTAGCTGCCTAATGTTTCAAAATTTACCGGATTGGTTTAAGAACCAATACAGTTTCTAGATTACAAAAGATATAGACTATTAATGTTCTGTTTTGAGATTTTTCAATTTTTTTTTTTACAAAGCCATTCTTTACTGAAGAGCATGATTACATTAGCTATTTATTTTTCTGTTGGCTTCCATGTTAGATGCATTGTTGGTATTATCACCAGCCTACCTATATGGAAAGCTGCCAAATATTTTCCAACACTCAAATGTATTTTATTTCTTCTACTTGCTAAAGAAAAATTGAAAAATACAGGCATGTTTATTTTTCTGATGACCTACTAGTGGAAGATAAAGGGAGAAAGATGTCTCTCTCACACACAAACTTTAAAAAGGTGTAGGCCCCCGAATCAAAGCATCACAGAGAAGTTGTAGAACTGGCCAGAAAGCAGAGCTTTCCTGCTAACTGGTGTAAGTTACAGGAACTTATGATAGTAATGGAGCCTGCACATTATGGTGCAGCCATGGCAGTTGTTAAGCGAGGTGCCAACGTGATCGCCTCACTTAATAACTATAATCCCTGCTCTCCCCATTCAAGCTGTTAAGTAACCACACAGGTTGTTCAGAGGAGCAAGGGGTGCCTCAGAAGTGGGGGAGGCCCTAGGAGGCCTAATGTGGGCCAAGTTCCAAACAGGACATGGCCTGGTAGTGGGCGGTGGCTGGGGAGGTTGGGGACCCCGTATTAGAAAATACCTTTTACTCCAGTAACAAATGTGAGCAGGTATGTCTAATTTTTGCCAATTAAATAATGGTTTTCCAATTGCATAGTGGCAGATAGGAAAGCACTCCAGAGGGTTAATGTCATTGCCCAGAGGATCATTGGTTGCCCTCTCCCCTCTTTGGAAGAGCTTTATAGCTCCTGCTGCCTTAAGAAAGCTCAAAACATCCTCAAAGATCCATCTCATCCTGGGAACCCTTTTTTTGAACTATTACCATCTGGCAGACCGTACAGAATAATAAAAACAAGGACAAATAGGCTGAAAAACAGCTTCTATCCCAGGGCAGTAACTCTAGTGAATTCTGCTTTATAGTGCAGTGTTGGTGTGGTGTCATACCTCCGATTCAATGTGTGAAGGGTGAAGGATGTGTGTTTGTGTTTATTTTCATGTTCATGGTCATGATGTGCACTGAAGATGGTGTTTGATTTCGTTGTACGAGGTGCAATGACAATAGAGTAAACTAAATTAAACTAGTTAAATAAGGTAGTAAAAAAGTTCTCACAGTAAAAAAAATAGTGGGCATCATGGCCTTTGGGCAAAAAACCATCCACAGAGGCCCAAGGCAAGCAACACCTAAGGTTTCTTCCTACCAGAAACGTATGATAAATTCTGCTCCCCTCCAGTGGCTTGTAAGAAACCAATAAGTAGCTGCTTAATTCTAATGGTGGGGAGTTAAGAAAAACAATGCCTCTCTTGCTACAATAATATTTAGTGCTATTTCATTTCACTGTATAGATTCTTGCCTGGAAGAATGGAAGATTCTTTGCTGGATGTTGATGGCTTAAGGCAGGGGTGTCAAACTCAAGGTTTAGATCTGGCCCACAGAAAACAACAAAGGACCGGCCCGTGGTGCCCCTCGAGCTCCGTTTTCGTTGGCAGAGTGCTTGGGCCACCACACGAGTGACGTCAAACTGGCCAAGACCACCCTGGCCACACACACCCAGCCCCCCCCCCAGTCAAATACAACCCTGATGTGGCCATCAATGAAATTGAGTTTGACACCCCTGGCTTAGGGGATGGAAAATCCTGGATGTTTGGTATTTCCCCACCTAAGCATTAAAATAACTTCCTCCCTAAAGACTTCCCACTAAAAAAAAAAATAGAATTCTTTATTGGCCAAATATGATTGGACACACAAGGAATTTGTCTTTGGTGCATATGCTGTCAGCGTAGACAAAAAAATATTCATCAAGAATCATAAGATACAACACTTAGTGATAGTCATAGAATACTAAATAAGCAATCAAATCATACTAGGAAACGAAATAAAATAATATAAATAGTAAAGATACAAGCAACAAGATTATAGTCATAAGTAGAAAAGGAGATAGGTAATAGGAAGGATAAGAAGAAGAATAGTAATACATAAAATACATAAAGCATGGAAGATAAAAAAATAGTTGTGTCTTTATTGCACTTCTCAAGAAAATCCCTCAAGATATGACACACCACAAGCACAAACTTTTTCAGTTTAGAAACTGTGACTTCAGATTAGAATTGTGATTTCAAATTCCATTTAGGGTCTCTACAAGATAGAGAAACAAATAAAGAATCTTCCTTTGTAAATCACAAAAAACTGTTGGTTTCTGACCAGCAGTGACCAGAAATAAATGGAATATTTGGTATACCTGTAGGGAACATGCCCTCCATTCTCAGTGGTAGGTAACTCAATGGTCTCCAGATATAATGAAGTACAGTGACTAATAGCTGCAAACAGCGTTGCCAAGAAGCAGAGATCACTGGACATATAATCCAAAACATCTGTAGAGTTCAATACTGCGTGCCCCTATTTTAAACAAGCAGATTTAAACAAGCAGAGCCTGGGGCTCATAGATTAATCTAAAATGCTGAGCATCAAGGCTGCAGTTGAGCTTCCAGGACAGATCACATAATGAAGATAAACTACAATAATCTAGGAGAGGTATACTGAAATCTCTTGGCTACATTAGCTCCATGCAGAGACAGGTAAGAATATTTCCAAGTTTATTTAACCTTCTCATTCAGTTACTTTACTGAATGTAATGTATTTGTGCTGTTTTATAGATGGAATTCTACAGAAAAAAAACACGGAAGGATGAAGAATAGCCAAATCAAGGCATAGGATTTCTTCTCCCCACATCCATTACCCTGTAGATTTGCTATACACTCCAAAAGTTGTTATATCAGTGTATTGGGTTTCCCTTTCATACCTTTCCTCCAAGTCTATTCCTTATCATCTCCTTCTACAAATAGAGGACATGGCCAGAGATGAATATGAAACATCCAGATCGCTTTAACATTCAGCTTATATTTGGGGAAGTTATCCCATCCCTAAACCCTTCTCCACTGGAAAGATAACTCCAGAATTTTCCCTCTTGATCTTCCCCGAAAGAATGGTCAGTGAGAATTTTCTCAACACGATTGCTGCATTTACATGCATTAACTGAAGGAAACTAATACCTTCCATATTCTAATCAAGAGAGGGATGCTGGTCATGGTGAATTATTTCTAGTCAAATGTTTGCTTTCAACTGGCTGGTGCAGAATTTTAATGTTTTAATTCTACAATTAACAGCGAACTAAAGATGATCCACGAGAAGCAGAGCTGATGAATATGGGGGAAAGAGGAGCTGGTGAATAAACTGCCTTCCTGACTTCCTCTCTGGATGGAAGGAGTGGACTTGGGATTGTCCACAGGGCTCCATACAGATGCTCTCGAGACGAGACTTAAAATAATGGTCTCTATTGAATTTCAAAATTCTGGTTGGAAGTGTTCAAAGGGACACGGGGTTCACCCACTTCTTTTCTGAATCATTAATTGGAAATGGCTTGTGGACTGCTTTTTGGATATTAAGAACCCTCAGAAGGACAAGTTTTATTACACTAAATCAGGGATCCCCAACCTTTTCGACGCCTGCCCGGTTCCGGCGTCAGCTGGCGCCAGCGCCCGGTTCCAGCGTCAGCTGGCGCCGCCATCTTTTGACGAAAAATCACTTCCGGTGGCGTCACGGAAGTGATTTTTTGTCAAAAATGGCGGTGTTAGCGCTTCGGTGAGTTTTTCGGGTAGAAATGGCTTTCTACCGGAAAAGCTCACCAGAAGCGCTGCGCCCGCCATCTTTTGACGAAAAATTGCTTTTTACCAAAAAGATGGCGGCGCCCAGCAACCAGCGGCCCGGTAAGGCTTGTTCTGCGGCCGGTACGGTCCGCGGACCGGCGGTTGGGGACCCCTGCACTAAATGATTTTCTTTCAACCTGCAGCAAACAAGCTTTATGTACATTTAAAACTTAAAGGATTTAAAAAAAAAATTGGATATAAGTAGAAAAAGAGTGATTACAATGTTGATTTTGGAAAGCTTTTAAACAGACTAAGAGGTCAGATAAACTGGAAATAAGATTTTGAAATAATTATAAGAATACATCCTGTGATTTGCTTAAAATCTTATTAAAATATATAAAGCTTTTGAGTTTACATGTTATAATATTTTTCTTGGGAAAATGTCCGGGATGAGAGAAAAACATGATAGCAATAGCAATAGCAATTAGACTTATATACAGCTTCATAGTGCTTTACAGCCCTCTCTAAGCAGTTTGCAGAATCAGCATATTGCCCCCCAACAATCTGGGTCCTCATTTTACCCACCTCAGAAGGATGGAAGGCTGAGTCAACCTTGAACTGGTGAGGATTGAACCCCCGACAGTCAGCAGAGTTAGCCTGCAATACTGCATTCTAACCACTGCGCCACCACACCTTTAGATAAGAGGAGACCTTGAAGCCTGGCTACTACAGGCAACCAGAAAGCATTAACGGTTAAAGTGAAGGGAGTAGCCCCACTACAAATAGTGTTGCAAGCCATGATGGTTGTTAAGCGAGTCACCCACATGATCATCTTGTTTAACCACCTGCTCTCTTCCTGATGTGGTCATTAACAACCACGTGGGTCATTAAGCAAAGCATGGGGTGTCTCAGGGGTGAGGGAGACCTTGGAAGGCCTATCTGAGGTAGAGAAGGGGGGGGGAGAGTTTATATCTGGATAGATGTTCTACAAACAGCAGCCTGGTCATTTGTGATCTTGGCGTTAAAACCCATTCTTTTCCTTGAGGTGGGCCTAATTCAGATCTACTAGCTATGCCAGTCCTGTAGCTGATGTAGCTAAATTTCTGCAACTGCTTCAAAGGGAAGGAGAGGCATCTGTAAGCCCATGGATCAAGGGGATTAGGAAAATAGGTCTGTGTTGTCCTCACAGGTCCTATCAGTTTCTAAAGAACTACTTTGTAAAGTTTATGTTATCAAAGTAAATAAGAGAGCTATATGGAATACTCTTTGTCTTTTTAAATTTAGATTACTGTGCAAGGTCAAGATACCTTTTTAAACTGCAAAAGAGATATAAGAGTGATGAACTCTTCTCATACTGCTGTTTCTCCCCCTCCCCTTGAAAAACCTCCCCATTCATCTCACAGCAGATTTATTGGAAGCATCAAAATTTATATGAAGAAAAAGTAATATCATGGGAAGATAATTTTGAGAGGTAAATTGCTGACAAGGTTAGCATACCCTCCAATGTTCTCAGTGCTGCATTATCCTGACCTCAGCAGCTGTATTTACTACTTTTGCAAAATGCTACATTGATCAGTCCTTACTGAATTTTTTTTATCATCGCATGTGGGCTTTATTCTTCAGGTCCCTAATCATTTATTTGTGGTAACCAAATTACCAAACATCAGCAAACATCAAAAACAGTTACTAGGCAAAATGGACTAAAAGGTATTTCTTTATATCAAAAGGCAGAGAATTTTCTGTAGCCACTGAAAATTCTACTATGGATAATTAGTACGGACACTTCTGAAAGGGTTTTTGCCTATTTCAGCTTTATTTATTTATTTTTTGGTACTTGCAACAGGAGAATAACGATGGAAAGTGGGACATCATAAAGGACTATAATGTTATTAGTGATTGGACACCCCTTATGGACATTTTGTTGAAGAAAGAAAAAAAATGAACTGGTGAGTTATATGTTTGATTATTAGAAAGGGTAGACTATGGAATGAAGGAAACTGTATTGTAATCTTGGATCTGGAGGGCAAAATATAAATGCATTTATAACAGTGATTTTATCACTGTTAAGATCAGAAGTCACTTCTTGATCAACCTTTTTTCTATTGTCTTTTTTATTTATTATTTTTATTTTCTTTCTAAAATTTGAACTGTTTTTGTTATTTTTTTTAAACAAAAGTTATAATAAAAAAAGAAAAGTGGGACAATTTCGTGGATGGAGGGGTGCACCCATGCTCCAAGCATCAAACTATGCACTGTAATACATTGTGCCACAGTGCACTGGTTCATGCTCTGGGTGCCAATGCTGCTCTTAATCTATAGGAGTTATTTCAGGACAGTGGCTTGATGAGGGATCTGCCGCCATATTATTAGTTGGGTGTACTTCAGTTTTACTTGTCCATCTTGCATGTGCTTCACCTATATGTTTCATATTGGGTCTAGACTGCTTTGTGTCTAGAGTTTGAGCCCCTTGTCTTCCTCACATAACACGGCTGGGATTGGTTATTTTGAAACTGGGCAATGATTTCAGCAGCCTCACAAGTTTCCTGCATGCTTGTTCCTCATCAGTAAATGACAGGGCTCTCACGTTTTGGGTTTTTTGCAGTATCAGATGATCAGCTTTAACCCATGTATAATATTTGACAATTTATCCAACTGTTTTTCTTCCATTGATTCTTCAAAACATGGTGGCTGGTTCATGTGAATCTCCTCCAGGGACCAGTCCAGGCAATCCTCAGGAGTCAACATTGATTCAAAGGAATAGACAAACACACACACACACACACACACACACACACACATGTGAAGAGTTTCCCTAAAAATAGGTAATTTTTGTTTCAAGTATAAGACATCTTATGCTTTTATTCTTTCTTTCTACAACCCTGTTTTGCTCAGGATTACAACCTTTTTCATAGCTTCATCTGTTCTGCTTCTCTTGGTCAAATATTTTTCAAATTCCCAGTTGCAATATTCTTCCCCATTATCAGACCTTAACCTCTTAATTTTTCTGTTGAACTTGTTTTATGCATACATTTAATAAATTTTGAATTTCTCAATTATTTCACAGCCTATGAATGTAACTTGGTTTTCCCACCATTTATTCCGAATAACCATAAACCTCATGACTGGTTTGTTTGAAATTAATTCTTGGAAAATTGCTCAGTGTAATGTAGTGGCAGTTTGTAACAACAAAAAGTCCATTTTAAGTACAATTTTATAGAAATATTTCATAAGATGGCATAGACCAGTAGTTCCAAAAATGGGCGGTACTGCCCCCTGAGGGGCGGTGGGATGCCTTAGGGGGGCGCTGAGAGGCAAGGGGGCCAGCAGGGGGAAGCTAAGAGGCAGCAGGGGGGCGCTGGAAGTGAGCGGCAGGGCACAATTCAGGGGTGAGGAAAAATCCTGCTGCCGCCGCATTCGACACAAGGCCCTGCAGGATCATCCCACTGACTTGTACGTTAGGAAAGGAGAGCAAAGCCACAGTGGCTTTGCTCTCCTTTTCAAACATCTCACTGCCGTGTTTGGGGCGGCAGGGGCATTGCCCCAAATGCAGCGTTGGGAAAGGAGAGCAAAGAGCAAAGAGCTTTGCTCTCCTTTTCAAACATCCCGCCACCGCCATGTTCCACCCCATTGAGCCCCTTGCACCGGAGGCACCTGACCAAGCAAGTCCGGACGGAGCTGTGCACGAAGTCAATGGGGTGAGCCTGAGAGAGGGAAAGAGAGAAGGAAGAAGAGAAAGAAAAGGGAAAGAAAGAAAAAGGGAGAAAGAAAGAGGGTGTGTGTGGAAGGAAGGGACAGAAAGAAAAAGAAATAAAGGAGGGAGGGAGGGAGAAAAAAAATAGATATCTATTCTAGTCCAATCACCTGCTCCAGCAGGGTTAGAAGGGTGTGTGTGTGTGTGTGTGTTCTCGTAATTTACCAATACATTTTGGTTTTGCCTTCTTCAGAATTGGCACTGTAATACATTGGGGAAAAGTAATTTTTTAGGGTGGAGGTCTGGTCCAATGGATCCTGTTTAAAGCCTCAACAAAATGTGAGAGCTTCCTGATAGTTTTGGCCATGTTTCGTCCATAGAACCTTTAATTAATAGAAGCCAAAGATGTTTCAATGTGCTGGCAAAGATGCTGGCAAAGGTGTTTCAATGTGGAAAAGGGCCTCTAAACTAGGCCTCATTTCAATCTGATGCATCAGGTCTCTCTCTCTCTCTCTCCCCCTCCCCCCTCCATGCGCCCCTTTCTTTGTCCCTTTTTCTTTCTTTCCCTTTTCTCTTTCTTTTCTTCCTTCTCTGTTTCTCTTTTCTCTCTCTCTCTTTCCCTCTCTCAGGCTCACCCCATTGATTTGGTGCACCCCTCCGCTTGGACTTGCTTGGGCAGGTCCCTCCAGTGCAGCGGGCTCAATGGGGTGGATCTGCGGGGCCGGCACCTAGAACGCGGCAGTGCCGGCACGTTTGAAAAGTAGAGCAAAGCCAGAGGTCGGTAATTTTTGCTGCAAAGAATCACAAAAGCTTCTGGGTTGTGCACAAGAAGGGACACGCCAATGCAATTCAGCAACATAAAATAAAGAGATGCAAATAAAACAAATCAACAAGAATCGGCAAAGCATCTCTGATTAGATTTTATTCACTACTAGAATCTAATCAGAGATGCTTTGCCGATTCTAGTCCAATGACCTGCTCCAACAGGGTTGGAAGCAGGGGTGGGATTCAAATTTTTTAACAACTGGTTATGTGGGCATGGCTTAGTTGGTGGGCGTGGCTTGGTGGTCATGTGACTGATGGATGTGGCTTGGTAGTCATGTTATTGGCTGGGCGTGACTAATCAATATCACTCACATCGAGGCATGCATCCCCTTGCCTGGCCTCTCATCACTGTGGGGATGCTGCAAAGATTGTAAGTGTGAAAAATAGTCATAAGTCACTTTTTTCAGTGCCATTGTAATTTTGAATGGTCACTCCACACAAGCAAAGTACCAGCAAAGGAGGGGAAAAAAACTCCAAAGACGTTCCTGAGACAGGAAGTCTAGTCCTGCCAAAAATGTAATAAGGGTTAACGGAGAGGCAGTTTCTGTAAGCAACACCAGAATGTTTCCTTCCTGCCTTCTTTACAGGATTAGGCCAGTAATTTCTTCTAACAACCGGTTCTCCAAACTGCGTAGAATGGTTGTTGTTTTTTTGAAAATTTTATTTGGGTTTTCACAAAAACAATATACAAATAAAACATTTTTTTGGAAAATAGCATGGTCCCAGGTTATCACTTCTTCATACAGACACAAAACTCAATTTCATGCTCATTTTTATATTCTATTCCATATCTTATTACCATTTTATATTTTCTACATAGTTTTTCCCCTCTTTTAATTTTCTCAACTTTTTAATTATCTCATCTCAATTCAAATCATTATATTTATACTTTTGTCTGTCCTGTTTCAATTTCACATTATCTTTTCTTATTAAGCAAATTTTTCCCTGTAGTTACCAATTAGAGTATGACACCCTTATATCCTTTAATTTTATCCATTCAAGCTCTTATTTAAGCTTTAATGTATACCTTTAAGATTATAGCATTCAATATAATACATAACTTCAAATCGAGTTCTGCTTGGTACATTCTTAAAATAGAGACTATATTCTTAAAAAGTATATATATATATATATATATATATATATATATATATATATATATATATATATATATATATAATAAAACACACATTCCATTCCAATTCAATTCTATCATTAATATGCATTAAAATCTTAACATCTTTAACATTTCTTTTCAATTAAATATCATACTTCCTTGGGAACACTTATAAACTTTCCATAGTTAATTCTTTTTTTTCCATATTTCTCACTTATATTTTTATAAATCATTACTGATAATTTAAAATGTTCCCTTTTAATTCTCTCAATCATTTTAATTCATTTATTTATTAACAAACATCCCACTACATTACAGTAAATATTTTATCCATCATCACATTTTCTAAAATTATTTCTATTTGTAATATAACAATGCTATCTTATGTACCTTTGCAGAATCCCTTTTGCAATTAAATTTTCACCCATTATCTCTAAACAAGCTTATGGTTACAATCCTTATATTTTTTCTCCGTTTCTCCATTTCTTGTTTCTGTTTTTTACAACTTCTTTTCCTTGCCTTCTTCCCTCCTCTTCTTCTCCCTCCCCTTTTTACCCCCTTGTCTCTCTACTTCTAACTCTCTCATCTGTAATCCCTTCTTCTGTTGCTTTCTAATATTATACTTATCTTTCAAATTGTTCTTCTTTTTGGTTGTTTGTTCTAGTCTTAAACCTTTCACTCTCTTTCCCCCCTTTTCTAAACCCCCCCCCTTAAAATTATTTGATCATTAAAGATGGCTTCTTCTTTGTCCCAATCTTCTTGTTCTGCAAGCGTTTCTTGTTGCTTCTCATAGTTCCAGATCTCCATTTCTAAGAATTGAAACACAAAGCCAAAAGTACTTCTCCCTTCTTGTGCATCTTCTTTCCATTTTTTAAGTTCCATTTTCAGTTCTTGTAAGAGTGATACCATTTTAAAAACTTTTAAACAACCATCCGGTTAATTTTAGTCATCTAGATGCAAAAACCAAAAATCACCAAATAATCCAAATAATCCAAGGCTGTTTCTACTTGCTTCTTTTTTCCACTTTCTCTTCCTGGGGTTCTATTATTTTGTTACCAAGTTTCCATTAAAATGTATCTTTGAGGAATCTTGTTAAAATTTCACTGTAAGTTCCTTTTAATTAAGTTCCATTCCTTAATTCCAGGCAGTCTCCTCCATTTTTCCAGATCCTGCCCTTTTATTCTTTTTTTTTCTCCTTTCCTGCTTTTAAATTTTTTTAAATGTCCAGAAATCTTTATTATCCCTTTGACTTTTATTTTCAGCTTAGATGCCTATTAATGTCAAAGTGGATTTTTTTTCAATTTCTTGCTTAAGTCTCTTAGCAATCAGTATAAGGAAGGGAAGAAAAAAACCCTAATCCTTTCCCTTCTCTCTCTCCTTCGCAGCTTCAAAATCTTTTTTGGGAACAATGTTGTTAAGTTTAAATTCCAGGGTACCTTATTTGTTGCTTTTGCTGTTTGACCTGGTCAACCAAAATTTTCTCTTCTTATCTTCCTCCTGCACATTCTTTTCCGGTCGAGTTCTTCTTTGTGGTGGCCATTTCTGACCACCGCTACAACCGCCTTCGGGAAAGGGAGTAATGGCCAGCTGGCGAGGAGAAATGCGGCTCTCCTCAACCCTGCAGGCAGTCTCCCCCCTCTTCACCACCTCTACGGGGTGGCTTAGCCCCAAAACCAGCCGGCTCGCGGCGCTCCAGCAGTGAGCACAGATAGAAGCCTCAGAGAGACAAGGTTTCGGTCTGTCGCCAAAGAAGCTCAAACCGGAAGTCCCAAACTGCATAGAGTGTTAACAACTGCTTCTAGCAAATAGGTGCAAACTGGTAGAATCCCACCCCTGGTTGGAAGGGAGTATGTGTATATGTGTGTATATGGCTGTCAAAACTCCCAAAACAGGTCAAGTAGTTCTGGGGAGGCCAGTCATAAATTAGAACACTTGCTAAGCAACCGGCCATTAAGTGAGGACCACTTGTATTTGGTTTGCCAGTCACCAAACCACGCTCACCCAGTCACGTGACCAGCAAGCCACGCCACCAGCAAGCCACACCCTCAAATTAGGCCATGCCCACAGAAATTTGAATCCCACCCCTAGGTGGGGGGCATTGAGGATGAGTTTGTAGCACCAAGGGGGCGGTGGACTGAAAAAGTTTGGGAATCATTGCTTTAGAACATAATTTCAATATTAACATTAATAATGCTGGGAATTATCATTTAGCTATCAAGTTGCCTACCTGCATACGTGAGAACTTTAGTCCAAAATAACAAAGCTTTTTTGAAGGATGCAGAAATGGCATTTTCCTTCTAATCTACAGGTAATGCTCAAGTTACAACAGTTCACTTGGTGACCATTCAAAGTTATGAGATAAGCCCCCAAGTATTTACGACAGTCCCAAAATTACGAATGTTGCAGCACCACAGCAGTTGTTCACCTTTACAAATGAGTCACAAAGGCACTGCAACATTCACCCTGCCTATACCCACCCCATTCCTCACAATTGCTTCCCCCCCTCCTATTCTGCCGTGCTGGACTTACTTACCATGAGAAGATCTGTCTCCTCTCTGCTGCGGTTTCTTTGAGAAATCGCGCTGCTTCAAAGAGTCCCATCAGCTTACAAACATTTTGAGCGGAAGCTTCTGGGCACCATGATCTTGCAGTACTTCAGGCCCAAGATCACGGCCCTCAGAAGCTTCTGGTCTCTGTGCAAAACATTTGCAAGCTGACAGGACGCTTTGAGGCAATGCGATTTCGCTCCCTCAAAGCGTCCTGACAGCTTGCAATAGTTTTGCACAGAGACCAGAAGCTTCTGGAGGCCGTGATCTTTATGTGGCAGAGAAACTGGAGAGGAGACAACTTGCTAGATGTTTGCAAGGTTAAGTGACCTGGCGCAGCAGGGTGGTGGTGGGGAAACAATCACATGAGGTATCTCAGTGGTCAGGGGATGCCTTGAATGGTCTTCAGCAGGTGGCCTGTTCCATCACTAGCCCTTCCTCACATGGGCTTCCCCATCCTGAGATACCTCATGCATTAGCAAATGTGTGGGCGAAAGCAGAAAGGTTTCACATTCATTATACATGATTCACTCCAACGAATCCATGGGTTACGAATGTAATTGGTAGTTACATTTGTAACTTGAGGACTACCTGTATTCAACAAGCAATTCCAATGCAAGACTATGTTGCCAATAAGTGATGCCAGTATCAGATTTAGCCCTTTCTGTTAGTATTTGGTGAGGATGTTTAAAGGGCCTGTCAATTATAGCACTGGGCAACTGAAAAAAGCACTGAAACGTTGGCTTTCCTTCTAAGCCATAATCCTTCTCTTGATGTACACCTCAAGTTCATACCAGTTTTCTGTTCTATACAGTGTCCATAACCATTGCACAATCATCCCAAAGCAAACCTCCTAAGATAGCCTCCTGCAATTTAACCTTTCTGAACACACTGGGACTACACTTTCCAGAATTCTAGAATAGGAACCAATCCTCCCATCCCATTATCTTCACCATGAGTCTTTGTTCATAGTGCAATAGCCCTGATCAAGTTCTAGGAAAGAATATTTTCACAGCTCTTCAAAGCACTAAGATAATCACCATCATCCTGGGATTTCGAACTCTGTAGCAGGCTCCTCAGGAGAAAAAGCAGCAGGAGCGACTTGTTGGGAGTGACTTGCAACCTTCCCTGCCAGCTTCCCCCATTGTCTTTACTTTGTAGGAAGGCAGCAGGGAAGGTCACAAATGGCAATCACATAATCATGGCTTGCTGCAATTTTGTAATCATGAGTTTGGCGCCTGAGCACCTGTCACAATCACTTGATTATGGAGGTGTTGCAACAGTCAGAATTTCAAGGACTTAGCGTAAGTCCATTTTTATAGCACTATCTATCAATTAATGAATGGATATAAGCTAAGGATTGCTTCTATATGTTTGGATAAAGCTACAGGTATTTAATTATTAAATTTATATCCCCTCTAAAATTTCCCCTCCAAAATGGATTTAAGAGAACCAACAATTCTTTGACCTGCTTTTAACTGACCAAGACCACCACTCTTATCTAGTATTTGTTTTCTATCATCTGATTTATAACTGATATCAGACACTTTATTAAAAAGTAACATTTTCTAGAATAATAGCTACATGTATAAAGGTAGCATCTAGAGGTGTTACATTAGATGATAGGAAAAAAGTATGTGATTCACAATATAAAAGTGAAATGAACTCCATCATGCAACCAGCTACTGTTCATCCATTTCTCCTCATCCCCACTGCAAAAGAAATGCAGACTCTTGACTTTCTACAGAATGTTTATCAACATTTTCAAAATTGTCTGGGACTCCGATTTGAGAACACTGAACCGTTTCCTAACAGACCCCCTGAAGGTAAAAAATTTATGAAAAATCCTTTGTTACTCTGGTTTGTGTGCACAATGCCTGTTGTGCCACATCTGCTCATGTTTTCTTTTATGTGTCTTTGAACAACATATTCCATAGTAGAAACACTGTCATATTCCATGGCAGAAATGCTATGTAATAGTTTTAAGAATGTATTGAGCCGTGGTGGTGCAGGGGTTAAAATTCAGTATTGCAGGCAAACTCTGCCCACAGCTTAGAGTTTGATTCTCACTGGCTCAAGGTTGATTTAGCCTTCCATCTTTCTGAGGTCAGTAAAATGATGACCCAGATATGCTGACATTGCAAATCACTCAGAGTGCTATAATAAAGCATTATGGGGCAGTATATAAATATATAAGTCTAAGTGTGCAATTGAATATATTTGGTAATGCCTAATTTTCTTTTTTGCCACCTGAAAAAAAAATCATAACCTTTTGTTAGTGATTGCTTCTTATAATATATTTACTGCTCCCCAGAGCTTTATATAACACACCCAGCAGAGAACAACAGTAAAGTTTACAGATTTTCAGCAACACAACTGTAAATTCAAGAATGAAGGCCAGAAATAATAAAGTCCTGGAAGATTATTAAGACTTCATGGCTGACTCTCAAAGATGGAGTATATGACTGTTATTTTCTTAGTTATTAAACAGATTATTACTTAAAAGAATAACAGTGATCCTGTGAAAATACTGTATATATAACTTTCAGGCCAGAAGAAAGAAAATCCTCAGTATGTATTGAAATACTCTTATTGGTTCATTTCTGCTTGGCTATTCCCATTTGTGCAACAGGTGGGAATTGAGCATACTGAATGGTGGTCTATGAACATAATAAAAAGATTGAATTGAGCATAGTGCTTGAATCCATAGTCCTTGTCTTCTCGCACCACTTACAAGAGTGAATTGCCAATTAGGATTTATGAGGCAGTAAGAAGCCACTGACTGGCATAGAGAAGAAAAGAAAATAAGCCATTGGTCTTTTACTAGCTATGAGATTTCCAGTAATCATATGAGGTCTCTTCCAGCAAAGATAACAATGTACAACATTATGACACCATAATATACCACCACATTTACGATACTTAAGCTTTTACAGTCACAAGTCACACTGGGAATTAACCATGGACAATATTAGTGTGACTTAAACTTTAAAATGTTCACCCATATATTTCGAAGCACATCTTTTGAAGAAAGACCTTTACAAAGTGACCATTATTAAATTTTGTTGCCTCAACAGGTGGCAGCACCTGGCTGGAAGCTAAGCAGGGTGACCACTAGTTATACTTGAGTGTAAGAACCATCAGGGAATACTGGGCCTGTGCATTAGACTAAAAAATTAAAAAACACAATGGGTGAAAACAGTGACAATCTGTTAGTACTGTTGCCAAGAAAATTGCATGAATATGTCAAACTTGCTTGGAAGAAACCACCTGGATAGTTTTATTAATAAATCACTATCAGTACGCAATTCTTTCTCTCTCACCTCTATTCCTCTCCTTTTCAACTTCATCTTTGTCCAGAAAACATAGTCCTTACCAGTTGTTAGATGAAATAGACACTACTCCACAATAAAAAGGTGTCACAAGATATGTTTACTACGGTAACAATATAAACCCATTACAAAACTTCTCAGTCACAGAAAAATTCACCAAGGGTCATTAATTTATACTCTGCAGAATCAATTCACAATACAAGTCTGATGAAATAAATTTAATATAATCATCTTAGCCCTAGGTTAAATTATTTCCAAATATATTAATAATTTAAAAATACATTTCCATGGTTATGTTTCGAATCTCCCAAATGCTTGCTGGAAACATTCTGTAAACAGTGAAATTAAAAGGCTAGACACTCTTGTAAAGAGCAAAGGTAGAAATATGAAAACTATTGCAGCAGTTAGAGTTTGAAGATAAAAGATTAAGAAAACACTTCAATTGTTACTAAATTCTTCATTACTATGGTATCAAATTGATCATATTCATTTTTAAAATATAAGAAACAGAATTTTTACAACTTTATATAAAGACATATTTGGTATAAATTATAATTACACAAAATAAATCAATAGAAAGCAACCCAAATTTAGAATACTGTGAGTTATTTATGTAATGAAATTTGCTTCCCCAAATGATACGTTAGTGTCAAGATTATTTTGCTTCATTTTACTGTTACAGATTGCTTTTTAATTACTGTACTAAGATAGAAATGTGTGCCATTAAGCTTAATAATTAGTTTAAATAAATTAATGTGCCAATATATACAACTTGCCCAAATTAATATTTTATTTATAGGAACATTTTCTTGCTGCTAAAAACACACATAATCAAAAACAAATGATCCAAAACACACATCCTCTGTGTCTGTGCACACACAAACATAAACAGTGTGTTTTTACTATTTGTTTTTGAGAGATGCTTTTTAAATAATTTTAAAAAATAAATTATATACAAATATTTGCATTTTCGCTTGCCATTTATCACATCGATTATCATTTGTTCCGGAAGAAACACATTTAAAAAAAAAATAAAAGCCAGCTTTTTTGCTGCAGGGTCAACTTCTCTCTGACTTCTCAGAAAGGACAGAGAATAAAACTAAGCTAGCTAAGGTGTTTCAATATTGCTTTGGGGGAGAGAATGGATACCTTCTTACAAGCTAGATTTGGGGTGGATAGGTGGAAGAAATTGCTTGAAAACTCTAGTACTTCATACTGCAAATGCCTATCAACCACCAAACCCCGACAGTGACTGAAGAAGCGAGTACACACCCACAGGCTCTGCCTGGAGTAGAAACAATGGGTGAGGAAAAGAAAGAAGGAAGTCTTTATCTCGCTAATGGCCAACCCAAAAGAATCCGGAAAATCCAGCAAGAGACAGGAGAGAGAGAGACAGAAAGAGAAAGCGCTCTCTCCAGCCGCTTCCATCCTCCCTTCAGGGCTGCCTGCCTTTCTATTTATCTACCTGTGGAAGGAGGGAGGGAGGGAGGGAAGAAGGGTGTGTGTGTGAAGGGGGGCAGCGCTTACTCACCGAACAAGGTGAGAGCCATCGTCTCGGCTCCGCTACGAGCGGGATCGCCTCGGAGGTTTTACTGAGCCAGACCGGCGGACGGACCGGAGCTCTGCGGCGCTCCCATCAGCGGCGCGCGCCGAAGAGCAGCAGCAGCCAAGCAACAAAAGAGCCGAAGCAGCAGCCGCTTGCCATAAAAGTTATCGCCGCGATCGCCTTTGCCTGCTGACCGAGGGGGGCGTGGGAGGGAAGCGTTCGGGGAAGCTCGGGGCGGCGTTGAGGCTGCGCCGAGTCCCGGGAGGCCTTGGAGGGAGAAAACTTCAGGAGCAGCGGACAGCTGTTGCCTCGCCGAGCGGCGCGTTTGCTCCCTTTCGGACGGCGCTGCTCCCACCCCACTCCGGCTGCAGCCTTCAAGCTCTGGTAGCCATCTTGCTTCGCCACATGACCGGCTTCTCCTTCTCCCCCCCCCCCACCCCGTCTTCGCGGCTTGCAGTTCCCTGAACGGGTTCCCATGGCAACGGGGGATTGGTGGGCCACCACCTTCCTCCATCCCTAAGCCTCCATCACCCCTCGGAGAGGCAGGCGCCCTCAGCTAAGAAAGACGGGAGCGTGCAGAGAAGGGGTCAAGGCCTCTCGGTTGGGATTGCAGCCTTATAGCGGTTTTGTTTTGATCACTGAAAGGATGCAAAGAGGGGAGCCGAGGTCCCTGCCCCTCGCTGCTCTCTGAACTATATACTTCCTCCAGATAGCGGAGGATTGAGTTCCAAGCTCTGGCTATAGGAAACTGCCTCCCCCTACTTTCGTTTTGATTTAGCATCTTTTAGTTCCCCTTATATGTAAAAACACAGTTCCCATGCACAGCTCACTCCTTGCATCAGCACAATTGGTGGCATAGGTTGAAGTACCTTGCTTTACCTATAACATGAAGAATACATTGGAAAGGGGGAGTGGGAATCACTCTTAACTGACAATGCAATGTATGTATCAAATGAGAATTAACAAAACTTGGGAAGGTAAACTTGAATACATATTAGAACCTGATAAGTTCAGTCATTCGTACATGTTGGCCCAATTTCCCCTCTCTTGGTCTTGAATAATTATCCCCACAAAAATATAGACACTTGTGGTTTTAGGTACATAATCAGTGCTCAGTTTACCCACAGTTTAAAGGCTGTGATAAAACTTCAATGCCTACATCATATTTCTCCATGTATAGGGTCACCAGTGGCCTATTTTTGCCAATTTTTTTGTCTGGTGTCCATCATAATCCTAAAAGAAAATATTGTTGTTGTTTAATAATATTAAAGGTATTGTCACAGGATGTAAGTTGTTCCAAGTAAATGTGATTGATTGGGATAATGCAGAAGGCTCACAGGAAAGAGGAAGCATATTTCAAGTAAAGGAACAAGGCAAGAGACAGCATGGTCCAGAATTGGATTGTGGAAGAGGAAGTGATTTAGGATAGCCACTCGTAGAATCTCCCAGGATAGGAGAATGCAATTTAGGTTAGGGTCGTACTTTACAAGATTCTGTTCATATGGTGCACGCAAATAAAGAATTGTACTTTAGCTTGATTGTTTACGTGGTTCATGGGTTAGGTCTGACAATAGGCCTATCTTTTGCAATTGACTGAAGGTAATTTTGCCACTGCCGATGTTGTTCAAGAGGTGCTCCAGATTTTTGGAATTACACCTAAGGTGCTTACTGCTATTAGTACTATTTTTACTTTTTTTGCTATAATCGTTCTACATCTATTTGTAGACCTTTATATTTTCTTAATTTTTTTCCAGTTCTTTTTCTCTCTCTCTATTCTGGTTTCTCCAGGCACTGCAGTGACATTAGTATTGCTGTTATTGGTTGCACACCCAGCCAGATGTTTAGATTTGAGTCCTTCAGTTTTCATTACATTTCCCCTGTTAATGGTAAAAGTGGCACATTTACTCTTTCCAAATTCAATTACAGCATTTTGGTTACATATATGGACAGTGTTGAGCAGCAATTCTATTTTAGATGCCATTTTTCCATATGGCATCAGATTCACTTATACCTGGCAATAATTGGTTTCTCTGGTTCCTTTTCAGACAGTAAACTCTTAGACTTGGACATGGGATAGAGACAATATTGGTCATTCTTGTGGATGAATTTTGTTGACACCCAGATTAGGAAAGTCTATACATCCTCACACTGTAAATATCTTAGACAGCCTTCAGTACCATTCATCGTGATCATTTTGGGCATCCTGCAGAGTTTAGGCATTGAAGGCACTGTTTTACCGTGGTTCCAACTCCTGGGGAGAGGGAAAAGAGGAGAGATTAATTAACTCACTGGCTGTTATTTGTGGGAGCTGCAGAGTTCAGTCCTTTTTCCTATCCTGTGTGACATTTAAATGAAACTACAGAATGCAGAGGTGTGAGTATAGAATCATTAGTATACTGATGATACCCAATTGCACATTATTACCTCAAACTACACAGGCAATGCTGTCAATGTCTTCAATGTCTAAAGACTATTAAGAGTTTGGATAGGAATGAAACAAAATGAAGTTGAACCCAAGTAAGATGAAAATTATACATTCATCAGGATGCTCTGACAGCTTTGGTAATCGTTTCTTGAAGGGATGGCACTACTCATGAGACATCAGGTTCCTACGTCTCTCCTTGGCTGAATGGGCAAGTAGAGGTCATGGTTAATGGGTCTTTGCTTACCAGCAGCCAGTGCACTAGTTATGAGCCTAAATGGAATAGAAGGAGCTCAGAATGGTGATTCATACCTTCATCGCCACTTATCTGGATTACTGCAATGTGTCTGATATGGAGCTGCCTCTGAAGAGTACTAGAAAGGTTGTCACAGAATTGTGCAGCAGCTGTTCAAATGTAGTCAGAGATGCTGACATGAACTTGTAGTTTTATATAAATAAATGCATTCTACAACTATATATACCTCAAACTAGATGGTCAGGCAAACAGGAGTATCATAAAGTAAATCATCAGGTTAATCACACAGCTTAAAGAAAAAGGTAGGAAAAAGGGGAAAAAACCCTCCACACCCACAGCAACCAATCACAGTGCAGATTGCCTCATGCAGGAGTCAGCACTCTTCAACCAATCAACTACAACTGTGTGTTCTGGCTCTTTGCACAACCCCCACCATTCCAACTACTAAATTTAAATATCTCAACAAAGGTACAATTGGTCCAAAATGCAGCACGCTAGATATTAGTTGGAATATATCATCAAAAGCATATTACACTATTACTACAGACTTTGAACTGGTGCTGTTTAAAAGTTGAATGTTGGGTTTAAACTCAGAAGTCATACATGTGCTTCAGAGTTTAAAAGTCCACTAGGCATGATGAAATGACCTTTCATGATATCCCCATTTCAAACATAAACTTGAAGTACTGTTATACATTCTAAACAACTTTCATCATTTGTACATACAATTTCAGATTCTGTCTTCTGTTCAATTTCAAAACGTTGTTGGTTTTTCTTTAAAAAAAAACTAAGCTATTTTAAACAGGTTTTGTAAGGTGAAGTGATACCCCCTTTTTAGTTTTATATTGGAGTTTTGCTTACTGTTTTTATCACATCTGTAATTTATTTTACTATGGATGTTTTACTTTGGGGTGTTTGCATTGCAAAGTACCAAGACAGGTTCTGTGGGCCCACTGGCATGGGCCACTCCTGGAATAGGATGATAGATCATGGTAACTTTTTTTTTTTAAAGTGTGAATGTTAGCTGGCATATAAGATGCCCCTTTAACTAAATGAAGGTTCTCAGAGCCAATGGGTTTTCTTTATGAAAGACCAAGGACCAATTTTTTGAGGGCACACACATAGAAGGCGGGGAGAAAAGATTAATGTCAATGAGATATGAATACACTGAGCATTGGGAAGTTAGAGAAGGGGGATGTCAGTGTGACAGGAAATGCAGAAGAAGTGAGTAGTCATTGGGGAAAATCAATGATTCTTAGTACAAGGTCAAGGAATTATTAAATCTGCACTTTGCCAGAATGGGGAGAGAAAAAAAGGGAGGGAGAGAGAGGGAGGGAGGGAGGGAGAGAGGGAGAGAGAGAGAGAGAGAGAGAGAGAGAGAGAGATGGCAACCTGAACAAACAAGCTGATCTTGTTGCTTCACACTCCAATTTTGGAAAGGTATAAACAAGGTTATATTGCACATATCTTGAAGATGATCTGCTAAGAGCATGGAAAAGAAAAATAGTGACAAATCAATTGTGGGTGGGGATGGGTGGACCAGGAGGGAGGGCTAGCCAGTAAATGTCTTAGAAAAGGTTTTTGCTCTTATTTACTTTTCCTCTTAAGCTGGGCTCCAACTGTCCAATAAATCATGATAAGCATGCTATGCCTTCAGTGAATGTTATGTTAATACATTCATATGGAAAGGGATTTCATAACTAACGAAAACCAGATACATGTGTATAGAAGCAACCTGCACTTTTCAATTTTCTGCAATTTCCTTATGTAGTACAATGTTAGTCATTTAGCCCACTAGATATTTATTACCAAGACACTGTTGGGGTTTTCAGCTACCAATGTAGTTTGCAAGTGTTCTTCAAATGATTTACAAGGGACTTTTTAAAAGCAAATAATGCTTGAGTGAACCCGAGGAGCTATTTTTGCAAGACACATTGAACCAGGAGAAATTCCAGTATGACTTAATGCCTCTTCATTTTGCAGTAAAAAAAATGGTAGATATTCCTGTAAAAAGCTGCACAATCTTAACACATTGGTAGATATTCTAATCTTGTATAAATAGACTCTCCTGCCAAAGGAGACACCTCATTCTCTCCATATTCCACTTTTTTTGTGCTCTGTATTTATTTATTTCAGCAGTAACTTGTCCATGGATAATTTAAAAAGCAACAGGATAATGCGTTATCTTAGCCTATTGAAAGATTCACTGAGTAGCACAGTATCATACAGTAGCCTACCAGTGCTTGTATACAATGCCTGGCACAATGCTATAATACTGCTTTTTGGCAGTAGAGATATTGCATCCATTTCCTATTTTTAAAATTAAACTTCTGGATGACTAAGTAGGGAAAATGAATCTACCCACAGGATCTGAGCTAGGACAGTATTTAGTCCTGAAAATTATCAGTAATGAATTAGTGCTCCTTCCAACCTAGCAGTTTGAAGCAAATGCAAATAGATAAATAGATATCATTTTGGTGGGAAGATAACAGCGCTCTGTGATGTTATGTTGGCCACATGACCACGGAAATGTCTTCGGATAGTGCTGGCTCAATGGCCTTGAAATGGAGAGGAGCACCACCCGCTATAGTTGACAATGATTAGCATAGTAAAATCTGCAACAACTCCTTTTTTACCTTCTTACTTCAGACTAGCTTTAAAGATACCTTTCTGAAATCTGTTGACTACTAGGGAGGAAAGCAATGACCAAATTAGACAACTTTTAACACCTTGAAATTATGGTTACTGAGAACACCATGAACTATAAGAAATGCAAAGCAGTCAGGCCTAAACTACCTAAAACTGCTCCTTTGAAGGGATGATCAACAAGAAAAATACACAATGAATACACAGTACATTAAGAAATAGTATCTTGGCTTTGCTTCTTTATGTTGGGTAAACCTACCCAGTGTGGTATGTAAACAATGGTTCTAGGACTTGATAATTGTTTATTCAATAAAACCATGGCTTAGTGCAATATGTGAACCTTGGGGCCATATATAGATTTTTGAAGCATGAATTTTAAATCCAACATTGACTTAATAGAATTGTGAGGAGTAAAATCTCAACTCCAAAGTTGCTGGGATACAAAACGATTTTATTGAACTGTTTGCAATATATGCTAGTCTACATTATGGGAAATTACAGTTTATTATATATCTCACAATATTAACTATTAAAACCCAAACACTGAATTAAATCAGGGAAGAGACGGGAAGAGAGTTTCCATTCAAAATCAGAATATTTTATATTTTGATAAATATATTCATTTGGACTTTAAAATAACGAGAACATTTGTGAATGGAAAAAAGGAGTTATATATCAATATTGTATTAGTTTTTTCTGAATTTTCTGAGAGATATCTGTAGCAGTGGTAGGATTCAAAAATTTTTACTCCCGGTTCTGTGGGCATGGCTTGGTGGGCATGGCAGGGGAAGGATCCTGTAAGATCTCCCAGTCAGAGGTGGTCTTTGCCAGTTCTCCGAACTACTCAAAATTTCCACTGTCGGTTCTCCAGAACTGGTCAGAACCTGCTGAATACCACCTCTGATCTGTAGGGTATGACCTAAGTGCACTTTAGAAATATGTGGAACTGTAGTCATAATTTTCTGCTGGCTGTAGCATTTTGGACATTCATGGACATAGCCAATTCCAATGTATTATTACAGACGGTGTAGATATTGGTGCAGAATCATTAAAACTTCATCTAAGTCCATTCTCCAGTGTGAGAGGACAGTCTGTCTAGAAAATGGTCAGTACCAGTGCTGCTGTTGTCCTGTCCCTTTAAGTCCTTTTATAGCCAATAGTCCAGCAACTATTGGCTATAATTACTGAGCAGAGAGGCAGCTTGGAGTGTTAGTGTTGGGGAAGAAGATGTGTGTTTGTTTGTGGAAGTAAAGTTACCTAAAGCAGCTAGAAAAAAATACTGTTCTCCAGCAGTAGGGCTCACAAGGATTAGTAGTTGCAGGAGCAACAGGAGGAGGAGGGCTAGAAGTAGGAAAAAGGAGTAATGCAGTGAGTACTAGCCTCTGAATGCTTGTATGTGTGTTACCTAAGGACCTGTGTGGTTGTGTTGGCTCTCATAGGTTTTGGAGCCCATTGACTTGGGTATATGTAAAAGAACCTGTGATATCCAGAATAAAACTCACTTGGTGATTTTGTGCCTAAATTATTAACCGTTGAATCTCATAGAATTATTACTGTAGAGAAAAATGCTATGCAAGCTACCCTGAAATCCTAATTACAGTTTAGTACAACTGGTTCATAAGAGTGACTGTACAAACACAGAATTTCTTGTTATCATTCTGAACTATGGTGGATTAGAAATGTAGTTAATAAATAAATTGTACTTCCTTATTCCCATGTACATCCTTATTCCCAAGTCCAATGTTCAAGGCCAAAACTTTGGTGGCTTCTGCTCAGAATAGCAGCATATATTGTTTTGAAGAAGAAAAAAAATTATATTCAGGGGAAGATTATAAATACAATATTTCATCTGCACTATAAGAAAAATCCACTTTTTCTTCAATAGCAATTTGGCCATAACGGCAACAACCATAACAGCCAATATACGATGATACATTGGTTTGGTGGTATCTGTATCTTGCATACTGAGGCATTTGGAGATTTCACAAAACTAGGCCGAGGCAGATTACATTACCATCTTAAATCTTATGAGTTTATAAAAACAGCAAGAAGAAATTTACTCAGATCTGGTCCATGATGCTGTTGCTAAATCTTGGAATCCACTAAGGTTACCTTGTTCAGGGCTCTTCTGAATGGAAGCACCTTATTCAAGGGGTTTCAGGATTTTCAGCCAGACCTTTTAAACAGATTGCTTACAAGGAAAGCTAAAATGCCTGTCTTTATGATGAAATAGCCCCATGTAAGAAACTCCTAATCATGGAAAATGCCTAGAAATTTCAAACAAAGATGCATTTCTGTGGAATGTTTTTACTTGCCACTAGATGGTGCTTCATTTCAGAACATGGAGATGTAAGAATATCCAGTTTTCAAAGGAAGAAAACTCTTTAAAGAAAAATACTTTGGATTTATCATGGAGGTTGTTTTCTGCAATGAAAAATAAAGGACATTCCACAATGGGATATCTTCCTTCCTCTCATTTCAGAGGGTAAGGCCCTCTTGTTTTCAACTGTTCAATACCTGGGAGGGCTGGATGTCCTTCCTCTATTGTTTAAAAAAAAAAAGTTATCTGCGTAACCATTTTTCTATAATGGAGCCAGGACAGAGGTGGTATTCAGCAGGTTCTGACCAGTTCTGGAGAATCGGTAGTGGAAATTTTGAGTAGTTCAGAGAACCAGAAAATCCCACCTCTGACTGGAGATTTTACATTATCCTTCCCCTGCCACGCCCACCAAGCCACGCCCACCAAGCCACGCCCACAAAACTGGTATTAAATTTTTTTTGAATCCCACCACTGAGCCAGGGCATTTCACAATGGGATATGGGTGACCCTGGGGGTTGGTGGGACTTATATTGGGGTGTGTGATCCAGTGGTGAGATTCAATTTTTTTTACTACCGGTTCTGTGGGTGTGGCTTGCTGGGCATGGCAGGGGAAGGATACTGTAAAATCTCCAGTCAGAGGTAGGCTTTGCCGGTTCTCTGAACTACTCAAGATTTCCGCTACTGGTTCTCCAGAACTGGTCAGAACCCACTGAATACCACCTCTGGTGTAATCCTTTTTAGGAACAATTATTGGATTTTCTCTGCAACATTTCCAGCTGAAGGAAGCTGTTGCCAAACTATAACAATTAATTTTGTAGGGTTTAATAAATAGGGTACAGAGCAGCCTTACATATGTTCTATATTAACATACTCCAAAAGGTGGAATCTGATTGGTCCACACGGGCTGTTCCCTGATTGGTCTACAGAACTGCTGTGATTGGTTTTCTAAGAATCAACCGCGATTGGCCGAGCCGATTGCGGGAGATTCAAAGCTCTGTCATTGGCCGGCGAGCCGCGAGCAGTCCCTATATGAAGGGCTGCCGTGGCTCCAAGATCCTGAACAGAACTATACAATAAATAAGAGCTTTGAAGTACACTGGTCTCGCGTCTCTCATTGGGACCGATCTACCCAATCTAACAACATATGTCTCCAAAATGGTTATTACTGTAGAAGATGACAGATGTGGCTGTGTTTTTAGTTGAATGGGCCACAATTCCCTATGGTCTTGGTTTGTTCCATATCGCAGACATTTTTAATGACCCAGGCAAAAGGGTTGAAAGGCTTTTGGAAGTCTGTAGGTGATTTTTTCTTTTCTTTTCAGATCTGAATAGAATTTCTGGCTTGTGGATTTTAAATCATGGGGATGTCGGTGAAAAAAGAAAGGTTGCAGTGAAAGAACAAAATCTTTAGACATAAAGTTTGGTTTTAGACCCAAACTATCATTTAGACCCAAATGCTAGTTTCTTTTTGGATGGTGCAGAACTGACTCATAACTCACTTATTTCCAAACTTGCTTGTTAGAAGTTTTGGCTGTTACTATAGGAATACTACATGTTCAATGTTGCATATAGCTATTCCTAGTTTAGTGGCTACCATGTTTGGTGACTGTTTGGGAGTATGGCGATAATTTTTTTAAAAAAATCATTTCCCATCCAATATCTGCATTATGATCAAATTTTGTGCACCTGATAACACATGCCAGAGTAAGAGTAAAGCTGTAATAGCTTATATGAAAGAACTTTATTAAATGAGAAGGCAGCAAACCATGATTTTCTCAGTGTCTGTCTGCCTGCTTGCCTCACTTAGTGACCATTTCACTTCCGATTTAAGGAATGGATTGCAGTCACAAAACAAGCAGTAGAAAGTTTAGTTGCTTCCTGCAACTGGGAATGACAAACAGTATGGACTTAAAAACCCAATAATCTTTTCTCTTGTGGGACTATCTGGTTGCCTGTATGTATGCTCAGATGACTAGGCTTAAGGACCAGGTAAATACTTTGTCACTATGTTGAATCTCAAGGATGGTTGAAGTGAACTCAGGAGATCCTGGTGAATGTGAGATTGCTTGGAAATCCCCCATTCCACCATAATATGAACCAAAGCATGGAGATCGGAAACAATTAATTAAATTACCTAAAAGTGTATTATTCACTGGGTTCTCAGTCAAACTGATTGAGACCCCTGATAGTACATAGGCAGATTATATAGCAGATTTTAAAAAGTTGCATCAATAATCATGAATAATTAATTATATTTGCACAGACACAACTTTTCCTCCTCTATATCAATATAGGAAATTGTCTGAATTCAGACCTTGAGGCTGACACCCATAGTCTTACTCTCACCCCTGATCTACATTCCTTTAATATTGTATTTTGTAAAATAATCCCTTGGCTGCCTGACATTTCTGTGGCCTTCTTATCTGGCTCGCGGCTCCCTTCCTCGGGGTCACTTCAAACCAAGTTACTGGTCTCCAAGGGCACCCTGAATGCCTGCAACTGCTTTAACTCGGTGCAGTTTTTTTACTGCCTCACGAAACATGATTTCAACATAAAAGCCTAAAACTAAGAAAACCTACTTTGAGAGAATTTTAACTTTTAAATTCCTTGTTGTCTTTTGAAACATTCACCTGATGTAATATGGATTCCTTGGTGGGGGTAAATTTTGTCAGCCTCCTGATATCAGGAATTAGAGCCACTTTGGAGTCTACTTTAGGATCTATAAAGCAATTTTGTTTCCTATGTTTGAAAACATGAAAAATGTCCTGTCTTACTAAAAATACTGGGAGCAATAGCTGCTTTCATCACTTATTACCAGCTTTAAAGGGGACTATGGAACTGGATGTAAACTCCAGTTTCAAAGCTGTGTGTGCTGAGGGGTTGTTTTCTCCAGCTTCTTTTTGGAAGCTCTCCATATCTGAGCCCACAGCAAAGCAAGTTAATGTAAATACTGTCTTTTGCAAGATAATGTGTGTGGCATAATAAAAAACCCAACCTGTAATTATTCATTTGCCAATCTTCCCAAATGCCCGCTTTCCTTTTTTCTAAATCCATACTGACTAATTTAGGATGACAGTTGATGAAATGGTCTAATCATAAAAGCTTAGGCTACAATCTTTAAAGAGATTACTTAGATAAATAAAAAAGCACAGACAGCCCTGTGTTTTGTGGGATAAAATTAGGCTTCAATTTGTTGTAAACATTTTTGCAGACAAGCCCAAAGAACTTTCAGCTGAGCACAGGAACTTTGGTGACACAAAGTATTTAAAAATTGAAAACAAATTTAATCCCGTTTTGCTCCTATTAAACTGGCTTCTGTTCAAACACCTTGGCTGTGAGTCTGGCTGGCAGTATTGATCTCTTGCTCTAAACGAGAGCTATTTAGGGAAGCTTTTAACTAGCAAATTCACAAGCGATCTCACTGTCTTTTCTTCAAAAGGTACACTCTCAGAGGATAGATTATACTGCATCAGATACAATGTCAAATATCTTGGAACACTGCTTTATGGTTTGTAACCTTTCTGGGAGGGAAAAAAAGATTTATGACCTTTTAATAGGTGCAGGAACCATTTCTTACCATTTTATCTGACACCTTTACCAGTAGCTAAGAAAGTGATGGAATTATCGTGGAAGGCAAAACTCCTCCCTGACGCCATTTGAAAAGCGTGTAGAGCAGTGATGATGAACCTTTTGGACTCAGTGTGTCAAAAATTCAGAAAATGCCTAACTTGACACTGCTTGGCATGTCTTTCACACACACACATACACCGACAAAAGAGAAGCAATTTATAACAAAGTCATTGTAAATCATGGGTGTCCAATCTTTTGGCTTGTCTGAGCCACTTGGTCTGTATATAAAATATATAATATAGTTAATGTACATAAATGATGTATTAAAAGTTTATAGCCTTGTGGGGCTGCATTATTCGGTGTCCTGGTCCGCATGCATTTAAATAGTGAGATGGATGGCATATAAATTTAACACCTATGTATTTGTAAATACCCTATGACTATTATTGTGATACGATTCTTGTCTTTTCTTTTCTGTGTACTGAGAGCATTTGCACCAAGACAAATTCCTTGTGTGTCCAATCACACTTGGCCAATAAAGAATTCTATTCTATTTTTTTATTATCTGTTCCTCAGAAAAATGTCTATCCAAGGCATCTCTGGGCCGTCAGAGGCCTGGAAACTTCAGAGAATGCTCTTGCATGGCCTTTGCAGCCTCCAAGTGGATGGGAAATCGAACCCCTTTGTTTGGAGGCTCCATAAAGCATACAAGAGCAGGGTCCTCTTGCATGGCTTGCAGGGAGAGCAAAATCTGTTTGATAGCACCCCACTTTCTTGGGTGGCCTTTGGAGGCTCTGATGCTTTTTGGGAGGCTGCACAGGAAAACGATGTGCTCTTGTGCACCTTCTGGAAGTTGTACAAAACGGTCCTGCTCTCTCTTGCAGCCTCTGGAAACTGCGAAGAGCATGCAAAAACATTCTTGCTTGATTTCCAGAAGCTCCAGTGACCACTCATGCAACTTCCAGAGGGTCTCCAGGGACTGTGTGGCCTCTAGGTATGTCACCAAACTTCTAAAAAAAGTTTTGGAAGAAGACACTGGCATTTCTATGTTGTTGTGAAAAAAACTACATGAATGTGACCATGAAGTCATCAGGACATGAACTTGCCTTGAAAATTTAGATTCTTAGTTTTTAACTTGCAAACTTATTGGGGCAGGGTCACCCAAGCAATCTAATACATACCTATGCCAATTTTAAAGGACAGGACACACTGTCTAATTAATATGTTGCAAATACTGTGTGGCCTCTAGGTGTGTCGCCAAAAATAATACATGTCATAGGTTTACCATCATCAATGTAGAGCATCAAGACTATAACCATAAAAATTTATAGTTTCTTCCATGCTTAATAACATCCATTAACACAATGAATTTAAAACTCTGCTAGTTGATACCTTTCCAGGGCAATTTCCCTTTTTATTTAAACTGTGATATTATATCTATGTTACTATAATTTGCAGCAATATTACTATCAGTCTAAAACTAGACAGAAATGGTCCTCATTTCATATATCATCAGTATTAACACAATATTGTTGACATTGTGAAAGATCCTCAAGAGATTTACCTTTACAGTATGTTATACCAAGGAGCTTGGGGAGATTTATGGAATGTGTCATATAGTCTAGTCATTAGCTCAAATTTAGGACTTATCAACACACATTCCTTTAGCCCTGGAGCTGGTAGAAAAGCATGCCAGCATAAATGGTGCTGCCCCATCCACTGAACCCTATCTGGTCTCAGCAGTTAGCCTGATAAAAGGTGCTCTCTGTATAGTTTTAATTCATTTTATTGATTTACACAGCAGCCCCATCTGCCCGTGTGACTCTGGGTAGCAAACATAGGATTCAAAGTGGCACAGTGGTTAGTGTGCTGTACTGCAGGCCATTTCTGCTGACTATCGGCTGCCTGCAATTTGGCAGTTCAAATCCCACTAGGCTCAAGGTTGACTCATCCTTCCAAGGTCAGTAAAATGAGGACCCAGATTGTTGGGGGCAATATGCTGACTCTGTAAACTGCTTAGAGAGGGCTGTAAAGCACTATGAAGCGGTATGTAAGTCTAAATGCTATTGTTATTGCTATTTTTTTTCTAGATGAGCAAGAGTTCTATCTCATAAGAGTGCAGTTTTTGTGTGGTGCATATCTACAGTATTTGAGATGACAAATAAATGAAGGCTGAACCTCAGGATAGAGTTGAGCCACTCCGAATGATAAACTACTTTGACTGGAAATAATTATTGCTCAAATCCAGCTATATATCATTAATTGTTTTTTTCCAAGTGGTACAAATATTGATCTTTTTTATTTTAATTCCGTTTATTGACTGAAGTTCATTCTTTCATGTAAATGAGAAACTAGAGGTAAAAATGAATGTTATTTAAATTTTATTTTTATTTATTAAATTTATAATGCGGTTATTTCACTATCAAAGGACTCTGGGCAGCTTTAATATTTAGTCATCAAATGTTTCTTCTGAGGCCACTTAAATATATTTATTACTATTAGAAACACTATTTTTAAAGCTGGAATTATTGCTTATAAAATTTGCAAGACTTTATCTTCTTTGGCTTCCTTCAGATCTTATGTTTCATTATCTTTGATTTTTTTTCCTACCAATTTTGTGTAAAGCCTCAAATTGACATTAAGCAATGTACAAAAGCAACATTACATTTCACTGATTTAACTAGAATTAAATCATACAATTTGTTCTTAGTTTAAACATACTGCAATCACAATTCGTATTATTGAGTAGAAACCAAAGCAATCATCTGACTTTCTCAGGGGAAAATTGAAGACTAACAAACCATACAAAATATTTAAGTTTTCAGAGTCATTTAACTAACATTTTCTCAAGAGACTACCATCACATCTATTGTTAAATGAGAAATGTAACAATTTTCTCATACTAACACACCAGATTGCTTATCTATAATGGGAAACTCTGTGGTTCCTCTCATTTAGCTAAATTGTCCAATATTACAAATGCATACTTGAAAACAATCTATTTTTAAACCCGAAAGCACCTTTTATGGTTTATATAATGTTTTTTTAAATAGGAAGTCTGATACAGTGAATACTTTGCTCATTCATTCCTCAGGCATTTTGGTTGTCACTCTAAAATTAAGACATTTTAAAAAGTTGCATGCCAGATGATTAACAATAAAGGGAAAGAAATGGAAAGATAGATCTTTCTGTAGTTTAAGAAGGGTTATTTGGAAACAATTCAATTTTTGAAAGAAATGCATAAGTGAAGTATTTAATAACAGAACAGGGCAGTAGTGAAATGGAGCAACATGTACTACAAAGCCCAGCAAATAAAAACTATGCAGGCATGGCTCAGCCAAATTAAAAAAAAACCTTCTTGTTTTCAAAAAAATTTCAGTAGAGAATTATCAATTTGTTTTGATTGCTAGATTTAATTATTAATAAGACAAAGATAAGTATTCAGTATTTTCAAATACATAGCACAGTATTAAAAGAATTGCAGAAATAAACAATGAGATATTAGATTTAATTTGAAAAATCATAAAAATAGGGAACTCAGAAGATATGTTGGGCCATATTTATAGACAGCTGTTGAACTAGGACTCATAATCTGAACAGATAAATGATTGTACAATAAAAAAGCTTCATTAATAGGGATCCAATAGGAGAAATCATTTCAGCGGAAGAAAACGTTAAATTTCTTCAAACATTATTCTTTGAAAAAATTGTTATAAAATGCTTTATCATTGGTATAATACTTCAGGTTTGGTTTCTAAACTTGACAATTCATTTTCAATGACCAGCTTGGATCATTCTTTCATATTTGGTGGCAAAACTGTAATTCCAGAAATGATTCATTCTAGTATGAAACAAGTCTTAAAAGCTGCATTTGATTTCAACCTATGTTTTTATTAAACTTCATGAAACTATATGTCCCCTAAACTAGCTTTGTATATAACTGCTACAAGGATACTATGTGCTTCTTACTGGATCAGTTACCTGATCCTTTCAGTGGAAAAATGGAAAACCAAGTGGAAGCTATGTGCTTTGATACGACATTTAAATTGATAAGCACTGAAACCTTGATATTGATAGAGATTTCAACTCAAACTGGAAACGATTTTTATATCTAATATTCTTTTTTGTCCTTTTTCATATTTGTTTATATATTTTCTTCAAAGTATCCATAAAAAAAAAGAAAAACTTTGAAATGTAAAATGATGGGCAAAATATTGTACTTGTTGCATAACTGAATTGCCTTCCAGTGTTCTACATTCCAAGGGCAATGGTCTTTTACATTAATCCTAGTCTATACACATCTATATAAGATACAGGTAGTCCTCAATTTACGACCACAATTGAGTGAAACAATTATGTTGCTAAGCAAGACATGCTATGTGAGTTTTGCTTCGTTTTATGACTGTTCTGTTGTTAAGTCAATAACTGCAGTTGTTAAGTTAGAACAACCTACATGGTTGTTAAGGGAATCTGGTTTCCTCATTGACTTGGTTTGTCAGGTTGCAAAAGGTGATCACATGACCTCGGGATACTGCAACTGTCATAAATACAAGTTGGTTGTTAAGCGCCTAAATTTTAATCATGTGACCAGGGAGATGCTGCAACAGACTGAAGTGTGAAATATGGCCATGAGTCAGTTTTTTCAGTGGCGTTAGAGCAATAGGAATAGCACTTAGATTTATATGTCACTTCACAATGCTTTACAGCCCGCTCTAAACGGTTTACAGAGCCAGCATATGGCCCCCCGCAATTTGGTTCCTCGTGTTACTGACCTCGGAAGGTAGGTTAACAGCGGGATGGCTTCAGTCAAAATTACACAGGAAAGGAATCCTATTCTCTGGCATTATGCCATGTTGTAGAGAAACAGCAGGACTTGGTAAGGAAATCTCATATCGTAAATGCAAGACAGCAGATACAATGTAAAGATAAATTTTATTCTCTTGATGATTTACTCATGCAAACTGCACAGTGAAGAAAACGGTACAGTTTGTGAAACATGTCAAATTCAAGGAACGCAAATGCAAAGTACAGAAATAGTGACATACAGTTTAAAACGGAATCTATGGTTGTACAACTGTTTTGTTGAACATAGATAGGATTTTCACTAACCCCTCCATTAAAATCATTTTACATATCTCCTCACACGTACTTAGATTTACAACAGCAACACTTTTGTTACTAAAAACACCGTGTTACATTAAATAAGGTTTTAAAATAAGATTGGCTTATATTGCTCCAGGCATTTTTACTGAGGCATCACCATTTAATTCAGTGAGCTGCTTCAGGACAGAAATGAAGATAGTAGAGTACAACACAGCCCATCATATTTAGCAGAGCAAACACAACCAAATTGTTCTTACCCAGTTCATGGAATTCACAATGAGAGAGTAATCACTCCAATTCAGATAGGGATATGAGTCCAGATCCCTTGCTTTTTACATTGTGCCTAAATTGGAGGGAGCACAAAGCAGGTGCGTACATCAGGTGTTCACAAGAACATAAATGCCATCTATCAATGATGCACTGCTTTCAACTGGGGGCACATCCCCACCTCGGCATGGCTAGAATTAGATCAAAGCAATCTTCTGTGGAGGTTTCTTTCAGGGTTTGTATTCGCTCATGGAGACTCTCATTTTTGTTCTGTGTTTTAAATTCTGTAAGTTTGCTTTCAGTATTACAGTTCTTTTAAAACAACCTGATAAAGCAAAGGCAATTAGAGTATTTCTTTGCTAACTATGCAAAAACCTGCTCCTTGTAGTTTTAATACACAAAATATTTAAATTCTTATTTTCAGACTTAAAAGCACTGAAATGATATATACATAATTTAAATCACTGCATCCAGTTTCTGTTCAAGTTTGGTTGTACACCATAAAATTGTTTTCTGTCATTGCCACCACTTAAAATTGTGACTTCATAGATTGATGGCACCCCAGGTTAAAACAAAGCATAGAAGAAACAAGTCACACAATCCACAATAAATGCAATAAATGCTTGTTATATACATAATGGGTTTCTCCTGTTTTTTTTTTTTTTACTGCCAGATATTGCATTGTGTAATTTACTTCATTGTTTTACAAAGTTTTACTGATGTGAATGCACAGACCTATATTTTGAAATTTTACAGTTTAATAAAATAGTATACTGCTGTTGTTTTTAATGTAAATTCAGAATTAAAATAGATAATGGCACATTAAAAAAAAACCCTCCATATTCTACAGATGATTGGATAATGAGATGAACTGTACCTACATCATCTCATCAGAAACTACATCATGGAATGTTAATTATCCAAGTTCACACAGTAAATTACAATTCAAAATTGCAAACACCTATTCAAGCCAGCATCACATTGAAGGCATCTTTAAACATTCAAGCACAGAATGCCGGCATAAAGTACTGAATCATTCTCTTTCTCACTCATGTATCTACATGCACACTCACAAATGCATACTGCACCCACCCATCCACACACACACACATACTGTAATTGTTTCCAAGGTATGGTAAATCATTAATTTCCCCGCATTCAGGTATCAAAATTTCTCTACTAAAACATGACAGTGCTTACACAAGAATAAAGTTAAGTTACCTTGCAACCACAAGACAATAACCAAAAAAAGAAAGAAAAAGAAATCTTGAGTTGTTTGAGGAGAGAATTTAAGTTTTCTGGCACACATACCATACTAGAATGCGCAAACGCTTCTCATTTTAAGAGTCAAAACCCCACAAAGTATCAAGTTATGCTGATTTTGAAAAACAGTTCCATTTTTTAACCCTGTTAACACCTGTCCATTGTCTTTTTTGATTTTTGTAAACGGACAGCTGCAGAATTTATTTCCATGTCAGAAATGAAAGTCCTGATTTTAAAATGGAAGTGTTAGCTAAACTGGTATCAATTAAAAAGAAAATCTAGCTAAAATGACCCTGATCAAGATTATGTATGTGCATAAAAGTACTGTATATCATATACCGTACTGGCCCTGTTGAACAAAATTCTTTTAAAAAAACATCCAAAGTTAAAAAGCCAAAAAAAAATAATGCTACACAATATAATCAAACATATTCTCCCAATGTTTTCTTCTCATAATGTGCAAAACAATACAAAGGCAAAAAGACTAAAAGCAAATTTACCGTTCTGGTCTTTTCCTCCCTTGCCTAGTGCTTTATGATCTTGTCGACTTTACAAAGGAATCTATGTAGAACTTTGGTATAAAATATTATAAGATTATGATCACAGTTTTGGGATGAGTATTTAGCGACTGTTCTTAATTATTATTTTTGGAATACCATCAAATGAAAGAGGAGTACATTTCAGCTGTACCAACACTTTTACATGACAAGCACTGAAAATAACAAACCATCCTAGTTAGGAACCAAAGTGACTACAAAGAGACTAAAACCGGCTGTGCAATTCCTGTTTGCCAACTTCCAAAGCCAAATTCAAGTTTATATTTTACAGATGAGTAATTATTAAGCTACAGATGTTTTCTAGATGAAGGCTATTTCCTTGGTTTCCCTTTGAAGCTGCTAAGGAATATCTAAAAACAAAGTAAGTTTCTGATCAACTTCCTGAAGGCTGTGATTGGGACGGAGGAGCCATGACAATCTGTGACAGCACTGGCTCTGTACTCTGGTCAGGCATCTGGCTGAGAACTGACGTAGCCACTGCTTCTGCCTTGGAGGTGGAGCTCACTCCATTAGAAGTGCTGACGGAACTATGCTGAATAGCTTCGGTGTGAGGACTACTTGGCACGGAAATGTCTTCGGAACTGTCATCTTTATCTGTTGCTGAAAAGAGAAGAACAGCATTTCTATTCCTTGTTCATGAAACACGCACCAACCATCGTGTTATATCCAAAGAACTACAGGTTGAAAATTCTGACACAAAGTTTTAAAAAGTTTTAACAGGCAGCGCAGATCCTCAAGAACTTTTAAAGCAATGTCACGAAATGATGTGGTCCCTTCTTTTTTGAGAAAAGCAGCTGAATGGTTTCATTATGCTTTGCTTCACTCCTCGGACTCCTGCTCTTATAATAACTGGAAATCAAAAGGGGAGTTAGGTATTTACATGAAGGGCCTTAATGGGACAATCACACCTATGCATCTTGCTGTGAAACAGGCTAATCAAAACTGCCCCCCCCCCCCCAGTTTAATATTTAGCCAGTCATACAAAAGAGCAAGCTCCTGTTCTATTAAACTGCTTTAGCTGCTAGTCATATATATTGTGAAGAAATGTTTTATTTTGATAATCAAAAATAACCAGTTAATATCTTTTGCCTTTTTCTTCTCTACTTCCTTTCAAGTCGTGAAATCCTCCAATGAAGGAAACAACTGGCATAGGAAACTAGGGAAGCTAGGGAGCTAATACAGCTCTGTCAAATTCAAATAATGACTTGGAGAATGTCTAGCCAGTAGCATCCAACACAGCTTTGTTGTTGGTAGAACTGCTTCCATCAATGCACTGGGGAGTAAGGCCATTTCTTTCCTCCCTCTAAAAATCTGTCCCAGAGAATGAAGAATACTTTGAAGTAGGTGAGGTGGCTTGTACCAGAGAGAAGACAAAACTGCAGTTTGTGAGCAAGTTTCCACTCAACTCTAAATTTCATTGCCTGTTTCAAAAATGTTAATCATCGTACCTGTAACAAAGTTCTATTTAGCAATTGTGTGTCTTTATTTTAAAAAACCCGACTACATTAGCCTATCTCTTTTGTTCTATTGTAGCAATAAAAACTATAGTTATTTGCCTAATCAAGCATTTGTAAGTTTTATTATTTGATTAACCTTAGGCACAATTCACTCCAACTAATTTTAGATTTACCAAGTAACTTATACAGTAAATACTGTATATTATTTACCTGCTATTTCTAAAACATTTGCCTTTTTGTTCAGAATCAAATTAGGTTTACATTACCAATACTATGATGAAGGTAGTGAATTCAAAAGCACATCTCTGGTTCTCAACAACTATATATAATATTTTGGAATGAATATACAGCTTTACACATTTTTCTATTTTGCCTGGTAATACATAGAATTATATGTTGTGAATGGAAATATGACTGTATACAGAATACACACACACACACACATATATATATACATATATACATACACACACACACACACACACACACACACACACACATATAAAGATTTAAATCTGAAACTTATTAGTAAGTTTTTGGATCTGGAGTTTACAAGTCCTTACACAGCTAATAAACAGATATGGATTTTGCAGAAAAGTTTCCACTTTATGCCAGGTTCCATGTTGGAGAACTGGACCCAATTTACCAGATGAAATAAACAAGCTGGTTATGCTAATTTTATAGAAATATATATTTGGCCAATTGCCAAAAGTAATTAACAGAGATATTTGACTACAAAAGTATGTATAACTAATATAGTTTAAATATTAATTACACACAACTCTGGAAGGAAAAAAGGGTTCCACCGGAAGGCATGGTTATAAAACTAATAATAGATTGTACAGAGATGGACAGGCTAACAATGAAAATAAAAGACAGAGAAGATTCAATTTATTACAGGGCCTGGTATGCCTGGTATGAGTGGTTTAGAAATAAAAAGAAAATGGCAATTAGGAAAAGAATGAGGGAATATGTAAATATACCATGGAGAAGATTGAGATGTAAGGATAAAAGATATTGATTTATAGTAAGAGTAAGATGTAATGGTAAAGGAATAAATAAATACATATACTGAAAAATGTGAGAAGATGCAAAAGATGTCTTGATGTTGATAACAATGTATAAAGTTTTATTTTTTGTTTTTAAAATTTGGAAACTTAATAAAATTTATTTTAAAAAATAAATATTAATTTCAAATTCAGAACACAGGAAAAAGATTTTTATTGGAACATTTGTAAGTATTTAAGATAGAGCAGCTCAATGGACTACACCTTTTTTATTTTTGGTTTCTTTGTATCATTTAAAGACATTGAACACATACTTTTTAAAATGACCAAAGAACTAAGCAGCATTTGAAAAACACTGAAAAATTGTAAGTATTAATCACATAACGTAGATTTCTATTGTGCAATTTCATTCTTGGGAGCAAATGTTGATGCCTTCTGCTAGTAAGAGGAGAAAGTTTATTTTCACTGACTCCCATATTTCTGTCCAATACAGAAGTCTCTTCAAACCCTAGAACAGATTCTTGGGACATTTTATTGCATAAGATATAGGGAAGAATTAGGTAGCAACATTTTGTGATGTTCCTGCCATGGTATCTTTTGGGTTCTTCAAGACTTCAGTTAATTGTGTAGCTTGTGTTCAATTTTTAAATTATAATTTGGCCACTTTGATATGGATATATATTTTAATGGCATACACCAAATTTTTACTTGTATTTGCATTTGTATATTCTGGTTATAGTCTAACTATTTCTTTTGAGTGATAATGCTATTTTAATGCTATTTTAACTGCTGACTTCCATACAGAGTAAAAATAGCATATACTAATGTCTCTGAGATAGTTAAATATGCCAGAGGGGGAAAAGTTATTTTTACATTAATATTCAAGACACCTAAGCTCATTCAGCAAACTAGGCATACAGGAAGCTGTCCTATAGCAGCCTAAATATATGAAATAATATTGCTTTGTCAGATGGGAGCTATAATAGTATCATCCCTGGAACAATCATTGTTAATATAAATTCAAAATATATTTTGGTATGGTTTCAATTTGCTCCAAGATGCCACTTTCTGTCTTGTCAAAATGACTGGGGATCAAAAGGACTGAGATTTATAACCTCAAAACTGACAAAACCAATGTGCTAAATATTTACAGTCAGAGAGTTGCTAAATCTCCAGAATCTTTTAAATTAAAAAATATTGCCCATTCTGATAAAATTGCTTACAATGGCTACAAGTAAAGATGGTGGACATTAAGTTTTATCGCAAGCACCTGAGGAACTGTTCACATGCAATACAAAATGTTCTTTTATTCTCCTAAATTACTGACACTGGCAAATTAAAATGAAGTGGCTACATATGGCAGAAACAATCTTCACATTTACAAATACCCTGAAATATCACTAAATCATAAAAACGAAAGCTGTGGGTTATATATTATGAATGTTGCCTAATGCATTCCCAGCTCAGTTATTTGTTATAAATTTGTGTACAATGGACAAAATTGGCCATTTATTCTACTGCAGTGACTGGTTTCTGGACTTTTTATTATATCCCCAAATAAGATATACACAATTAACCTTTGAAGTGCTGAAAGAATCAGAAAGCCAACAATTTAGTTTCTTACATTTTACCCTTACATTGTTTTATCCATAAATATTAATATTTATTTTTTTCCTTCAACAATATGATACATTGCTCTTTTGGATAAAAATTAATATTCAATTCATCAAACAGATATTCAATATAAATTTATAACATTATCAAGAGGATTTATGAAAATATTTTTTTTAAAAAGAATTCTATGAATTACCGTGTTCCTGAACATATTTTGCCAAAACCATGTAAAACATTTCAGCATCATTTTTCAGTATTAATGTTTTCTTTGGTGCTTCTTGGTATTTCACTGGCACAACCTTAGAGCTATGAAGGAATGGAATATTACTCACTATGATAGCTAGATTTCTTCTGCATGGCGGTAACAGGACAATCTTTATGAGCCAGAAGAAGCTGTTTTAGCTGTGCCACTTCATTTCTCAGCAGGGTGACTTCATTCTAAATTTAAAAAAAAAAGCTGTATTTTAGCTGTATTAAATTATGTGCATTTCAGTCTGAGGTTTACAAGGTCCCGAAAAGGCAAATAAAAGACACACCAGCACACACGTCCGGTATATATTAATACCAAAAAAGTTAGTATTTATTAAAAGCAGGATATACTGTATATACTCGAGTATAAGCCTAGTTTTTCAGCCCATTTTTTGTGCTTAAAAAATCCCCCTCGGCTTATACTCGAGTCAGATTCCCCTCTGAAAAAAAATGGTGTGGAGTCGCGGCCTCCGGCGGCAGCGACTCCCAACAGCCCCAAGCCGGGAAGGGAAAGGCAAAAGCGCTTTGCCTTTCCCTTCCCGAGGCGGCGGGACTGGGGCCGCGCCGGCGGTAGTGACTCCTGACTCAGGGGGCCTCCGAGGGAGGGGAAGAGAGTGACTCCTGCCTCCCGCTGTCATCATCATCTTCTTCTTTTGGGTTAGTGAATCAATTAAACCTTTCATGATAGTGAGATCGTTTCCCAAATTAATTATTTTTATTTTTGAAATTTACCAGTAGCTGCTGCATTTCCCACCCTCGGCTTATACTCGAGTCAATAAGTTTTCCCAGTTTTTTTGTGTAAAATTAGGTGCCTCGGCTTATATTCGGGTCGACTTATACTCGAGTATATACGGTAAATTGAACAAATAACTGAAGTTTGTGGCCAGATAACTTCATTTCCATCCCTTTGTTACACAAAGCCACCCAGTCACTTCGAAGTGAGATGGGCTGTAAATAAATTTAATACATAATAAACAAACAAATCACAGTGGGAATTCTTTCTTCCCTCATAGTATTATTCATATTTGCTAATTATCTTTTTTCTTCATTTTATCTATTTCCTCTAATCTCTATGACTGTACAATATCTTGCACATTGCCTTTTGTTATTTAAAATCCTCACTTCTTATCTTTTTGAAGATTTCATCACCTGCATTCAAGTACAGTATGGCTTTCCTGTTCTTCCCCTTTCTTCACATATTTGCTGTGTAGTGTTACACAGTAGTACTGTGTAGTATACAATCCCATTACATTTAGTTTACTTATGCTTCTCCTTGATATGCCCACTCTCATTTCACATAACAAAGTAGGAATAAGCATTCCTTGTAGCAGACCATATGCTATCCACTACCTTTCTACCACAATGTTTATCTCTTAAAATTTTCCCATCTATTTTAATAAATATTTTATCAAGCTAGAAGCTGCACTAATTGCTCTAGTGTTTGTCATTTATATATAAATTATAACTGATAACTCTGTTTTGTTTTGGCATGAGAAAATGCCATCTCTCCATGCTCCTTTTGGCAAAATAAAGTCTAATATTCAGTGCAAATCATTCAATTTCTTAAACAAAATGGCATTGTCTGCATATCAAAATGCATTCACTTTCTAAACCAACAAGGTTACAGATGAAGTCTTCATGCACACCACACACACACTTTTATTGAACCTTTCATAAATAAATCACATCATATTTTAAGATTTCTCCAATTACAAATCCTACAACTTGAAGCTTGATGATTTTTCAATGTTGTCATAGCATCCACTGGAGTATAATATATTACTGAGTTATGATTCCTATCTTAATAGGAATCCAGAACCCAGATACTTTTATTCATAATTAAACAGATCCTATCACTTCCCTACATCTCTTAATGAACTTCATTCCACAAGCCTGAAAAACATTATTTGCATCAATTTTCTCTCAGATTTCAGAGAGGCACAATTTTTATTTATTAGTTCATATTCCTCTTAATTTCAAGTTGTAATATTTCATGATCATCATCTGATGAACCCCATATTGATGTCCGCTGTTCATCATTAATTGAAGCTTGCACATAACTTGTTAGTAAGACAGTAAAATAGAAACGATTGTGACTAGGTTATCACTATTATTTGCACCCATGCCACATGCACCCATGCCATATTTGTGCTAATTTATGTAAGTTAGGATTTACAATCCACATACTGCCTTATGAGCCTACATATAATCGCCTGAATTAATAAGTATATTCAGTGAAGTGACACAACCAGAGGATATATATGTAACTACTGGTACATATAACTACTGGTACATACAACCAGAGGATATATATGTAACTACTGCCCCCCACCAACAATATCTAAATGGTAGACCAGAAGGTTATATTCAGAATACATTTCCCCATTTAATTTAAAATAATCTGAAACTCTATTAAAGAATACTATATTCCTACTCCATATTACTCAAATTTTTAACTGTGTCCAACTAAAGTTACAGATCCAGGCTGCAAAGTTCAAATGACTCCTAGACGGCAGCAAAGTAAGGATGTGCAAAACATTCTCTGCCTAGACAATATAGTGTAAATCACTGGCAACTCATATCAAAACGCACATATTTTATCTGAGCATGAACCTGAAACACATTTCAGGCAGGACCTGTTCTGGAATAGGAACAGCAAGGAAAACAAAATAAGGCCTTCAGTGGCAGCACATGTGGTGTCAGCTAAGGGAGGTAGTGGAAACAAATATGTTGTGAAGATTGGAGAGGAATGGGCAGGCTGGCTGAATTCAAATGTGACGAACTATGGGGAAGAAAGAAGAAAGGTACCGAGAAGATGACAAGATGAGCAGGCGATGTAAATGTAAACGTGTCAGGGGAGTAAGAGAAGAAAGGTGCTGAATTTGGTAGGAAGGCAAGTACAATTGCCATGGAGGAAGAGAGAAAGGAGAACAATACTACCATTGACCATATTATATCCTTCTGGATTTTGTCTCAGCTGAAACTCCAAACAACTAAAAAGTTGTAGGTTTTGATTTGCATGTGCTTTCAAGCTGCAATGTCTTTGTTTTATGTACTAAACACACTTTCAGCATGCAATATTTGCTACCAATGGTGATTGTCTGGATTTTTGCAGTCCAGACCTGAGGTAGACCTAATTATGACTTTGTGATCAGGTTATTTATCTATCAATAGATATCAATATATATCTCAGCCTTTATAAGTTATACATAGCTGGCTTTTTTTTGTTCTAGTTTTAAGTAAAAAATTAATGCACAGATTTCCAGAACATTTCTGGACCCAAGGTTTTACTTCAGTATTGCAAGAGATAGTAAGGCTAGGACAAAAGCAGAGTTTTAATTTAATTTCTGTATACAGGTGAAACTCGAAAAATTAGAATATCGTGCAAAAGTTCATTTATTTCAGTAATGCAACTTAAAAGGTGAAACTAATATGAGATAGACTCATTACATGCAAAGCAAGATAGTTCAAGCCGTGATTTGTCATAATTGTGATGATGATGGCTTACAGCTCATGAAAACCCCAAACCCACAATCTCAGAAAATTAGAATATTACATGCAATCAATAAAACAAGGATTGTACATAGAACAATATCGGACCTCTGAAAAGTATAAGCGTGCATATGTACTCAGCACTTGGTTTGGGCCCCCTTTGCAGCAATTACTGCCTCAATGCGGCGTGGCATGGAAGCTATCAGCCTGTGGCACTGCTGAGGTGTTATGGAAGACCAGGATGCATCAATAGTGGCCTTCAGCTCTTCTGCATTGTTTGGTCTCATGTCTCTCATCTTTCTCTTGGCAATGCCCCATAGATTCTCTATGGGGTTCAGGTCAGGCGAGTTTGCTGGCCAATCAAGCACAGTAATCCCATGGTCATTGAACCAGGTTTTGGTGCTTTTGGCAGTGTGGGCATGTGCCAAGTCCTGCTGGAAAATGAAGTCAGCATCCATAAAGCTCGTCTGTGGAAGGAAGCATGAAGTGCTCCAAAATCTCCTGGTAGACGGTTGCGTTGACCCTGGACTTAATGAAGCACAGTGGACCAACACCAGCAGATGACATGGCTCCCCAAATCAACACAGACTGTGGAAACTTCACACTGGACTTCAAGCATCTTGCAGTGTGTGCTTCTCCATTCTTCCTCCAGACTCTGGGTCCTTGGTTTCCAAATGAGATGCAAAAGTTGCTCTCATCAGAAAAGAGGACTTTGGACCACTGAGCAACAGACCAGTTCTGTTGTTCTTTAGCCCAGGTAAGACGCTTCTGACGTTGCTTGTTGTTCAGGAGCGGCTTGACAAGAGGAATACGACATTTGAAGCCCATATCCAGGATCCGTCTGTGTGTGGTGGCTCTTGATGCACTGACTCCAGCCTCAGTCCACTCCTTGAGAAAGTCCCCAACATGTTTGAATGGCTTTTTCCTGACAATCCTTTCCAGGCTGCAGTCATCCCTGCTGCTTGTGCACCTTTTTCTTCCACACTTTTCCCTTCCACATAACTTTCTATAATGTGGTTTGATACAGCACTTTGAGAACACCCAACTTCTTTTGCAATTACCTTTTGAGGCTTTCCCTCCTTATGGAGGGTGTCAATGATGGTTTTCTGCACAACTGTCAGGTCCCATGATTGTGATTCCTACTGAACCAGACTGAGAGACCATTTAAAGGCCCGGGAACCCTTTGCAGGTGTTATGGCTTACTTAGCTGATTAGAGTGGGACACTTTGAGCCTAGAATATTGAACCTTTTCACAATATTCTAATTTTCTGAGATTGTGGATTTGGGGTTTTCATGAGCTGTAAGCCATAATCATCTCAATTATGCCACATCATGGCTTGAACTATCTTGCTTTGCATGTAATGTGTCTATCTCATATATTAGGTTCACCTTTTAAGTTGCATTACTGAAATAAATGAACTTTTGCATGATATTCTAATTTTTCGAGTTTCACCTATAATTAAGAACTAAATTAAATATAACCAAAATCATTTCTCTGTATGCATTTAATAATTATCTCCTTCTAGAAATTAGAAACTATAATTTGATGAGAACTTTTAGGAAGCTTTAGGGCTTCAGGATATGTACCCTTGCGGTATGTCGAGTTGAACAAATTAATTTAAATCCAGGTATCATTGTCAACTATTCCTGAAATAACTGATATTTGTATTTTTACATTTAAATTATACATAATTATTTTAGTTATTATAAGCCACTTTGGGAATAATTTGTCCCAAAGGGCAAATTAAATCATTTAAAACGAATATACTATTTCAACAAACTTTTCAGAGCCAACACCTAAAATACCTAGATAATAAACCCCAAAATGTATAGTCTTGTCAGTGTTGCCTGAATTCATAGGACAGCTTTTAAATGCAATAGGAAGAATTAGGATTGTAATCTTTCCTCCACTGCAACTGCTACAGAACTGAACTGAATATTCTAAATGTTATGAATTGTACCAGGAGTGGGGGGGATTTAGCCAGTCAAATATCCTACATGGCCTGAGTATATTCCAAGAAAATGTCTTGGACTCCAGAATGTCCTCTACTAAAAGATTCTCATGCAGAATAATCTCTACCTGCTGCCTGGGAAATGGCAGAATCTCCCCCTACCCCCCCACCCCTTTTCTTGCTCTTAGTTATGTAAATAGCCAGTTGGCAGGCTAATGGTAAGTGTGATAGATTCAAGAATATACATTAAATGAAGAAAAGAGGCAGGAAAACAGTTGGCTCCTTACTGCAACTTAATTGTTGAAGGTAGCAAAAAGTAGTTTTGTCAGCGGTTTCTCCCTTGTTAAATAGCTATTTGAATATATCAATCAGCTAGGCAGTAAGGAAAAACAGGAGTCACACCTGAGGCTGAGGGTCCCTGTAGGGCTTTTTTCCGCCCCTTTCGAAAATATTAATAGCAGTGAGCACATATTATATAATCAACACAAGGGCAGCATTTTTCAGCTTTAAATGATGTTGAGTGAATTTGCAATTTTGAGTGCCATGGGCACAAGCAGATTACTGTGGTACACTAAACCAGCTGCCACACCACATATGGTCATCAGGTGATTTCACCTCAAATTGCCTTATCTGCTTATTCATTTTTTATTTTTTTTTGCAGAATAAACCTTAACCAAATTAACCTGGCTGTTCATCTGAGCCTGGAAGCAAAACAAAAGCGATTGAGATTTGTTAAAAAATACTCTTCCCATTAATTTAGTTACTATTTTTCATAGTGGCTGTAATGATCCAGGATTCTTGTCTCTGAAGAAACTGCTACAGCTGAATCATTGGAATGTCAGCCTCAGGAGACATTAAGCCAGGAATCACCTGAGGCGGATCACAGACAGGCCCTATCAGAACGTCTGAAGCAGTCAATTGATGAGATAGATTCCCCAGGCCCTTGGACTGGTGAGTAGAGTGGAAAGCAGAGGAAAAATACTCAATGAGATGCCTTGCCAAGCAAGAACAATCCTAATTAAAGATAGTTAGTTTCAGCCTCAATTAAAAAGCGACACTGAAACAAGTTTCTCTGTTGGAAGTATCCATCTGATCTACTGCTCTGGTTTGTCAGTTCTGTGAATTGTGTAAAACAAACCTGAAACTTTGACCTTTGGACTGGATGACAAACCTGGTTTTCTGAACTTTGGCCTACATTTTGACTTTTCTTCTGCTTGCTGGAAGCAAAACTATTCAGGACAATTGTCTTTCTTGAGAGATTATGCACTGATTTGTAAGCTGTTTATCTACTCAGCCTTGAGTAAATTGTTGTTTTCATGTAGCAACTGTGTGCGTGTGGCAGATATTAATAACAACTTTAAACAGAACTGGAGAGTGCAGTTAACCAATATCTTCTTACTTTTGCTTCTAAATATGTGTTTGGATAGACTATATGGTTGATATTTTCAAAGGGCAAGAGAGGTGTTCATCAATATAGTAGTACTAAGTACTCATTGTTAATTGGTTCCGGGAGGCGTGACAAGAACTAAAACAACAAGTTCCAATTTTTCTCATAAGGAATAATGTAAATAAATTTAATGCATTTCCAAACCAAAGGCAATGCACATTTTAAGACAATATGTAAAATGATAGGGTTGTATTTCATTATGTGAGAAATAAACCTAAAAATGAACAAATACTTAGATTAAATAAAATAAAAACTTCACTTTACCTGTGCTGATGAGAAATAAGTGCAAAAATGCACAAAATAACAATAGAAACTAAGATAAAACTGCAAGGGGATGTGCAAAGGGCGAGAGTTACCGTTTGACTAAAGCATTACCCTTTGTTTTGGCTGGAAAGGGTAGAGAGTCATGAGGCAACTGACAATGACAAGTTTTAGCTTACATATTAAGTACCAAACATATGAAAAGTACCAGGATAAAATTTTCTTCTCAAAATATGTTGAGTATCAAATTCAACGAATTTAAAAGCAGTCGAGTACCAAGGTATGACTTTATTTGTATGCTTATGAATGCAGTGCTGGAGGTCTCAGCCTCAAAGACAGAAATAATTATATACTGTGTGTTTGCAATCCAAGTAAGCCAGAATCTTAATACCCTTTAATCAAAGTATCTATTTGATATTTTAAACATTTCATTTCCAAAAGTATGTAATTTTCTGATGTCCCAGTCCCATTGTTTTATGTTTGGACCAGTATTTCTTATTTTAAATAGAACCCAAAATAATTAATCAAATTACCGTATTTTTCGCTCCGTAAGAAACCCCTCCCCCCTCCCCCAAAGTCCTTTGCGGTCCTTTGGTGAATAGTAGCCAGGCCGTGGTGGCGGAGTCCTCTTACAGTGCTGAACCCCACTTCTTCTGTCTTTGTCATTGCCCGCCTCTTCTGTTTCTTTTCCGCAGTGCGGGAGTCAATAGGCAGAGCTGGCACATGAGGAGGTATCTATCCGTGGTCCTCTCAGGCTCCCCTCCTGCCCTCACTACACTGCTGCTCCAAATTTTTTTGCTTGTTTTCTTCCTCTAAACCTAGGTGTGTCTTATGGTCCAATGTGTCTTATTGAGCAAAAAATACGGTAATTGTCAAGGTTCCGAGTAATGAACCCAACCAATTCAGCACTCTGAGACTTTTAGCTTTCTCAAAGAACTGCTTTATTGAGTACATCATTTCGGCATGGTGAAAAACAAACCAGCTCTGGCTAATGTTAATGTCTGGTCTGACATTCCAGGCTCACTCCTCCCACCAAAATGTGTCAAGATGAGAAATGCAGAAAAACTCTGCAACAGGCCCAATCCATTTCAAAGTTGACATTAATATTACAGTTGACATCTTTTAGCTTTCAAAACAATAAAAAATCTATGTACATAGTATTTGTATTTTCCAATTACAGGCTTTTAATTATATTTCTGAATCTGTTTATTCTGTAGAATTGGCAAAGTAAAAAAAAAGTACTGAACCTTTGCATTATTTCAGAGTCAGCATACTGTGGAAGACTGAATTTATTATATTTGATACTGAATGTAAGTAATTGCAGATCATCATTGCTCATCCTGATCAGCTCTGCAAACTTGTCAAGTAAAGAATTACAGAAATCCAGGATTAACGTTTCTGTATAAAGCATGGTTTAATTATTTCGTTGACATTTAATTTTTTGACTATACCAGTTTTGCTGATAGCAGAATGCAAATTATGTATTTCTTTTATACATCTATTAATATGAAGGTAATTCCTGAGAATGTGAAAAAATAGTTTCACCTAACTACAGTTCTAAGTAGGAAAAATTGTTAACATGAGCAGAAACCTCTATTAGGTCACATCATTACTTATCACCCATCCCCTCCCACTTGTGTGACTGTATGAGTGTAACTTTGTCACTTGTATCCTTACGATCTATATTGACTGTTTCCTAGTATGATTTGATTGCTTATTGTATCCTATGACTATCATTAAGTGTTGTACCTTATGATTCTTTACTCTTGACTAATGTATCTTTTCTTTTATGTATACTGAGAGTATTTGCTCCAAGATTAATTCCTTCTGGGTCCAATCACACTTGGCCAATAAAGAATTCAATTCAATTCAATTCAATTCAATTCAATTCAATTCTATTCTATTCTATTCTATTCTATTCTAGATAGGTGTGGCCTATTGAGATATATTATTCACCTCCAAATTGTCTTAGATAGCTTTCTGGGTAAAAGTGAAAAAGACTGTTTTTACCATAAATCTATATATTACCATCTCACAGGTGTATTTATTTAATTGCTAAAAGAACCATGAAACAATAAACTCATGAATTTTGACCAATGTTACTGAGGCTCAACAAGATTATATGTATACAAAATTTTGTAATACTTTAAGAGTTTTGAGCTTTCCTAAAATTTGAAAATTTAGTAAGATCCTGGTATCTGAAGTTATTCTAGGTCTATTGTATTGCTAGATGATACTCTCCACTAATTATATTTGTTGGGCAAACTAGTTTAGTTTACTTTATTGTCATTGCATCTCGTACAACGAAATCAAACACCATCTTCAGTGCACATCATGACCATGAAAATAAACACAAACGCACATCCTTCACACTCCACACATTGGACCGAAAACCCCCAACACCGCACCAATACTGCACTATACAGCAGAATTCAAAAGAGCTATCTTGCTAGCATCCCTCTATAAGTTCAGCATGCTATTATGTTTTTTTTAAAAATACAGATAGTCCTCAACTTTTCTTAGCGACCATTTGAAGTTACAACAGCATGAAAAAACCCTGACTTATGACTGTTTTTCATATTTATGACCGCTGCAGAATCCCTATGGATTCTGATCAAAATTATGATCAAAATTTGGACATTTGGTAATTGGCATGTATTTATGATGGTTGCAGTGTCCCAGGATTGTGATCCCTTTTTGCGACCAGATTTATTTAACAACTGTGTTACTAAACTTAACAGCAATGATTCACTTAAGTGTGGCAAGAAAGGTCATAAAATGGGACAAAGCTCACTTGCTTAGCAATGGAAATTTTGGGCTCAATTGTGGTTGGAAGTTGAGGACTATCTGTACAAGTTGCTTGAACAAGAGTGTTCTTAACCATGGTTATTGTTGCTGTTATACTACTGTTATTATTGTGCATTAATATTCAGAAATTTCTCAAGATGGATGATTGGTTTAAAAAGGTCTGACAAACTTTTTCCAGTAGTCCAACTGATAATATCATTTTCATAATGCCCAAACAGACCAACTCCAAAAAATTATATTGAATGGATATTTCAAGAAATATTTTCTTCTGGTACCTTGTGAAAACTATTACAGTTTAAAGTCTCACAGTGTAAAACACCATAAAAAAATAAAAAATAAAAATCTATACTAGAAGTATAAGTCAACTTATTATAGCCTAATTTATCAATTAATGAGAACTAGAATAATAATCTTCTGAACAAAGCAGATGGGATCACCTTTTATGAGCCTAGCAATCAAAATGTGTAGAAAAAGACTGTAACTGCCATTTTCCATCTTGTCCTCTTCTACCTGCCTTTGTTACAGAAAAAAGGAAGTTGGCAATGGTTATCCAAACTAAGCAAGACACCTATTGCTCATATTTTCTTCTGTCTCTGTAAAATCATGCTCAGCTACTTTACATCTACTCCTTTCTTATCAACTCAGTTCCGTTCCAACAATCAGGTCATTAACCAAAATGGTCACTAAGCGAACATGTGACAGAGAGAGAGAGGCTGTGAAGATTACTGATTGCTTCTGTCTTATTCAAATAAACTTCTTGTACACCTACACCAGCATTATCATTCCAGCACGTGTTTTTGTCAGGCATATAAATTTGGTTGTGAGTGTGCACATTAGTCTAAAAAAATTTTTTTTATTACCATATTTGGAAATAGTCACTAATTGAGGTTGTTACTGAACAAGTGCTGAATCTTTTATTAGATTCAGGACATATAATTTTTATTAGTCAGGGGTTTTAGTTTAGTATTCATTGCTACTATTTCAAGTTGTACTGAAATAAAATATGTAACGATTAGGCTGGATTTTACTATGCTTAATACACCAGAATAGATCCACTGAGATCACGCTAGTTCAGATCACTAAGATAGATAAGCAACAGAGTAGCCCATTTCTAAAATTTTATGTTTATTGTTTTAAAAAAAAATACAATTTTTGATTTGACTAAACTTCTCAATAAGAAAACGTAAAACTTGCAAGTCAAAAAATCAAAATACCTGTAATTGACCATTTAGTGAGCTGAGGTCTTCTGCTTTTTTCTCCAAAGACTGGACCCAAACTTTTCTTTTTTGTCTGCACCTCGAAGCAGCTGCTCTGTTCCGCTCTAAGAATTTCCGTCTTTTTTCATCGGGATCTTCATTTGCTGCTCTTCTTCGCCGGCCTCCTGTATTTGGCGTTTGTGGTGCAGGCTGAGCAGGAGAGGCCTAGAGGTACCAGATTATCACAGTTTGTTAGGGCAAGTGCTGCATACTTTTTGATATAGCCACTATAAATTTTAACATTTATTTTGTAAAGGATTCTAGGATTGTCATTAGTCATTCTGTTATTTGAATGTCATGTCACTTAACTGACACTTAAGAATGAGCATGCCTAAAACACTTAAGATATTGGACAATGTGTGAAAGTAATGAACCCACAGAAAATTTAAAAGTTGTCTACCCAAAGCGAGAAGACAATTATTGTCTAATATATAAAACTATTTTCCAACCTAATATAGTTACACAAAGTCACAGTGGAATTCATTTTCATTCATTATCCTCTTCGCCCCAAGACAATAATAAATTTAAAACAGTTAGTCCCTTTTAATAATTTAAACAATACAGTCAAAAGACGAACAGAGGTGCAATAATAAATGTTTAACAATAATAAATGCAACAATGTTGCACTTACAACTGTGATAAATGCAATGAAAAGCAGGTAAATTTAAATTAAATCACTAAGTCCATCTTCATTTCTCCACAAGTACAATAAACATATTCAGCTATCTTACTTGCTTGTAATTTAGTTGACATATACGAGCATCTGTCCTCTTTTTTTATCTAATTATATACCAAGATGAATTCATCTCCTCTCCATATGTTTCAGACAGTGGTCAACAACCGGTGGGCCACGGCCCACTGGTGGTCCGCAAGAAAATTTTGGTGGGCCGCAGAGAAATGTCACACCCAGAGCACCCCTCCAAAGCAATTAATCCAGGCTGTGAAGAAACACAAGGCTGCACCGCCCACATGGCCCACGGGAACCCTTCCCACCCACTCACTCCTTACCCAGCAAACTTGCCTGCTAAATTGCTATTTTTCCTTTTTTTTCCCCTTTACCATCAGCTGTTCTGCTGTGCCCAGAGATTTAAATTAGCTAGAAAGCAGGAAATGGTTGGATTTCTTGCTTTCTAGCTAGTCTTTAGATCTTTGGCTCTGCTTTTAAGCACAGCCGAACCTCTCTTAGGACTGAAGGTTTTATTATTCATTGCAAACTCACGGCAAGCAAATTTTATGTGACAGACTGAGCTAGCCGATGGCAGATAGATAGATCACTGAATGATTCTGTGAGCAACTCAATATGCCTGCTTGCTTTGCCTGATTTTGGGTAAAAGTTGCTCTTTTTTATTAAAAATTCAATATTTATATAAATATTTATATTTACATACAAGCCATGCCTAACCAGTCACATAATCACCAAGCCACACCCACAAATTAGGCTACGCCCACAGAAGTGGATAGTGGTCCCTGGGATTTAAAATTATGAGTTTGGTGGTCCCTGAGGTCCAAAGGTTGGCGACCCCTGGTTTAAGACACATAGCATAAAAGAATTGTTAATAATTTTTTTGATGTTAATACTCCGTCAGAAGCTAAGTTTCCTACCGGTGTTTCAGTAGTAGATGTGGCGGGCTGTTGTAGTGATTGTGGTCGGGCTTCCTCTGACTGAGTTCGAACTAGTCCACTTGTTTGTCCCTTAGCAGTATCTCCATTTGTTACCTGAGAATGCGTCAGTGCAGCTTTTAATCTCTAAAGAGAGGGAGACAAAAACCCATACACACTCCATTTACTCAATGATGAAGGATGCCCTGCAACAAAAGGCATAATCAGTAATTTGAAAAAAATGTAAAGTTATGTTTACCCACATTTTTATCCAATTCTATTATAACTTGCTGCCACATTTCAGAGAATTTCATGAGATCACTGAATTCCCCAAACAGGCTTTTCTAAGATCAGAGACTTTGATGAAAAAGCCCTCGCATACAAGCAGAATTCTTTTCACTCAGCACTGCATACAATCCATAAACAGCCTACCAACCATTCTGCCATTGGTATATTAACCTTAAGACAATATACACGTACCCATAATCATATTACAAATTATGTTACAGCGCAACAGGCTTACTCGAGACCTCTTACTAAATTTATTAAACTTAACAGAGGTTTCCATCATTACACTGCACTAGAGATATAGTAATATATTGGCAGAGCAAAATCAAACATGCTAAAGTACAAGATATTCACTCAAAATGGACTTATAGCTTCTGCTAGAAGAGCAAGTAGCAGCTGTGGCTAGGACGGTTTTTGCACACACCTCTGGGTTGTGTGCCTGTGATGACCCAGGGTGGGATACAAAACAAACACAGTCACAGAAAACAGGTGAAGCCCCTTTTATTCCTTCACTTTGCTTCCAAGTTCCAAATATCTTTGACGGAAGACAAAAAGAACTCGCACACAAAGAGTTACACAAAGAAGGAAAAAAGCAACACAAACCAGGCAAGATAAGGGCTAGAGGATGTCCACAGATAACACACACTGGGAAGGACGCCAAACTCAGAGAGGAACTATAAACTAGAGATATTTATACGCTTTGTTTCCAGCGTTTGCCAGTACGTAGGTCCAAACTCTTATTCAGTTGTCACACCTGCAGCCCATGAAGAGGATCAAGGCCCTCTCTTCCTGAAGAGACCACATCTCTCCCTTATCCTCTCCACCCTGCATGCTCTAGGATGGAGAGGGGATGGGCCTGGATCCTCCTCTGACTGCTCAGCCGGCCTCTGCCCTTCCCCAGCCTCCTCCACAACCTCCGGAGCCACACTTCCACTCCCTGTGGACTGTTCCTCCTCTCCCTTAGAGTCAGTCTGCAACAGGGGCATGACAATGCCCGCTGAACACATTCCTAAACTGGGAGATGTTGCAAATTCATTCATGACCTTGTGACCTTTTGACTGGATTCCTGTAATGTGCTCTATATAGGGGGAGTGCCTTTGGAAAATATTTGAAAGCATCAAAGTGAAAACTGGCCTTGTCAGATGTTTGACACGTAATATCAATACTATGTGAGCTGTATTGGTGGCTAGAGTATTTCCGGATACAATTCAAGGTGCTGGTTGTCACTTTTAAAGCCCTTCACAACCAAATTACCTTTGGGACTATCTTCTTCTAGCTGTTTCTACCCATCTAACTCAGTATGGCTAATAGGACATTTATGGGTCCTATCAGCCAAGGAAAGTTGACTGGTGGAGATTAGGAGACATGCTGTCTCTGCCTTAGCCCCTGCCCTCTGGAACATTCTATCTTCAGAAATCAGGATGACCCCAACTCTACTAGCCTTTTGTAAAGCTGTGAAGATCTACTAAGGTTTGGACCGCAAATGTGTTAAAGATCCCGCTTCTTGGCTATCTTAACCTCAATAGTAATAATTTTATTTGGCAACCATATATATATTTATTCTCTATTGTTTTATTATGTGTTTATGATGTACATCGCCCAGTGTCACTGGTTGGGATGGGCGGCTATAGAAAATTACCAACTGCACAAACAAATAAAATACATTCGCAGTACATCTGAAATAGTAACTGCTATTTAATAGTAAACAATAAAGGTGTTTGCAAAAAAATGCCTCTATCATTGAAAATTAATCCCTATTACATCTTCCTGAATTTGTTGCACTAGATCACTCCATCATGAGTTCACAGAAACAGTATTATTGTGAAAACAATTTATGAAAAAGTCAGTTCCATATTTCATATCTGCCACAAAGCCTCATCAGAGTAATAACCTTCCTTCTCCTGGGTGTTATCTTACCATCTGCTACTCTATTACTTATCTTTATTTTGCAACTAATTAACAGCATAATCTTCTAAATTCAGCAAGTTAATTATCATTATTGTGGTCTTTGCAGCATCATCAGTCCTCCTGAAGTCTTTTCTCCCCCTCCCCCTCTGAGAATGTATAAAAATGAACTTAAGAAAGGGTCTGCTTCTTTACAGCAGGCTCATTAGGTGTTTGCTGATTAGCTTGGCATGCAGAGAGGCAGGTCAGAAGAATTCCACTGAATATAAGGTCCCATGTGGAGCTTAACCAAGTTAATGTGAGTTTCTGAACATTTGCCAAGCTACCCTCTGTCAATTCTCTGTAGTAACCCCTGCGGAAAACCTACAGGCTACCCACTATACACCAGATATCTCTCAGTTTGCCACAAAACGTTGCAGAGTTCTGGGGAATGCCACTTAAGAAGAAAAATGTTTTTCTATCACAATACTTCTAATTAAGATACCTTATTTGTTACCTCTTTCTTTTCCACAATAAATGTTAACTCTTTATTTGCTACAATTCTGGCATTTCAGAAACCATGATTATGCTTTATAACTCATTTGAGGACATTTGTATATTATTACTTCTAAAGCACCATCATTTTAGGTGGCAATTTTAAAAACTTAAATGCATAGCGTCTCAAGGAGTTTACAGTATAAAGTTTAAAAGCTTTTATATTTGTCCAGGCTTAGTTACAATATTCAGCTTGGTTGCTAATACTTTCTAATTTAACATTTTTCTACTTAAAAATATAGATGTATCCCTAACACTAATTTGCTCACAGACTCTTCCAGTGCACAATTATATAAATGTAAACAGGTTTCTAGAAGTTTTACTTGTAACAGATTTTATTAAATAATAAGTATTTTGAAATATTCTTTTCTAAATTCAAGTAACAACTCTAAAGTGGCACAAATGTTTTAGTGGCAATTTTTTGCATCAGGTTTTCACTATAATATTATTAAATTTTCAAGTAGCAAGGGCCACTAAACTAAAAAAAATCAAAAGCTGCTTCAAGTTTATTATTAAAACTAATATTCTACAGTTTCCTAACATTCTCGCTGTTGAAACCTAATTTAACATTACACATCTGATTTATATTTATGTTTATATTTTGTCTTGCATCCTAATAGGGTTAAGTTAATTGGATCAAGCTAGTTAACAACAATGTAAAAATGTTAAACAGAATAAAAATAACACTTAAAATATTTAAACATGCAATATAGCATTATACTCAAAGCAAAATAAACCTTGAACAGTTCAAAAAGACAAAATGATCTTGGACTTTTATTAGTTTAAAAAAATTCAAAAGAGTTCACTGATGAAATGTGTCTTAATTCCTTAAATTGGAGAAAATGGGAAAGAAAGTGGGATCTCAATTTTTGTAATAACGCAGGAGGAGATTTTCTCCCATATACACTTATAGAGAACCATCCTTAAAGAGACCCCAGTTATATATTTTATAATCCAGATAACCTTGTGTAATAACAAATGTTATTTTCAATAATCAGATTATAAACTGTTAGGAAAGAAGAATGGCTTTTTGTATTTGAAAAATGAGAACCAGTATTAGTTTTTTCACCAATATGTGAAGCTTTCATAAAGCTGCATCTGTGAAAAGTTCAGTGCAAGGCCTTTCAAACTCTTCTTCACTGAAGACACTTGTGCTAGAATTACAATTGAAGTCTAGCAACTTCCAGCTTTGGAAATGTTTACAGTAAAACTATTTTCTGAGCACTAAGAGCAGGAGCTTAAAGTAGGCATGCAGTGAGAATCATACTTCCAAATGGTTTGCACATCCCTACTAATTAAGACCAGTGTGTTAATGCTGAAGTCTGACCACAGCAGAAGCAGATGCATCACAGCTGGGCAACAACACTCTTGGCCGAAATTGATGGCTGAACATTTAAGAAAAAGCCTGGATTCAGGGGGATTCCCAATTCAACTCATTATTTAAAGACTCTGCAGATGCCTTCATGTGTAATAATAAAGCTTTAGTGTCAACATTTAAATCCCCCCACTTAACTAAAGCAAAAAGGGGAAAAAATAAATTGAGATATTTAGGCTGCAATGAATAATCTCTAGAATATTATCCTAGTAGTCATATATTTGATAAATTCATGCCTTTGATAAAAGTTCCTTAAACTTCGGCAGAAATTTAGACCAGCTTGTGAGAAGAATGGGGAAAAACCTATTGGGACTGATAGGCAGGATTACTCTGGCAGCCTTTTTGGATGTGGCATCATGGCTTATTTTTGTTTTTAATTTTGCACACTTCAAACTTCATAAAATATAAATTGCTGTAACATTTCTTTTTTAAAAAACAGCATTCTGATAGATATTTATACATCTGGGAATTGTTGCATAGAATACAAAAGTATTTTGAAAATTTAATAGCAAATTATTCTGAAATATATATATGTATGTATGTATGTATGTATGTATATGTATGTATATGTATGTATATGGATCTTTGGTTATTCGGGTTTTCTCCCGCGTAAAATTGGAAGTATCTAGGCGACGTTTCGATGAAGTCTCATTCATCATCTTCAGGCTTGTGTCTTCAGCTTTGTGCTTCTCAGAGTAATGTGAGCTTGCCTCATCCTTCCGACCCATACATGAAGCGAATTGACACCCACCATGAAGATGTGGCACGACCACGAACGCGAAGCCAAACAGCAGGATCACAGCTCACCAGCTCAAATCCCCCAGCAACTAAGACTAACCTGAGCACAACCAAGCCCCCACCTGAACAGAACACACCCCCAGCCAATCAGAACACAGCCAACCCCCCAACCAATCAGAACACAGCCAAACCCCCAACCAATGTGTGTTCTCATTGGTTCTTAAAGGACTCTGGCTTCCCCAATGACTTTCCTTATCTGAAGTTCACAAAAGGTGATCATATAGAATAGAATAGAATTCTTTATTGGCCAATTGTGATTGGACACACAAGGAATTTGTCTTGGTGCAAATGCTCTCAGTGTACATAAAAGAAAAGATACATTCGTCAAGAATCATAAGTACAACACTTAATGATAATCATAGGGCACAATAAGCAATCAAATCATAGTAGGAAAAGTCAATATAAATCATAAGGATACAAGTGACAAAGTTGCAATCATACAGTCACAAGTGGGAGGGGATGGGTGATGAGGAGTGATGAGAAGATTAATATGTCCCCAGGACACTGCAACTATTATAAATATAACGATTGTATTTTATCCTACTCTCATTTTGTTTGTTTAGAATTTTATTGGTAATATGTATTTGAACCTGTACGTTGATATGGCCTATAGGCTACTCTATCTATCTATCTATCTATCTATCTATCTATCTATCTATCTATCTATCTATCTATCTATAATATGAATCAATTGCCAAACGTTGAAATTTTGATCATGTGACCATGGAGATGTTCCAATGGTCGTAAATGTGAAAAATGGGCATAAGCCACTTTTTTCAGTGCCATTTTAACTTTGAACGGTCATTAAAAGAATGGTTATAAGGCAAGGACAATCTGTATATTGAGCTTATTTAGAAGCTTAGTCCTCAATGTGCTATTTTAAATTCTTTTAGCCCCTTTTAAATGTTTTTCTCTCCTAAGTTTCTTGGTTTGTGTGGGTTTTCCAATCAGGCAGAATCTAGAAGCATACTAATGGCCTCTCTGCTGTTTGTGTGTTGTGTAATTAGTCCTGTTATATAATAGAACACACCTACTATTGTTACTATTATAGGTAAGTAGGAGCTTAAACAAATGTGCTGGTAAACTACTCCTAGTCAAGACATTTTATTCCCCTGCTTCCCACTTTTTAATATTCCGTAGGCTATGTTTTTAATATTCATCTCCTTCACTCTTAGCATTTTAAAATATAAATCTGCATACATATTTTCAAACCTGCTTATTATCTTTCCCCTTGTGTATGGCCTGTGTTGATTTGGCTACAAGAACCAAAGAACTATAATTGCTTATCATTATACACGCAATACAGACAATTAAAGATTACAATAATTTATGTACTATGCAAAGTTAAGTAACAAAGGTTTGAATATATAACTTCAAAGGAATGTAACTTTCTAGTTTCTCATGAATAGTTTCATTTTTTGTAAGTACAGTAAGCTACTAACTACAGTCACATTAGTTACTCTGAAATTATATGGCTACCATTAAATTTTGCAGGAATCCCATCCACCATAATCATTTCTAAATGTAATACCTCTGGTATTATAATCAAGTGATCAGTTCGTTCATAAAGAACATCTAAGTTTCGGAAAAGAATCAGTTATTCTGCAAACTATTTTTACAAAACATAGAAACTATGGAATTCAGTGCTATCAAGGGTGATGATGGCCACTACTTTCCAAATTTTTAAAAGGAGAATCGTGTATCAATGACTACAAGTCTTAAAGATTCAGAATGCCTTAAATACAAGCTACAGCAAAGCAATAACAGCAAAGAAAGTGTATTGGCCTCCAGTCCATATTTATCAATTTCCTGACTGCATCTATGTGCACACAACTCTAACCTAGCAGGCACTTACGTTTCAACTATATATATTCATGCAGCTGAGAAAAAACAGAAACTACAATATATTTTACCTCAAGTTATACAAATGTTGAGCTGGTCATGGAATTATTTGAGTTGAATTTGAATTTATTGTAGTCACTCACCAATGCACACTAACAAAAATAGATAAGAATTAACACTTTCTACACTAAAAACAAATAACAATAAAATGAACTCACAACAATGAATTGCTAAATCAGAAACATGTAACAGAACAATTGCCTCAACTATAATTTTAATTTTTAAACTAGCAATTTTTCAGCCACAGCAGTTGATAAAATTGTTATTTTTACCAGGGATTTTGAGGGGGCTTACATTAATTTTCTCCAAATGATGTAAATTACAATACAAAATTACATTTAAATATGTAAATCGTGATCCAGTTTTCATGCTTCCATCAACAAAATCTGGAAAATAATGAGTGGGATTCAGTGTTTGGACAAAACTTGGTGTGTGTGTGTGTGTGTGTGTGTGTGTGTGTGTGTGTGTGTGTGTGAATTCATCTTGGACTGTCAACAAGTCAGTTTGTTCTGTGTCACTAATATGTTTTAATGCCCTGGAATTTTTCTTTAAATCTTCTACCTATGTCCCAAAGGTGCTTTTTCAAGAGGCAACTGGACTTTCTGGTTTTTCTTTGAAGATATTTTGCTTCTTATCCAAGAAACTTCTTTAGTTCTGGATAAGAAACGAAACGTCTTCAAAGAAAAACCAGAAAGTCCAGTTGCCTCTTGAAAAAAACCCTTTGGGAGAACCCTGACCTGGATGACTTGAGAATCTCCATAGACATTTTCTACCTATGGGGACTTAGAAAATGCATTAGCTAACAAAGCAGCCAATAGAGGTTCTCTCCCTTCTGCTATGGGCTGAAATTAATGAAGGAAAAGAAAATATGAAGGAGAATCGAGTTGGTAATTGGTAATTTAAATGTCTTGTTTTCTGAAACTTAAAACCCCACTGCATAATATAAAGGCTTCCTCAGAACTTTCATTTCATTGGAAGTAAAAACAGAGCTGTCGATGATCTAAGAATCAGAAAGTACCAGAAGACTTCAAATCAAAACATGATCAGCTTTGTACTGTTTATTAGTATTCACATACAGTTTTACGTCAGGGAAAATGATGCAGCACCTACCAATTTTGCCTCTGACTGCACCGGTTGTGGAGATGAGGGTCCTGGAATTCCTGGGATGCTAGGCACCATGGTGACAGGCCTGACAAGCTGTCCAACAGAGAGTCCGAGTTAAGAACAAATACAAACAAACTCTACTTCATAAGCAATTAGGATTCACACCTGTGTGAATGAATGAATATCCCCTTACTTTAACTATACCATAATGCTGCTCTACCTCAATGAGATTATTAAGATTTGACTCGGAGGATCTTTAATCCTATCTGCTGATATTAGGTAGGTGGTATCCAGGAAGAAGAACCCCTACCAAGAACAGCAGTCTGTTCAGGAAATAACCTTTCCAGACATGTTTATTTATTAATCAAATATGTGTGCTGATCCCTTGAGGTAGCTAACGAGATTACAAAAATACAATAAAGTATAAAAAACATAACAGTAAAATAAATACTGTTCAAACTTCCCCCTGAAAAGCCAATCACCAGATTTTTATGGAAAGCAAACAATGTGGGAGATGGAAAAATATCCAATGGGAGTTCCTTCCAGGGCCAGCTCTCAAAAACAGAGCTTGTTTTGTTAGTTCATAATAAGGTTTTTATCTGTTGAATTATTATTTATTAATTTATTATTACTATGATCACTTTTATTACTATTAGATTTACAACTCACTTTTTATTTCCTACAACTCAAGGCAGTTTACACAATGCCCTGCTTCCTATATTCTAATCCACAATATCTCCCCCCCCCCGCCCCACCTGTGAGGTGAGTGGCTGAGAATGATGACCCTGAAGTCCCCCAGTTGACTTTCATGACTAAAGGAGGACTGGAACTTATTGGTCCTCCTAGTCCAATCTACTCTTCAGCACAAAAAAATCCAGCATTTTCTCAACAGATGACTATCTAGACCTCCGTTTCACACCTTCAATACAGAGAAGCCCTGTCTCTTGAACATGTTGTGCACTTTCTTACTGGTTAATTGAAAACTAACCTCCTACAGCTTAAGGCACAGCCTATTCCCTAAGAAGCAAAGATGAATCTTTCTCCTCCCCTATCCAGCTGGCCTCCACCTATCATAAGTTATACTATCAAACATATCTCAGTAATATGGACTGCTACTTTTCACTTTTATTTATGGCTTCTGAAGATCCGGATATTCTTCTATATATTATTTATATATAATAAATAAACCTGTATCCAGGCCTTTGGCTACGACCAATTATACATAAGGTTGATTAAAAATGTCAAAAAAATACCAAGCCTGAGCAGAATACTACAAGCAGGGTATGCATTAGGGATGCCTGTAGTACTGTTGATAATCTAGGTAGGGGGGATAGTTAGAGTAGATATGCTACATCCTTCTTTGCCCAAATTAGTTTATATGAAGATTCTCCCCTTACTCCTACTGAGGAATGTCTTTCAGCTTTTTTCTCCATAGGATCCTGATTTAGATCTAATTTCAGTTTCCCAGTGTTAGTACAGTCTAATTATATGCTCCTTTCCTATCATCCTTATTGGTTTTGCCAGAGACAGATGTTCCCAATATAAGGATTCAGTGAGAGAGACTTGTCCAAACTTTGAAGGAAGGTATTGCATCATACAATAGACTTACAGGAACTGCAGTTGGTACACGCACATTAGAATTTGTGATTGAAGCGGGAATAGCAACAGGCATGGTTTGTCCATTAGGAAGATGCAACAAAAGGGGGAAAGGGCCTGGCACCGGTCTAAGAAAAGAAGAAAAAATAATTATAGCACTTATAGTAGAAAAAATATTGCAAATTTCATTAGCCCTCGAAAAAGGTCTAGGGTGCTGAAACATTTTAATCTCCAATGTTAGATTAATTTTAATTTGTAGTTTTGATTCTCTTTTCTAACACCAGAAAAAAATTATCATGAAGTTATTTTAAATTTTTGACCACAGATAAATTTTAAATTTTATTTCATAAATATTTGCAACAATCCTATACAATTACAGAAATTATTAAAATAAGGTTTGTTTGTTTTTTAAAAAAAGAGATATAATCATCCTACAGTCTGAGTTTCACCATTTTAGCACTATGAGATTTGTTTGAGGATCATTGGTATTGGTCATAAATTAGAAATGGTTTATGGAACACTGTAATATTATCTGATGGTTTTCTAGATGGTGGGATTAGTGGGGCCTTTCAGACCTGGAATGTCATTGTAAAGAAGCAGCAGGAGAAGAAGAACAGGAAGAAACAATCTGATCCAGATACGAAGTTCTGCAATCTGAATTAAGTCCTTTGGTTTGCAAAAAAAGACAAGAACCAGTAATGGAAGAAGAAATGTTTTTATCAATTCTTCTCTTCCATCAAAATACAATTAAAGAATCAAATTTCCAGATGGCACCCACAAAAAATGGAGGAATCAATGAATACACAATCTTCCTTTCAGCAAAAATACTTTAAGAGAGGAACTCTGGAGATAAGCCAGAGCTGTTATGTCTTACAAAATAAACATCAATATTTGTTTCCATCATGTCCTCCCTTTAGTCATATAAAGCACAAAACTAAATAAGACTGACAATTTTTATTTGAAAATCTGGATTATTTTTTTCCCAACTTTTCAAAATCCCAGCTAGTCCTTGCCATTTTATTGAATGCTTTGAAGATTATACCAGCAGTTGTGAGGATATATTTACAAGAGACCAGAACATTTTAGTATCTATTTAACACAACACTTACACTATTGGCCTATTGGAAGATGGAGCTTGTGTTATGACAGTGCTAGAAGTTGGTGAAGGTATGGCTTGCTGAATAATGACACTTGAGTCAGAACTTGCAAGCAACACATTAGGAACCTGTAGAGAAGCTGGGCGTACAATTGTGGAAGTAGGCTGGGCAGTTTGCTGCAGACACACTTCCTGCAAGAAACATGAAAGTTTCTCAATTTCCCAAGCCCCATTAGAATCAAAGATAAACAGAATTCTTCAATTATACTTAGGTTTCTTTTAAAGTTTTCTCAAAAATGTTAAAATCCCTCAAATTCTTTTAGTTGTAACTTACTACCATTTCTTACATTAAGAACTACCACATGGATCTGGAATAGGCAACCTGCAGTCCTAAGGCCACATGCAACCCTTGGCCCGATTTCATGCAACCCTCAGCCTAATTTCAAAAGTTCTTCACAACTGATCAATTCAGACCCCTGGCAAGAATCTGTCCCTTCCCCAGCAGTTTGCTGTGAGAAAAGAAAGAGAGAAAGGGGGAAAAAAGCGTCAGAAAGAGATTATGAAAGAAAAAGTATGAGAAAAAAGGGGAATTTTAGAAAGAGATTAAATGGGTCAATCAACTCACTTTTGCTCTGGTTTTCTCCATGACTTCTGCTCACCTTACTGCCTTATTACTGCCTACACCTATATCACTTTCATCTCCCAAAATAGATCACCCACCCCAGCAGAGATTGCTTGGTTGGGACTACAGGCAAAGACAATATTCTGCAAGCATGTTGTTATCAACGTTTGAGGTTTTTTTTCTCACACTTGGTAAGTGTCTCTACATCACTTAAATTTAAATTGTTTTTATCAGATTTTAGTAATAATTTGTGTCTGGAACTCTGATATGGCCCAAGGGCTAATCAATAAAGTAAATTAAGTAAGTAAGTATATCACTTAAATGTGTAATATCGGTATGGATTCTTGATGTGGATAGGTTTGTGTGCCTAGTCTGTTTGAGATACATAGCAGGAAAGATTGTGTCTGCATCACAAACATTGCTATACTGACTTTTAATAGCTATCCAGGATAATAAAAGTACGCTTCAAAAATGTAACAGTTAAAAATTTAATTTTAATGTAATGTTTACATTAGTGTGGGTTTAATTTGCGCTATACAAGGAATACAGATTTGTAGATGAAGTTTAGTAGAGTATTTATGATCTTATGATTATCTTAGATTTACTGGTAATATCTATAGAAATACTATACATCTGAAGTATAAAAAAATCTCTGACCTTCTCGTCACTGGTCGTAGACTCTGGATGAGGTAAGGGACTATCTTGGTGAGTTGTTTCAACCACTGTAGGCTCTTCAATTTTATTTCTTATAATTGGAGTTGCAAGAGGTGATAAATCTAAGGGCATCTGTAAGAATTAATGTTGAGATAAATTTTAAAACATGCAAATTATAAATGTCTCTTTAGAACAGGGAATTCACAATAATGCCAATGTAGTAGCTAAAATATGATTTCTTCAGTTAGTTACCGTGTTTCTCACAAAATAAGGCCGGGCCTTTTTTTTTTTTGACCCCCGAAAAAACGGCTAGGCTGTCTTTTCAGGGATGACTTAATTCCCCTCCCATGCATCCTTGGGTAAGCAGGGGGCAACAGCTTGGATGTTGACCTCGGCGTTGGTGGGGCACTTCGTATCGGGACACCTTCCGTCACCGTTGCTTTCCCTTCTCCCTTGCTGCCGTGGTGTTTAGAGCAACGCCGCGGCATTTGGCGCAGCCACGTGCGGCCAGCCAGGGCTCCTCCCTGCAACCGGAGCCCGGCGGAAACACTCGGCTTCAGGCGCTCCTGTCGCCGCCTTCCCTTTGCCTTCGAAGGTAAAGCCAATTATTTTAAAAACGACGCCCTACTACAACAAAGCCTCCCCTGCCTGAGAGGGCAGCCCAACCCCACGCGGGGAGGCGAATCTCCTGGGGCCGCAGCGCAGGATCGGCCCACCTCGAGAGAAGCGCCCAGCCGCCATCCCTGCCTGGCACCGGGCAGAGCGTGAAGAGCTTCGCCTGGGGCGCCCAGCGCAGCTGACAGGCGGGCCCTCCTTCCTGGCAGCAGAGCTCTCACCAAGGCAGCGAGCGACTCCCCGCCGGACCCTCCGCTCATCCCGCCAGGGCCGCTCCAGAGCCGTGCGGGCTGGGCAGAGCCAGGAAAGCGAATCGCGGGTGCACGCCTGCCTGCCAAGCAAAAGAGCCGGGCCGACCTGACCTTGGCTTCCTTCCCAAGTCCCTCCAGCGCAAACCCGAAGGTGCCACCGGGAGAGGCTGCCCAAGGCAGTGAAAGCGCCCACCCGTCTGCGGACAGGGAGGCAAGGCGATGGCAACGCTGCTTCCCTGGCCGTCGGAGAGAGCCCGAAGCCCCCCGTCCTTTCCACCCCTCGCCCAGCCCATCCCCGTCCCCACACATCTCCAAATGCGCCGGCAGCTCCAAACGCTGCAGCGGAACGGGCATCAGGCAGAGGCGCTGACTCGGTGGGGCTCAGCTCAGAGGAGGACGCGGCGCAGGCTGTCGCCTTGCCTCCCTGTCCACGGATGGGTGGGCGCTATCACTGCCTCGGGCGGCCTCTCCTGGTGGCCTTTGGGTTCGCACTGGAGGGACTTGGGAAGGAAGCCAAGCTTGGATCAGCCCGGCTCTTTCACTTGGCAGGCGGGTGCGCACTCGCGGCTCGCTTTCCCAGCTCTGCCCAGCCCGCACAGCTCCGGCACAGTCCTGATGGGATGAGCGGAGGGCCCGGCAGGGAGGCGCTCGCTGCCTTGGCTAGAGGTCTGCTGCTGGGAAGGAGGGCCCGCCTGTCAGCTGTGCTGGGCGCCCCAGGCGAAGCTCTTCGTGCTCTGCCCGGCGCCAGGCGGGATGGCGGCTGGGTGCTTCTCCTGGGGTGGGCCGATCCTGCGCTGCGGCCCCGGGAGATTCGCCTCCCCACGTGGGGTTGGGCTGCCCTCTCGGGCAGGGGAGGCTTTGTTGTAGTAGGGTGTCGTTTTTAAAATAATTGGCTTTACCTTCGAAGGCAAAGGGAAGGCGGCGACAGGAGCACCTGAAGCCAAGTGTCTCCGCAGGGCTCCGGTTGCAGGGAGGAGACCTGGCTGGCCACGCATGGCTGCGCCAAACGCCGCGGCATTGCTTTAAACGCTGTGGCAGCAAGGGAGAAGGGAAAGCAACGGTGGCGGAAGGTCTCCCGATACGAAGTGCCCCACCAACGCAGGCAGCACCATATCCAGGTATGTAACAAAAGTACTTCCTAACGGCAAGCCCCCCCGCCATTCCCCATTTCACATGTTTAATATAGGCCTTAATTTGGGGGGAGGGGCTTAATTTGATTTTATGCCAATAAAACATCCTGGGCTTTCCTATTGGTGGAGGCCGTATTGTTGGAGAAATACGGTAGAAGGTATCTACTGCTAACATTAAACTATTATAAAGTGATATCCATGAAGTTTAATCTTAGGAAAAACAAGTGTTTCTATTTATAAATAGAATGTAGAACTCTTAAAAGCCTATTAAGAGCTTTATGTTTCAAGCAAAGTAATATTGAATTAAAATAACATTTTTATGCTCATCCTCATTTTGTTAATAAAAAATTTCTAGGTGCAAGTAATCAGTATAAATTGATATAGTTTTAATCTGCTACATTTACATACTTTTTTAATATCATCTTCAGAAGCTTTTTTGAATTCATTTTCAAAAGGACTTGCTAATTCATTGAATAAACCCACTTCTTCACAATTCTTCAAAAATCGAGTTGGCGTTGGAGTTTGATCTGAGATTTAAAAGAGAAATATATGATTTCACCCCCTAATATAAAATACGTGTTTGGCAATCAAAATCAATATTATTAACATCACAAGCACTTTATAAAATTAATATGTTCAAACAAGAACACAGTAAGAACAAAGCTGAACATCTTGTTCTTAATGTCATCATGTTTGTTTTAACAACATTATTGAAAATTCAAACATAATAAAAGGACTTTAAAAATATGAACATTTGATTTGTAGAAATTCAGGATACTCTATATAAGGAAGAATAGAGAAACATTTTTGTATGTGAAGATGTGCTTCATCCATTACTTTGCTCGTGGGCTTTAAAAAAAGCAAATACTGCACTGGAATCTCAAAATTAAATGTAAATGTTTGCTTCTCCAAAATATCATAAAATTCAATTCAAAAATCAGATATTATGAAAAAAAATCTCTTGTATGAGAAGGAATGGCAGAACATAGTGGCGGAATCAAAAGAGAAGTCACCTAAAGTCTCTATTTTGGCACAAATGGACTAAGTCCTATATATCTCTTGAATTCCACTGACCCTTATCTAAAGCCAAGACAGCGCTAATGGTTAGTGGAGCAGTTTCCTGAGCATAGGTATGAGTGATTAGTAATCAATCAAGTTTAATCAGAACTTCATGTGTGGTCCTGATCTTTTCTGCCTGACACTTCTTCATCTATTGTTGAGGAATAGTATCTTTCTATGCAAAATAAATGAAAAGGGAGAAAATGATAGAAACTTTAACAAAACGTGATCAGTACAAATTTTAATTTCCACCACCACTGCAGAATATAAATACCCTAAAAGCCACAATTAATTTTGTACTGATGATAATGATAACATGGGATATTGGCAAGACCCAGATTTGAAGAACAAAATAATCAGAGAGTGGAGAGACACTCATCAGGATAATGTATTGTTCTCCAAACTGTGTATCAGTTGCAGTCAGCAGCACACAATCCTTCAAACACAACAGTGTTTAAAGCATCCCCTAGATATACCTGCCCACACATTGTCCAAATCTCATTTGGTCCTTTGAATCTCATATCTGACAGTTATAATGTTTGAGACTCAGTGATAGGACGATAACATATTTAGGAAGCTATGTTAGTATTTCATTGGTAGATAGTTCATGCAATCACAATTACACATCTTCATAGGGACAAAAGAATAAAATAATCCACATAATAGCTAAACCATAACATTATAAAATTATTTTGCTGTAGAAGCTATGGTCTACCTTTCATACAGGATTTGTGTAGGTATTTATTAAAATTACTTTTGGAAGATAACATTACATGTAACTCCATTGTATTCCATATTGTACAAATAACATAAAATACATTTGAATCAGGTCTATACAAACAATAATTTCCAAATAACATAATAACCTATGCCCTGGATCACACAGTACATTGAGCCATACATTAATCATGATTTACTGTATAACCCCTATGGATCAAATCATATAACAATCCAAATCCAAACAAACCATATTCTGGCTTAGCGCAATGTCAACATAGTCAATGCATAATTCTAGAATGTGAACATCATTTTGATTACAAAATATTTTTTTAAAAAACCCTAAGTCTGTTTACTGTGTTATGCGAATATTGCCTTTCAGACCTTTTTAATTTTATTTATAAACTTTTTTGTTCAAAAGCAAAAATGGAAAGATTTAAAAGAATATTATTGTAAGGGAAAAGACCATCAAAGATATAAAAAGATTAAACAAGAGTATATTCAATCAATTGAAATTTATTTTTAAAGTTTCTTTATCAAACATAATTAAGATCAGTAAAAATGTAAGAAATAATAAGAAATTATCTCATAGCAACATGTACAGATGACTTTGATAAAAAATATACTGTATGGATACGCATTCTCTATATCTATAATAAATTGCTTCTTACAACAATTTTGTGAAGTTTTGTATATTAGACTGCTCTTAATTACTAAGGCTGAAGCATATATAGCCAATAGATGGTTATTAATTTATCAACCAATCAATCTTAAGGAAAAGGACAATACATGACATAACTGTGTTTTGTAAAAAAAAAAAGCTCTTGACAGGATCTCAAGCATATGTAGAAAATACATAAAATCTGGGCATGTTCCAAGAGTTGGATTAATAAAAGATATACTAACCAGCTACAATGACACTGTCATTACGAGCTGGACCAAATTTCAGTGTCATCTCATGTTTATGTTTATGGACAGCCAAATGATCCTCGTTGGTAAAACGCTGCGACAAGAAGTTTTAAAATACAGTTATAAATTTGAATTATGACTAAACAGTGGGAAACATTTTCAGAATGGTTACAAACTATTTGCAATGAAAAGGCTGATTGATTTTTGTTTAATTAAAAGGTTGATACAATTACATACTTCTAAATTTGTTTTTTATTGACCATTTTCTTGAATATTTAAGTAGCATCATCATAAGTAACAAATGATACATATCATTTTAATGGTTTTCACTCTATTTAAATACAAATTTTGACACACAATAATTCAGAGTTTTAACCACTATGATAAATTGCAAATATTCTATAAGACTTCCTTCCTTCTCCTCTCCTTTATTCTGCCATCCATCTAAGAATTCTCTAGTTCAGGGGTGTCAACTCAATTTCATTGAGGCCACATCAGGGTTGTGTTTGACCTCAGGAGACTGGGGTGGGCTTGGTCATCTCAATGTCACTTGTATCGGGGGCGCCTGTGGTGGCCCAAGCGCTTTGCCAACGAAAACAGGCTCCTAAGCTCTGTTTCTGGCTGCAACAGCCTCCTGCAACCCTCCTGAGGCCCTTCCGAGCCCCATTTTTGCTTGCAGGACCGGGGCGGTCCTTCACTCTTTCCAGAGTGCCCCCCCAGGCCAGATCTAAGCACCCCCTGCCCAGATCTGCCCCCCGCAGGCCTTGAGTTTGATATCCCTGCTCTAGTTCTATTCCAGAAAAATTAGGAATTTTAAAAAATAGATTGAGAACACATATAGAAAATAGCCTTATTTTTCTGTGCTTTTTTTCCTTGACACAACTTTGCCATTAAATTCTATCCAATGCTCTGTAATTGCTTGGCACAATTAAATGGAAATTACAAGGAATAGATAATTTCTGTGCAAAATTCTCCAACTGTTATTTGCATTTAAGACTTAGCTTAACATGCATTCTAGTGTATGTTCTTCAGGCTGGTATATATGCTTCTAGCACATACTAGCATTTCTTAGAATAAGACTTTGAAATTACTCAAAACTAAAATTTGATATGTTATAGATCACACCTGAGGATATAGTCTCCTTCACTTAATACCATTGAACGTATCAGTTAAGCACTCTTGGACCATTAGATTATATTTACCTATTTGCATAAGTCTAATGAGCCACGCTCTTGCCCACCTAGCAGTTTCGAAAGCATGCAAATGTGATTAGATACATAGGTATCACTTTGGTGGAAAGTAACAATGTTATGTGTGCTTTGGCGTATAGTCATGCTGTCTATATGACCACAGAAATGGTCTTCAGACAACTCTGGTTTCTTGGTTAAGAAACGGAGATGAGCACTGCCCCCTAGAATCAGATATGACTCGATGGGAAAACCTTTATTTTTTTAATGAGCCTATTTCTGAATTTATATCCTAAGATTCCTGAACATTTTCTCTTCCTTGTCTCTTTCTATGATATTGGATAGAGATTAGATATCTATGATATTGGTTCACTAACTTATACCATTTTTAAAAGGGAGATGGCTTTCTGATCAGTTGTTTGCAAAGCATTGTTGCTATCACATTTTTCAAACTCAGAAGTGTAACAGTGCACCCTATGTAGTATGTGAATGCTACACATGCTTTAGATGAGTTCAGCAATCATTTAAACATTATGCAAAAAAAAGGCACACATATGAAAATAGAATGTTCCATTTTCCATGTCAATATTTCTAAATATATTAATCCACTAAATAGCATAGCTGCAATTTAGCTATCTGTAACACATTAGATCACATTAATTAATGTAGAATACAAAAGAAAACAAATCACAGAATTTAAACTGAAAAACTGCTTTAAGAATTGCATTTTCTTAAATTACTTCAGGGTATCAGAAAGAAGTTAGATCATGCTGAATTTTTCATCTTCCTACCCCCTCTTAGTGTTTACTGTTCTGTTATATTACACCCACGTAAGAAATTTTCTGGGTGTTATACACTCAATTAAAACATGTTATACAATAAATTTAAATATATATATAAATATTACAATTTTAAAACTAACATATTACATACATTTTGAAGCATTATTAAAGAAAAAAATAAATCTTCATTTGGCACCAAAATGTAAGCATCAGGCTAGCATCTCTGCAGAAAGTAATGTCCTGCTTAAGTAATAGAGGGAGACACTGCTTCTGGCAAGACTGACCTTAACTGATGATTAAAGGGACTCATGATCTTATCTAGTTGTTAATGAAATTTCTGCAAGGTAATAACCAAGCTCAGAGAGCATCAGTGATTCCACAGTCTTTGGGCATTATAGGCTACTACCACCACTTTTTTGCAAGAAAAATGGACTGATATGCAGACAGATTTCAAAGCCCTGACATAACATAGTTATGTCAGCCATTCTCAGGTAGCAGCCTAGCTTCTCTATTTTTAAACCAAACTTTCTGGACTATTTTCAAAGGGACATTTATAATCCATAATCCTACCTGGAGTGAAATCAGCATGAATGAGGTTGCTAGGCTATTTTTCTCCTGGCAAGGTCATAGTTGTTGTTATCAGCCCAGTATGGTAAAAGGTATCCTAAGTTCCTGAAGCCATTCAAGCTTTCAAATGAATAATGCTGGGTCCAAAAATGTTATCAAAACCATACCCTTGAACTCTAGTGGAAATACAATTCTTTCCTCAATTAGATGAACACAATTAATCAAACAGGTAGCCCATTTACAGAATGTTTGCTTTCTTTGTACTAAGTGAGAGCTATTCACCTTATTCCAGGCCATCATCTTGCTCAGGCCTATTTATTATTTATGATTATTTTCAAAATAATTCTTCAAGAAAAACTCCTTTTCAGAACACACATGTACTGCAAAATGAGTTCCTCAAGCATATTGTAAAAATATTTATATACACTTAAAAAGAACACAAGAACGGTGAAATCGTGACTTCATATAATTGAAAACATCACTCCATATGGGAATACATTAAAATATTCTTTATATTAAAAGAAGCTCTAAGGTAATTTCTTTTGTTTCCTCCTTTGTATAATTTAGCATGGCTATAGAATAGCTTTCAAAGTTAAGGTAAACAATTTAATAACACTATTTTCTGATTATGAAGCAATTCAAAAAATAAAGCAATTTGATAAAGGAAACAATTCTGTTAACAGAAATAGTTTTTAATATGCTTTTGTAATGTGTCTAACTTTCCACTCCTAAATTACCCACTGATCAGGAACAATTACAATTAATAAACAAATCAATGCACACGGATTGAAGCTTTATGCAGATCCACTGCTGAGGAATCCTGTTCAATATAGCAGTACTCATAATGTATCTTGAGAGAAGGGAAGCTAAACCTGCTGCTCATTCCAGTTCAAGAACCAGATACTGAACAAGCAGGAAGAAATGCATTGTTAGACTGTGGGACAAGTTTAAAAGCTTCTTGTTTAAAAGAATGAGACAGATGCTAATAGGATCGGACATAAACTACTTCTGATGTAACAGATGTTTCTCTGTTGACTTAGATGAACAGATCTAAAATACATATATTACCTGTCCACATCCAGGGGCAGTACATAGAAAGGGTTTGTCATCACTCATATTCTACAGGTTCTTGTGTTACCTGCATTGGAATAGCAAACATAATTAGTTAAGATTCTGCCAAGAATTTATCTTGCATTGATTTATATGACAAAGTCTCAAATAAAAAACAATATTTCAATACACTTAATTATTACAAGCATATTTCTAAAACAATATAATAAAAAATCCCAAATAATTTGGTGCATTCTTTGTCAAAGTGAAATTGAACCTTGAACACGCAATTATTAGTCAAGCTTGAAAACATTTTTATGAAGTACAGCAACTAGGCTTTATTATTTAAACAGAACACAAATGTGTCAATGTCTCCCTTTGGTAGATTCCACACCGATGCAGGTAGCCCTTGATTTATAAGTTGTTCAGTAACTGTTTAACATTACGATACTAAAAAAGTGACTTATGACCATTTTTCGCACTTACCAATGTTACAGCATCCCCATGGTTATGTGATCAAATTCAGATGCTTGGCAACTGACTCATATTTATGATGGTTGCAGTGCCCTGGTGTCATGTGATCACCTTTTGCAACCTTCTGACAAGCATAGTCAATTAGGGAAACCAGATTCATTTAACAACCATGTTACTAATTTAACAACTGTATTAATTCACTTAACAACTGTGGCAAGAAAGATTGTAAAATGGGCAAAATTCACTTAACAAATGTCTTTTGGACTCAAGTGTGGTTGTAAATCGAGGACTACCTGTATGCCAAAGGGATAAGGTGAAGAATCTACTGAGTACAAAAAACTCTTATGCCAGAGATGCTATATTTTATTTCTGGTTTTGGATTGGATGAGTTACTTTTTCCCATTTAGAGTTAATTTAAAATCTGGGAATCCCTGAAGAACAGGTGCTACCTATACATAGAACAGCCTTTCACAGCTTCATTCTGTGCACCAATTACAGTATGGCCTTTCCTGGATAAGAAAACCTTCCTCAAACCACTCATATCTTGATAACCTATTTGTGGGATGTAGGCATGGGACTGACTTGGAAAGTTACTGAGAAACTTTGGATGGTCCACAATGCAACAGCCTACGTTTATCAGCAGCTTGACTTTACAGGTACTAGTCTATCTGCACATGTAACAATGCTATTTAGCCAGTTCGTGGGATATCAGTTTGCTTCCGAGGCAATTCAAGGTGCTGGTTGTCATCTTTAAAATTCTATATGATCCAGAACCTGAGCATCTTTGTAATATCCTACTTAAAGTGGTTCCTTCTATATTGAACAGTTGGCTCCTTTTGGAACACTATTGCTAGGAAGTATAATCTATCCTCCCTTCTCTAGAACCTGGAGGTCAGACTTGGCTTGAATCTCTTGGCCTTTCAAAAAATGATCCAGAACCGGCCTTGACAACAACCCTCTGGGACCTAAGGAGTTTGTCCCTTGAGGAGTTTCCTGCAGAGTAAGTGTTTAATTTGTTCCTTGGTGCTTAAGAGTATATGATGGTGGTAATTTTGTTATTTGTATTTTTACTTCCATTACTATGCTCAGATATGTAAGGTGCTCAGAATCACTTGGATGGAAGCAAGATAAATATATAAACAAAGACATTACTAAGTGGTGACTAATACTAGTGCAACCTAATTGCTATGGAAGATTATAAAACTTAATGGAAACATAAACTGAGAGCTGATTAGATACCATTAATTCAGAGGTTCTTAGACTTAACAATGGAAATGAGGAATATATAAAATATCAGAAAATGTGTCGGTGGAATCTTTAATTAGATCAGATGGGTCTTGAATAATTTTTACCCTATTAAAACAGATCATAATTAAGCCTGACAATCAGTAGACTAAATTTCTATCTTAATGAATACAAATGGGACACTTTTTAAATAAGTTTAAATTTTAAAATGTTCTAACCCATTTTAGATTCTAACGGATTCCAATAAAAAGTGTTCATATTCAGTGAAGTGAATCTCTCTTTAATTGCAGGTGGGTAAGTTTATTTCCATTTATGAAAGATTATTATGTTTACTCTGACTTGGTAGAGTCAATTCTTTTCATGAAATATTAACTTCCATATTTTAGGAAAATAGTTCAACAGCACATTTATATCTTTAGCTGTTGTTTTTCTTTCCAAAATTAAACCATGAAACCAAACCAAAGCTCTAGATGGACAAGATTTAAGTTCTTATAACTGATATTATGATTCTAATTAAGCTAACTAGCCAAACTGAACTAGTTTTTGATGGCAATTCCACAGAAAGCATGATGCAGAAATCCAGATATGGTTAATTCAAATTGGCCTTCTGTGTAGGTAGCACTTGTATTTAAGTTGCTGCACATACACAATGTGAACAATGTCAGAGAATAATGCAGGTAGTCTTTGACTTACAACTGTAATTCAGCTCAGAATTACAGCTGTAAGTTGTCCTGGTTGGTAAGTGATTCAATGTATGACTGCACCTGGTTTTATGACTTTTGTGATAGTCATTAAACAAATATCACAGTTGATTAAAAAATCCACTTTCTGCAATGGGCGTTTGCCAGAAACCAGCAAAAAAATATAGAACATGTTCACATGATTGTGTGATATTGCAAATGGCTGTAAATGCAGTCTGAGCACCCAAAATGCAATCATATAACCAATCATAGTGAGGATGGGGTGGGGCATTAGCTGTAGGAACTTTGAATCCAGGATGTAAATAGCCCTAGGGACCAGTTGTAAATTGACAATTACCCACAATTTCCATCAAAATTGCACTCCGGTTCACCAAACAGTATTGCCCAGATGGACATTATACACTAGGAAGAAAAATCTGGACCCTTGTATACCAAGATAGCATGGGGATAATCAGTGTATGAATTTGTCCTTCCCAACAGGCTACTGTCATATGAGGTCCTTTAAAATAAACATATGGGGCAATCTAATTTCATTATTGGAACATTGACCACAACATAGCTAAATAACAATATTGAAAAGTGCCAGAGTTTATTAACCAATCATAATTGGTTTCATGCCTTCTGAGCTATTGAGCACACCTCAACTCCCTCCAATTTTTTAAGGAAAAAGTCTAATCCCATCTAGAAATGGTTGAAGAGCTTTATGAGCTTTCATCCAATTACTACTTTCATGCAATCAGTACTATCATTAAGCTGCCAAAAAATCAAGAACCCATTTAGTCACAATTTCCTTTTCCCCCACAACCATCCACATCAGGGTAGCTGAGAAAACTTTTGGCCTGAAGACAAGTCAGCATCAGAAATGAAGGCCATTACTTCCAACATAAATTTAGTTTTTGTTTTCTGTTTCCACCATAGATAGAACAAGAAAAGAATCCCATGCTGCTACTTGTTCCATCAAATCAATACATATTTGGTTTCAGACACAAAATACTAAAAAGTATTTTATATGAACCACTTCTTCCTCAGCAATAGATGTGTCTTTTTAAGCTATGTATGCTAATGAAAACATACATCTTGCTCTTTTCATTGAAAAAATATATATCTCAAGACAAGGCATATAATAATTTAAAAGACATCTTTCTCTCTCAAGAAATTCTTCTTTTTGGTCCAGTAGTATAGACAATAAAGTATTGTTACCCATTGATGCAAGAAACAACTGAATGATCACATTCATTAGCTTTCTAGGCTTTTAAAAACAATCATGACAGGTAGCACTATTCTTGCAATTGTTTGAAAGGCACCTTCTCTAAATTGGACAATTTGGAAAAGAAGTCTTTCAAATGATCATGAGAATGGCTCCTGTTTGTAGAACATCACAAGGCAGCTTCTATATAAGGAGGTCACACTTCACGTTGGCTGAGCATGCTTGTCAGCAGCTGCAGAAAAAGGCAAAGGTAAGTAGAGAAATATTGTATGCTGCTGGGCTCTGTAACTGGCAGAGACCTCCTGGGTATGCAAGAGTGGAGAGTAGGCCTGAGTCTCCAGAGCCATGGCAACATTGTGCACACTGGGGCACCAAAGGTTGGCTGCGACTGGGGTAGATATAGGTGAGTGTGTAAGAGGAAATTACAACAGCCTGAAGTTGGTTATGAGGATGAACTGACTGCCAAGTGTCTGAATTTTTATCATGTGACTACAGGGGCTTTGCACATCTATAATTCTGACTACAGGTCACATGTCTTTTCATTCAACATCATTGTAATTTCAAATAGTTGCTACCACACCCTAATTCAAACCTGGGAATTTTACAGTGTCCTAGCCATTTTCTTTGGCTGACCCTATCCAGCCTGTGTAAAGTCAACTGGAAATTAGAAATCAAATGTAAATAAGATGTAATATGTATTACCAGTAGTAACTAATCAAAACCACATAATTTACTGCTCTTTATAAAGTGGTAAAATTAATGTTGAGCGCAATTAAGTTCAGCCTATTGGTTCAGCCCTCAGCAACAGTTCCAGTCTCTCATGTGGCCCCTTGGGAAAATCGTATCCCGTGCTCTAATCAGTCTATTTGAAAAATGAATGCAAATAGAAACTTTTATTCAGTCACATGACACATGACTTGGAGAATATATTATTATATCCATAGCCTGGAAACAAGTATTTCTGAGATGATGAGAAATAGATTTTATTTATTCTTTGAAGACAGAGGTAAATGCATTAATATGTAGTTGTTTCAGGACTTTAGAATTCTTCCTTAGAACACATACATTTTCACTGTTTTTGGGCAACAACTCCAACCTGCAAAACTAGATATTCTGCCAAACATATGGTATTTCATGAATAAGCAGTTTTACAACACAAGGACATTCAAAATGGAATTATCTAAACAAGGTGTTGGTAAACATGTACAGAGGGGAAATAAGTTAATTTTATGATATTTAATAGCCTATTTAATAGTCTATTTCCAAAGTTTAAATCCAAATTCCTATGACCCCCAATGGGATTGATAGGGGCCCATTCAAAATTCTTTTCATAGAAAAATTGAAAACATCTGAACTAGAGGAATGTATTTCAGTATTTCAAAATTACGTGTACAGAGTAACATTTATAAACTTCTTTTTAAAGTAAGTATTTTAAACTACAGGTAGTTCTCACTTAACCACAATTGAGACTTGCAACTCTACCATTCAGAAACATGGTCATTAAGTGAGAAATCACATGACCAAGACTTAGGAATTTTACTGCAGATTAATTCACTCACTCTGCTTGTTGGAAACTGGCTGTGAAGTATAAAAATGGCGATGAAGTGACTATGGAGCACTGCAAAGGTTATAAGTGCCACAACCAACTGTAAAGCTATTTTCAGCACAGTTGCAACTTCAAATGATCGCTTAATGAATGAAGAATATCTACATAATTTCAAAAGAACATATCAAAATCTTTCTTCTTGACTTGGCAATCTTAGTATACAAACATTCAGTATACAAACTACTCAAGGTAGGTTTCAGAACTGATTTGAAATAAAATGAAAAATTAGAGAAAAATGTCACAATAGTAACTTAGTAAAATACACACAGGTAGTCTGCCTTACTGACCACTCATTCAGCAACCATTTGAAGTTGTAATGGTCCTCAAAGTTGTGGCTATCACGCTGTGCTCACGGTCATGTGATTGTGATTCAGGTGCTTGGCAACCACTCGCATTTATGACAGCTGCAGCATCCTGCGATCATGAGACTGCCATCTGCAACTTTCCCTACCAGCAAGCAAAATCAATGGGGAAGATGGCAAATGTCACAAGTGGTTCTGGTAAATCTCCCCCTTTTTGCACACTGCACCCTCCTCTCCTGGCTCCCTGCTCTTGACCCATTCCCTCCTTCCCTCAGCTTCCCTATGTTTGCACTGCACCTATCACATACCCCTGCTCTCCTTACATGGGGCTCCCACCGCTTCCTGCTTAATGACTCACACGTCTTGAGAGTTACAACAGCAACCGTTACTGTTTGGATTGCTGTTGCTGAACAATATGGACATTGCACTTTATGACATTACTTAGTGATGCCAATCCCAGACCCAACTGCCATCACCCATGGACTATCTGTAATCATTCTAAAATAGGGAATAAATAAAACCATGGTATCAAGAAAATGGAATACAGGTAGTCTTCATGCTTGACTACCTCAGCACCCTCACAGTCAAGTGATCAAAATTCAGAATCTTAGCAACTGGCATGTATTTACAACAGTTGCAGCATCCCAGGGTCATGCAATTACTATTTTGCAACCTTCCCAACCAGCTTCTGACAAGTCAAAGTTAATGGGAGAAACTGGATTTGCTTAATGATGCAATTCCCTTAAAAACTGCAATAATTTGCCTAATAACTGTGGCAAAAGGGTTGTAAAATCAGGTGTGATTCAGTTAACCACCTTGCTCAGCAACAGAAATTTTGATCACAATTGTGGTCATAAATTGAGAACTATCTTTATACAATAAGAGACTATGCACTAAACATCTTGATTCAGTTCAGACTAAATTACAAGCTTAAAACTTGACATGACTGTGATGAGATAAATGTCATAAGCATATATAAACATATTCTTTATAAATAATTAGCAGACAGATTCTTCATCTTCCACTATAGGTCCTCTATATAGAATAACTTTAAACAGGACATTTCATTCCAGCTCAAACATTACCCAACTAAAATTTAGGCTTCTTTCAGATGGCCAAATTATAAGTGCTATCCATCAGTATTTGAGCCAGCAGAAAAGCATGTCACATGAATTGTGCTGCCCTGATTGCTGATCCTTAATCTCCTTCTGTAACAAGGCTTTAAAATGGTGCTATGCAAACTTAGTTATTACAGGTCAAGTTTAAAAATGTGATTGGTAAACTCCTCCGGATTTGTTTCTTCTCCGACCCAGCATCAACTCCAAGCAGGAAAAAAATTCTTCTTACTGTGGAGAGGAAGACATCTAGACAGATTTATTGGATTTGTAGGACACTTGACTCCATCATGATTAAGATGCTTAGCATTATAGACCTAGCTACCTGTCAATTGTTCTAATAATAAATGGTAAGCACTTCCCCATGGAAATCAGATTGGTGGCTACTCTGGTTTCCAAAGGCAATCAAGGTAGAGTTAGTACAGCCTTTAGAATCTTAAATTACTCGTTAGACTGATGAAATAATTGTGGCAGATCTCAATCATTACCAAGCAAACTGCTGCATTATGCACCAGTTGTAGCTTTCTAATCTTCAAAGATAACAATACTGGTCCTAGGTGTTGGCATGCTTATCTGTGAATCCTCCAAAATAAAAGTATTAATAATAAAAATCCAGCAGCTGACCTAGCAGAACTTTTGTAATACACCCAACAGTGACTGAGCCAACAACCTATAGTTGGCAAAACACTGTTCACTTTCTATGTTAAAACTAACCCACTGCGCAGCATAGGATTACTAGTCTTTCAAAAGTATCCTAAACTTATATTTAGAACATAAGATTAGCACTTGTGTTTTTTTAAGTCCTAAAACTGTATGTAAAAAAAGCCTGGATGTAAGATTTGAAAATGCATTTTATGAAAGATAACCTTTGCTGGAGGTCCAATATTTTCTACAGCCCAAATCAAAATGGTCATTTGATGACAATTCCCAAGAACCAATAAAATCTGGGCAGACTTAAATTCCTAATTGTAATGGTTACCAATTAACCTATTAACTACAATTGTATCGGCAGAAGAGAGAAAAGTGTTTAAGAATTGAAATGGCCAAGGTCAACCAACCCTTGCTACAGGGATAGGGTGGAAATCAGATGAAGGCAATGTCAGGAAGAAAAAGTTACTTTGGTGTCAGGATTGGAATCCAATGAGAAAGTGTTGATTGGATAGACTATCTGTCCTACAAGAAGGAATAATAGTGACACAATAAAACACCAGCAGCCTCTGCTACAGTTAACTCTCACAACCTCCTTTTGCAACTGAAAAAAAGGAAAGCCTTCTGTGGGCCAAGAGCTTTATTTTGTTCTCAATTTCATTTAACTCCAGCTGTCCAGATGTTTTTCCTTGCAGGACACAGTGGAGTAGATCTGTGGCCATTGCTCTTCAAAAGCGACACTTAAACCATCAAAAGCCAACAGGACCGTGAGGAGGGAATATATCCGGATCCTGGAGCCTTCGGAGCTTCCCTCCCTGCGGTCCCTATATATGTCCCTATGTCTGTATCTCCATATATGCATGTACTTGTCTATCTGCACTCCCAATGCTATATAAGAAAAGGAGGCGGCGGCTCGGGCCCTCCGTGGCACCAGCTCTCTTCTTTCCTCCTCCAGGATTCCAGGAAAAACGGGAGACGGAGGCGTCCGGGCCAAGGCCCACCAGGAACGACAGGAGAAGGTAGGCTGGTATCGGGAGCAGCCAAAACCGGCTCCCGGGAGCAAGGGACGGGTCGAAGGAGGGAAAAAAAGAACACGGAACGGCGGCGCCATGTTACACTTCCCCAGGTTCCCTTCTCTCCTATCCTCCGCCACCAGGGCCCGGCTCTTCTCCCTCAGCCTACCCCCGGGCTAGGGCTACAGCCACACCCCGAGCCGTTATCCTACAACGTCAAGGAGGGGCACGGCCTTCCTCTCCGCCTCCATTAAAACAAAACCAGACCGCCGCGCGCGCGCGCACACACACACACACTCACACACAGCCAACTCACCCCTCACGACCGCCGGCCGAGCCGCACATTAAAGCCCGGGTTTTTTGTCCCCCCCCACTTCCCACCCGGTTCTCGTCACATCTCGCGGGAACTCCGTGACATAGCGGTTTCTCTCTCTCTTTCGCGTTGCCTTCTTTCCCTCCTGCTGGATCAGGAGAAAACGGGGTCACGGGCCGCGCGGAGACGGACCGGGTGCAGCACAGACGGAAGAGGAAGGAGAGGCACGCACGACCGCAGGAGGGAGAGGCCGCGTGGTTGTGGGCTCCGCGAAGGCGGGGCCAGTGCCATTCCGCCGGTGCCTGGGTGGCCGGAAGCAGCCCCGTCCTTCCTTCCTTCCTGCGCTCCTCCTTTTCGCGCCTGCGCGCAGAAGAGGAAGGTGTCCTTTCGAGGGGGATCCTGGGTGTTGCCAAGTGCCGGTGGGGAGGGGCAGGGCTGTTGGATTTGAAATGCACGGAGGAGTGTTAGCTGGAGGCAAAAATCATGGCACATTGATAGTCTCTGCAGCCAGGTGGCTTTTATTTCATAGGGCAGTCTTTTATTGCTTTTGTAAAAATTTTCTTGGTTTTCCCCCTGGATTTTTTTTTCGTAAAGTGAATTTATAAACAATTAAAAATATTATCCTTATGAACCTTCTACATTTGCCCTTTTCAGGTTTACCCTTTTCCCCCAAAATATGGTCACTCTGTATATATATATATATATATATATATATACACATATATACACATATATATATACATATACATACATATACATATACATACATATACATATACATATATAGATATATATAGATATAGATAGATAGATAGATATAGATGTATATATACATACACACACACACACCCCTTATATATTTAGCATAAAATGCACTTGTAAATCATTCCAGTTACAGTTGCTAAGTGAATCTGCCTTCCTCGTTGACTTTGCTTGTCAGGTGGCCAAAGGTGTTCACAAGGCCCCAGGACACTGCAACCATCATAACTGTGAGTCAGTTGCCAACCATCAAAATTTTGATCATGTGACCACGGGAATGCTGCAGTGGTCGCAACTGTGAAAAATGGAAGTTATTTTTTTCAGTGATGTAACTTTGAAGGCTCGATAAATGAACTGTTGTACTAACTTGTATACTTCTCTTTGTCTGATAGGAATTATGGATGTTGGAAATCCAGCAGTTCATCCATACAGGTAATTAACAGTAATTGGAACTGCTATTGTCAAATGACACAATCATAAAGCATGTCATCCTATGACTGCAGATGGCAGACCTGGCTATGGCAATTGTGGCAGTCCTAGTTATCATTAAGCAACAATTGTCTTAAGCAAGGACTTCACATGAGCAGGACTTCCATCTTCTTGCCAGTTTGATTTTGTTTGTGGGAAGGCAGCAAGGAACATTGGAAATTATGATTGTATGACTGAGGATGCTACAATGGCTGGGACTCCAAGGACCAGTCATTAAGCCCCCACTTTATACACTTGAGCAGTCACTGAGTGGACAATACCCAAGGGCCACCTGTACTGCTTTGAGGAAAGCTAAATTAATGCTTGTGGTATAACATGAGTCTTAAATGTTGACATTCATTTTGTAGATTATGCAAACTTTAATACTTGATGCAAGTCTTCTACCAGTTTAATGTTATTAGCATCATCATAATCAATTCTTGGTTTTTTTTGCTTTTTTTTCCAATTGTAAAATCAATTACAGCTAAAAAGAATGCAGACCAAATTAGGCAATTGCATAAATATCAGCCACGTTCCAGTTGTGATTTTCAGTAATGTTCAACCATTCTAACCTATCAGCCCCCCCCCATCCATCTTGAATCGGATTTGGGGCTGCCACAAGGGAGGATGGGTGACCTTGGGAATGAAAGTAAAGTGAGAAGGGAAGATGGCCACAACATTCTTTCGCCAGAGCTCAAGGCCGAGTCACTGAATTTGGAGGGGAGTGACTGGACTGCGGGACTTCAGAATGGAGGCGGATTGGACAGTGTGACTTGAGGGTCATCAGTAAGGGGGTTGGATGTGAGTTTAATCTGGCAGGGGAAAACGCGGGATTTTAGATTTGGGTTTTCCCAGATGTGCCAATATGACTTCTCTAATAAATTCTTACTTGGATGGACATTGTCACTGAATGCTGAATTGAGATGGAGTTTGGTTGGAACGCTGACACCAACATGTTATGTGAATCGAGAATTGTCTACCATACATCATTATCTAAGGAAATGAGATTAAAAAAGAGCAGCTGAAACCACAGGACATGTTATTCTAAAACTCACCTGGCAGCTATAAAACATACCTTTTAAAACATGATAAGCAATAGCACTCAAAATTGCTCATTGCTTCTACCTGATGGAAGGGGCAGTTGCTGAACTGAAACCCGATCAATATTCTGCCAGGAAAAGTCATGGATGACAAGATTGGAAAAAATTAAAATGGTTTCCATTTCCTAAAATAGTAGTCCTTCTTGTTTACATCTGTATTGACTAATCCAACTTCAAGCTTTTTGCACAAATGTAATTTGCATGCATGATCCTCCTGACTTTCCTATTTAAAATGTCTTTCACTTGTCTTGTTTTAACGCATATGCAATTGGATTTGCTTGGCAATTCTCCATTCTTGGCATTATATTGATACTTTATTTTGAATATGAGATATTTTGTTTGTTGCAAGTATGCATTTGTCTGGCTTGTAAGTAATGGATGAACTGATATTTACGAGTTGACATTTTACTTCACTATGTTCTCCTTTAAATACCTCCCTGATTTTTTATTTCATCATTGAAGAGCCATAAGATAAATCTTCCAAATGTTGTATAAAAGGCATTTGTTAAGTTACACCCTTTATTAAATATTTCAGGTAGTCATTTATAATCTGAAAAGCAATTTCCATATGAATATTCCCAGTGGTCCATTTTTGTATTTCTTTAAAGTGTCACACAGGTGTAATTAATCCTCCCCCAAATGATGACTCTACTGGTGCTACTCACACAGCCAACAGCCATTCACCAAAGGGCATTGTTTCCAATTGTGGATATAATTTAGGCCCATGTAAGATAAAGCAAAGTCATATACGCAATTTGAACAGATCACATTCACAATATTATTCCACTGAGCTTCAATACCAATTTTCCTGGCACGAGCTCTCAAAAGATGAATGTCAACCTCTGGTCTCTCAATAGATTTTGAAAAAGTCAAGTAATTAAAGAACAAACCATGGTAAGTTTAAACTTGTTACCATCTTTAATTAAGCTGCTTTGGAAGTAGCATACATTTCCATGATAAACATTTTCCAAGCTCACTTTCACAGAATCACATTGTAGTTCATTAGTGCCAACACTGGAAACAAATCTCTTCACATGGCAAACAGAATTAAGAATGCAACCATGAGACAGAAGAGACCCATGGCTTCGGACAGGGCAAATCCCAGAATAGCATAGGAAAATAGCTGCTGTTTCAGAGAAGGATTCCTAAACAGAAATACAAAATAAAAGTCACATTTGTACAAATAGTAGAAAGTAATTTTAATTTTACAGAGTAGGCATCCTTTCAGAACATATGCTCCTTCTAATCTTTAAAGACCTCGTAGGTAATCAAGAGTAATAGGAAGATCAACAATGTATTTCAACACCTGTCTCTCACATTATGAGGGATGGCCACAAAGGATGATATGATTTCATTCGATTTTCATTTTGAGTTCTTAGAAAAGTAATGGAAAAAATAGCAACCTGTTCCTTGCCTATTAGCTAATAGGTGATCAGCTAAGAAGGGTATAACATGGGTGGAGCTCTGGCAGGCCAATGAGAGGATGGTTGTGGGCCCATGCTAATGAGACCTTAAAGCGAATAAAAAAAAGATGCAGTTCATTTAAGGAGGGGATGACACATACCATGTGCTAACCCACACAAATCTGGATAGCAATGTAGCCTAGGTATATAACAACAATTACCTACATCAAACTTTTTCCAGCTTTCAATAGTCTTCTGAAATCATACATCTGGAAATTAGCACCATGGACAGCCCTAATGATTGCTGCCCACTCTTGAAGGAGATAGCTCACACTTTCTAGTACAGCTGATTACCATTAAACCCATTGACATTTTAAAAAAGAGATGGTGGGATTAGCTTGCTGTAGGGTATGGCTGCCCTTCCACATGCCACCTGTATTTCAAGACAGATCGGTCATTTTGAGATCTTAGCTCAACTGGATGTGGCAACATTACATAGCTCAGGAAACTGGAAAACTTGGAAATTTATTTAATGCTTATATTTCTGATTAAGAAATCAGTTTCTCAAAAGCTACATATGATGATGAAAAGAATCCTAATCCTAGTTTAATGAAATCAGCCATTTTTAAGAGATTTATTTCTATTCTTAAGTGTAACTATCAGTCTCATAATGGCACCAATTTCATACTCTTCAGCTAGGTAGGGAGAGGCAACCTGATGCCTTCCAAAATCTCGGAATATTGGCACATTGGTTGAGATTGTGGAATTAAAATACTAAGAATAGACTTGTTTGACTATCCTAGTCCTGAAGATCCACTGTTTGGTATATTTTTCAGCAGTGTATGTTTTGAAGGTTCGCTATCAACAGATGGCTTCAAAAAAAACCATGACTTGCTGAAAGGACTATGACATTGATTCTGTAACTAGATGTGATGTAATATAGTAGGAAGGAGGGCATATATTCCAGAAGAATAAGGCAATCCAAATATTTTGAATGAGAGAAAGGGTGAAGATAGCCTCTTGCTAATAGTTGAGTACATTGTAGATGCAGATAGTTAAGTTCTCAGTGGGATAAGATTTGTCTATATGTGTGAAACAATCTCCCTATGTCACTTGGTTTTTGGGTCTGGCACAGCTGCTTTTTCTCAAGCAGCCTGTTAATATCCTTGAGGCCCATAAATCTTACTATGAAAAACTTATTTTTAGCTGGAAAGATGGGGTCTATTTCTCTAGTTACTGAATATTACAGGTTGCTCTCACCTTCTGACTTGTTCAGTGACCATGGTCCAAATTACCATGATGTTAAAAAAGATGACTTGTGACCGGTCATGAAAGTTGTGACCATCACAACATTCCTATGGTGATATGATCATCATTTGGGTACTTAGTGCATTTACAATAGTTGCAGTTCCTGCAGTCACATGACCACCATTTGATCTTCAGTCGGTTTCTGACATGCAAAGTCAAGGGGGAATTCAGCAGGAAGTTGCAAGTAACATGATTAATGATCTATGGTGATCTGCTTAACAATGGCAGCTGGAACTGATGTCATACATCCAGTATGGTCATATGACATCTCACTTTATGATGGTGTTGCTTAGAGTTGGAGATACTAGTCCCAATTACGGCCAGTTAATAAGGACTATCTGTATATCTCATTATTTCAAAATCCTCTGACATGGGTTTTATGGTTAATTTACTGCTTTATTTTCTAAATCATAGCCATATTATTATAATAGTTTTTAAACATGAAAAATTTTTGATTGGCATTTAGGAGACATTTTTCCTTCATATCTGTTTTTATGGGAAAGGGAGAAACAACATATTTTAGTGATTATTGGATAAACTGGTATGTAAAAAGAAAGGACATGGATGACAAATTAATCAATTATATGGGAATTTTCAGTCTCTAAATAACTGAAAACTGATTTTTTTCAAAGTTAACTGAATTCTAACTTTGCAACTTTCTATATGGTAGTATACTTGAAGTTCAAGAAAATACAGATTTGTTAAGTATCCACTTTTATCTTCCATTACAGTTTACATTAGTATGCTACAAATACTTATTTTTCCTACAGGTAATCAACGTATCCTATACTCTGTATGAAAGTATGGAGCTTTTTCAATTTTAGAGGTCACTCCTTTTCAGTCAAATACACTACAATTTAAACACTTATTTGAGTTTTAGCTGAGATATATTCTTCTTTATAAGCTTTCCTAGTCCTTGAGGGACATTTTTCTTTCAGTTCTTTTAGTTCTGAGGTATGTTTCATAAACGTGACCAAAGGTCGTCTTAATAAGTGTTTATACCTTTTGGGACTCCCTGAAAAAGGAAATCAGGTTAATATCCTTCTTCACAAGGCTAGTAAAAATGTTAATTTAAAGAAGATTTAATGTCCAAGAATGACTAGTTTAGTTTAGTATGAGAGCTAGTTATGATTTTGCTTGTCACTTTCATGTTTTCCTTTTCAAAAATCAAAGTAAAACCACAGATATAGAAATATATGTAATTTGATATATGATGTGATGATGATCTATTATTTTATGCAAGACTTTGAGACCGACGATAATCATTTGCTATCCCTCATATGGTGTCATAAACAGATAATAAAAAGAAAATTTTCACCTTCCACACATATCCTAAAACTACTGTTTAAAAAATAACCAGAAAATGCAAAGAACCAGAGCTGCTAGACCCTTGCATAGGTGTTTTATTTTCAGCTTGTTCTGTTATGATTCAAACAAGGCCAAACTGTTATGACATATAGACTTTTTAAAAAGTGTGATATATACAAATGCCGGAAAGATACCGTGTTTATCATATAAGGCCGGGTCTTATTTTTTTTTGAGCCCCGAAAAAATGGCTAGGCCGTCTTTTCGGGGTTGACTTAATTCCCCCCCTTACATCTTTGGGCAGGTGGGCGGCGACGGCTTGGATGTTGACCTCGGTGTTGGTGGGGCACTTCGTATCAGGGTCAATGCAGGCAGCACCATATCTGGGTGTACCACAAAAGTACTTCCTAACGGCAAGCCCCCCCATCATTCCCCCCCATTTCGCATGTTTTAATATAGGCCTTAATTTGGGGAGAGGGGCTTAATTTCATTTCATGCCTATAAAACATGCTGGGACTTCCTATTGGGGGAGGCCGTATTGTTGGAGAAACAGGGTATTACATTACAGGTAGTCCTTGACTTATGATCATACTTGAGTCCAACATTTATGTTGTTAAGAAATGTTTAAGTCAGTTTTACCCCATTTTACGACCATTCTTGCCAGAGTTATGTGAATCACTTCAGTTGATAAGTTAGTAACCTATTTGTTAAATGAATCTGGCTTCTTCATTAACTTTGCTTGTCAGGTCACAAAAGGTGATCACATGACCATGGGACATAGCAACAGTCATAAGCATGAACCAGCTGCCAAGCATCTGAATTTTGATCATATGATCATGCTGCAAAGGTCATAACTGAAAAAGGGTCATAAATCATATTTTTGAGTGATGGTATAACTTTGAATGGTCACTAAATTAACTGTTGTAAGTCGGGGACTCCCTGTATCTTCCATTTCTGCATGCAGGTTAATGTAAAGTAGTAGCTTCCACAGCAAGCCAAGATTTCACCAAATCGACAAAGTGTGTATTAAGATGTTGGGGTGCAAAGTTAACTCCTCCTACATCTGTGAAGCTGCAGTGCAACTACGAAGGGGAAGATTATGTATGGGACACTTCATCACACATTTCACCATTCGCCATTGCTCCCCAACAGATAGCCCAGAGTTACTTGAATATCAGGTAAAGGGTAGGTTACCTGGCATAACCAATGATTAGACTCCCAAAGACTGTTCCAATACCAGCACCAGAACCAGCCACTCCTACTGTGGCTGCACCTGCACCAATAAATTTGGCAGCGGTGTCAATGTCCCTGTTGAGAGCACTAGTTTGGAACTCCCTTAGTGCTAGTTGATTGCCAGCATTCTGAGAACCTGTAATGAAAGTAGTATTGCCCTACAAAAAACAAAGAGAAAACTCCAAGGATTAATTTCAGTGTAGTAGCCTGCTATTTGTATTATAAAATTTAAAAAAGCATTCTAGATGGAAGGCAGCAACATTTTTTGAGGTAATCAAATTTAGGAAGTGTTTTTACTTTCTGGATTTAGCCCAGAAGCCCTACCTAAAATAAAATCTGTATTATTAAAAATAGTCACCATCACACCTCTGATGACCATTCATTATTTCTGCCCATATTAGGATATTAATAGCAAGATAGCTAGAATGGACAACTAGTAAGAGAACGTTGTACTTCAGCATTTTTCTTCAATTTTCCCTTTTGCTATTGGGAACCAATAAACCAGATTCTGCTATTCAATGGGCAGTTTTAGAAGCAGATACAATGCTGAGCAATCGGAAAGCACGCATAAAATTTAAAGAATCTGGGTCTGAATAGTAGTGCTATGGAGACCAGTGAGGCTATTACGAGAAAAATAGAGTACTAACTTTAACATAAAACATAAATTGGTTAGTGCTGCTGCTTAGATTATATTCTATTCCATGTTCATTAATGAAACTAACTTGTTCAAAGCGAGTAAAATGTTTAAGGGAAGGAACAGGGAGGTGGGCAGAGAAGGTGGCCTGTAAAGGCAAGGTCAAATTTACAGCTTTACTGTGAGTTATACTAGCACAAGAACACATGGGCTCACCAGATAACTTAGGAAGCTACAGAATTGTTTAAGGTACCTCTCCAGTCCTGACATCCGGCCTAGATAACATCGATGCAGAAATTGGTCTGTATAGGATCCTTGATCCAGTACGCATCTAAAGATCAGAGAAGATTAACGTAATCAAGCATCATAAATCTTAGACTCAAAAAACCTTCAGAACTTTTGGAATTAATTCTGTTTGGGACTTCAGAATAGCCACCTCATCTAGAAAGAAAAACGTATTCTAGCACCAAATCTTTTTACATATTTAACCTTTAACTGATTCTAACACTTTTTAATTGCTGAAAAAGGAGTTGATTGCCAAAAGATATGTTACAATAAATATAAAAGGTTTTTATTCAAGAAAATATTGCCACTCTGTCCACAAAATACAATTGCTGACTACATGGAAATGTCCTGTTTATAATGTACAGATGGATGGATGGGAAAATATATGGTTAAAGGGGTTGAAATTTACATGTTATGATCTCAATTTTTTAAAAATAAAATAATGTATCATTGGTACACATCAGAGAAACTTTATAGAATGTATAAAAAAATTTCAAATGTATGTTGAGAACGTGAACATTTCAGGAGATTTTTCTTCATACTTGGTGGAACTGCAAAAAAGCTAAATAATAATAATAATGGATTTATACTTTCAGAATTTTAATTCAGCTGAAGCCAGGATTTTTCTTTTTAGGATTATTGTATAAAATTAGGGAAAAAACATGGAAGGTTATTTAAACATACTATTATTGTGGTATGATTATTACATACACAGAGTTGGAAAGATTCAACATTATCCACTATGGAGGAATGGTTGCTGGAAGTTGGCAGATTTTGCTGAAATGGAAAAATTGACTTTTCTTTTCTAAAGACATTATCTAAATTTGTTGGTAATTGGAAGCTTCTTATGGACTTTTTGTGTAAAAATTAGAAAAATAAACTTGTGATTTTAGGTTTTGATAGATTAGCTTATGCAATATGATGTAATTTTATGGAGATTAAAATATATTTGTATTTATGACTTTCATGAAGAATAGCAGAAGCCATTTTTATAACTTTTTATACTTTTCTCCAATTCCTCTTCTTGCATTTATTTTTGTTTGACCTTTTTTCTTCTTTATATTAGTTTGTGATATGATAGTTTTTATCTTAACGTTTAATATACATAAAAATATATGGGAATCTTCGTATAATTTTCTTATCAGCAATAGAAAAGTAATTTACACTTCTCACTTTAGGAACATTTAACTTCTCTTTCTAGTTGACACCCCACCCCTATGATTTCCTGTTGGTCTCCCATCCACATACTCAACTTTTTTCAACAAGATCTGCAACCTAAACTGTTTGCCTGTGAAGATATATCAACAACTGACTTCTGTCCAGCGTGTGAGACATCTAATTGCCCGTTGAAGTGTCTTTCAGCATAACTTATCTCTTTTAAACAAATAAATCACCCTTGGGAAAATATAGAAGTGTTTTAGTCAAAACAGAATGAGAAACTATTTGGGCTGGGTCAAAATATGCTTTATGCTTCAAAAGCTCTACCAGAATTTCAGACAGACTAAATCCCAGAATACTTTAATTATTCCAGATTTTGGCTGAAATAAAATTTGCAGTGTCTTACACAGCAAGTGGAACACAGCTGGTGTCTCTCACCCCTAAACCCTTGCATGACCTTTATGCCTTCCTTTCCTTACTTGCTGTTCAGGTGCTTGTCTTTTTCCCATTCTCTCCTCTCGGACCACTTCTGCCTAGATATTAGTACATAAACCAACCCCATGTTTGATTGTTCCCTGTGCCAGAATGGGCTGTACCTTCCTTAAAGGATTTTGCTTCATCTTGGCTTCTAACTCCCTCTCTAAAATGCAGTTAGTTGTGTGTTTTTAGGCTTTCAGTTGATCAATTTGAAAAACACCCTCAGGAAATCCAGTTACTTTTGCACGGCACCGACTGCCTCCTACTGTCTAAAATTCCATCCGAACAGCCTTCCCCATATGGTGCCCTTGAGGTGTGCTGGATTACAAATAATCTATCCCCTGCATTGTCACCCACTACTGGCTGAGAATAACCAACCCATCGAAAAGGCACCCACATTGGAGAAACCTTCCCTAGGAAAAGACTACTACAGGATTACCACACGTGGTGACCTTCAAACGTTCTTCGGGTTACCCAATCCTAAAACCACTTGCCTAAAAGACAGCCCCCGTCTCCTCTCTTGCAGTGCTCTGTCAAACTTGGATCCGAGCAGAGAAATTCCGATTATTTTAAACAGACCCCATCGTTGCAGGGCACCTCACCCCCCCACCCGGCAGGTTTCCCCTCACCCCACTCCCGATTTCCCTGAAGGTAAACAGGCGCCTTCTGAACCCCAGGAACAGTTCACTTCCGACAAGCGGCCTGTCAATTTCAAGGGAAGGCCTAATGAATGAATGAATGGGAAGCGAAAGGGCCCGGCCGCCGCGGCCTGCTTGGTGTCCTTGGGCCTCTTAAGGTCACGCGGATTTCTTTCCCCGTCTGCCTCCTTCCAAAATCAGCTGGGAAGGGGGGGGATCTCGCAAGGCGGGACTTTTCCCCGCACGGCCATGGACCCGTGCCCCGCAATAGGTGCACGGCGGCGGGGAGGTTAAAAGGGGCAAAAGCGACCGCTGCCCCCCACTAAGCCCGCCTCGCCTCCCCCCTCTCTCTCTCTGCCTGATCCTCGCCCGCAAAACCCTCCCAAGGCGTCCCCGTTTCCGGGAGGCCACATCCGAAGGGCAAACGACCCTAGGGAGAGCCACGCAGGCGGCAAGGCTTAAATGCAGCCTCGCCCTGCTGCAACTCACCAATGCGGGGGAGCCGGCGGCGAGCTTGATGCACGCGAACATGGTTGCTGCTATAACGTTGCGCTGCTGGGAGAGAGCAGGGGGCCACGGGAGCTCTGCAGCTCCTTCAGGATCCGGGGGCTGGGCCTGGTAACTCGCTGGGGGGGGGGGAGGAGAAGAAAAAGAGAACTTTAGGAGCCGGTTTTAGAGAGCGCTTCCACGGCAGACGGCGGACGATGGCGCCCCCGATGGAGACGGATCCGTGACCTCCCCCACCACCCTCCGCCGGCCGGATCACTCACGGGATGGTAGCGGCAGCAGCAGCGCCGGCGGCTTTTCCGCCTAAGCGAAGTACGGCTGTAGAGGTCGAAAGGACCGCAAGCTCTTTGCGCAGGCGCAGTAGCCGGAGAACCGGAAGGAGGAGAAACAATTTTAAAAAAAATAGCATCGGGGCGGGGAGGAGGAGAAGCGCGTGCCCAGCTGGGGAAGGTCACTTTGCGGCACGCGCGCCGTCGTTGATATTGGGCGAGGGTCCGAAAGGCGGCTTGGGTGCTGCTGACGGGTGGAAAGGGAACCGGGGAAGGGCTGTAAATAAGGCGCCGTCCATTTTGATCGTGAGGGAGAATCAAGTCCGTGGGGCCTAGTGGGACTAGTTCAAGGTCTTGGGGGTCGGGGGTGGGGGGAGACGCTGCAAGAACCAGTTTTCCCTGATTGGATTTCAGTTAACTGCCTCCAAAAGCTTTCAGTGGGCATACTTGACCTTTGGTTTATTTCAGCTGCAATTGTTGCTTGCTCTTGGAGGCGAAAGGTTCACTTACAACTACTTTCTCTCTTTTCTGGGATTCTGGTAGGAAAGGCAAAAATTAAGTAAGTCCCAGAGTTTACTGGACTGATAATTTGTCACATGAAACTTTCCTCCCTAATGCTGGCAGAGCTTCATTTCCTGGATATTTGCTCCTCAAACAGGCTGTTGTTAAAGGTGCAATAATGCTGACTGGGAAAAGTGGCAATATTATGCGTTAGGAAGCTAGTGATGTCTTGGGCTGGATCGAAGGCTAAGGCAGATTTGGCACCAGCCTTAGGGTTCTGACTGTTTTGGGGAAGAAGGCACCAAAATTGAAAAGACTTCAGAGGACACACAAGAAAATAGCAAAAAGCAATATTGCTGCACTCTGTTGGCATATCCACCCAAACTTTCAAATTGTTGATAACAATGGGTGTTGATGAAATTAAAAATAATTACTATGTAAATAGAGTAAAAATGTATAAGAAAAGAAACAAAATGTTCGGTGGTCAAAATTGTAAGTATACGGCTCTGAGACTCAAAAGGGGGAAAAAAACAACAAGCCACCTTTTTGAAATTCCTGTCTCTCAGCCCAACCCACCTCACTGGGTGGTTGTGAGGAAAATAGAGAAAGGAAGGAAGATAGACAGAAAAATAGACTGATAGATACTGGCTCAGGAGCGTCAAGTTTTAGGGGAAGGGGCCCTAACATTGAGAAGACTTCTGAAAAAGTGAAAAGCAGGAATGGCACATTGAGCCAGCATGCTTGCTCAAGGGTTTATATCTCACTTTATACACTGCTCAAAAAAATAAAGGGAACACAAAAATAAGACATCCTAGATCTGAATGAATGAAATATTCTTATTAAATACTGTGTTCATTACATAGTTGAATGTGCTGACAACAAAATCACACAAAAATTATCAATGGAAATCAAATTTAGCAACCCATGGAGGTCTGGATTTGGAGTTACACTCAAAATTAAAGTGGAAAAAAACACTACAGGCTGATCCAACTTTGATGTAATGTCCTTAAAACACATCAAAATGAGGCTCAGTAGTGCGTGTGGCCTCCACGTGCCTGTATGACCTCCCTACAATGCTGGGCATGCTCCTGATGAGGTGGTGGATGGTCTCCTGAGGGATCTCCTCCCACACTTGGACTAAAGCATCCCCCAACTCCTGGACAGTCTGTGGTGCAACGTGGCGTTGGTGGATGGAGCGAGACATAATGTCCCAGATGTGCTCAATTGGATTCAGGTCTGGGGAATGGGCGGGCCAGTCCATAGCATCAATGCCATCGTCTTGCAGGAACTGCTGACACACTCCAGCCATGAGGTCTAGCATCGTCTTGCATTAGGAGGAACCCAGGGCCAACTGCACCAGCATATGGTCTCACAAGGGGTCTGAGCATCTCATCTCGGTACTTAATGGCAGTCAGGCTACCTCTGGCGAGCACATGGAGGGCTGTGCGGCCCCCTAAAGAAATGCCACCCCACACCATTACTGACCCACTGCCAAACTGGTCATGCTGGAGGATGTTGCAGGCAGAAGAACGTTCTCCACGGCATCTCCAGACCCTGTCACGTCTGTCACATGTGCTCAGTGTGAACCGGCTTTCATCTGTGAAGAGCACAGGGCGCCAGTGGCGAATTTTCCAATCTTGATGTTCTCTGGCAAATGCCAAACGTTCTGCACGGTGTTGTGCTGTAAGCACAACCCCACCTGTGGACGTCGGGCCCTCATACCATCCTCGTGGAGTCAGTTTCTGACCGTTTGAGCAGCCACATGCACATTTGTGGCCCGCTGGAGGTCATTTTGCAGGGCTCTGGCAGTGCTCCTCCTGTCCCTCCTTGCACAAAGGCGGAGGTAGCGGTCCTGATGCTGGGTTGTTGCCCTCCTACGGTCTCCTCCACGTCTCCTAATGTACTGGCCTGTCTCCTGGTAGAGCCACCATGCTCTGGACACTACGCTGACAGACACAGCAAACCTTCTTGCCACAGCTCGCATTGATGTGCCATTCTGGATGAGCTGCACTACTAGAGCCACTTGTGTGGGTTGTAGACTCCGTCTCATGCTACCACTAGAGTGAAAGCACCACCAGCATTCAAAAGTGACCAAACCATCAGCCAGAAAGCATAGGAACTGAGAACCACTCCTTTATGGGGGATGTCTTGCAGAACCACTCCTTTATTGGGGATGTCTTGCTAACTGCCTATGCTTTCCACCTGTTGTCTCTTCCATTTGCACAACAGCATGTGAAATTGATTGTCAATCAGTGTTGCTACCTAAGTGGACAGTTTGATTTCATAGAAGTGTGACTGACTTGGAGTTACATTGTGTTGTTTAAGTGTTCCCTTTATTTTTTTGAGCAGTGTACAATGATTAAGTTGGCATTGGGTATCAGTGTTGAACAAAATACTGAACAGCATCCATAAAAGGGTCTACATTGCAGATGAGATCTCAGTGGAAGTAACTTCCACAATGCTTTATAAAGGTTCCAACCATGAGATCTAAATGTTCAAGTATGTACAGATTGTAGTATAGCAGGCTGGACTAGTATCAGGGAGGCATTTAGTTTATGTATTTGCTTCTCACTGGAAGTCAAAATTGTAGAACTGCATCTCACTTATTGTGGCCATGTTATTTGTGGGGAATTCACTGGAGAAAGCAATTATGTTTGGGAGAGTTAGTGGGACAAGGAAAACAGGCCGCCAAAGAACACTGGTTGGACATCATCAAAGCTGACACCATCCAGAGCATACAACTAAAAGAAATAGTGCAAGATTGGAAAATGTGGAGAGATCTGGCTCATGGAATTGCCAAAAATTGAACACAATGGATAACATAAATCATGTTTGCTGTGTCCATCAGTGTTTCATAACCTATACTTCTTCACAATGGAGGAAGGGATTATGGAGAGAAAGGTGATTGGGTGGCAATTATTACAGCATGATTAAGTTGAAATTGAATGACATGGAAACATTTAATGAAGCCTTTTGCAATTAAGGGTCAATTTGGTCATTACAAAGAGTACAATGGTAAAAGTTATATATATGCTGGATGATTCAGGATAAAAAAACAGAAGAGGTTTTCATACAAGTAATCCTTGCTTACCTACCTCATTTAGGAATCAAAGTAATGACTGCTGAGAAATACGAACAATGACCAAATTTAAGATATTCGCAGTGTCCCTCGGTCCCTAATCACATCACAGTCAGTATGTGACTGACTGTCCTGCGTCTGACCTGTTCCTTCCTTGCAGAGCAAAGAGATTGGAAAAGAAGGATTACAGGAGAGTAAGCAGGTACACAATGGGGAATAAATATTGAAAGTAATGTAATGGCGCCAGAGTTGCAAACATGCTATGCAAACAGCATGGTGTGTTACCAATGTGCGCCAGCCTGCATCTTGTACATTCCTTTCCAATCTTTCTGCTCTGCTGGGGAAGTAGGAGAGATGGATCAGACACAAAAAAATTGCCTCCAAAAATTGCTTCTATTATATAAACTCCGCCCCCCCAGGAAAAATTAGAGAGGAAGGAATTACAAAAGAGTAAGAAAGCACAATGGGAAATAAGCTGGGTTGTTTGCGTAGTGTGCTCTGAGGTGCTGGCACCAGTACATTGCTTTCAATGTGTATTCCCCATTGGATGTCTAGTTACTCTCTTGTAATTTCTTCCTTTCCAATGAATGTAAATACAAATAACAATTCCATTCTTAATTATCCTAGCACCAGGGTGAGCAATTCTTAGGATGGGGGAATGATAGGTGCAAACAAAAGCCAAATGTAGTTTGTAATGTAATGTAATGTAGTTTGAAATGTAGCCAAATGTACCCGACTCTGTAGTCTCTTCCCCAAACCCCAAAAACTTTAACCTTAGACTGTCTACTATTGACCTCACCCCTTTCCTAAGAGGTCTGTAGGGGGCGTGCATAAGCGCACCAACGTGCCTACCGTCCCTGTCCTATTGTTTCTCTTATTCTTTTATTTTTCTTATATGTACCCATTTCATGTATTCACAACTATGTATACACTTATACTTATTATCTTGTAAACAATTGGCAAATCAAATAAATAAATAAAATAAATAAATAAAATGTGTGAAACTGAGTAGTCTTGTTAACTTCAGGCTGGCTATCCTAGTACTGCTGGGTGAGCACTCCAAAAGGCAGGGCAATAGGAAAAAGCATAGCTGCAGATACATGATTCCCAACTTAGCAACTGTTTTGCTTAGTGATGGAACTGCTGGTCTCAATTGTCACTAAATGAGGACTAAATACCAGTATTTTGTTTGTGTTAAATTCTGCCTTAAGCAATTAAGATAGTTTTCCATAATCTGGTGTTCTTTTGTGTTGAACCACATTTCCCATTACTCAGCTAGCATATTGGCTATGCTGTTAGACAGTTATAATCTAAAATGTGTAGGATATGAGGCTGAGAAAAGTTGATTAAGTTATCTTCCTCTATCTGTGTTCTTCAGTGACAATAAAACATTTCTTTTTGCATATTGTTTATTGTATTTTGGGGGGTGACCATTCTGACAATTTATGTTTTGTTGTTTATCTTAGATGTCTTTATGCTTTTTATGCTGCACTCTGTGTGATTTCTTTTTTGATGGGAAAGGTGGCATAAATTAATAATTAAAAACTTGTGACATTGAGGTGTCTGAAAATCAGATAGGTTGGAGATACTTTGGACAGGTATTTTTAATATCACTTTGAAAATCATGAAAGCATAATCTTTGCAGTTGCATAACTTCAGGCTCCAGCCAAATATTTCCATCATAAGATTCATAATATGAATGATAGCTTTCCCCCCAACATACAAATATTTCACTTTTTAATTCAAAGATCTAACACAATCACTTAACCCACAATTTATTTTAAAGCCTCATGTCTGCCTGCAATTTTTACTTTCCTGGAAAGGAACTTGTCCCTAATGTTCACGTTTGATGAACATTCTTGTTTTCTGGCATGGCTAGATTCATTTCCATCTGTTTGTTTGGCATGGTTCCCACTGAAAATGTGTGGTGCCCCTTCAGCAGGGCATAGGTGTTAACTAAACATGATTTTAGAGGGGGGCCTTTATAACACAGCAAGCACCAGTTCTATTGCCAGCAGATCCTGCTGTGTGCAAATAGCTCCAGCTTAGGGCCACATGCTTCATGGCAGGAGATCCCATTTGTAGATGCCTGTAGGCATCATAAAAGCCATACACATGTACTGGAGAACTCTTTCATTCTAGCCTGGACATTTGGAATGTTGTGTGGGAAAATGTCACTGAGTCCGGAGGCAGGAGATTTTTATACATTCAAACACTGATAAGTCTCTCTTTCAATTTGGGAAACTCTTGGAGTCAACATGGTTCAGTGGATTTTAATTGGCCAGGCAGCCTTATAAACCTTATAAATGTTAGAAAGAAGGGAAATATATGACCACATTCCTAATACTGCATCTTGGCTTAAGCTGTAGAACTAATATAAATTTTGAGCAGAGCTGGCATCAAGTAATAATCATGTATGAATCCTAGACATTATTTCTCTCAGTTTTCTGTGTTTATAAACTGATACAATTTGTAGTACCTGTAGTACTCTGAGATTTCAAAGAACAAAAAGAATCATTGTAATAATTTCAAAATTCAGTTTCAGGCTTGAATTCAAACAAAAAGATATGTGGATTTAGGAAGTTTGATAATTATTTGAGGTGATTATTAAACTGTGGGAGTGAAAAGAAATATATTGTAAATAGCATTTGCTGCATTCAAAATGATGCTGGCAATGAAAAAAATAGCCACATTATCTGTATCAGAATAAGAAACGGAATAATGAAATAGATCTAAGTGAAAGAGTCTTGATTTTGTGGAATAGAGTAGATGAATACATGAAAGAAAGGGAAGATGTAGATTTAATTAGGTATGAAAGGTCTAAAATATATGCCAGAATTTATAAATTTCTGTTATTTAGGCTGTTACGAGTACATACAAAAGTAGAAATCCATAGAAATACATATTGTGCTCGAGGTAATAGTGATAACATAAGAACCACATATGAGTTTTAAGAATTGTGCAACTATCTAAATGTGTGCAATCCAGGAGGAAAAATATTTTCCGAAGTGATATTCATGGAAGTGTGGGAACAGAGTACAGAACAAAAGATTAGGCTGTTTGTAGAACAGTGAGAATGGTCACTGTGTTTTGAATAACTAAGAAAAAAAAACCCTTCCTTCCTTCCTTCCTTCCTTCCTTCCTTCCTTCCTTCCTTCCTTCCTTCCTTCCTTCCTATTTTTAACAAATGTATTTGCCTCCCATCTCATGGTTTATTTCTCATACATGAGTTAAGTATGCACCTGTATTATGGACTGTTGCAACTTGCTCTACTTGGGGCTACCCTTGAAAAGTATCTGGAAGCTGCAGTTGGTGCTGAATGTAACAGAGTGGGCAATTACTGGCATCTCTAGGGCTACTAATGTAACATTTCTGCTGCATGACCTGCATTGGGTGCCAGCTTGCTTCTGGGTCCAATTAAAGGTGTTCGTTATGACCTTGAAAGTCTTTCATGGCATGAGCCCAGGTTACTTGTCCTTATTAAGTTGACTCATCCCTCCTGGTCTGGCAAGTACAGCATATTATGGACCCTGTTGGCTAAAGAATTTCAGCTAGTGGTGTCTAGGAGAGTCTTGACTGATCTAGAAAGATAAGCAGGGTAGGCCCTGTATCGTAGTTGGATGGGATCCACCTGAAAATCATAGGGCTATTGGCTGGATGGAGAATTAAAAAAAAAAAGCTATTTGGAAGGCATTGGCAACTATTTCAGTAACGTAAGTAAGATTGTATAGATATGATTACCGAGGACCAAACTTAACATGATCTATTTTCTTTTGAAGGTCATCCCAAGTTTTCTTATAAAAACTTTCAAAATGTATAATAGGGAAGTATAAGGTGGCATTATATAGTTCTTATACAAGTTTTGCATAATGATTGCAGAAAAAATGTAATGTTTCTATCTTCGAATAGTAGTGTATCCAGAAAATATATTCTGTTCATATTTTGGAGGGCAGTCCTACACATTGTTGCTGTTCCTGTTTAAAGACCTTCCATCCTCCAAGAATAGTAAGTTGACTTAACATTAGCTGCAGTCCATGTTTAACACACTACAACAATACAGAAGAAACAGAGAGATGCTCCTTAGAGTGCTGTAACTTTCCTCATTTTTATTATTATTTTAATGCCAGGGCAAGTATCTGATGATTCCCAGATGTTTCTGCTCCCTCCTGCTCCTTCAGCAATGAGTCTGACCATTAAGGTGGGCAGGAACCATAACGGAGGTGATCTCTGATTTCTCATAGACCTCACTTTTAATAGAGCACCAAGCTAATTATCTTCAATTCCTGGAGGAGTCCACTCAAGTATTTGTGTTGACTACCTTAATTTTCATCTCCTCTAATCATTCCTTGCCAGATGGCAGTTAAAGTTTATTGGTCCCTGTAAAAATAACCCCCTCTTTCTTTTTCTTTTAAACTTTTTCTTTTAAACCATTTGTTTAGTAAAGTGTTAACTGCTCACAAATCATGAAAGGACCACCCAAAATAATTATTTCAAAGTTCACTTCCATATCTTGGTTTCAGTGGCATGTGAAGAATGAGTGAGGTCACATTAGAAGAAAAGTTAGCTTAGGGTTCTGTTGCTGTGAAGTATGCTAACTACATGTTGGATACGTATTCCTTTAAATGCAGTGCTGCAAATGTGTGAATGGGGTTATGGCTTGTCTGCTTTTGACTTAGGTATATGAAGATTAATAAATTTGGGTGATATTACACTAGCAAGCAAAATGCCCTGAGTTCATACATTAAGCTGACTATTTTATTTGGTTCTCATTGTAATGTTTTCTTTAAATTCAGCATATATGATTTATAATTCTTTATGGCTCACATGATAGCTAAACCAAGTGATTTTTGTAAGTTATTGAATTGAATATGGCTTAAAGTATGACATAGAGAAAATTCATGTGTGTGCTAGCTTGTTATGGGTACTGACCTGTCATATTCCGGTAGTTAAGATTTTTTTTCAGAGAACCTGTGGAAAATGATATTCTTGTAATGCTCCGAAGAGCTTTCTTCACTGACATTCATTTCATCCTAGAGGAACTAGCTGATTCTGATTGCAATATGGGGATGGAGGAATTGATTGGTTTCTGTATGGCTGTGACATTTATTTCAAAATTATGTTTTATAAACCTTAATGTAAAGAATTTGCCACAGGTTCTGCATTTTAAGCCCAATGATATCTTATTTCACTAATGTTGTTTTTTTCTCCTTTTTTATTGCAGAGGAAAGCAAAAAGTAATAATAATTTTGTATTAAAAACAAAATTAAATGGAAGAGTAATCCAACAACAAAAAGTAAATATTTAAAACAGGATAAGTATTAGGAGTATAGTCATAACATACACATTTTATAATTAAGAAACTCTCAGTTTAAATTTATTCCGATTTCTATTGGTACTTCAGAAAGCCAGCAGATTGGAAATTAAGTTTTAATAGTTGCACATATAAGCTATAAAGACTTTGTTAAGCCTCATAAGCTGTTACGGGTTTAGAAATAACACTCCCTCCATCACCAAATATTGCACTGGTATTTCAAGCCAAGTTTTGGTTGGAGACAGAGTCACATTCAATCATAATAACTCATGGAAAACCTGGTTCTTGCATAATACTATCCCATAATGGGTGGACTCAAACCTTATTTTAAATATAGGTTTCAGATTTAGTACTATATGTACAGTGACCTTATATCCTTTATTATAAAGGATAGTCCTTTATTTCAGAAAGTTGTCCTATAGTAGAATACTGTAAGCATTTTTGCAAAAAGATCTTTATTTTGCTCTTGAATTTTCCTTTGTAAAACAAAGTTATAAACAATTATTTTTTTATCCTTATGAACTTCTTTTAGATATCCCCTTTTTTAGATTTGTCCTTTATTTTTTCCAAGAAAAACATGGTCACTCATGCCTGGCTCACACCTTTGCTTGATAGTACTAAGAAATTTTGAAATATCTTGCACTCTTGGTTTTGGCACCAGCTTTTGTAGGGTATTGTAATGGCATGGAAAATTCAGAAGAATTGACAAGATCAAGCAAAGAGAGGAGATAGATTTGACCTTGGTCCATCAAAAGACAGGAAGGAAGGTTATGCAACAGTGGTGGGATTCAATTTTTTTTACTACCGGTTCTGTGGGCATGGCTTGGTGGGCGTGACAGGGGAAGGATACTGTAAAATCTCCAGTCAGAGGTGGAATTTTCTGGTTCTCTGAACTACTCAAAATTTCTGCTACCAGTTCTCCAGAACTGGTCAGAACCTGCTGAATACCACCTCTGGTATGCAACCTCCATTTTGTTTGTTACATCTATGTTTCTCCACTACAGTAGGCTCTATTCATATGAAATAGTGTTGAGTGTTATCAGCTGTTTTGAATAGAGGGCCTGACATAATGTAAGGCAGGGCTGACAAACTCCTGGTCTGTGGGCCGGATGCGTCACGCACTGGCCACAGCCACGCCTGGTTTAGCAAAGGGGGGAAAGTCCCAATACATCATGTGATGCTGCCATGATGACATGAGTTTGACACCCCTGATATAAGGTGCACAGGGCTACTTCAGTAAAAGAAATGCGTAAGGTAGTGTTCTTGAAGTTTCTTTCAAAGCAATATCTTATCCTTCAGTATTTGGTTTATTAATACTGTTGGTTTTTTTAAAAGTAACTGTTGATACAATGAGCCAAGTATGAGAAAAGTGACTGCAGAGAGGAGATAAAACATGGCAGCTGTTATATTCTGGGCATGGGTGCAAGTAATTGAGACGAGTCAGTGACTTAGTGAACTTCAACTCTTTATTATAATAAGAAAACAGAGAGCAAAAACCCTTGGCAGCAGTAGCCCTTTTATAGAGCTAGCTACTGTCTTGTTAACCAATGACCTGTGTCCACATGCTTAACTTTTGCCCAATGAAAGATGTTAAATTAATAGCCAATCAGATTGCTCCGTGAGGACCAATCCCAGCTAGCTATCTAAGGGCAATCCAAAGTGCAGGATTTCAAGCCTGCTTAGCATAATGTTAATAAGTTTTATTAAATGGTTATTTGTTAGTTCATAACAGCAGCAAACAAAAATGGGTTAGCAAACTTGCAGCTGGTTGACCAGTCATTTTGCTGAGATTAGTGATTTTGTTTTTGCTGCGTGTAAAAAAAAATTCCCACCATTTTGTACCTAGTTTGTGTGCCAACTTTAAAAATGAACTTCCATCAAATACTGTATATTATATTTTGAATTTGTTCATTCCAGAGTAAAGAATACCCAAACAAATTCTTGTTTGAGGCAGCATTGACAGGTGTAATAATTACCAAACATGATATTAGGCATAAGGAATGAACATCGTAAGCATGCTAGATAGTTCAACACAATAACAAGTAAGTGCTAGGAAGACACAGTCCTTACTGAAGTTGGTATTTATTGTTAGGCAGTCTTATCTGGATGCTTTTTCCATTGTAAAAAAAGAAGACATTATATTCTTCTTTTACCTTCCCCTAATGGCATTGTTGCCATGGTGGCACAGTGGATAGAGTGCCGTATTGCAGGCTAAATCTGTTGACTGCTAATTACCAGCAATTTGGTTGTTCGAGCCTCACCAGGCTCAAGGTTGGCTCAGCCTTCCCTCCTTCTGAGGTTGGTAAAATAAGAACCCAGGTTGTTGGGGGCAAGAGGCTGACTCTGTAAACCGCTTAGAGAGGGCTGTAAGGCACTGTGAAGTGAGATATAAGTCTAAGACTATGTTACTTCCACAATGTTTTTCTGTCCCTCCATATTCTAACTTTAGACCATATCTATATTACCTTCATTTTTTCTTTGCTAAAGTTACCCATAATATCTTATTCTAATGAAGGACTCCATGCACACAGATATAAAAATTTAGCATCCCCATGGTTAAGATCAAGACTGCAAAATCAGTTTATCAAGTGGTCCAGCAATGTGTACTTGTGGCTAACAGCTGATTTTAAAACTCATTTGATTTCAAAAACTTGGCCTACAATTGGATGTTATATTAAATTCTGATTTAGCAAATCCTATATACCCTAATCCTAGCCTTCTCCTCCTACTTGCCCAGAAACAGGAGTTGGAAAGTTTTTGATTCTGATTAATAGCATATCTGAAACTTAAACTGAAGTTAATCTTAATCTTAACTATGAATAGTTGAAACAAGAAGTCAACAACCTTAAGATAACAAATAAGTAACATGCTATTTTATTTTTAGTGATACTAATGTATATTCTAACTTTATCAAAATTTAAATGTCAGTAAACTTTAGTGTTTCCAAAGAATTATGTTAATCTAAATAAAACAGCTACTGAATTTCAGTAATACGTAAGCAGTAGATTCCAAATGCTGCAACATATTGTGGATGTTTATTGTCAGTCATGGATTTCTTTCTTAGAACAAACAAATCAGCTCAGTAACATATTAAGCTTGTTTATTTAAAACTTACCTTAAGAATTAACCACATTTAACTGCATTGATTAAGACATCATAAGTGTGATTAATGAAATCTGGAAGCAAATGTTTCTACATTCCTTCCTGTGCTTGTGGACAGAACAGTATATATGTCTGCGTGCTGGAAAGACCAGAGTCAGCATGCCAGGAAATTTAATAATCATTGTCAATGTGTCATATATGCACACATCAGTGAAATGTTGCAGGAGAGTGGAGAATTTCCACAGTTAATCCAGTAATCAGACAAGGTCTGTGATGGGACGAAAGCAAACTTCACAATGTGTGTTTTCTGCTTCTTTGTTTTTTGTTCTTTTAAGCAAGTATAGGAGAATTGATAAACAAATGGGGAAAATATAACTTGGAAAAGTGGCATCCCACTTACCTGCTGTTCATATGGACCACTGTCATCCAACTCTCAGTTTCCAAATCCCGATTCTCCTTTTTCTTCTTCTTTTGGCTAATGGGCAGAATCTTAATTAGAGGCAGAAAAACTGGTTGGAACCATGATTAGAAAATAAACTGGAACCTTTTCATTTTCTTAATTGAAAAAGTTTCCTTTACAAAGCAAGGCTAAGTGGGTTCTTGCCTCACAATATTTACTTGTTTTCTTTTATTACTTTCCCAAGATCCTGAAACTACATCCTTGGGCAGAAGATGTACACTTACAATTAAAAGAGCGCAATTACAATTAATTACAATTACAATTATGTAGAGCGCAGATGTGCTTTAAACTAACAATGAAACAAAGCTTAGAAGCTTCCATTCAAAACCTGTTTTGAGGCCTTCGTGTAAGCAGTGTTAAGCATTTTGTTGCTGATGTTAAAATAATGAGTACCACAACTCTAGGCTGATCTACTGCTCTTCCCTCAGAGATCTAGATATTCCTTTTTTCAACCTCTAACTTAGTGTCCAGTGTCTTGAAAAAGTGATTGCTTAGCTTTAACCTTTCACATGCTCAATTTGTAATACCAAAATAACACTAAATGCCAGGATCGTGAAGATCATATATGTCAGGGATCCCCAAACCCTGGGCCACAGCCCACTACCGGGTCTTGAGCCCTTTGGACCTGGGCCGCGGAAGTGGTAAGCGAGCGTGTACGCATCCCTACTTGCGCAAGCAATGGGCAAGTGTGGGCGCACATGCTCCATTCGCACGAGTGATGGGCATGCTTGTCCATTACTCGTGCAAATGGAACTGTGTGCATACACAGGCTTGCCTGCTGCTCCATGGCCTCTCCCGTCCCCCTCCCCTGGTCCGGTCCACAAAGCCAGAAAGGTTTGGGAACTCTGATGTATGTGATGAGCCCGCAAAATGCTTCACACTATTATAAGGCAAAATTTTAAACTGACTTTGTGCAGTGCGGTTAAATCCCATGCCTCATGAGACTTTGAATAATTGCATGCTGTCCTATTGCCAGATACCCCCACCATAAATTCACTGCCTGATACAAATTTGTGCATTGGAAAATTTATTGGACAAGATGTTACAGGAATAAATATTGGTGTCTGTGTGTGAGGTTTGAGTGGGTAGCAACTGAGATGGCACGTTATAATGTGAGATCCATTTTAAAGATGCTATCACAGTTGTGCAATAGGAAGAATTATAGAAAAACATCAATAAAATTTACCCAAAGTTATAATTAAAGGAAAAATTGGTATAAAATGTTTTACAGATGGTACATAACTCTGTCAATGATTGCCAAGATAGATAAAACATACAGCAAATGTTGAAAATGCCACAACAAAGAAAAGACACCCTACCACATGTGAGGTTATGTAAAATGCTCAAAAGTACTGGAAAGAAATGCATCAAAATATTCAAATAGCCTTAAAAATAAAATTTGAACTGAAACCGCAGATGCTTTAATTAGACATAATTCCAGAAAACATAAATGAAAAATACCACAGTTTACTAAGATACATGTTGGCAGCTGCATGAATAAATCTAGACAAGGGAAACCTTGTTGATGGTTTCAGATTAAGAGACTAAAATTGGAGAATATGCTGCAGTGGCAAAATTGACAGTGTGCATATTCATAATAGAAGTTTAACTAAATTCAAGCAGAAATAGCTCCTGTATATATGACACATTACAGAGCAAGGCAAATTCAGACATCTGGAATATGGCTTCTAGGATTTTCAAAAACCCCAGTAACAATGTCTAATGTTTAATAAAAAGTCAGATATCTAAATTGTGGTTTGCGGTTAGGGACACAAACAGAAGGGAAGGGGAGATGTGTTACTAGAAAGTCTTTTCATTATGCTGTTTGTTGTTATGCAGTATCGTAGTTATTCTTTCATTTCATCGTATTCTTTTTCCCATTCTCTTTTGCATTTCATTATTTTAACAATAAAATATCAAATAGAAATATACAGTATGTACATGTGAGATCCATCCTGTATAAATTGTCTCTGTATTATGAATGATATACATAATTCTTCTGTTATATTGAAGGTAATTTCTTTTTCAACTTGAGCTTGACTCCTTTCTTTCTGATTTTGGCAATGATGCTTGCCGTAGCGCTTGCATTTCTTTCTTCCAGGATGTTTTCAATTTCCTAATCTACTCTAAAGCCTAGGATTGTCAGATGGAGTCCATCCAAGTACTAACCAGGACTTATCTTGCTTTGCTTTTTTGCAACTGAAGAGCTACAGTTGCCAAATTGATCTGGACATGTATGAGAAGGGACTGTATATCGACAGTTCTCCTTTCTCTTTCGGATGGAAGTTCATTGCATTGCATGGAATATAATCCTTGAAAATTCCTGGAATTTTCTTCCTGGAATGGTTTCTACCAACAGATGGACTCATCTCAGCTATCTTTCTTTAAATTACAACTAAACTGATACTTATTGATTAAGCATAACAAAGTTACAGGCAGGAAGGGAAGCAATAATACTGTATATTCATATTATTTATTAATTTTTTGCAAGGCATGCACATCAAAATGTTAAAAGGGCACCCCCCCAATATATATATATAAAGAATTGAGAAATTCCTGGAGGTTTTGCCCTGGAAGGTCTTGATCAGCTTCTCCAATTTGGTATCCTCCAGATATTTTGAAAAACACTATGCTCAACATTTGGTACCCACTGCTTTTGCTTTTTTGTGTTCTATGTCTATGATTTTCTACAGACTTGGAGAGATATTAGCAAAACAACTTTAGAAATTAAGGTAAAATCCCTGAGAATGAAAGTAAAGCTAAGTGTGTCATTTACAATATTCCTGATCACTATATCAAGAATAATGAAACACTAAGAGTTTCTGGTTTTAGCTGTGAAATTTATATTCATAATACTGTGCTATTCAACCAAAGTTAAACTGTTTCTGGGAATAGTCTGTCATACATATTAAATTACCCATGCAACTATGATATATATGATTGTTTTTCCAAGATAACATTTTTTTCAAAATATTTTCCTCTTGTTTTCTTAAAAGGGGAGAGAAAAATCAGGAGGTATCGTTTGTCACATTTCAGACTAAAATTGGCTGATGCTTGGGGAAAAACAGAGCTTTTTATATTCACAGGCATACAGCTGATAGGAGACATCAGGAATTCACATTATAAAACTCTAAATGAAGCTGCTGTCATCCTAAAGAGCAGCCTTTGAAGAAAATGGCAATTTGATTTTTTACTGAAAAGCAAACATCTGCAGAATAGATGACTATCCCACAGGCTATCTATCGGGAAGAGAGAGAAAGAGAAAAGCTAAGTAAAACCTGAGGTCGCATCCATAACCAAAATTTTTATGTTTTGTGATGCTTGGGATTTGTACTTCTTTGCTTACAAGAGTGTTTCTATTATCCAAGCAAAGTAAATTTGTGCCTTCATCCAAAATATTGCATTTTCTCCCCCACTATGCAATTCACTGCACTTCAGATTGTAGGGGGACCTGAAGAAAGACTTCACAAACAGGTTTCAATGCATGATTTTTATGGGAAAGATAGCTCCTTCCACTATTCTAAATTGAACGCCATTCAAAAAAGAACAGATGCCTTTAAATGTATATATTGATAACTTTGCCTAGGATGGATGGATAGATAGATAGATGGATAGATAGAGATCAACTTTTAACTTTTAATATTATTAAATCTAGCCATGTGAGCCATCTACAGTATTATGCCATCTGCTCAGTTTTAATATAGTATATTATTTCAGTACAATCTATTATATAATAGATTTTTAATATTCCATAGTTCAGGTGCTTCAGAATAATGTATATAGATAAGTAGATATTCTATCAACATTAATTATAATTTCAGATATAAATTGCTACAAGCTCTATGATAATTTGGCTTTTTCTTCAAAATTAAATATAACATGGGAAATTAATGAGAAAAGAGGAAGAACGTGCATCGTGGTGTTTATTTTATTAAAAGGATTTAGGTCTTAAGCTAAATTGGCTGATATAAAATCTCTATTGTGTTATTACTTGGTGTTTGTGTATATGTTCTGTATGTGTATGTATGTGCATATATATGGATATGATACATTTTTATATGTGTATAAAGGAAGAATAACTGAAGAAAACAAAAATAACTTGAGATACTAAAAAAAATTAATACTTGAAATACAAAGAAAATTAAATGAAAGCCAAAAAAGAGAATCAAAAATTAAAGTGAATAAAAAATAAATAAATAAGGTGTTGAGCTTCAGATTTCCCCACTGTTATGCATCTGCTAGTTTGCGATGTGTGCAAAGGTTCGGACTCACTTAAAAACCAAATAGCATGTGATTATATCTGCAAGATTGCATGATGTATATTATACATCATACGTATATGTGTGTGATCCATTTTTGCTTAAATTTAAACTTCTATTGTGTAAATCAGGCCTGTCAAACTCCCTTCCCGTAGGCTGGATGTGTCACACGCTAGCCATGCCCACGTCCAGTTTAGCGAAGGGGAAAAAAGTCCTGACACGTCACATGATGCCGCCGTGACAATATGAGTTTGACACTCCTGGTTTAAATAAATTGTTAATTTTGGCATTGCTGCATATTCTCCAAGCTTGCCCAGTCAGATGTTGTTGGTTTTGTGTCTTTCTTGCAATGTTAAGCATAATTTATTCTCGCTGCTGTGAGGATTTATTTCATTAAATTACGATATTTCTTTCCCAATAAAAAGTTGTGGTTTCATTTCAGTTTTATAGTCCAAAGTTTTCTGTATTGTCGAACGTGTATCTTTTTTTACATGTCTACCACATATGATAAGGCATTCCTTCTGTTCAAGGTATTTCCAACATTTATTACTGTGTGATTTGTCTCTTATATATTATTGCTGGAGTTGTGTACCATCTGTAGAACATTTTGTACCAATCTTCCTTTAAGTTATAGCTTGGTACAAATTTTATAGATTCAGACCATAATTCTTCTCATTGTTCTATAGTAACTGTTTAAAATTTTGCATCCGTTTTATCATATAGTTTTTTGTTCATTCTGTTTTTGTATTATGTCTAAGTAAAAGTTTATATATGTGTACTAACAGATGGCTTTGGCTTTCTATGAGCATTTCAAATTCAGCCTTTTTTCTTAATATTCCTCTTTCCTCCCTGCAATTTGTAAATCCATCAACCATGGCATCTTTCAGCCTTCACAGATAGTTCTTGCTGTATTTTGAAATGGATAGGTCAATGCTTTGCAAACTTTTTTTCCTTCATTATCCAAAACCACGTATCAGAAAGTTTTCTTTACCCAATGTAGGTAAAATACTTTAAGTCAATTTAAATGTCCCTATTGTAATGGGTTTGTGTGTTGTTACCCAAAGAAAAACTGTAGGAGAAGGGAAGGCAGGATCTGGGGCAGAGTGAAAAGGGAGATCAGCCTAGAATTTTATGTAGCCACAAGAGAACTAAGTCAACCTTCCTTGTATGTCATTGACCCTTATCTAACTCTAAGCAAGGACCATGTGAGTTGAGAAGATTAATGTCAGGAGTGAAAGACCAGGTCTACAAATTAAGATTCAATTAAACCGATTTATTGCTAAAAACTATGCATAGGAATCATCTCAACTGATAGTCGGCACCTGCTTAGAGATAAATAAGTTTCAAGGGCACTCTAGGAGGGGTTGGACTTAGTTCTCTTGTAGCTATGTAGGGATTCTAGGCTGAACCCTCTTTTCATTCTGCTCCCAGGTTCTGCCACCCTACAAAAAAAAATCCATTTTAAACTAAATTTTGGGTAATTTATCTATGTTTAGGAACCAGTGAGTAGATTCACTTTTCACTGCTCAGTAAAATCTCTGGTAAGGAAAAGAGGGGTGGAGCAAAGGGACTTATAAGTCTATGTTGCTTCAAAGACTCTACAAACATCCGCAGGAAACTCTTTCATCTGCAGCAAAGTACAGTATAATTTAATTCTGCCCAGAGGAAAAAAAGGATTCTTGAAGTAAAATATGGTACTCTATGTATATGATATTTTCCATTGATCCATTTTCTTAGTTATTGGCCCAATGAAATTATTCTTGGGAACTGCCCTGATTGAAACTGAAATTGCCTTAAAAGTGATAAAAATTGTATTTGTCCATAAACACTATTTCAAATAAATGAATAATTGAAAACTGTAAAAGAAAGAAAAGGATAAAAATGTGGTTATGCATGCTTTTAACTTATCAGCATTACTTGATAAGTAAATCTACTTAAGTGATTGGGGAAAAATATCTAACAGTTCCATATATACTATTTCTATTTTAAGTATACAGGGCATTTCATTTGTAGCCTAAAACCTGTAAACCTAATGGTGGAAGGAAACCATTTCCTTTACATAACACTCATGGAGTTTAAAAACTAATGGATCCAATATGGCAACATTAGTTTTTAGCAATGCCATTTTGTCAAACATCCATTTTTATCTGCCACAATTCCCCGTGATCAGTACTTCTGCCTGTCTGGCAAAACTGATCCATGGAACAAATAAGAATATTAATGAAATGCCTCTTTTTTATCTTCTCCACCCATTTCTTCTTTTGCACCGTTGATGTAAAACAGAAATAAGCAAGTTTCCAAATATTTTTCCCCCAAACGTATTTGTGGAAGCTGTTAAGAATGAAGGTCAGCATATGTTTTAAACAGGCTTGTCACTTTACAGAATCCCTTGTCAATGTAAGATATGCTGAGGTTAATTTCTGTTCTTTCAGAAGGAATCATAATTTGTTGGCAGTTCCCTCCATAAGTAAAGATACATCTCAAACCTCAGAGTTACCTCTCCTTTGGATTTTCTTCATTTAGAAGAAATCATTCTTTTCGTTCTTTGACTGATAGTTACAGTGCAAATTGAAATCTTAAGATGAACGCTTTCTGATAAAAGGAAGAGTATCAATACCTTGGGAGCAGCCAAAAGCTCTGTGTGCCTGAAATTACTAAAGACAGTATTCTAAATGATTGTCGCTTCCAATCAGGGGCTTCTAAGGTCCAGTTGTTTCTGATTTGATCTTTGTCACTAGTAGCCTAAGGCTGATATAGATACTCTCTGTCTTGTTGGGTAGATGCAGGAATAATTAAAATAACTTATTAGTTATTTTCCTGTCCCATCTACCAATACTTATCTATTGGCCTTCAAGCAATGAAGTAAGGCTTCGTTCAAGTTCTCTTCTTCAGCAGTTTGCAATATTTTACAAGGGAAATGACAGATCCAGAATGGCGATGCAAAGAAAAATGAAGCGCTGTCAGTGAACTGAAAGATAGTAGACTGGTTAGAATGAAGGTACTGATAGAGTTTGTTGGTGGTCAAGACAAATGTCTATCATCTTAATTCTTGTTTTGGCAGAGTGATGTCAAGAGCAAAGCATATGGGAAGAAAATATGTTCCATGACATCATATCTCTACGCTGTCATCTCCTGGGCAGAATTGGATAGCTGCAGTTGGAAAAATTATATCTGGGTTACAGCTCATTAATCCATATCATGGATTACAAGGTCCTTACTCCAATAACAAAGGCTAAGTTATGTTTAATTTTGCTTAAAGATGTAAGATATTTCTTACTACTGCAGTTAAGTGAATCAGTTGTTCTCAGTTTTTTCACTTTGTGTATCTATTCAGTTCAGTTCGTTGGATCATTCTTTTTTGTAAAATTCACACCAATTTTCCTAGTGTATTTTGGTGCTCCTCTTATGAACACATTTTGTTTGCAGTTTTGTGATACAAACAAATCTTTCTAATATTCCCACTGAATTTCAGAATTACATTGAATTCCATGCATTTCAGAAGAGATATTTTTCTAGTGAACTTTTTTTAAACAGACAATCCACATGGCAAAATTTTGAGAAGTATGAATTTAAAATGAGTTCTAAATTTTGATTTATGTTCATTCAAATAGGCAAAATAATACATAATTATTTTCTTTAATTAATTTCTTTACCATCTTTATTTTTACATAATTATTTATTTGGGCCACCAAATGTCAAGCAGTATGGTATATAGCTAGGTTAATAGTTTTCCAATGTTTGTACCACAATCTAATGCAAGCCCTACTTCATTTTCTAGCCTAAAGGACTATAGGTACTCTCCGTGACTTAGTGTTGATAGTAGAGATGGACTTGTATTACTTTGATGTTCTCCGGAGTATTATTGTGTCTGTCTAAATAAGGTCTGAAAGGAACAATAGCAGATTTTGGTGTCAGTTGGCTTCTCTAGCTTCCTCTTCCCCATATTCAGTGTTTAGCTTTCAAGAATAATATCATAATGACCACAATGATTCGCTTGAAATGATATGTTTTTTTCAGTTTTATGAAAGTCTAATGAACTTTGCTGTTCTTTTCTAAAAAAATTACACATCCATTGTAGTTGCCTTCCATTTTATTAATAGGTAAAGAATTAATTGATTGATGTCCCACCTTCTTATCCAACAAGGATGTTCAAGGGTGGCTAATTAAAGAAAATACGGAATAAGCAAAATAATAACACAAACTATTCCTGAATTATGACATCAGTAGTTGGACAAGCCAGATGGTAGAGGTTTGCAGTAACAGGATATGAGGAACTAAGGGCAATCTCTGAGAAAATGTTGTAATAATTTGGGAGAAAAGAAAGGTTCTGTCTTATGCTTGGCATATGGAGCTTTCCAATTGTCCATATTCAAAACAGACTTTCCTGCAGATTTTAAAGTCTGATTTGTTTGGAATGAAAGACATGGGTGTCTCAGAGAGACTACAGCTTTAATGATGAAAACCAACACAAATCATACCTTTTAAAAATGATACATTATTTCAGTTTCAGTGTCTTCTTTTTCAGTACCAGGAGAGGGTGCTATGAGGATTAAACTACATGACTCCCAGCCTGATCAATCTACTAAAAAGGAAAACAAAAATCATAACTAATTTATATGGATTTGCCTAAAAAAAATGAAATTAAGTGCATCTCTTCATGGTCCTGTAGTTAATGATATCTTCACACAAGTTGTTATGCAAATTATGTAAATTTGTAGCAAATTCCAATATTGCTTGTTAAACTTTAATCTACACAGGGAGAGCTTTATGTTACAACATACTACAGTTTTTAAAAATGTCCTAATTCTTATTACAATAAAAGCTGCAGTAACTATATGTCAACTAGTATTATAGGTTTGGTATTAACTGTGATACCTTAAACAAGGGGTCCTCAAATTCAGTTAATTGAACCCTTCATACTGTTTCAGATTGTTCATCAGCCTGCAAACATTTATTATATAAAAATAATTTAATAAATACTAGTTTAATTAATGATACAATGAATAATAATAATACAGCAACAACAATGGGTAATAATGGACCCTCTCTCCCGAAGGTTGATATTGAGTAGTGTGGAAAACCCTGCTCTAGACCGTTCTCCTCAGATATAAGTTATATTTTTTTCAATGAGATTTATTCTCAGGTAAAGGCAGCTAGAAGTGCAGCCTCAGCAATGTACCTAAAGGAAGAGGAGGAAAATATAATCCAGAATTTCCATTCATTTGTCAAACAACCAACCTTAATATAAATTATATATTAGCCTAGCTAAGGGGTATCAAACTCAAGGCTCCAGCCTGCGGGGTGCTTAAATCCGGCCTGTGGGGCTGGCCTGGAACTATCAAAGGACTGGCCTGCGGTGCCTCTGGTGGCTAAAACAGGCCTCATGTGGGCCCCCTGTGCCTCGTTTTCACCCTCCATGGACTCCTGCAGCACTCTGCTGGCCAAAATGGGCCAAAAAAGCACCAAAAACCGGGCTGAAAAACAGATTAAAAAATGGGCTGAAAACAGGCCGGAAAATGGCCAAAAAATGGGCCACACGGCCCATTTTTGGCCAACAGAGGGATACAGGAGGCCATGAAGGGTGAAAATGAGGCACCGGGGGGGGGGGCTGTGCACGGACCCCCCCGTGCCCTGTTTTGGCTGGCAGGGTGCTGCAGGAGGCATCTGTCCACAGATACCTGTATTATTAGCTGAAAGTACATAGTTTAAACTGTTACATAAGTGCAAATCCCACTGAAATAAAAGATTCTTCTTTTAGATAGTATAGCTTAGTATTCACTGCTCTAATCCCAGTTAAACTGAAAAGGTAAGAGTATACTTGATTAGAGTAGAGGGATTGCAGCACAAAATATTTAAAATGTTGGCTTGGGTCCAATGGCTAAGGCATAATTGGATTGAATGTATTAGATATCCCATCAGTCAAGGAAGAAACCCTAGAAAAGTTGAATGATCTCATTGTCACTTCCTGTTTCTTAAATGCCATTGAGGAACACTTGCATTAATTATGATATTGGTTGTCTTTATTTCAAGATTAAGAATTCAGCAGTTGTTAATTTGTGTGTTCTTCACCTCATAATGGCAGTACATGTGTTTGAAGCATTTCAGAATGTGATTTTGAGATGTTAAAATACAGCCATTCCCCACCCCCTAAGGCTAAGAGCTGTCCATTAGATCGTATTTACTTAAGTAACCAATCGTTTGATTCGTCCCTTGAGAGCATTTGGTATGGCTTCTTTTTATCTTCTCCTCAGTTCATAAATGAATCCTTGAAAAATTTAGAGGTAATATTTGTGTTTATCAGTAAAAGCCTATACAGTCTATGGTGAGCTAAATGGAAGCAAAGTTTATAAACTTCAACTTGAAAAGTCTACATATAAAGATACAATTATTACTCTTTATTTATTAAGAACATTTATATGGTCACCCAACTCACACATGATAACTCTGGGTGGCTTACAGAAGCAAACCACAAATACAAAACTCTACATCCCCTCCCCCAATACACACTTGCATACAGTGACAAAAATCAAATAAACCACTTAATGGGCTCCATATCACCCTGGGGTCTGCAGCAACTTTTCTAATAAAATTTATTAAAAGGCACAAAATTTTGTGAGTTACATCTCACTTCATTAGATGCTCATGAACATGACTTCTGGGGAAGAAATGGTAAATTGAAGATGGCACTACAAAAAGTGGTGGAATGAAGAGCCGGCAAGTAGATTGCCTCTTCCTAATTTCTTTTTGGACAAGGAGAAGACTTGAGATAACCCACAAATGCTCCAGACAGTTGTTCCTCAGGAGGAGACCACTTGGTCTCAGGTGGATTTAGAGCTCTGGGAGGTGAGGAAATAGCCATTTTCCTCAAAATGTAGGCAGTATCTTTAAAAGTACAATGGGTTCACATACTTCCTTTTCTAATCAGGTTTGGAAATTGCTTGTTAACTACTTTTAGAAACTCTTGGATCAACAGGTTTTACAGCACTGGATTTCTTTCAATCCTTAGCAAAAGAAGTTTTACATACAAGCTTAAGGACGTTTTTATGGAATAAATAGCAAATAAATGATTAAAACGTTTATTTTAGGAAATTACAAATAGACTGGACTAAGGATCCAGTTAAATTTGAAAGATGATTTTGGAATTATTTATAAAAAATTCTTCCCATGGGAAAAAAGCTTTTGTTTTGAATTCTTTAAAAAGAAAAGTGAAGATTTTAAGAGTTGGACATTAGAGAGAACTAGAAGAAACTAAATATTACAATTAAAGAGTTGAACACTCAAACTTGACTTACTAATTCCAAATGAAGCAAAATATTTTAACATTGGCCCTACTGAAAGTATTTTTGAACATAGACCTAAAAGTTATTTTTAAGAGTGTTCATCGATAAATTGTGTTTAAAAGATGCTGTTGAAGAGGAACAAGTATTACCTGACACGATCAACATGTTACATTGGCCATACATAAGAAACCAACTGATGTTCTTAATAATTAAAAGGAATATACAAATAACAAACAGAGTGTCCTGGATAATTTTCCTATAATAGATTTACAAAACAGACTTAATGTTTTGCAGAATTTTGTGACAAGGGACAATGAAAAAAAAAATCAAGTTCTAGGAGATTATTGAAAGGGACTAAAAACAAGACTTTTAGAAGTAAAAGGAAGGAATATGAAGTTGGTATTAGATTAAGGTTAATACTGCAGTCCCCCTGTGGATTTTACTGTGCTAGCCATTGCCGACTAAAATATGCAGTGCTCATCTCCCTTTCAAGGCTATTGAGCCAGTGTGGTCCGAAGACATTTCTGCAGTCATGTGGTCAGCATGATGTCATGGAATGCTGTTACCTTCCTGCCAAATTGGTACCTATTTACTTGCATTGGCATGCTTTTGAACTACTGGGTTGGCAAAAGTTAGGGTGAGCGCCTTCGCATGGTGCTCAGGTCTTGAAGCTGGGCTGCCGACTTTGCAGCCAACAAGCCCAGCTTTTTAAGTGCTGAGCCACCATGCTGCCAAGTTTAAAACAGATATGTTGTTATCTCTGGTAACATTTAATGGAATTTTTGCTGAGCAGGATTGAATGATGAGGCTTTAAGGATTTGTTTATAGATAAGAGATGGGATATGGGAAGAAGAGATTATTTGTTGTATTTTAAGAAAAGGTGATAAGTTACTAAAATTGTTTAGACTTGTTGTGATGAAATCATTTCTTTATACAGTTCTTTTCTTTTTCTTTACTATATTCTTATTTTTCTCTCTTTTCTATTTTTCTTTTTCTTTTCTGTACCTTCTATTTTTTTTCTTTTTCTTTTTTCTGTTTTAGATTGTATTAATTTTATTGTAAACTGTAATCTTACTATAAAGACGTTCATGAAAGAATTTATCTTTTAATAAAAATAGTTAGTTGAAAAGGTACTACCAGACTCTGATTTTTGGCTACTATACTGTAGATTAATATGGTTTTCCTCTTCCTATTATGTCTTCTATTGGCTTCTGATCTCTCCCCCCACTCTCTCTCCCCCTCTCCCTGTCTCTCTCCCTCTCTCTCTCTCTCTCCCTCCCTCTCTCCCTCTCTCTCTTCCAGCTTTGGTAATCAATTAGGAATGTCTCCCATCCCCTGCCAGCATTCTGAGATCCTATTAGTCTAACATACTAACATACTTACAGATGTAAAAGGGTTATGTTATAGACTACGGTACAGTTTTATGTTTTATAACCAGATGGTTTGGCATGCATCTTTATTCTTGCACTGACAATCCATTAATTCTTTACTTTCAATTATTATATATTTTAGTAGGCACACTGATTAATTGAACTATTATCAGACAACTGTTTCTGTTGAGCAAATGGACATACATTTTCCTCTGAAAAAAAAAAAAAGATCCATGACCCAAATTGCCAATTAAAAACAAACATAATAAATAGAAATTACAAAATCTCAGAAATGTGAAAAGTAGGATCACAACCTAAATTATTCAACTTACTTTGATCCCTCTTAATAAATGATCCAAATTTCCTATTTTTATATTTCGATGCAAAACTATACATATTCTATGCATATACTCCAACAGGAATCAAGGAAATGCCTTACAGATCAGTTATTTTCCTAATATCATAAATAACAAAGTCAACCAATGATAGAACCGGCACCCTGATGATTGTTTTGCAGGGAAGTATTTCTTTGATCATCTTCAAGAACCTCCAGATTTATAACCTTAAGCACTAGCTTCCTTAACAGGATGTATTTGAATTTCATTAAAAAGGAAAAATAAATAGCTGTGTAGCTTCGCTAATGAAACACGCTTGACCTTTTCACTTTACTTGATTGTCTCATCTAGGATTTTGTTGATGTGACTAAACGCTTTAATAAAGTGCCTCTTCATATGTTCAAAGAGGTGGGGCAATTTTGCATGCCTGCAAGTTGGAATCAGAGATGGTGGGAGGATGATCTTTTCCATCCCTTCTTAGAGCTGAATTAATTAACCTACCTCCTAGCTCAGGCTGCCCATAAACAAAAGCCTTTGTTGTAGGCCCAACAGCTGTTCTATATCAGTAGCAAGTAAAACAGTCCCAGAATTCCAGAATGTTGGAAGACTTTTTATAAGCACTGTAGTAAAAGACAACTGAATTTATCCCCCCCTTCTTCTATCATACAACCCACCCGTTCCTACCCACTCAACACAGAACATTTGTTATTGGTTTTTAAAGTTAAGGGGAATCATTATCTAGATGTTGCCACACAGCTAGAGCTATAACCAAGAAGTGGGACTTTTCAAATTTAATCAATGCTGAGGAGAAAAATAAAACTGAAACACGTACAAACACAAGTTATTTGAACATCTTGCCCTGTTTTTCCGTGTAGTACATAACATGTGCAAAACTGTTTAAGACTACAGGTAGTCCTTGACTTACAACAACTCATTTAGTGACCATTCAGAGTTGCAACAGCACTGAAATATGTGACCATTTTTCACAGTTGTGACGGTTGCAGTGTACCGGGGTCATGTGATCACCTTTTGCAACCTTCTGACAAGCAAAGTCAATGGGGAAGCCAGATTCACTTAACAACCATGTTACTAATTTACCAACAGCTATGATTCACTTAACAATTGTGGCAATACAGGTTGTAAAATGGGGAAAACTCACTTAAATGTCTTGCTTAACAACAGAAATTTGGGGCTCAGTTGTGGTGGTAAGTCGAGGACTACCTGTACTATATTAAAGTTAAATCTGTATTATAATTCATTGCTAAATTCCAGTTAAATTTCAGAATTACAGCCATGTTAGGAACTCAGAAATGCACATTTAGTTGAGTATTTGATTCAGCAGCTGTCGTGTCCTTGTGGGAATATTTTTGGAGTGTCCTCCTCCCAACTTTTCCTATACATCTCACCAACTGAAACTGATTTAGCTGGGTCCCCTGTTCCACTTTCGTCTGAAACCACTCCATTAGCGGCAACTGATGAGAGAGCAACCACCAAGAGTCACTGAGGTAGTCGCATCCTCTTCTACCTCCACTGAGTGAATTATCTCCACTAACATTTGCTCTTATACAGCTGTGGAGACTGAAGGTGTATTTTCAAGTCCAGGAATTTAATTGCCAGTTTATTGCTCTACTAGCCCATCTCATTTGGGAAAATGGTGCATGGAAAACAGTTTCTCAAAGCAATCACTTTTCTTCTGGGGCAGGAGTTCTAATTACTTCCAGCTTAAGGGCGCCTTGTATATCAATTCTTTGATAATATCTTCCAGTGACTCAATAGAAAGTGATCCACTTTTTCAAATCATTTTCTTAATCCTAATAAGTGGTATCGTTTCCATATCTGCCGGCTTCTCTGTTCATGCAGCCCTGGGTATCTACAGGAGTCATTCTTCGTATTTCGGATAGAGGTTGTTAGGGATAACATTGTTTTACCCTAACTGTTTTGGGTAAAGATAATAAAATGATGAATCATGGTTTGTCACATAAAGTGTATGTGACTTTAAGCTAAAGGAATGTAATTAAGGGTACAGCTGTAAAGTACTATATAAGCAGCAAGGCACTCTCTGGCTCTTACTGGCTGGCTTATTGAAGACTGCATTCTTGCTGGATCGGGAGGAGAAGAAGTGTTGGATTACTTTGAAGATATTTCTCAACGGAGAGAAGATAAGTTTTGGACAGATTTATTATATGTGTACTGACACTGGCTATTCAACACGGACTTTGCAATTAGAGTATCCTCGACAAGACTTGACTGAATTTGGTATTTGACTAATGGACTGTTTATTATGACTATGCTATAATTCTTAAATGGAATAAATTATAATTTTTGATAGCACAAGCGTATCTGTATTTTTACTGCGTGTTAACTAGAAAACTTATCTCACACATTTACCTGTCTTCCTATCTGACTTCGCTGTACATTCTGTTTAGTTTGTTTTCCTTAACACCCATTGGGGAATCCAGGCTTAACACTGGTTATGGGCCCAGAGAGACTGCAAAGTCAGTTTAACTAGGATAAAAACAGGTTTATGTAAAAAGTGAGATTTTGAGTTGTTACACGTTACAGTAAACAGACAGCTGTGTTTTATCAATTATAGTTTTATATCCATATAGTGAAATATGGCACAAGACAGTCTACAAAGTTTGTCCCTTATATCCAAGCTGGATGGAACAAACTATGTTTCATGGTCTATGAAATGTAGTCTACTTCTACGAAGAGAAGGTCTGTGGAACATAATTGAAAATCCACCTAACGTAGAAGAATGGGATTCTGAAGATGAGGAAGATAGTAAAAAGATAGAAGAATTTAAACAGAAAAATGAGCAAGCACTTTGCATCATAGGACTATCATTAACTGATCAGCAGCTTGTTCATATACGTGGAGAGCAAACTGCAGTTGGGTGTTGGCAAAACTGAAGAGGATTTATGTCAGAGATAACGTTGGTGCTCACATAAATCTAACACGGAAGCTTTTCCGCACGTATCTACAAAAGAATGGTGATATGCTGAGTCATTTGAATACTATGAAAAGCATTTTCAAGAACTTCATGAGAAGGAGTTAATTTTCTCTGAACTACACCAGGTCTACATAATTCTATCTTCATTAGACGAAAGTTTTGATGACTACGTAACTTCCCTTGAAATATTGCCTAAAGAAAGTTTAACTTTAACTGATATCACTGGCAGATTGATTGAAGAGGCCAGAAGAAGGCTTGAAAGAGATCAGTTAAGGAGGGAGCAACGTCAAAAGGAAAATAATGAATCTCCTACTGCATACGCAATTAAAAAGTGTTTTAATTGTGGGGGAGAGGACATTTTGCAAGATTTTGTAAGAAACCAAAGCACAAGAATGCAAGCCACAATGCTGTAAGACATCAAAGAAGAAATAAGAATTATGAGTTAGCAATGTTTAGTAATGGAGTTGTAAAGAATAATTTATGGTGGTTGACAGTGGTGCGTCCCACTGTATTACAAATGATAACAAAAATTTGTAAAAATGTCCATGAGTTCACAGCATATCTCATTGGCAAACGGATGGAAACTGAAGGCAAAAGGTGAAGGTATAGCTCATTGTTCTAGTATAAATGAGAACATAAAAATGCTTTATGTACCTCAACTTAAATTTAATTTGCTTTCAGTTAGAATGTTGGTTAGATTAGGATACATAATTACCTTTAGGGGAGATACTTGTTTAATTGAAAAGGAAGGTAAGAAAATTACTGCAACGTTAAGAGGTGACTTATATGTGTTAAATGATAATGGTTTAAATGTGGCTAACACGGTTTATGAAAATAGAAAACCTCATGATGAATGTATTCATTTGTTACACCGAAGGTTAGGTCATTTAAATTTTCAAATGATTAAGAGAACTGTTCAACTATCTAAAGGAATAAGTTTGAAACCTTGTAATAAGTATTTGCAATGTTCTGCTTGTAATCAAAACAAAAGCAAAGTTATCTGTCTACTTTTGACCTCACCCCTTTCCTAAGAGGTCTGTAGGGGGCGTGCATAAGCGCACCATCGTGCCTACCGTCCCTGTCCTATTGTTTCTCTTATTCTTTTATTTTTCTTATATGTACCCATTTCATGTATTCACAACTATGTATACACTTATACTTATTATCTTGTAAACAATTGGCAAATCAAATAAATAAATAAATAAAATAAATAAATAGATTTGATGGATTTACTACCAAAGAGCCTTTAGAGGTAGTATTTGCCGATATAATAGGTCCTAAAAAGCCAAGTGTAGGTGGTGCTAGATACATATTAAGCATAATGGACCACTATTCTAGGTATGGTTTCTGTTTTTAATGAAGAGAAAAACTGAAACGTATATAAATTTCTTTAATTGGTTAAAATTTGCAGAGAGGAAAACTAAAAAGAAATTAGTAACTCTTATAACAGATAATGGTGCGGAATTTACAAATAATAAATTCCAGAATAGACTTAGAATGGCAGGTATTCAACATAAAAAGTCTGCACCATATAGGCCTCAACATGATGCATTTATAGAGAGAAGAGGCCAAACACTGCAATCAATGGGAAGAACAATGTTATCTGATTCTGGATTACCTGACAATTTGTGGGAGAAGCTATAATGTGTAGGAATCACATATTAAACAATGTTGTTAATTCAACAACAGGTGAATTACCATTCACTCTGTGGCATGGTAGGAAACCTGATTTGAGTTATATTCACACATTTGGTGCACCAGCATGGGTGCATATCCCTACACAACTCAGGCACAAAGGACAACGTAGAGCTAAAAATTAATTTTTGTTGGATATCAAGCAAACCATAGATCTTATAGATTCTGGGAACCAGGTACATCTAGAGTACACTGCAGTGCTAGTGCACAATTCCTAGAACATATAGGATGGAATAGATTAGAGCAGGATTCAGATAATGATGTTATTATAGAACCCTATAAGAGGCAGAAAGAAAAGAATAGTTATAAGAAAAGTCCAATTAAAGAAGAAGTCCATGAAGAGCAAATAGAATCAGATCAAGAGGAAATAATTGATCAAGAAGAGATAGATAGTCAAGAACAGGAAATAAAGGAAAGTCCACCTGTTAGTCCAGTTATACCTAGACGCACAACGCATTATAACCAGACTACCTGATAGATATCAGGCAAGTATTGTTTGCCAAGTAAATAAAGTTCCTACTAGTATAGATGAACTTAAGATGTATCCTGCTAAGGATCAGGAGAATTGGCAAAAGGCAATGGAAAAAGAGTTAAATTCTTTAAAGGAAATGAAGGTTTATGAAGAAACCAAATTACCTCCAGGAGAAAAAATCCATTGGGTGCAAATGGATATTTAAAGTAAAGACTGGAAATAATGGGCAAGTAACTTATAAGGCTAGGTTAGTAGCACAAGGATTTAACCAAAATACATTTGATTATGATGAGGTATTTGCACCAAATCTTAAGGCTACAACTTTAAGAGCAGCTCTAGTATGGGCAGCTAAGAAGAATTATATAGTTAACCATTTAGACGTAGAAACTGCATATCTACATGCACCATTGCAGCATACAATATATTTGAAAAAAACCAGTTGGTATAAAAGATAATAAAGTAAATAGCAATGATTGTTGGAAACTCAAAAAGAGTTTATATGGATTGAAACAATCTGGCTATGAATGGAACCAATATATTGTAAAAGAATTAAACAATATAGGATTTAAATCTGGTTTAGCAGATCCATGTATGTTTAAAAGAGAAAATAATGGAACGGTGCCATTATTGTTATTATTTACAGATGATATTGCTTTGATTACTAAGACCAATAATGAAGCTACTGAGATTATTTCATTATTAGCCAAAAGGATAAAATTAAAGCATTTAGGTGAAATTAAAAAGTATCTAGGATTGACAATTAATAAAACCACAAAAGGATTTAAGATATCTCAAGAGGATAAAATTTGCCAATTAATTAAATTGTATAAATGGAACTTTGTAAGCCTGCAAAGACTCCAATGAGTCAGGAAATTTGCAAAATTGATGCTCAAAGTCCCAAATTTGATAAGACCATATATCAATCTTTGATTGGTAGCTTATCATATATAAGCAATTGGTCAAGGCCAGATATAGCTTATAGTGTGAATCAGCTGGCACGATATAATAATGATCCACATCAATGTCATTGGCAAGCATTAAAGAGAATTTTAAGATATCTTAAAGGAACAATGCACCATACATTGTATCTAGAGCCAAAGGTGATTTGAATCTTAGTGCCTATGCAGATGCAAGTTTTGCAACTGACATAAACACTAGAAAATCAACATCTGGGATGGCTATATTATTTGGTAAAACTTTAATAGGGTGGAGGTCAATCAGACAACAGCATGTTAGCTTATGGAAGCAGAATTTTCATGTCTGTCATTACTATGCACTGACTTAATTCTGTACAAACAGTTATTATTAGACATGGGTATAACTGTTAAAGAATCTATTATTGACATACGAAGACAACCAGGCAGCTATACAATTAGCTACTAATATTGCTGTAAAGACTAGATCAAAGCATACTGATTTAAGATACTTAAATGTTAGAGAATCTGTTAAAATGGTCTAATTAAACTTGAGTACTGCATGACGGAAGAAAATATTGCAGACCAGTTTACAAAAGCACAAGGTATTGTAAAATTTAAAGAGAGTTGTGACAATTATGATTTGAAAGTGTAAATGGATATATTATTGTAATATTTATTATTATTACCCAAAAGGGGAGAATGTTAGGATAACATTGTTTTACCCTAACTGTTTTGGGTAAAGATAATAAAATGATGAATCATGGTTTGTCACATAAAGTGTATGTGACTTTAAGCTAAAGGAATGTAATTAAGGGTGCAGCTGTAAAAGTACTATATAAGCAGCAAGGCACTCTCTGGCTCTTACTGGCTGGCTTATTGAAGACTGCATTCTTGCTGGATCGGGGAGGAGAAGAAGTGTTGGATTACTTTGAAGATATTTCTCAACGGAGAGAAGATAAGTTTTGGACAGATTTATTATATGTGTACTGACACTGGCTATTCAACACGGACTTTGCAATTAGAGTATCCTCGACAAGACTTGACTGAATTTGGTATTTGACTAATGGACTGTTTATTATGACTATGCTATAATTCTTAAATGGAATAAATTATAATTTTTGATAGCACAAGCGTATCTGTATTTTTACTGCGTGTTAACTAGAAAACTTATCTCACACATTTACCTGTCTTCCTATCTGACTTCGCTGTACATTCTGTTTAGTTTGTTTTCCTTAACACCCATTGGGGAATCCAGGCTTAACAGAGGTGGTTTTCCGTTTTTAAGTCAGAATGAACATGGCTGTGACTAAACGTTTTGCTTTCTATCTAGACTATTCACATCAAGTGGGAAAGCATCTGAGTGCATACAATTGCAGTTTTTCACCTGTCATTTTGCAAATTACTTGAGTCACTTGCAAACAAAATTAAAATTGAAAAATTTAGAATAGGAACAGAAATTGTATTGTGGGCCTGGTTTATAGATGTCTCATTTCTGGCTGCTGAACATAATTACTTGCTATTCTACTCAGTTTTTAAGCAACTGGGAAACATTATATAGAACAATCTGAAAATTGCCTGTTAATGCCATCAATTTTCCTTTATTGGTTGTCAAGGAGGCTAGCTTATAGTAGCCTAATGTAATTTTTTTTTTAAAAAAAAATACGATTCCTACTTATCTTTTAAAGTCTAAATTGTTAAAATGTCTAATTAGTAGTGATATACTACTGTACTGTCCAATCCTAAGAACTCGTGTTCCCCCGTTAAGGGGAGGCAGTAGTTGTGTGTGTGCTAGTGTTTAATATTTCCTTGCTATTGAATGAACAATACTTACCCACACATCTCTTTCCTGCCCAGAAAATCTGAAGTGTCGTCTTTGACAATGGCTCATAATCCTAAGAAAACCAGAATTTTATCTATTTATTTATTAAGAAAATGTATATGGCTGCCCAACTAACTCACAGTGACTATGTTGCTAGAAATAAAACTCAAATGTAACCCTTCCCAACCCCATTCACCTCACCACAACAATCAAACAAACCATTTGATAGGCTCTATATGGGCTCTACAGGCTTCCTGACATTTTTTCAGGGCTTTTTAAAAGAGGGTATCAAGATGAAGGTCAATCTCTATGGGGATAATGTTCCACAGGGAGGGAGCCACCACAGAGAAGGTCCTTCTTCTTGGTCCCACTAGAGATGGAGAGGTGACCCATATACCTCCCTGCCTCCCTGCTGTGGTGTGTCAACTGGGAAAAGATGGACCTTCAAATAACCTGACCCCAAGTGATGTAGGACTTTAAAGGTGACAAGCAGTACTTTGGATTGGATATGGAAGCAAATAGACAACCAATTTCATGGCCTGTTGCAAGCTGCTTGTTCTACAACATATCCTGCTACTTTTAGGAAGAAAGGTTTTGGATCCATTTATCTTCCATAATATGCCATGTTTGTAGATATCCGTTACAAATTTCATCAAGTGCTTTGGAATTGCATTTAATGAAATGGGCTGCAACTCATTAAAGTGGATGCTCTTTGATAAAATGTATTAGTCTGAAAATGTGCTAACAGACATCTATCGATTTTTGTCCCTCCCTTTGCTTCCCATTGCAGAACATGGGCAGGGCGGGGGCATTTCCTTTGCTTATTATATAGGAAGTGACAGAGAAGAGATTTTAATTTCTCTAGGACCATTATAAACCCAGATGTCTCTGTTTGAAGGTCTTTTTGCACTGTTTTACTGGTTAACTAAAGGGAGCATCGACTGGTTCATAGTGATATCAACCTGTTCCATACATTTTGAGGCCAGCAGCAATGAATTCAATTAAAGAGCATCAGCAGATTTGGGATAATTGGAAGTGAACATTTTGGTTTTGAAGAAATATTCTCTATTACTACCTCTGTCTCTGTTACTGTCCCTACATCTACAATTCTTTTATAACTATTATCTGCTGGAATAAATCACAAGCCACAAGGAAATATTTCAGATTGGTGTTAATTCTAAACCTTTGGCTAGTAACTAAGTTTTAATATTACAAGTATTCAAATAGTCAAGTATTAATGAGGGTTTGATAAACTTCTTGGTTTGAGTATCTGCCTGGATTTGAAGAAATGGGAACGGACTTACCAAGCCTCTGGGGAAAGTTTGGATTTGCTGATAATGGCAAAGTCACTGTCATTTTTTTTAAAGAATTCCAGCTGAGGATTGCTAATCAAGAGTGAGATTGAAGAGATTTAATTTTTATCTTTGCAAATTATCTGCTAAAATTGCCAGCTGCTATAAAAGTGTCTTTTGGCACTGGAAAAGAGGAAACTCAAATCTCCTTCTGTGCCACATTCCCAATTCAGAACAGGAACTCCTGCAGGTATTCCTTAAGATACAAAAACAGAAATAAAACGCTCAACACCACATTGTGGCAAGATCTACATGAATATTCCTTTCTGTATTTCATCTCCGTCCCAACAATACAGTTGTTCCTTGGTGGGCACATGCTAATGACAGCAGTGCAAGTTGGTTGAAATCAAAAATATAAACAGGTTTGAATATAGCCAGTACTTGTATAGCGATCACCTGCAAATCCTAAGGCTCTGAGCTAGACAAATGGTTTGGGTTTTTTTAATGCCAGAAAAATGTAGTGGTAAATCATTTCCATGTTGTTGCCAAGAAAACATCATTGTGTATATGAACTACTAGGAGCTGAATTTCACTCAAAAAGAACCTTGCCATGAACCTTTAAATTGATAAGTGCCCTTATCTAGTGTAATGGAAAATTCAGAAGTATGGAGCACAATACTGTGGACAAGAACCATGTCTATTGGAACAATTATTGGATGCTGCTTTTGGAAGATGGGAAATTTCAGTGTTAAAGGAGATGAAACATTAAGGTCATCATCTGATAGAGAATGGAAAACCAGGCTCCTATTTTTCCAATTAAAGTCATTAAACGAGGACTAGTGTAAGTCAGTGTGGCCATGTGATTTCAATTTATGATTTCACTTAGTGGTGGAGTAGCCAGTCCCAGTTGCAGACGGTAAATGAGGACTACTGGTAATTGCAAATTTTCTTATGCTGCTTCAATCAGTCTGATAACCTAAGCACCTTCTAAGCAAGATCCCCAATAAAAATAATATCAAAAGCATCATAAAGCTTTTATGATGGAGCTCTGGTGGCACAGTGGTTAGAATGCAGTATTGCTGGTTGACTCTGTCCACAGCCTGGAGTTGGATCCTGACTGGCTCAAAGTTGATTCAGCCTTCTATCCTTCTGTGATCAATAAAATGAGGATCTAGATTGTTGGGGGCAATATTTATTTATTTTGATTTGTCAATCGCTTACAAGATAATAGGTATAAGTATATACATAGTTATGAATACATGAAAAGTATACATGTAAGAAAAATAAAAGAAACAATAGGACAGGGACGGTAGGCACGTTGGTGCGCTTATGCACGCCCCCTACAGACCTCTTAGGAAAGGGGTGAGGTTAATAGTAGACAGTCTAAGCTTAAAGTTTTTGGGGTTTGGGGAAGAAACCACAGTCAGGTAGAGCATTCCAGACATTGACCACTCTGTTGCTGAAGTCGTATTTCCTGCAATCAAGTTTGGTGTGGTTAACCTTGAGTTTGTATCTATTGTGTGCTCTTGTGTTGTTATGGTTGAAGCTGAAGTATTCATTGAGAGGTAAGTCATTGCAATGTATGATTTTATATACCATACTTAGATCAGACCAAAGACGGTGTAATTCAAGGTTTTCTAGGTCTAGAATTTCAAGTCGGGTGGCATAAGGTATTCTACAACGAGTAGAAGAGTGGCAAACTCTTCTTGTGGAACATTTCTGGACTTTTTCAACTGTGCTAATATCAGATACGTAATGTGGGTTCCAGACTGATGAGCTGTATTCGAGTATTGGTCCAGCAAATGTTTTGTATGCTCTAGTTAGTAGTGTGATATTACCAGAGAAAAAGCTACGTAGGATTAGGTTAACAACTCTTAATGCCTTTTTGGCTATGTAGTTACAGTGGGCTCTAGCACTTAGATCATTAGAGGTGAGTATTCCAAGGTCCTTTACAGAGCTTGAGTCATCAACAAGATCTTGACTATTCAGCTTGTATTTTATTTTCTGATTTTTTTTTGCCAATATGTAAGAGAGCATTTATTTGTTGAGATTTGAAGTTGCCATTTGTTTGACCATTCTGATACATAGTCAAGATCTTTTTGAAGGGTAGCAGTATTGTCTGTGGTATTGAACAGCTTTACATCATCAGCGAAGAGAACTCAGTTGCTCTTAATATGATCACAGAGGTCATTTATGTAGAGTATGAAGAGAGTTGGTCCTAGAACACTGCCTTGGGGGACACCACTATTGACAGGTACAGAATTTTATAGGACGCTCCCAATTTTGACCATTTGTTGTCTGTTTGATAGGAATGCTTCTATCCAGTTGTGCAGTTGTCCAGAGATACCATAAGATTTTAGTTTTAGGAGTAATTTGTCGTGTACCACTGAATCAAAGGCTTTACAGAAGTCTATGTAGATTGCGTCTATTGCTTTGTCCTGATCAAGTTGTGTAGTCCATATGTTTTTGCAGTGTAAGAGTTGCAGATTGCAGGATAGTTTTTTTCTGAAACCAAATTATTTATTAGAGAGTAGGTTGTTTGTCTCTAAGTGGAGGATAATGGATTGCTTAATAATTGATTCCATGACTTTTCAGGTGACGCAGCATAAGGAGATTGGTCTGTAATTTTCAACTAGGCTGGGGTCTCCCTTTTTGAAGATGGGGATGACCGTGGCTTGTGACCATAGGTTAGGCAAGGAGCTGGTCCTGAAAGATTTTTCAAAGATTATGCTTAGAGGTTCTGCTATGGCAGTGGATAGCTTTCTTAAGAAGTAGGCACATTTGTAAATTGCTGAGAGAGTGCTGTAAAGCACTATAGAATGGTATAAAAGTCTAAGTGCTATTGCTAAATCATAAATCAAAACACACTAATCACAAACCATACAATGTAATTATAGTATAATTTATTTATTATTTTATTTTATTTATTTGTCAAGTGATTATAAGATAACAGGTATAAGTATAAACATAGTTATGAATACATGAAATGGATACATATAAGAAAAAAAAACCCAGTAGGACAGGGACGGTAGGCACGTTGGTGCGCTTATGCACACCCCCTACAGACCTGTAATCTGTATTCTAGCATCTTCCACTTGGTTGATAATTGAGAGAAAGAAAGTAAACAGAAAACATAGCTGACTAGTAGAACTAAATGAACTAAACTAGTAGAACTAAATGAAATTAGTTGTGGAAGCACATGAGTGCTTGCTCCATAGTGAACATCCTGAGGAATGTAGTCCAGCAGGATTTGGAGAGATACAGCTTTTTCATTCCAGTTTAAGGAACATGGGAAAGGAGAAATTATATACCAGAACAAATGGTAAATAAAGGGAAAATACTTCAGGCAGATCCTAAAGAACAGGAGAAACCATATGCTGTTTCTAGGCAACATGGAAGAGGCAAGTGACATGGCATACAGGCAGCCGTAGGTTATGCAAGTGATGGAAGGACTTGATAAGTGAGGAATGGGTTTTGTGTGCATATGTGGGTGGGAGACTACATTCATTAGTGTGGAACAGGACATCAAAGCTTTGGCTTTAAATTTTTAGTGCTGACATATTCCTCTTGTTTTTCATAATGGCTTCATTTATTTGGCTTGGGCTTTGTCATTTTCCTTGTTTTCTAATTGTGGCTCAATGTAATATTGTGGCAGACTAAAGAATATATCTTTAATCATAGTCCTTGATTGCCACTGTCATTGTTTCTAAGGTAGCTTTTAGCTGACAAACAAATCTTTGATTTTATTTGCAGTGTATTGTTGTCCTTCATATTTCACAGTTAAGATGCATCCGGACATTTTCCTGTTATGTGAAATAGGAACCTGCGTGGTCTTTGAAATAACACATAATTTATTTGACAAGGAAATATGAGAGAGTGCTTTGAATCCACATTTAATTGATGGATTGAGAGTTTTTAAATTTTTTAACTAGATAGATTGTCATCCTGAATATCATAATAGTAGCATTTTCTTAATCCGCTCTTCTGTGGATTAAATAGAGATGGATAAATAGATATATACTATAGATATATAGGTATCATTTTGGATTCCATTCACAAAAACTCCACATGTGAGATGGTATTTTTTTCCCTTAGAAAAGAACAATTAAGCTTATGGATTTAACTACCCTAAACTAACTCATAAAGGTTTGATTCAGAACAGATGCTGAGAACCGTTCTGCATTTTCAGGGGCCTTTTCTTTGAACTTGATATCCAGCAGGCACATTACTCCAGCTGACTAATCTGGGTTTTTCAGATGCAGTAAACAAACAAACAAACAAATAACAGATAGGAAGTTGACTAATTGCAAAACAAATTGCTAGCTATGAACATTGGTATTTTGAAGAAATGAGAATGTTTAGAAAAATTAAAAAGTGGCCGATTCCAGTAGCCCTGGCCTTTTAATGAAAGCATCCCCATTTACCTGAAAAGGTCATACTGGTTTGACCTGGAAGTCTGGAGGAGTTGATAGGAATTCTGGTAAATTTGTGATTTGACGCTGGCCAAGTCTTCGTTGTAAAGGTACTTACAATATGTTCTGTTTCAAGTACAAAAAAAAAATCTGTACCTGCCTACTTTAGAAAAATATGAAGAAATACTAAATGAAAACAGGCCAGTTGTCTAATTCACTTTTGTGGTTTGTCGAAGAGTCTGCTTGCAATGTTGCAGTTTCCTTGGAATCACCGAATAGAAGATATCTGCTCTCAAGAAAACTCAGCTGACATTGATCCAATGGCTTACATGTGAAATGCTCCATATATCCATTACTAATTCCCTGAGCCAGCCTATCTCCATGGAGACCCTTCCAGAGTCTTCCCCAAGCTCATATTATTTCCAAGCAATCTTTCAGTGCTACTGATGAGTGTGGATCAGTTTCAGCTTTCCTGGCTTTCTGATATTCGACAAATATTAGAACTTAGAGCCTCAAAAATAGATATCCCAGTTCTTCTGCTGTAATGTAAGCTTCCTTTGCCTGAAATTCTCAGCATTATTCAGAAAATTGCAGCTGAAATGTGGGTGATTTTTTTGGGTGTGTGTGTGTGTGTGTGTGTGTGTGTGAAGAATCAAATGTGAACTTCCAAACTATTATTTCCTGAGTTCTTTATCTCAGAAAGAAATTGAATATACTTAACCCAATGAGGTTTGTATCTGTCAAGCAGAAAGTGTAAGGAATAAATCACTTGAATTACTCCTAAGAAAATAGGTATAGGATTGAAGTGAGCATTACGAGTACTTGGATCCCTAAACGGAAATATTGTACAGGTAGTCCTTGACTTACAACATTTCATTTGATGACAGTTTGAAATTAGCGCACTGCAAAAAGGGATTTATGACCATTTTTCACACTTATGACCCTTGCAGTATCTCCCTGGTCCCATGATCAAAATACAGATGCTTGGCAGCTGGTTCATATTTAGAGCGGTTGCAGTGTCCAGAGGCCATGTGATCACTTTTTGCAACCTTCTAACAAGCGAAGTCAATGGGGGAATCCAGGTTCACTTAACAACTGAGTTGCCAACTTAATAAATACAGTGATTCACTTAGCAACTGTGGCAAGAAAGGTCATAAAATGGGGCAAAATTCACTTAACAACTGACTCAACAACAAATTTTGGGCTCAACGGTGGTCATAAGTCGAGGACTACCTATAGTTGACTTCAATCTCCTCACTTTGATTTATCCAACAAGAATGGAAAAGTGAAACATACTTTATTTCTCAACACCTACAGTGGATTCCACTGGATGAAATTAGTGGAAATTACTTTTCATCCTCTCAGTGCAACCATAGAACCTAAAAAGGCAAGAGAGCCTATTAAGAAAATTAAGGATAATTCTTTATTCATTTCAGGGGCAGTGACAGAATAATAAGCATTTCCTTCCTACCCATTGGCAGGCAGGTATCCACTGGACTAAGCAATAGATCTGCATATTGCAGATGCACCTCTGAACCCAAGTATGTTGCTGGATTCACTTTGTAAAGATGTTTGAAGCTGGGTTACTGTTCTGGCTATAAAAAACATCTTGGGATAAAAGTACAATAATGTGACCCAATAGCATGCAAAATTAGTTACAGGTTGAGGGCTGCTCTTTGCCATTGAGTATTATGCTCATTGCACTGCAAAGTAATTAGCTACAGTAGAACAAGGAATTGGGTGAGGCCGGAGCAAAAATGAACCATGATTCAAGAAAATAAAATGTAATTTTCCTCAGTATTAAGATGCAGTTCATCTAATTGTTGTCCGTTTATTTTAAAACGTCTTCCTTCTGTTTCATTAAACTTATAACAGGGTGACAGTATTTGCAGGGACTCTAGAGAGCAAACCAAAGTGCTGAGAGGCCTGGGGACCCCCTGGCTGTCATTCTTGTTATATCTGAATGAGGGACATCTCGGTTCGAATAATCTACCTACCATCTGTTTGGCTTCTGCATCAGTTCCCCATCTGTAAATTCAGTTTATTAATTCTATTTAAGCAAGATGTGCTTTTAAAAAAAAAAAAGCACATGTACAAACACTGCTGTAGAATAATATATCCTGATAAATTTCGGAGTGTTACTGGCCATGGGGCAACAATAATTAGAGGCCAGCAGAGTGTCTATGCTTGAGCAAAGATGGGAAGACAAAGATCATGCCATATATTTATTTATATATATTTATATATATATATTTATATATATTTATATATATTTATATTTATATATATTTATATATATTTATATATATTTATATATATATATATATATATATATATATATATATATATATATATATATATATATATTTATATTTATATTTATATTTATATTTATATTTATATATATATTTATATATATTTATATATATATTATATATATATATATATATATAATTTGTTTTCTGAGGTTTTCGCGGTTATTTGTATGTGGATCTTTGTTATTTGGGTTTTTCTCCGCGTAAAATTGGAAGTATCTGGCGACGTTTGATGAAGTCTCATTCATCATCTTCAGGCTTGTGTCTTCGGCTTTGTGCTTACTCTGAGAAGCACAAAGCCAAGACACAAGCCTGAAGATGATGAATGAGACTTCATCGAAACGCCGCCTAGATACTTCCAATTTTACGTGGGAGAAAACCCGAATAACCAAAGATAGATAGATAGATAGATAGATAGATAGATAGATAGATAGATATAGATATAGATATAGATATAGATATAGATATAGATATAGATGTAGATGTAGATGTAGATGTAGATGTAGATATAGATATTCTTAAGTTTTCGTGGGTATCTATATGTATGGTATTCAGCTTTGTTCGGGTATTTTCCCATGTCATTATAGTTGTGCTTTTAAAGTTGTAGCGATGTTTCGGCAGAATCTCATCTGCCATCATCAGGCTTCTGTATTGTGTTCGTATTGTGTTCATCTGTGAGTCAGACTTTCACAGCCGTTTCTGTTTTAAATTTGGGGCTAGCCTACTGCTGTGCCAGAATGGTTTTTTCTTCATCCTGAATGGTTGGGAGTCTTGGTCTGTGTTTATTGGTCTTGGAGTTTGCTATGTTCTGCTTGATTGGTGTTTCTAATATCTTCTGTCTGTTTTGTAGCGTTTTTTTGTCTTGACTGGCTGGCAACATTGTGTTTCCTATATTGGAGGCTTTTAGTGAGGCTTGGCTTCGAGTAAACAGAGTAAAAGCCTGACTCACAGACGAACACAATACAGAAGCCTGATGATGGCAGATGAGCTTCTGCCGAAACGTCGCTACAACTTTAAAAGCACAACTATAATGATGTGGGAAAACACCCGAACAAAGCTGAATACCATACATATAGATACCCGCAAAAACGTAAGAAAATAAATATAGATAGATAGATAGATAGATAGATAGATAGTCATGCATGACTATATATGGTTGTTCCAAATTTAAGGAAGGTGAAGACTCTCCCTTTGATTTATATTGCATTTTTCTCTACCCACTAAGCCAGTTTAATCATTCCTAACTACAGCAGCATGTCCAAAGTGCTCTTCTCCACTACAATGTGCATACAACGTGTACAACCTGTGGCAAAGAAGAAAGAATAATTTTATGAAGGATACTGTAATGTTTTGTAATAAATGGAAGGAAGAGTCCCAATAGTATGTGGCCAGTTATCATGCCAACATCTCATATTACTTCTTCTGTACAGAAAGAACATTTCAGAGAGGATCCATTTTACAATTTCTTCCTTCTTCAATCATTGTATTGGGAAGTTCTACAGATTAATGGATAATGCTCCTAGATCAGTGATGGTGAACCTGGGCTCAGCGTATCAAAAAGTTGGGAAAAGCCTAGCTTGACTCTGCTGGCATGTCACCCCCCACCTCCTGAACAAAAGAGAAACAATTCTATCTCTCCCCTAACCACCATTTGGGCTATCCTGAACAGTGGCACTTGGTGGCAGCATGAGGCTGGGCCTGAAGTCGAGGCCTGGGACTCATATTTGGCCTGGTGTCACAACTGACTCAAAAAGTGTTTACCTGCTTACCTTCAGGTAGTGTTCTCTTTCTGTTGAAAGGTTTCCGCGGCCTACTTGGGGCTGGTCCGGGTGGCACAAGGCCTTCATTCTCAAAGCAGCTTTGGAGAATGCTCTTCTGTGGCCTCTGCAGCCTCTGAAAACCATGCAGAAGCACTCCGCATTCTTGGCAATTTTTGGAGGCTCTGGAGGCTGAGGAAAAACGTGGCCTTGCCATGTGAATTCTGAAGGGTCCAAAAACCATATCAGGGCACACCCCATTCTCACGTGGCTTCTATAGCTTCTGAAAATTTCTTGAGAATGGGGCATGCTTCTGAGAATAGCTATGTTGGTGAACGCTGGCATGTCACCCAAAATGTCACGTCAGATTACCTTTGACACATGTGTCATAGGTTCATTATCATGTGTCTAGATGATGGAGTTAGATTCTGCCAAAGGAAGAAGTCCAAGGCGGCTGATAGGCCACATCCCCCAAGGAAAATGTTGAAGTCAAATCGTGGATTGTCCTTGGGAGTGATAACGGCAAGCTATTTCCCTCTATTTAGAAGACATGCTCCAGTTGTTTAAGTTACGATGAGATCGGTGGGAGCCATTCAGAAGCAGACCAAACCATCTTGAACAATGAAACATAGAAAAGAATCCTGCTAGAAATTTTACCATTCTTTATTGGTGTTGGAGAAATGATGATAGGGCATCCTTTAGGACTGGGTTATAGAAATAAAAAGTGGGAAGCTGTTTTTATTCTAAGTAAGTTTGTTCCCAACTTAATCTTGAATAAAGTGAATGATCAGCAGCTGCCATCATGCCACTTTTTCCTGGCTTTACCAATGGAACCACTTTTCTTGGTACCTTTATTCACTGCAATAAAAGAAATCATAATAAAAGAGCAGGAGCCATTGGCTGAATTCATAAAGCAAGGCCTTCTTTAAAGGTTTTATTATAGAGCCAGTGTTTAGGCCATGATGAATTGCTGAATGGCTGATTTCCTGAATCTCTTTCTCACTAACCTTTCCTGACAGCTACTGGATTGCTCTGCCCGGTAATTTGCACAATCGTAATGACTAGAGTGAGATGTCTCCTAACTATTTCCTTCACTTTTAACAAGGATTCTGAACACCCTCTGTAGGTGACAAAATGCAATTACAGACTTGAAGTGTTCCCTTGGGTAGGCAGCTGTTCAGATGCTACCAAATCTTTGGCAGCACAACTATTAAAAAGAAGAAGAACAGGGGCTGATTCAAAAACAAAACATTGAATTATCTAAATATTCTGTCCAAATAAATAATTATAATTAAAAGTTATGAAGGTATTTCATTGATTAACAATCTTAGTAATTAAACACTGTCATTGGCTAATTTTTCCCTCTTGAATTTGTTCTTCCTTGGAGATCTCTAATTGTTGTATGGCTTTACATTTATTGATAACTCTGTTTGATGAATACAGATGCCGCCTTTTACAGTCCTCGTTGACAGAGTAATCATATTGTGAGAAACACCAGGCTTATGTGGTAACAGCTGTTGCAGTTAGACATGCTGATATCCACTGGGAAAGCATGTTTGCGGCTATCCTGGGCACACAATAAATGGAAGGTGCAATAAAGCATGAGCTAACATTTTGAAAATCCTTACAGCTCGAGGAACTTTATTGCAGATTACTAGCACTTTGATCTCCATCCAGTACTTAAGTCTTAATTATCAGACTAATTGCACAGACTATGTTCATTTTCAGTGGTAATCCTTTTGTGATTAGCTTCTGTGTTCAATAACTGACTTATCCCTTAATTAAAAGGACTATTAACCTTAAGGATGTTGCTCCAGTTAGGGATTAAACCTATGCAGAATTAATATTTAATATCATTGTTAAAAGACCTTGGTGTATAGCACAGAATGGAAATATATACGGGGATCTGTCTGCTCTTGTCAGTTGCTGGACAAATGAGGAATAAAGCTATGTAGGTTAGCAAGTACTTTCCCTGGAGACCCTTCAATAGTACATCTATAAGGACGCATTCGTGTTATTCCAGCAGGTCCCGCAGACAGGATACCATCTCTCCGTTTGCATATTAATATAATATTAAGGGCCTGAGGGAAGACAAGACTGAATGGAGATGTTCTTTTCATTCCACACGTGTGAATCCCTTCTATAGACAAAAATGCTCAGATTGTTCATAGAATATATGTGCGTGCAAAAGTATGTGACACTGGCCATGTGCTCTCGGCTACTTTTCTTCGCAACCGGTGGCAAATTTGCCTGGCCAATAACCTGCCAAGACACAGTGAAGACCTTTTGTTTCGTCTATTGCAATAAGCGGGGAAAAGCTATCACAGCTTGGTTTTCTCCAAAGTTTCAACTCAAACCATTCCCTTATTTATATGTGCTTGTCCTAGCTGCCATATCCCTCCTCATTCCTCATTGGTTGAGGTACTATGAGGTCACACTTTTTTTTCTCCTACATGTTTCCTGAGACCCTCCCTAAACCTACTACATCACATATCACATGGGCGTTATAATTAGCAGATTATATATGCAAGATGTGTCATTATTTTAAGTGTGTGCTTTGCTTACTTCTGTGACCCACTTCTTTGAAAAACCAGCCATTTTAGGGAATATTAGGTGCTTGCCACAATTTATATGCCCCCCTCCTATGGCTAAGCTAATGATTTCCTCTGGCAGCTTTGTATTTTCTGAAGACCCTTCACTCATATTCTCTATCACCAGCTATACCCAAAGTGTTGGAGCACTGGAATATTCCCCTCATCCAGGGTCCCCAATCTAAAACACAAACAATCTAAAAGATGGTTTAATCTGAACAGAAGGGTTAGCCAAAGGATTGGTGGGCTGGTCTCCCTAACCTATTTCTAATTCCTTTTCTCAATCGTGCTATTAATAAAACTGAAAAATGGCACTGTGGGTATTCATATAGTTTTATTGGTTAAGGAAGGAAGGAAGGTTCAGCCTGACTAACAGGAAATCATAATTCTAATCTGACATAACCCAGGGCCACAGCAATCTCTCTAGATGAAAGATTCAGGAGGGGAAAAATAGGGAATTAATGCAACAGTATTTTGTTTTCGTCAAAATGCCAGATGTTATTGGGTGATACAAGAGGAAAGCAAGATGGTGAAACCCAAACTGAAGATTTTTGAAAAGGAAACAAACAGAAGCTTTTCTTCTTTTTCGTCCATAGGTATTGAACGAAGTTAATGAGGGGAAAAACGGCCTGGAGTAAAAGCAAATAAAATAAAATAAAAATCATCCTTAATTTTGTATCAATTTATTTCATGAGAAGAAATGACATAGAGTCTTGTGGATTTTGCAGGTTAGAGCAAAGTCATAAAAAGAAGAAGATGTTTTGATCTTGATATCATGCTAGGCACGTTGCATCCATCCCTTTCAAATCACTGCCTTAGCTTTTGTGCCTTGAAAAACATCAGAAATGAAAATAATGGCAGCAGCACTTTGAATATTGCAAACACCCCCCGAAAAAAAAAGAAGTACAAAAATTTGACATGGTATGTTCAAAGGGGAATGTAAAATTATTTTTGAGGGGCTTATTAAATAGCAATTCTGGACTCATCATGTGGCAAAACTGGACTATTGCAACAGGCTGTATAGGGGGCTGCCCTTGAAAAATGTTTGGAAGTTTCAGCTTATACCGCAGGCAACAGAGCAAGCAGTTATGTTTGGATGATGCCTGGTTACAATATTTTATTTATTTGTTATTCTATAATTTATATATTTTATCTTTTTTTATTGTAAACCAAGTATGTGAGGTGGGCAGCCATATAAACTGAAATAATAGCAATAGCAATAGCACTCATATACCATTTCACAGTAGTTTACAGCCCTCTCTAAGGGGTTTACAGAGTCAGCATACTTTCCCCAACAACCTGAGTTTTCATTTTACCCACCTCGGAAGGATGGAAAGCTAGTCAACCTTGAACCCAGTGAGATTCGAACTGCCAAATTCCAGTCAGCCGGCAGTCTGCAGAAGTAGTCGGCAGTACTGCACTCTAATCACTGAGCTACCACAGCTCTGAAATTTTTGAAATAATTCTAAAATTATATTTATTATTGAAATAATAATAAAGTAGTTGCTGCAAAAAGATTGCATAAACTGACTACAAACAACGTCATGACAAAAATACATTGGAATGTCTGCAAGAAATACCATTTAACTGCAACCAAGAACTTCTGAGATCACAAAATAGACAAAATAATAGAAAATGAAGTAGCTAAACTGCTCTGGGCTTTTAGCATTCAAACAGTCAAGCACCCGCCACATAACACCCCAGACTTAACAATTGTCAATAAGAAAGTTAAAAAAGATCTGAATAGTGTACATTGCAATACCTGAAGACAGCAGAATGGAAGAGAAAGAACTGGAGAAGATAACAAAATACAAAGACCGATAAATAGAAGTAGAATGATGGTGGCAAAAGAAAGCAAAGATAGTACCAATAGCAATAGGCACTTTAGGTGCAATCCAAAAACATCTGGAGTACTACCTGAGCAGCATCGACATTGACTAAAATCACCATCAATCAGTTGCAAAAAGAGCTTTACTTTGCTATTGGTACTCTCTCAGCTTACATCCTGAGACAATAATTTTAACACCATCAAATACTATCTCCCTATCCCAGGTCCTTGGGAAGGATTCGATATGTGAATTAAAAAATGCCAAATCCAGTTTACACATCTGGTTGAATGTGCAACAGCCATGATCATGATAATTTGATAATGTCCGTAGTGAGAAAAATAAAACATAGTTTAAAAAAAATCTAAATTATAAAACCTAGTCTAACATCATAGACTGAATATATTAACTGAATATATTAACAGAAACCAAGCCAGCCCTCAGACCTAGCTCGGAAAAGTTTTCTCCCTAACAAGATTGCCCATGGTACTAGAATTTGAAACTCAGCCAAAACTTGTTAAGGCACCATCTGTCGGTGGAATCAAAGTCTCTTTATGGAAGGTTTCGAAGCCATGTGTATGTATGTTTATTTCTGTGAGTAAAATAATAGATGAAGTCCTGGATCAATTGATAGGTGAAGAAACAGAAGATACAGCTCAGTTGTGACAATAACCACTGCAATTGTGGTTATACATTAAGTAACTGGCTTACTGGTGGCTTTCTAAGTTCTTTGAAAACAATGCAAAACAATCTGAAGAGTCAGCTATCTCGTTTTTAAGATAATTTATACCTTAAAGAGCAACTAAGATGATCAAAGGCCTGGAGACTAAACCATATGAAGAATGGCTGCAGGCTTTTGGTCTGGCTAGTCTAAAGAAAAGAATTAGCAGTGACATGATAACTGTATTTCAGTATTTGAGAAGCTGCCACAAAGAAGAGGGGGTCAAATTACTCTCCAAAGCAGGACAAGAAACAATGGTTGGAAACTAATCAAAGAGACAAACAACCTGGAGTTAAGGAGAAACTTCGTAACAGTGAGGACAATTAACCAGTGGAACAGCTGGCCTCCAGAAATCATGGGTGCTCTATCACTGGAGGTTTTAAAGAAGAGCCTGGACAGTCACTTCTCTGAGATGGTATAAGACTATAGGTTCTCCTGCTTGAGCAGGGGGCTGGACTAGAAGACCTCCAAGGTCCCTTCCAGCTCTATTCTATTCTGAATTCTATATGCTTTCTAATTGTTCGAAGAGATAATAAATAGGCAGTTCTCCCGTCACTCTTCTTTAAACCAGACCGTTGGGGTGAAACTAAAGAACAAATGGATCAAATTGAAGCAGCAGGAAATTATATCATGACTCCCAGTTGCTCCTTGAGGTCTCCTCCTTGCCTAGTTCTGCAGCAGCCTAAGCAAACCACACAATTTGTGGGATACACAAGGCAAGAGCAGCTGGTGCCTTATATCATTAGGGTGGGAAATAACATTATCTAACTGTGAGTGTTTACATTAATGTTGGTGGACTGAATTAATCCTTATAATCATCATTTTAAACTGAATTGGCAAAAAGTGAAAGATCTAAAAAAATATTTTAGGAGTTACAATCCCTTTTTAAAAAACGCAGACATCTCTAGCATATTTTAGATTCATTTTACCCATTAAAAGAATCTCTATGCAACAAAGATGTTAATGCTGATTGGCAGTGGCTTTAACCCAGTGGTTGCCAACCAGTGGGCTGGGGACCACTGGTGGTCTGCAAGAAAATTTTGGTGGTCCGCAGAGAAATGTCACCCTCAAAGCACCCCCCAAAGCAATTAATCCAGGCTGTGCAGGAACACAAGGCTGCGCTGCCCACATGGCCCGTGGGAACACAAGGCTTGCGTCATTTGCATTGCGAACAACACGAGGTAGTGAGGGAAGGGAGGAAAGGGCAGAGGGGGGGACTTGTCCTACTTGCCTCATGTGCCTGGCCCAGCCACCGGGCTGCTTCTTTCCGCTTCTTTCTTCTTCTGCTTTTGGATGCACACAAGGAAAGCAGCAAAAGTCTTTCTTTCTCTCCCCCAAACGCCACCAGACATGAGTCTTTGGGACCCTGCAAGGCATCCTGCTTCAAGAGGCTGCACCGGCGCGACAAGTCTCACAAAGACTCATTTCTGGCAGAGAAATGAGAGAGAGAGAAAGAAAGACTTCTGCTGCTTTCCTTGCATGAAGCCAAAAGTAAGTCAGTCTCTCTCTCTCTCTCTCTCTCTCTCTCTCCCACACACACACACACACCCTGAGAACAGAGCTGGGGATGGTATCCTGCGATCTCAAATAAAGAATGATCAATTGGAAGGAAAATGGGATAGGGAATTTTCCTGGACTTTTTTGGGGATTTTCCTAAGGTCTCTGGTCCGTGGGATTTAAAATTATGAGTTTGGTGATCCCTGAAGCCCAAAAGGTTGGTGACCCCTGCTTTAACCCATGTGGCTAATATCACTGATTTGTCATATCGAGTGATATGGGTAAATAAACAATTGGTGGCTGGATTATTGGACATTTAAATTCAGAGCACATTTGGCACATCTGATGACAAATTATTCTAATATGCAGGTGTTCTTGCATATTATGTTCCCTCCCCTCCCCCACAAAAAAACAATTCTTTGCATTGTTCATTATATTCCAGCTTATTAGTGGATTGCTATCCTTCTCCACAGTCTTATGTGGACATATTCATTGATTTCAAAAGAGCTCCAGGCAAGATTGCATCCCAAATGATTTATGATTCAGTTTTGTACATATCAGGGTTTCAAGCAACAACTTTATTTACTATATGGCTACTAAAGTCTAGTAGATGAACATGATTAGCACAATTTAAATTTATCAATTTCCCCCCCTAAATGAACTGGTCTTGTGAATGGTCTGGCTGTTGAAATAGAAAATTATTCACATATCCACAGCTTTCAATGGGGTCAAAACCATGCAACCTTCAAAACAGACTCCATTATAACCTGGATGAAGAACAAAGAACAGCGCCTGTTATTCTCTGTCCAAAATATGTAGCAGGAAGGCTACATTTTAGAAAACTACATCCTCCCCCCCAAAATGTATATTTGGGAGAAATTTTTCAGGAATGTATGCTTGCAAAATTTTTGCAGAAATTTTGCATGATATTGATGTGTTTGGAAAAATTTTTACTAGAGTTTACAATGTTTTAACAAGCATTTATTAAATAAAGTTGTACAAAAGTTATAAACTGGAAGGAAAACTGATTAGAAAGTTATATATATTAGGGGCAAGTGGGCCACACGGATGGATTCTTTACAACAAAATCACACAATGAAATCTGTTGAATGAAATAAAATAAATGGCATCCATGACAACAACAAAGAGTAGACATCAAACCTGTTACAATGCAGAGTGAGAGAATCTTCAACTTGCTGAAATCATCGGTCTATTTTCTTGACACATATCAGTAGTGGATAAAATACTTCCATCATTAAACTAGAAGCTAAACACAGAATAAAAATATAATTTATGTTGATACAATATGCTGTATGGTAAATGATGGGGCAAATTAGGGTGAAACAGCAGTGGCCTAAATGTATTAAGAGATTTCAGATAGTAATCCTATGAGCACTTATATGAGAATAATATTCATTGAACCCAGGAGACATCTGAACATTTTTGTAAAGACGGTTCTTCTGCACATACAATTAAACTTTTAAATATCTTAAAATATGTTAACAGTGTTTTAAGAATATTTATGGAATTAAAAAAAATAAGCCCCCTGCCATTTTTTCAGTCAGAGGAATAAATGCCAAATGCTTACCAAACCACTCTCAAGCTAGCAAAATAAATTACTCTTGCCCACAAATTTGTCCTCAAGCCAGCCACTTTCAATGCCAACCAAAAAAAAATAAATGCAGCCCATATGCCCACTGTCCACTCGGGCAAGCAAGAAGTCATCTAGCCTCAGCCAGCTGGAATAAAACCCACGTTCAAACAAGCAAGGGAGGGAAATAGAAAAGTCCAAAATGTCTCCATTCTTCATTGGCCAATATATAGATGAAGAGAGAGAAGAATAGAGTAGATTATATTTTTAGTTTGAAGACTTGTTGGTCAAGGTAATACCTACAGTGTCTCCATGATCTAAAAGGTGAGACCTCTTCACTTCTGAAGAAGAGATCATATTGGGAGTTACTTGAGTATTTTTTTTAAATAATGTCTCAGTAAGGGGAGGAGTTTATTTGTCAAAATCTCACATTTTATCCAAGAGCATAACGAATAGCATATCAAACTCCCTTCTTCAATTCCTCCTCATGATGATTACCCTGACCTAAAACTCATGCAGTGAATTTTTATGGCTGAGAATGGACTCAGACTGGATCTACTCCAACATCTTATCAGTATTCCTCACTAGAATTCCAGCACTTTTCCTCGAAAACGAATTGAAATTTTAGATAAGTATCTGGAATACCATGGGTTATTACAGGGAATCAGTATTCTCTGGTGTACAGTAAGACAAGGCACAATAAAATCTGTTCGTCTCCAATATTATTAGCTTTCCAGAAAAAAATGAAAATAGAACTTTTCCTGAAGACTTTTGGGGGTTGACATCATGTGTTGTTTGGAAATGTTTTAATGCATTTGTAAGATTTTAGTTAGATTATTATATTTTGTTTATTGTAAAAGGGGACTTTGTGAATAGCTGAGAATCTTTTATGACTGTGACTATATATACACATTTGATTAATTTGTTAGTAATAAATGAAATAAGATCTGAGACCTATAGCCTTCATTTATAAGTTGGCATCCAAACAACTTATAAGCAAAACCCAGAAATAATCTTGTACATTACTATTAAAGACTGACATATATACAAAATGAAATGTATTAAGTATTCGTACATAAGGATGGTGGTGTATATCCATGTACTGGTTTGGATGTCTAAAGCCTAAACAGCTTTACAGACACAATTTTTTTCTTGAAGGTTAAGGCTTATGGCAAATTATTAGTAATATATATATACTTAAAACTCAAATTTAAAATACAAGAAAACTCATGTTAGTTAGCCAGTACAACAGTACTGCAGAAACCATATTTCAAGATTTATAAAGTCCATCCTGTGTGGCCCTTGGACAGCATACCTGTGGACAATCCTCATGATCCATCCCACCCCTGACAAGATCAAAGTGACTAAAAGAAGCCCTTTCATAACACTCAACATCTACTGCTTGAGATGGACTCTTGCTTAGTGGCCTTCCAGCTTCTCCTCAACATTTTGAACACTGGAAGAGTTCTGCTTTAGGACGTGTGAAGATGGTTTTCATTTTACATTGTGCAGTGTGAGCCTTTTAATTGGATTTGAGAGAACTGTTCACATTTTTCTTTCTGCTCACAATGTTACCTGAGTGATTCCACCCTCTTCCCCCATTTTAGTGGCACTCCTCTAGAGAAGACACCCTAAAACATGGGTGTCAAACTCGCCATGTCACGTTGCCATCATGTGATGTATTGCAATGTTTTTTTTCCCTTCGTGGAGTTAGGGTGGGCGTGATGCATCTGGCCCAGGGGCCACCAGTTTGATACCCCTGCCCTAATGCTGCTGTTTATATAAGAATTGTATAATTCTTGAGATGTCAGTTCTAACTGGAACTATAAGAGCAGAAGCAAATAGGTGAGTTAGATACAATATTCCTTTCAGAGTTAGCAGTGAATCACTTGCAAGTTAATAATATCTCCTACAGCTTTTCCAGAAAGGAACTGTATTTTTAATATAAACAAGTGGACCAAAGAGATACTGCAGTGAAATTTTATGTTCTTTTTTTCTGACACCAATAGATTATTTTCCTAAGCACATTAATGATGATGCATTAGAACTGTTTACAGTCGACCATCTCAAAATGAATATAAGTGTGTACAAGACCTCCAGAACTGGGAAAACTATCTTTAGCATCAACGAGACAGATTGCAAGTTGGGGTTCTAGTTGGTTCTTGCATTCTGAGAAGGAGTGAAAATAGAGGATGCTGCAAAGGTACCCAAAATGTGATGTGCATGTTATGGGGTCTAAACAACTGGAATTGCTTTATTTCAAAGTTTATATATTTATCATAGATTATACTTTTAGGCAACCATTTATATGCATTGAAGCAAGGAGGGAAGAGAGAATCAGAATGTCAAAGCAAAAGCCACTCAGAGCCATGCCAGATAATATTGTGCTATTATTCTTGAGGTCAACAAATGTTCAAAAAGATTTTGCCAGCCCTACTGCTGATGTGAAATATCCTTGTTGCAATTATGATGTGGATACATCAATTTGCAGAGGTAACTGTCGACCTTTGATTGATAACCTTAACCCATTTGGAGAGAATAAAAGGGTGAAAACACTGAAATAAGTGGACACAACCCATTTGTGCCCAAAATTCACTGGCAAGCAAAAATGTTTTGGTGGGGGGAAAAAAGAGCCAATTTTTTAAGGCAAGCACATATCATGGTACTTATAAGGAAATAGGGCAATGCTTCCAAACCCAGTTTAATTACCCAAAATTGGATAATTGTACTTTTTCTTTGGGTAATTAATCACAAACCCATTAACTAATCACAACAGGGACATTCAAATTGACTTCAAGTATTTGATCTGCATTGGATAAAAAGGACTTTCTGATAAGTAGTTTTGAGTTATGAAGGGGAAAAAAGGAAATACTGAAATAAAGGAAATAAGAACCTTCATTTTCACTGCCTAACAATTTGGGACATGATCATGCAGCCATTTCGCACAATTCCCAGAGCAACATGACACCAATTTACTCCTGTTCAGCTGAGTTATACTGTAGAAGAATGTAGTTTTACAAGGGAATGTTAGATCTTTGGATTGGGTATTTTCCCTTCGGTGAAAAACACCTCACTGTATTATGTCACTTGAAGATTATCCAAGAGAGATATGAAATTCAGAGACATCTTACAAACGAACTTTTTTAAATCAAAAAAGAGCAAGGGCCTTTTACCTTATTTTATACTCTTTTTATTCAATTGTTGGTTCTTGGCTTTCTTTTTTTTGCTTAGCTGGGCTTTTCTTGGTTAGTTAAAAAAACTGAATTTGGTTTGTCAGGTGTCTCTTAAAACCTGGATAGGATTAGAAAATGGATTATAAGAAAACACTAGACATGCTTTTTATTTCTGGATTCGTCCCTCTCCCTGCTAAAATAAAGGCACAACAGAATTTTGCTACGTTTACATGAGTCTTTCCCACTGAGAGTGGTTCTGTAGCTCCCTCACAGCAAACTGTTTCTTTAAATAATAGTAAAGAATAACAGAGAGGGGGTAGAATACTAGCTAAGGTTGGTACTTTGCTCCCATTTTAGTAATTTAAAGGAAAATTTGTTCTTGTGATCTCAACATTTTGAATAGGCTGGTAAGGAGAGCATTTTTTGGGGGGTGGGGGTGGGTGGGAGGGCACTTTGAAACTAATTCCAAGGTGTGGAGACTGAAAACAATGGATGTAATGGATAAAGAAGATAGCTTTGAGGGAAGAAATTGGTGCTGCTCAAGGGGCAGGTAGCAGTTGGGGAGGCCTTTGTACAGATTTGGCTGGTAGGCCCTTTCCTAAACTGGGAAGCCTTACTCCAAAGGCACTTATGCCTTGGTCATCCCCATTTGGCTTACTGCAATGTGCTCTACATGAGGCTGCCCTTGAAGACCATTCAGAACCCTCAACTGGTCCAGAAAGCGGTTGCATGTGCAGTGATGGATGTAACACATCTCTTGCATGAGCTATACTGGCTTCCGGTTTCTTTTTTTGACACAATTCAAGGTGCTGGTTATTACCTTTAAAGTCCTATATATGGCATGGGGGACTGCCCTTCCCTAAGGACATCTACCCATCCTACTAGGTTACATAGGGTGGTCACGCTTTTAATCCCTTCCCTTAAACATTGTCACCTGATGGCAGCCAGGAAGCATCCCTTTGTTTTGTGGTGGCCCCCATTCTATGGAATACCCTCCCGCTGGAAGTTCAGCAGGCCTCTACCTTCCTAGGCTTCCTAAACATCTGAATTTTCCCCCAAGCATTGTGACAGGATGATATGACTGCGTGTTGGAAGCTTGACTTGGCATCAGGTTTCTGTTTTAAAGGTTTAGGGTTTTCATAGTTTTTATATGGTTTTTATGTTGTTTTAATTCTTGATTGGGAACTGCCCAGAGTTTGGTACAAGATAATATATAAATGTTTTAAGTACATACATATATACATTACCATGGCAACAGAGAAAGAAATCTTAAGCCTAAGCCAAGAAAGTACTGTAGTTTACAGAAATGCTTCCAACAGTCCCCTCTTAATTCACATAAAATCAAAGATGGAAGAAAGTTAGCAAATTCTAACTGGCAGGATTCTGCTACTACCTGTGTAGCTGTTCTAATAAAAGCAGAGATGGGATTCAAATTTTTTAACAACCGGTTCTGTGGGCATGGCCACCTGGGCATGGCCATGTTACTGGGCGGGCATGGCTTCTTTTTTTTGCAGCAACCCCCCTCCCCCATTTTTTTGACCTCCTGGGCCTCAGGGGAGCCTTCTGGGGGGGGGTGTTTTTACTCCCAGAGGGCTTCCCTGGGACTCAGGAAGGAGAAAAAAATGGACCATAGGAGGGGACATGCAGCACCCCCGTATGCTCCGTTTTGGGGCCTTCTAGGCCTCAGGCAAGCCTCCTGGTGGGGGGGTGTTTAGGGCACAGGAAAGCAAGTACCCCCTCGGCACACTCCTTTTTGCCTCCTGGGCATCAGGGAAGCCTCCTGGGCAAAGCAGTAAGACAGTGAGGGGAATCCCGGCACATTGGAACAGCTGATCATCAGGAGGGGGGAAAAAAGACATACTTTAAGGAGTGACTGGGCGGTGGGGGATGCAGTCAGCGATGTTGGGCATGCGTACGACGTTGCGCATGCTTGTTAAGGACTGACTGGATGGGGTGGGGGCGGGGCAGGCAGAGAGGGGCGGGGCTAGCCAGGGACACAATTTGCCAGTCCTCCAAACTGGGCAGAATGATAGCAACTGGTTCTATAGAACCTGTCTGAACCATAGAATCCCACCCCTGAATAAAAGTAGTTTGGATCTACATGGTGTCTGCTTCCCACAGAAATTTGAATCCCGCCCCTGGGTGGGGGGCACTGAGGATGAGTTTTTAGCACCAAGGGAGTGGTGGACTGAAAAAGTTTGGGAACCACTGGGTTAAGTGTTTAAGTGGGAGTGATAGTGGTTAAGTGGGAGCACCTCCTGTCTTGAAAAGGTTTATTTTGGAATAATATTTCACATTATTTTATTCCTGTAGGTTTCTGTAAGTGATGCCCACAACTGATCCCTCCACCCTCCAATTTATCTTCCTTTCCTTTTCCACCCCCTGGTCCTCTTTGTCTTCCTTCCACCCCACATGATCCCTTTCTCTATTCTTCCTCTGTCCGCTTCACCTTAGCAGCCACTGAGCTGACTCTTTAATATTTCAGGAAGTATGAATATTTGGCAAGGTACATTGCAATAATGCCCAACAATTGAATCTCTTCATTGGAGGATTGGCTGGGGTAAGATAGAGATTCTACTATTAATTTTTAAGAATTTAAGATTTTTAAAAGATTGTTAACTGTTTTCCAGGAGGCAAAAGGAGTATCTGCCTGCAGTCCCAACCACTGGTATATTGTATATGAGTGGTAGAAGAAAAACAGCTCTCTAGTCAAATGAAATAATAGTGAGGTTTAAGAAATGAAACTGGCCTTCAAAATGGACATTAATTAACTACCAAAATAGAAAAAAAACAATATTAAATAAGATAAAACTAATAGGGAAAAACTAATAGGAAAAGATTATGAGGATATAAATAATGTGAAAGTTAATTGGAGAACCTCACCAATTCACGCTTGGAATCAGGGGCAGCTACAGAAAAACTACCAAAATCATCCTTCACAAAAAACTATACAATGAAAAACCTATCATGAATCATACCCAGCTGGCCTTCTAACCAATTAATCTGAATGTGGAAATGCTTCACTATTTGGCCATTCTTCTTGCCAACCTTCAGCCAATTTCCCAGTGCTGTTGTGGTTAATCAATGGATGTACTCAGGCATTTGAACATGTTAGTTCTTTGCTTTTAATTGACTCTTTGGAGAAAATGGGTAGTGATACAAGTAGGTCCATTTAGCATTTCTCCAGAGTTGTACCCTTGTTCCTGGACTCTCCTAGGCCTCTGGCTTTATGTTCTTTCCAAGAATGGGTATGGAACCTTGGGCCAAAGCATCAGGGCTGTGCCAAGAGTAAAATCTAAGACACTTAGGTATAACAGCTCCAAGTTCCTCTGTAATAGCACATGCTCTATCCACATGCACCTCCTGTAAAACCAAATTCAAACATAAGTTGAAAGGGTGCAAAGTCCCCAAATTTGAACTGTACCAGATTTCAGGAATTATTAAACATCCTCAGAAGAGTTTATTAGGTAGGATAGCATATCATTGTAGGTCTATATATGAAAAAAAAAATGCCTTGGCATGAAAACAGTTTTGATTTGGCTGAATGCTTTCCTTGGTAACCTCTCTGACAAAGAGGAACCAATAAGATTCTTTATATGGCAACACTGAAACTTACCTTTTGGTTGAAGCTTAGCTTTAACTGCTTTAAATATGTCAATCACTACTCATGCACTTTCTGCTGTCAATCTGAAGCTGAATATCTCCATGGCACAGGACAGTGCCAGAGCTGACACTGTGCTTATCAAATTGCAAAGTGCTTGCTAGCAGTTGATGTTGGATGTGCAGGTGCAGGGAGGCTATGGAAAGAGGGCACAGGGAGGAGGGTAAGCACAGGGACCCTGGGGTGAAAGAGCATGGGTTTGGGGATGTGCACAAGCACAGGGTAGACAAGGTAAGAGTCCATGGGGTGTATGTATGTGTGAGTGCAGAGGGTTCAGGGAAAGATGACACAGGTGCATGCAAGAAAAGGGAGGTCAGGGAAAAAGAACATAGGATGCATACGTGCATGCACTGGAGACAGATGAAATGTGGTGTCTATGAATAAAGAAAGACCAGGAGTGAGGAAGGCTTATGCTAGCAACTGGTGACTATACCTGCTGGCTTCTCCATTGCTTTTGCTTTTGCAGCGAAGGTTGCAAATGGCAATCACGTGGCCATGGGCTATTGCAACCAGTTGTAAACTAGTTGCCAAGCGCTTGAATTTTGTACACATGATTACAGGAGTGTGCAACTATTAGAAACTGAGGACCTCTCATAAGCCCCTTTATTCAGTGAATTTGTAACTTTGAAACATCACTGAACAAACGGTTGTAGCTTGAGGATGATCTTATCGTCTTTGGAAAATAAGTTTAGCTGGATTCAGAATGATTTGCCAGCTCCTACTTGACCAGAGATAGCAGTGAGATATACTGGGAGGTGAACCCTTCTTATCTCATTCCATTCTTCTAACACTGTTTTCTATCTCCAGCCCCAGGGTTATGTCCAGGGTTATACAATTACTGTACTATTCTTCATGCAAGGGATTTTTCCTCTCCCCTGCATATCTCAGTTTCACTGCAGTGCAGTCCTTTGGGACAGATGTAAATGTATGGCACGGTGATGAGGAAAAAAAAAGAGAATTCCATTTCATAGGTAGGTGCTATTCCATCAGTAGAATGATACTGCAGGAGGCAATGATGAATTTTTCCATTCCAACTTGTTGTTGTTTTTCCTGAAAAGATCTTTTTCTGGCAACCATGACCGAATCCTGAAAGTTTCAGCTACAAGTGGGGAGATGGAAAATGATACAAAATTGTGTCATGGATTGAGCTTATACCTGATAAAGAAGTGCTGTACGTTCAATGAAGGAATAAGCAGAGGGTGCTATTGGCATGAAAAATATTACAAGTGCATTAGCTGTCCCAGTTAATTCAATACTCTTCACAGTTTGTACCTATCTAGTTGAGAAGTTTTTCTGTTCTATAATCACAGTTGCAAATCTTTGCCTGGCAAAGCTGAATTGGCAACTCTACACAGATCATACTCAGATCAAATTATGATTATTGCAAAGTATTTGTATAATGTTTCAAAGGATTCACTGACCAACGTGAGAATTATTTGTGCGGAATATTTTAAGGCCATGTTTTTAAATGTTAGTGGATATTTGGTGGTGGGTGATGATGAAAGTAATCAAAGCAGAAAAGTTTTGATATCTCAGCTAACATCTTAATCTTACTTTTCCTGAAAAGTAAGTCCACAAAAGGGAGCATGGCATGAGAAATGTTTCAGAAGGGATCCTCCCTACAGTTTTACCAACAATAAAAGGAAAGAAGGGGAGAAATATTTTCAGTCTTATAGGTAAAGAGACAGAGACAGATATTCCTAGATGGGTTTTTTGCCTGGGCTATTTCACAGAGCTAACATGGGCTGAATGTGGACTTCCAAGTTCTAAGACATATTCCCAAAACTACCAAATGTTGTTACTAAATTGCATTTTTTTTTTAAAAAAAAAAATCTCTTTAATTTTCACTAATTTGAAATTGTAAACAAACTCAGATTTTGCATTGGGCCCACCTATTACGTTTTGAATTGATACCTATGGCAGATTACTTAAAGGAGAAGGCTGCCACTTGGCCAAGAAAAAACTTGAGTACCTCTGTAGTGATATGTCCCAAGGCCACAAAAGTGCTTTAAAAAAAAGAAAGCAAAGGAAAACGAACAAGGAAAAGCAAGTATAGTGGAGTGAGGCTCCTTTCCAGATGAAAAATTCAAAGCTTCTTAACTAGCCCATTTTGATTCCACACATTCTTAACTTTCCAGCAGTACCTTCCTCACCTGTGGGAATGGGATAGCATGGAGAGACAGGTATTATAACAAAGGCACGGTTCACTGAACGGGTGAGGAGATTTTGTGCAAAGAGCTATTGTTATGTAAAATTCAGGCTCAGCTAACAAGCCTTTCAAGCTAAATGTGCCAGTGATTGTTTTTTTCATTGGAATTTAACCTTTTTATTCTTGTTTACCAGTGCCCCCTTCAAAATTTACTCTTACTATTAAATCATTTGCTTCTCAGTTGTTAAGTGACTTGAGTATCAGATCCTGAGGTCAACCAGGAATCTCTGGCTTATAACGTGGGGCTTTTTCTTCCCCTTTGACAGATCAGAAGATTTCAGAATTAATTAAATCTCTCGATGTACTTGGACAGCTGGAAGAATAAATGTTAAGATATTAAAGGCACTAACTTGTTCATTTGATTTCATCTCTATAACCTTTTCAGTTTAATGCAGTATCTCCTAACCTCTCTGAGATTAATTACTGCGCCAGTTAGTAAATCAGCTTTTTTCTTTTTCAAGTCTGGAGCTTCATCAGTAGAAATATAATTCAGGTATTATGCTGGATTTATGCTCAAGCGGTAGTGGGAAAATTCACACTCTCTATTGGGACTACAGATGGAAAGCTATTCTAAGGAGATTTTGACTAGATTCTTATTTGAATGCAATCCTTACTTGAAAGGGATTTATAAGAACAGGTTATTTCTTTCCAGTGCAGTATTATTTGTTTACTTATCCTATAACCCAATGATACAAAAATGTATTGCAATTTGCTGTGCTACAATAATGAAAGACACAAAATGCCAATGGGATTGTGTTTCAATAGCCATATACTGGAAATGTATTGATTATGAAATTGCACTTATAAAATCAGTGCAGGAAATTCTTGGTTAATGGTGGCAATTAGGAGTACAATTTCCATAATTAAGTGAGGTGGTTGTAAAGTGTGATGTCATGTTAGTATGTCACTTAGCAATGGTAGTTTGGCATTTCCTGGTTTCTGTCATTAAGCGAATTGTGCACTGTCCTTAAGTGGGAATATGTGGCCACCATTTGTAATCTTCTTCTGACTTCCCTATTAACTTTGTTTGTACGAAACCAACAAAGAAGGCTGTAAATGGCAACTATGTGACTGTGAGATGGTATGGGACAACTTGCTGCAGCCAACTCATGATGGCCAACTCACCACAGACCAATCTGCCATGGCCAACTTGCCACAGGCCAACTCACTATGGGACACCTTAATAAATCAATTTAATTATTTAAAATAAATGAAATATTATTTAATTTTTTGTCATTCACATTTTGTTCTGTCTCTCCTTTTGCATCCTTTCTTTAATGATTCTATTCATATTTCCCCAAAGAATTATCAGTGCTGTTTAAAAATACAACACACATTTACCACTGAAAGGAAATGTTACTGACTGATTTATCTCAATTCCCATCTTCTGTAATATATATATATATATAGCATTCAGCTTAGTTCGGGTATTTTCCCACGTCATTGTAGTTGTGCTTTTAAAGTTGTAGCAACATTTCGGCAGAATCTCATCTGCCATCATCAGGCTTCTATATTGTGTTCGTCTGTGAGTCAGACTTTCACAGCCATTTCTGTTTTAAATTTGGTGCTAGCCTACTGCTGTGCCAGAATGGTTTTTTCTTCATCCTGATTGGTTGGGAGTCTTGGTCTGTGTTTATTGGTCTTGGAGTTTGCTGTGTTCTGCTTGATTGGTGTTTCTAATATCTTGCTACAACTTTAAAAGCACAACTATAATGACGTGGGAAAATACCCGAACAAAGCTGAATACTATCTATCTATCTATCTATCTATCTATCTATCTATCTATCTATCTATCTATCTATCTATCTATCTATCTACACATACATACCGTGTTTATCATATAATAAGGCTGGGTCTTTTTTTTTTTGAGCCCCGAAAAAATGGCTAGGCCGTCTTTTTGGGGGTGACTTAATTCCCCCCCCTTGCAACTTAGGGTGGGCAGCGACGGCTTGGATGTTGACCTTGGCGTTGGTGGGGCACTTCGTATTGGGGTCAACGCAGGCAGCACCATATCCGGGTGTGCAACAAAAGTACTTCCTAACAGCAAGCCCCCCGCCATTTCCCCCATTTCGCATGTTTTAATATAGGCCTTAATTTAATAAATAAAATTAACTATTTGATTAAATGTAAAATCACTAAAATCACTTACACACAAACTTATTATCAGGGGGAAAAAAACCTATTAAAAAAGGGACAACCTGCAAACCTACAAGCGATCAAGGTGGGCTATCCTCAGATTTGAAGCGTGCAGTTTAAGGTAAGCAAAGATGGTAGCCAGAGAATCTAAAAGGGTGAGGGGAGGGAGGGTTCCCTAAACTGTGTTGCAAGTGATTGAAAAGTTCCACTCTCTAAAAGTCCCACACAGCAAAATTCAGACTTCAGATTGCTGAGTTTGCGATCACCCTGGGCTTTTGTGATTACCATAACTAATAAGCAGAGTGATTAGTTGTTTTATTGTCCCTCATTGTCATGCTGTTTATTGTCCAAAACCAAGTAATTTAAAAAATACAGCACACTGTTAATACATTTATAAGCAACTATATATAGTTCATACATATATAAAGAACCGGTATGGTATACAGGTAGTCCTAAGGCCACAATTGAGCCCAAAATTTCTGTTGTTAAGTGAAACATTCGTTAAGTGAGTTTTGCCCCATTTTATAACATTTCTTGCCACAGTTGTTAAGTGAATCACTGCAGTTGATAAGCTAATAACCTGGTTGTGAAGTGAATATGGCTTCCCCATTGTCTTTGCTTGTGAGAAGGTCGCAAAAGGACATAGCAACGGTCATATATATGAACCAGCTGCCAAGTACCTGAATTTTAAATCACATGATCATGGGGACATTTCAAAGGACATAACTGTGAAAAATGGTGATCAGTCACATTTTTCAGTGCCATTGTAACTTTGAACAGTCACTAAAAAAAACTGTTGTAGGTTGAAGACTATCTGTATTGGTTGAGACTGCAGACTAGAAACCAGAGGACTGTGAGTTCTAGTCCCACCTTAAACACAAAGCACAAGAGTGAAGTTGGGCCAGTCAGTCCTAGGAACAGGAAGTGGCAAACCACTTTCTAAAACCTTTTCCAAGAAAACTGTAGGGACTAGTCCAGACAGTTGCCAGGAGTCAAAAACTGACTTGAAGGAACAAATATACAATGTTCAAATTATATGAAAATTACATTAAGTACACTTTGATAGTTAGATGTTGATCTATTACAATAAGCCAAACCAACTGTGACTAAAATTTAGTAACCTGGAAGTAAAAAAAAGAGAAAGATGTCCACAGGTACAGTTCAAGTTTTGTAGACTTCTTGGGCAAAACCTATGTAGTTTTCCTAGCAACAGGATAGAAGCAGTTTGTCATTGCTGTCATCGTTGCAGCTATTTGATAACATGGGATTAAACTGTAAAGCTTCAAGATGACAAATGGTTAAGCTATACAGTGATGGGATTCAAATAATTTAACAACTGGTTCGCCCAGGGTCAGGTTGGCTGTCATAGGAGGCCTGGCCCACCCCCATCCTCCAGCTCCGCCACACATGCAGGGCGAGCCTCCCACGATGACCAACCTGACCCTGGGAGAACCGGTTGTTAAATTCCCCCCCCCCCGCTATCAAAGTGGATCCTAGGTGCTGCATTGGAATGGAGCAATGGGCAATGGAGTGGCCAGAATGAGGGAAGGAGGAGGAGCAGAGAGAAGAAAGAGGGAAAGAGGCCTTCTCCTTCCCTTGTGCCGGCTGCTGCATTGCCCGTTTCTCCATTGCAGCGCCACGCCACGTCCACGATCCACTTTGATGGGGGTGTCTGGGTAATTTAACAACCGGTTCGATTGAACTATTGAGAACCAGCTGAATCCACCACTGAAGCTATATCCATAATACAACATAAGGCTTTCCAACTTTTTTTTTGAAAGGCAGGAGAATGAGGAATCGAGAGTAACACTAGTACTTTAATATAAATCTGAAGAAATGACTGGCACATGAGATGTTATCCTGACCATCATTGGGTTGTATCCTGAAATGCCCAAGGTCTAGGAATCCCTTTATTAATGACTTTTAAGTCAATATTGACTCCTGAGAATTTCTTGGACTAGTCCTCTGGATTTTAGTCTGATGCCTTACCACGACACCAAACCACTCTCTTGAATACTGAGGAACTTAAAATTTGCAAAGAATTAATCAGAGATTATATAAGATCCTTTTTTCCAAACTCATTTCCAAACCCAAACACTTCTCTAGAACCATGACAGCAAGAACCATATTTAAAACAGGAGTAACAATTCAGAAATATAGAATCTTCATGCTTCAGACCAAATGCCGCTGCAATGTGATAACAACGGTAGGAGTAGTAATTTTTTATTGGATTTTTAACTTTCAGTGCAACTGTTAAAAACGTAAGCTCTCTCTCTCAGGGTCTGGATTTGGCAACTTCTGCCAATACCTGAAGCCAACTCAATTTGAGCAACTAATTAAGGCTGCAATCCTGTTAACCAACTTATAAACTTGTGATTCTTACTTGATGTTATCGAAACATGCAAGATTATATGCATTTCATGACTGGGACTATGAGATTAATTCTGTGCCAACCTCTTAACTATCAAAAATTAGATTACGCCTGAGAAATTCAGCAGAGTGATTATAGAATCTCACTCATTTTGACATGGCAACATGGAGACAGCCTAGGTAAATTGTGTGCATCTTCTAGTGGAGAATGGATGTTTTGTTGCTTTATTCCTTATTAATGGATAAAAACTAACCTGATGATACAATAGCAAAATATGACTAAATAAAATCTTTCCAGAAATACCAGAGTAGCTGATATTCCTCAGCTAGCAGAAATGATGGTATGATGGAAATAAATAGGACGTAGGCTTGAATTTTATTTTACCCTTGCACCATTTACATTAATTTAAATTTAATGTCAATAGAACCTAAAGGAATCTCCAAGAGAATTGAGCCTTTGCGCAACTAGACTACTATTCCTATGATTCTCATCCAATATTATATGACCAATACTTTCGTTGACTGGAATTTTTGAAAACTGGTGCTCCAGAACTTGAAAGTACTACTAAAAATGGCTCCAGGTGCCTTCACAATTAAAAAACCAAAGAACACCATTATATGCAAAAAAAGCATACAACATTATAAAAATGCACATGTATTAAGACAGAATAAATTAACATCCTATTAAAGCTAGGAACCATGTTCTAAAGGGCAAGGTGGTTCCCTTAAAAACTTCCTGGTCCCACTAGATGGCACTGTGTATCTGACTGGACTTTGACCCTGTTGGAACAAATAGTATAGGCAGACACTATATATCCAATTCAATAAACAATAAATAAAAGTGGAAAAAGCATCATTTTGTCCTTTTATAAGAAAATACTGTTCATAACTCTTATCTTCCTAGCCAATAAATGATCTGGATTGGTGGAAGATCTAGTCCAGAGGTCTTGGCAACTTTAAGACTTGCTGGCTGGAGAATTCTGGGAGTTGAAGTCCACAAGCCTTAAAGTTGCCAAGTTTGGGGATCCCTCATCTAGTCCAATATATATGGATTGGAATATTTAGTCAGAGACACTCCTGGAGGACTAGATGTTTGCCAATTCAAATCCTATTATGGGAGGAGAATGGGAGGGTCAGGGCTGTATGTTAGTCTTGCTCTCAGTTTGAGAAAAATTGTTTTTCATGTGGAAAGTTTCAAGTTCAGCTCCTGGCATCCCTCATTTGAAATTGATAAGTTATCTATTATTGGCTGCTCCATCCATATTTCCAGCTAAAGGAAAGAGCTCTGCCCTGATATGAAAGGACAAATCTCTGTGAACTGATAGCATTTGAAAAAGAAACAAAAATTTCTAAGATCATAATTGTATTTCTAGACCTATAATAGGATTATATATCAAATGCGATGGTGTCCTACCTCTTCCTACATCCCCTCCTGCCAAAAAGCTATTGTTAAATTGGACCTGGGACAAAGGAGGACAACTAGCCAAAATAAAGAACTAGAGCAACTGCCTAAGGTGGAAAAGTCATAATACATGGGTCTATTTAGTTCAGAATAGAAAGAATGAGGGTACAGACAATAAGTATATAAAAATATTCTTATCATAGAGAAAAGGGGGAAGAATAATTAAATGTGATTATAATCAATGAATAAGAGGAGTGCCCTATTCTTCATATTATAAGGAAAAAGTGCAGGAGGAGGAATTCCCAGGGTGGGGGGAGGAAGGTCTACTAGGAAAAGTAGATTAGATATTGGTGGCCTCTTTGATGCTTTCTGAACTTGGTTGTTTGCTTGAAGATGTTTTATTATTGACTAGGTAATATCATCAGCTAGTGAGTATGGGATTTGCTCCCTGTTTATATAGTAGCTTACCCTGTCAGGGTTGACAGAAGTATGCTTTTTCTCCTTTGTAATTCCTTAATTAGGATATTGCTTTCTGCTTGATAGTTTGTCTGATAGTAATCCCTGCCTATCTGGAGGTTGGTTGCTGGAGGAATGTGTTCTAGACTTTTTGATTCCTTCTTAGTTTTTTTAAATTGTCTCCTTTAGAATGATGTGTAAATATGGTTTATCTCTATGTGTCTGTTGATGGTTGATTAATATTAAATTATGCTACCTGGATTCACAGGGAAAAGGTGATTGGAGTGTGAATGAACTGCATATTGTACTTACGGTCAGTTCCTTTCATCAAGCATGCCTTTTCTGGGATCACAGAAAACCTGGGAAAAGAAGCAACTTCTTAAACGAGTGTGTCAAAAAGTGCAACTTGCGCACCCAATATAAGGCAAGATTTTACTTTCAAATCCCCGATCACTGCACAACCCTATATTTAGTTACTATAAATACACAAAATGGTGGTTGTTCTGTGAAAAGACAGTTTATAAAGAAGAAACAGAAAGAATGACAGTACTCATAGTAATAAATAAATGACACCTGCTGGATCAAGCCAATAATCCATCTATTCTGTGTCACATGACAGCCAATCAAATGCTTCCTGGAACTCTCGGGTGCATCTAGCAGAAGAAGTTCTCCTTTATGGCTTGCCAAAACCCAGAGATTAAGTAATGCTATTTTGATTCAGTAGGTTGCATGCAGCCATTAAAACTAATAATCAGTAGCAGCTGCAGCAGCAAACTGATGGTGCCAAAATGATGACATTGTGTGGTGATTTTGTCATGCAGATGGTACTTTCTGTCAAAAATATGCATGTTGTGGCATTTGTATGATGATTTTGTTATTTAGGTTTTGCAATCTGGCTTTACCTCCAACACCTATCCTCACAGATATTTCTTTGGACGCTATCCACATTTCTAGCTAACTGCAACCAATTGCCGTATCAAAACTGTGTATTATTCTAAGAAACATATCCTTTAATTGGTTCTGAATTACCCTACCTTGAATTTGAATAGATGACCTTGAGTTCTGTAGAGCAATTTCAGTTTATTGAAAGCATGGATAGAAGAGCGTTATTGTTCTGCCTTTGGATTTTGGATACGTTTTTATTGGCCATCATGTGATATAGAATAACCAAAACGCTGGGACAGGTAAGTCTTTGGTCTGATCCAGAGGGTGCTTTTTCATCTTCAGATTAATTCATTAATCAACATCAAACTATTAAGCCTTGCAGTGTATAGGAAGACAACATCTAGGAGACGTTGTGTCCAACAATTTTTGTTGAAAATACAATGGAAGCCAACCCTTCTACCTCTTCTCATCAGTATTCATCATCCTCAGATCAAAGAAATACAACCTGCTGCCTTTTCAAATGGACAGAACTCTTCTGCATGTTCTCTTTAGACAGGCTTTCCTTCCAGAAGCCATAACAAACAAACAGGTAGATGCATCCACCTGCAAAATTAAATGTTAAACCACAATTGGCATCTTTGGCTTTTTAAGGCACTGTGTGTTTAAAAGTAGCCTGAATAACAAACCATTATGGCAATGAAATCATTAAAATCCTGTAAAAGCTTAAAGCGTGTCGGCCTGGGAGATTATAGTTTCATTAGAGAAAAGGCTATAAAGTTAGACCTAGGTAATTACCTTTCCCATTAATGCTGGAAAATTCTTTGCTCCACTGAGGAGAGATTGTGGTGCATCAGGCCTTCTGTGCTTTTACGTTCGAACGGCAGGGGCCTTGATTTCATCAGCACAAAACTGCAAGGAAACAGCAGCAGCTTTCCAGGTGTACTTTGCAAATTGGGGTTTAAATGTGTAACACATCAAATTAAAATTCAATATTAATTATTTTGTCTTGCTAGGAGCCTGAGTAGTTTAAAGCAGCAAGGGTAATTGTCTAATTCATTGTGTGTGTCTACAGTGAACTTAATCATTATGTCAGCTTCCTAATAAAAGGTTATTATAGAAACAAAGATCCCCATTTTACATATGGTAGGCAAGGGAGAATTCGAAGAGCGGGTCTCCAAGGTAGATTTCAGGTTCTTGACAAATGACGTCCATGCTGTGATCAGATACTTAACAAGGAATCTCGTTATTAACTAGGCCTGTATAGATAATTAGCACTTGAGCTTCAAATTTTAAATCTGGCTTGAGATGTATAATTTATCAAATGCCTTTGCTTGCTGTCAAAGCCCCTATAATAAGGCAGCGTTATTGATGAATTGAGATTAAGAGCAGATTGAAGAGAAAATTAGGCCACGAGTTAGCCTGAAAAGTCTGATTTCAATATTTACACTACTAATTTGGCATTATTTTGGTAAATGAATACAGTCCCATAGTGCAGCACACAGTATAAAAGGAAATCAGCTATGCATCATTATATTATAACAGAAACAGTCATATGTTTGCTGGAGGCTGGTTTTTGCAGCATTAGCAATCTGGTTAATAAGCTTTCTTTATGGGATTCACATACCTGCTTTTATAGCACACATTTATTATAAAACATTCAGCAGGCAGAGCTTTTAAGCAGCAGTAGGAAGTGTTTCTCTTTTATACTAAGAAGTGATATTATGTTGGACTAATTGTGTTGGAACAAATGGAGCCCTTGACTTAATTCCTTTCAATTACGTCTTTAAATGGCTTCGGTGCTCAATTGCTGTTGAAATACAATCTTATACATTCAAAATGAGAAATCTTTTTTTTTCTTTTTTTCTTTTAAACTGCTTTCACTGTATAGTAAATAGCTTTGGGGAGGGGGGGGAATCAAAATATGAAAGTGTGACTGAATGCAATCAATCTACAGTCAGCTTGGGAGCTGCCCAGAGTTGGCTGAAAGATGTTGGCCGCAATATAAATGTTATAAATAAATAAGTAAGTAAATAAATAAATAAAGAGCTGCAAAGGTGTTTGGCTCATCTTTCTTGATGCATTTAATAAAAAAAGGCATTTGAGGTAATAGCTGCTTTCAGGGATTATATTAAGCAAAACAGGGTTTCTATTCCAGCTCTCCCATTGCCAAAATACAGCAAAATATTTAGTGCAGAAATCATTTGATGATATACATCTCGTTCCCGGCAGCCGCACCATTCCTCTGCAGTTTCCAGCTGTCCAACGGGTCATGCCAAGTCACAATTGGGCTGGAGGGGTGTTTGTCTTTAACTAGGCACATGTACTTTAGGGAACTGTTCCTTCTGTATATTGCACACTCAAAATAGGAGGAGGGAGATGTGATCGATACGTTTGCTGCCTTGAGTTATTTGTAAAAATAATAAAGGTAGGGTAATGAATGAATGAATGAATGAACGAACGAACGAATGAATGAATGAATGAATCAATCAATCAATCAATCAATCAATCAATCAGGTTTTCTGAGTTTCAAACCATGCACTGTTCCCATACATCAGGTTATTTCAGCAACCATTTATTTTCATGAAGATCCTATGTATCACCGAGCCGTGGTGGTGCAGTGGTTAGAATGCAGTATTGCAGGCTAACTTAATGCTCACTGCCAGGAGTTTGATCCTTATCAGCTGAAGGTTGACTCAGCCTTCCATCCTTTCAAGGTCGGTAAAATGAGGAGCCATATTATTGGGGGCAATATGCCGACTCTGTACCATTTAGGGAGGACTGTAAAGCATTATGAAGTGGTATATAAGTCTGTGCTATTGCTGTTGCTATAGAGTTCAGTGGCTTTCATTCACCACTACAACCACAAGGTTGAGAGGACAGTCATATGAATTCTATAAGTAAACAGATCAATAAATAAAGTGTTGTATTAAGGGTTAGAACTGTAATGAAGCATCTGGGACCTGCACTTCATGTTAACCATGTTTTTAAAGATACGTTTATTGAATAAACCGCAATTGGCTGGGTTTGTATTACATGTTAAGTCCTAAACCATGACCTTCACCACAGAGTCACCATACACAGAGCCAACACAATAGGACAAGCTCAAACCAAACAATTTGATTATGTTTCACAGTATTGTGATGCATGAACTCAGCATTATGCACATAATCTTTGTATTTACCATATGACTGAATTTGTACTTAACCCATTTCTCCACACCTCACTCTGAGGACAGATCAAGGTAAATTATAAAAATTTATGAAAAGAACTTGGACAGTAAGCATGTTTGTATATGCATAATTGTAGCGAATGAAAGGAGCTTCAATCTTAAAAAAATAATAAGAAATCCCATTTTGGTTAGTTGATATACAGAGCTTTAGTTCATTAGTAACAGATTTTTGACCATATTACTGTCTTTCATTCTAAGCTACCTCATGGAAGTGCTGCAAAAATAAATAAGAAATGTAGAATACATACTTTGAAAAAAATAATAATTCAGTAAGTATTATTTGATAATGACTGCCAGTGTTTTCAGAGAAAAATTTAGGGGGAAACATTTAAATTGCAATCCTAAATCAATATTAAATAGCAAAATCCTATGCTTAGTAGTACATTAGAAGTATGTAACATACACTCTTTAGATATTTAATAATACTGTAGTTCCCATAATCTGGATGGTCATTGCAGTTTAGCAATATTTGGAGGCTCACATATTACACACTCCTGGCCCCTATCCTGGGTTGTATAAACAGAGGAATAAAATCAAGATCACATGAAGTATTAGTGCCACTTTACAAAACCTTAGTAAGACCACACCTGGAATACTGCAACCATTTTGGTCACCATACTACAAAAAAGATCTTGAGACTTTGGAAAAAGTTCAGAAAAGAGCAACTAAGATGATCAAAGGCCTGGAGACCAAAACATATGAAGAATGACTGCAGGTTTTGGGTCTGGCTAGTCTGAGGAAAAGAAGAATTAGGGGTGATATGATAGCAGTATTCCCATATTTGAGAGGCTGCCACAAAGAAGAGGGGGTCAAATTATTCTCCAAAGCACCAGAGGGCAGGACAAGAAACAATGGTTGGAAACTAATCAAAGAGAGAAACAGCCTGGAATTAAGGAGAAACTTCGTAACAGTGAGGACAATTAACCAGTGGAACAGCTGGCCTCCAGAAATCATGGGTGCTCCATCACTGGAGGTTTTAAAGAAGAGACTGGACAATCACTTCTCTGAGGTGGTATAGGTCAGTGTTGACAAACCTTTTTAGCACTGAATGCTGAAATGGGAGCATGTGCCGGTGGGGGGGAGGGGATGCCGGAAACCAGAAGAACAGCTCCACGGCGTGCATGTACGCACCGAGAAGCTAGTCTTCCTGTTTCCGGTATGCACATGTGCGCCAGCCATCTGATCTTTGTGCGAAAACCAGCTGGCTGATGCTCATGTGCGCGCTGGAACCAGAAGAACAACGGGTGATGGTTGGCGTGCCTGGAGAGATGGTTTTGCATGCTGCTTCTGGCATCCGTGCCATAGGTTCGCCATCACGGATATAGGTTCTCCTGCTTGAGCAGGAGGCTGTACTAAATGATCTCCAAAGTCCCTTCCAGCTCTATTTTATTGTAAATCTCTGTAGCATTTTCAGTTCAAGGGAATTAAATGTAAAGTCAATAGGGCCAGTGAAAACATCAGTAGCTTCAATATATGTTCCAATGAAGGTCTTTCTTTTTCAGCTTAGAGGAACAACTGTTGATCCAAGCTGCAGTCTTTGCATAACTCTTTGCAAATCCTCTATTATCTCAGAAAATTGCTACTATAAGCTGATACACTCAAATATGTAAGAATCTATAAAGTTGTACCAAGATTTATCATGAAACTGTCTCCTCCCATCAGCAATGAAGTTGGTTTTCCATACCAGATCTCATTTAGCTGGTCTTGAAAAACCCAGAAATAATGAAATTCAATTAATGTTCTGAATTTATTATACGAGTAATTTAATAACGTAAGGTATATACTTTGCTTGCTTTTTAATTTTTTTTAAAAAAATCCCCACACTTCATTCGGCTTAAAAACAAAATGGATCCATTGTATATGATCTGTGATGCAGAGATCAATTTCTGAAGTGTAGATTCATGTGCGTCAGCTCTTGCTTGCTGATTATATCTGACTTGGAATAGGAATGAAATAAAATGTAGACTCTGTAGACATGCAATTGCTTTCACCACAAACAATTTGTAACAATAAGTTAGCTGTAAATAACTAATTGATTGGTCTATGCCCATTTTAAACATACCTATTAGCTATTAGAATTAGAAATGTGCAGCAGAGACTCCATTAAGTTTAAGAGCAGCAGAGAGCTAAGCAGTTTTATGAATAGTTTATTATTCATGTCTCTGATTATCTAATGTGCTTGGCGCTGCTGCACCAAGTGAGATAGCAAAGTAGTTCAAAATTAATCAGAACAAATGAAAATCATACAATAAAACTACCATAAAGATGAAAACCACATTCTGGCCCAAGCCATTCTCTTTTTCCCCTGTCCAAGTTCATCAAGCATATTCGTCAGCCAGGCCCCATTGTTTTGCTCTCCAGTTAAATACATAAAACTTAAAACACCCCTCCCCTCTCTCTCGAAAGCAAAGCAGTTCACCTAAATGTTCAATTTCTGAGGTTCCTCTATTTTAAGGTAACACTTCCTCTGCAGCCTCTGCACCAGTTTCCCATAAGTTTCTGGGCCCAATATCAAGAGTTGAGAATAACCCCCTAAAACCCTGTGAGGCCCAGCATTAGGTTACATTAAGCACTGTCTCGCTGGAAGTAAATCTATAGATCACATAAGGACAACTTTGGAAGGCTTGTCAAGAATCCCCCTCCCCTTGAAGTGTGGGTAAGATGACACATTTTCCCTGGAGCAATGGTGGGATTCAATTTTTGTTACTACCGGTTCTGTTGGTGTGGCTTGGTGGGCATGGCAGGGGAAGGATACTGCAAACTCTCCATTCCCTCCCCACTCCACTAGCCCGCTTTCCAGCTCCGTTCTCCTGTGCAGGGCAACAAAAGAAGACCCAGCCGATCAACTGGGACTCAGGAGGCAGAGAATAGATGGGGGTGGGGCCAGTCAGAGGTGGTATTCCAAACTACTCAAAATGTCCGCTACCGGTTCTCCAGAACTGGTCAGAACCTGCGAAATACCACCTCTGCCCTGGGAGGGGGGGGTCTAAGAAACTTGACGCAGCTGACTCACCCTGGCCAACTTGCCCTGGCCGATTCCCCGTGACTGACTCGTCCCGGCCAAGTTGGTGTGGGACAACTCATTGCAGGAGAATAGCAGCAGGCCTTGCCTTGCTTTAGCTTTGAACCTTCTCAATTTAGAAGTCCTCGAGGCCTGAACATGGAGTGTTCAGGGATGAGCCTCAACATGGAGCCTTAGCGGCCCATCGGCCAAGCCATGCACTTTGTCAGCCAAGCCGTGAAGCAAGCGAAGCACACCTGGGTAGTCTCTTGGCAGATCCAGGCTGCAATTCTTCCATGGCGATTTGTCCCCCCAGCAAGTTAGTCATGGCAAGTTGTCCTGTGGTGAATTGGCCATGGCAAATTGGCTGCAGTGAGTCGGCCGCAGTGGTCAGTCAGGGCGAATCAGCCAAGGCAAATCAGCAGCTGCGAGTTGCATGGAAAATGACATATGCTTGCAGGGACTCAGAACTGAGTTTTTGGTAAATATAAATGAATGGCAATGAAATAAACATTTCCTACTGCAAATGCAAAAATCGAAATAAAAAATACAGAATCTGCCATGAGTAGTAGTAGTTCATGAGATTAAAGCTCTTTTAGAGAGAAGTAATTGCCCATGAGTACCTGCTGTTTTTATTTTGTCTTATAAACCTTTTTATTTGGTTCATAATGCTTATCTTGAAAATAATATTAATAAAAGAATGCATTCTTCCCATGTATGCAAACCTTCATTTTTGACATTAAAATAAGAATATTATATCAGATGCCTATTTTTACTGGGTTTAAGCCAGTAATAATTCATTTTCAGGAAAAAGTCCTTCACCAAAGTCTTTTTATTGAATTACTCCATTTTATTAAATGTTTTTGTTAGTAGAAGACTGCACAATGGTTACGAAATTGAAGTCCAACTCAGTGCAATATCTGAATCATGGTGTCCATTAAAATCTTGCTCAGAATATTTTGTAGTGCAAATTTCACAAAGTTGCATATTGGAGGAGCATCATGTAGAAAATGAGTATATCACATTTATTTCACTTAGAATTGTCCCCAAATTTAAGATGATCCTTGTCTGGAAAAGCAAAATGCAGCAGAAAGAGCATACCTGCCTCCATTATTTAATATCAGCAAATCTAAGACAACTCTTCCATTATAAAAGTGAATTATTTGGATGGAAGAAAAATTAGATTTCCTGTTAGAAAATGCTTTTAATTGGAAGCAACTGCATTCAAATGAATATATTTTACAAAAGGAGAGGGTAAAATGCATATAAAACCCAGATTTTCCTGCTAGTTGGGGTTTTAATTGCAGAATAATGTCAGATTTTGATGGAATGGACTTTTGATAGGATACACATGATATTAACATATGCCAGATATCAACTGCTCTAGATATCTCTCAGTCCGAGCACATTATCTTTTAAATAACTGTTGGAAGAAATATCCTTCTGGGTTCATTTCCAAGCGGGGAAAAAGACACTGCAAACATGGAGGCTGTTTGGAAGGTTTAATGGACAGGACCACATGGCCTGGAGCTCCAGAGTGAAACGGAAGGATGATCACATGCTTCAATGTGAAGAAGAGATCAAGAAAAAAGGACTGAGGTGCTGAGAGTGCCTGGGTTTTATACCCTCTGTTGGGATTTGAATTGGAGCTTGTATTCTAATTGGTTGTCAGACCCCCATGGGGCCATGCAGGGGCAACTGTGTAGGCTGCCCTGAGTTCCAGGCTTGGTTGAGCCTTGCTGGGTGATTATGCCCTTAAAAGGACTTTTGGCTATAGCTTTACCTGCAGATCTTTGTTATGTAAAGTATTCTGGCCCAGGCCTTAATGGCCCACCCGTTAACAAAGGTGGGGGTGAGGTTAACAAAGGTGAGGGTGAGCTTCTGCTTCTGAGGTGAGTTTCTGCTTCTGAGTTTCTACTCTTTTTAGAGGAAATATTCTGCCTTTTTAATATTTCCTAGGCCAGAGGTCTCCAAACTTGGCAACTTGAAGACTTGTGGACTTCAACTACCAGAATTCTCCAGCCAGCATAGCTGGTTGAGGAATTCTGGGAGTTGAAGTCCACAAGTCTTCAAGTTGCCAAGTTTGGGGATCCCTGTCCTAGGCTGTTTCAATTTTCTAGGAGAGGGGTGGGTGCTAACTTCCTACATAACAATTCTTCAATTCTGTGTTTACATTAGCTGTGTTACAAATGCGTCCCTTGTTTTTAAATTAGACATATCACAAAATAAAATGCTGCTTTAAATATAATATTTTTATTAATGTGAAATTGCTATTTTTAAGCCTGGAATTTTACCCAGATTGATTTAGCAATATGCTCCATTGAACTCAATAGAATACTCATCAAAAGTTTAAAAAAATCCACACATCTAAGTAAATAACATTTATTAGAAACAGCAGGTCATCTGAAATATCAAACAACTCTCCCAAAATATTTACATCTCTATTTTCCAGGGCCAAGCACTATCTTACTTACAGAGGGATAATTTTATTCAATCAGCAGGGAGTCCAAAACTAAATGACCCTCATCTGGATCCTGGGGTCACTTGGAAATTGCATGGGTTAAGAAGGTGTACCTTAATCTGTATCAGTTGCAAAGGTTGCTGGGCAAGGGACTTAATTGTGGCATAGAGCTCTTTGGTGAAGGCGTTTCCCACGAATCCACCCTTTTCTTAATTAATATATTTTAACTTATCTTTTGAGCATTTGCTGCCTATTTTGGGTTTCCTCATTGCAGAAAGGAAGATTTTGTTTAATTTTACAATGCACACCCAGAGAGACACACTGCTGAATGAAAGTTGTATGAATATATTTTAAAAGAGTACGTTTCTTTTTGTTTTCATAGGCGTAAAAGTTAAAATACCAGGAGGATCTCTTGGCAACTCTTGATAGAACCAAAAATGCTCTTCTCTAGATTGTCACTGTCAGATTCTCACCAATAGGGGTCTCCAGTGCATCACAGAACTACTGGTATGGACAATTCACTCATGATTATTTACAGTATAAAATGTGGCGAGAGGAAGCGAGACAGAGAGAATGAGGGTTGTCTCTGAGAAGTGCAATTCACATAATGGTGCTATTTTCAAGGGTCTGCATTGCATCAGTGAAGTGCAGAAAAGAGATGGACCTGGTGCCGCAGGAATTGCTTTAAACTCAGTATCTTCTAAGAACGGAAGATCTATCTGTGTACCTGGCTAGTTGACATTAAATCTAATAAGTAAATAAATAACTAATATATCGAAAGCTCCTTATATGTATACGAGGAGTACAAATTTCCTCAGTGTGTAATTGGACACGTCAGGGTTCCCCAGTTTCTTCTACAGAAAGATTGAGTTGTATTTGTGGAAAAATATATTAAAATATTAATTATTCTACGGTACAAAATGCATGGATGTAAAAGTAAGCCTTGTTAAGCCTAATGGAACCTATTTTCGGTAAAAGTGTATTAAGATTTAGAATGAACAAGGATGACACAAACCTGCCTTGACAAGATTTTATCTTTTTGTTGCCATCATCTACTTAGCCCGTGAGCGAGAGAGCTTTAATCTGCCCATATACTGGTGTTCAAATAGTACTTCTCCCTTTAGGCTGTCCAAGGGCAGTCTCAAAGTGCATAAAATCTATTGGGCTTGTTACCAGTTATTTGAGGTAGGGGGAACCAGTGGAGCCAGGGGGCTGGCAGTGACTAGAAAGAGAGCAAGTCAAGACTGACAACAGGGACTACGGATATTGAGAGGGGGCAGGTCCTTGGTGCTTACTAAGCTTGCTTGTTTCCTTGCAAGAGTTTCATTACCCAAACTAGCTAATATCATCAGTGCTAGTCTGCAAGAAAACAAGCAAGCTCAGAGAGCACCAAGGACCCCTCATGTCAATCTGAACTACAAAGATTCTCCTTTATTACTACAGCAGGTATCTGTTGACTTAAATATGGGTGGAGAGCATCCAATAGCCAGTGGTGGGGGAAAAAAACCTTAAGTAGGCTAGAGGACGTGGTGACTCAGTGGCTAAGACGCTGAGCTTGTCGATCAGAAAGGCCGGCAGTTCAGCGGTTCGAACCCCTAGCACCGTCTAATAGAGTGGGCTCTCGTTACCTGTCCCAGCTTCTGTCAACCTAGCCGTTTGAAAGCATGTAAAAATGCAAGTAGAAAAATAGGAACCACTTTGGCGGGAAGGTAACAGCGTTCCGTGCCCCTTCGGTGTTTAGTCATGCTGGCCACATGACCACGGAGACGTCTTCGGATAGTTCTGGCTCTTCGGCCTTGTAACGGAGATGAGCACCTCCCCCTAGAGCCGGAAACGACTACCACATATGTGCGAGGGGAACCTTTACCTTTACCTAGGGCTAGGAGGATATCCTTGAGGAGTTCATCCATAGGATGTTATCCAAGGGCTCATTATAATTCAGGTAGTCCTCACTTAACTGTGATAATTGGGCTGGAATTTCCATTACTAACCAATCATAAAGTATGACACCTCATGTCTCTATCGCTTAGCAACAGCAGTTTTAGCAGTCTCTAGTTACTGTTTTTAAGTGAATCACTGCAGATCATTAAGTGAGGACCTCAGGTGACCATGACTTCTTACTTCCTGGTCGCTTTCCCATTGATTTTGCTTGTGGGAAGTTTTGAGGGAAGGTCACAAAACAAGATCACATGGGACACTGTGATGGTCAGAACTTTGAGGACCGGTCATAAGTATTATTCATTCAGTGCTATCATACGCTTGAACAAAAGATCGTTAACTGAGAACCTCCTGCAGTGAGGCCCCAACCTAGGAGAGATAGGAAAAGAGATTTCGAGTTTGGCAATGCTGTGGTAGAGTAGAGCCATTTTAGCTGTTTATTTTTTTAACATGCGACAAACATTCAGATTATCCTCTATTTACCTCCTATGGGACACTTACAAAAGGCAACAGGGAAAACAAATGAGATTTAAAAAACCATGATTTAGTTAAGGATTGATCAGATTGAGCCTCAATACTTATTTGAGATTAAGTACCACTGAACAAAGTAGACACCATTGAATAAACTGCCAATGAATTAGATGAATCTCTTAAAGAAAAAAAACGGGCCTTGTGACTTTATGATGACTTTTAAAAGGCGGTTGTTTCATTTGTTTCAGTGGGACAGTCGAATGGGTTTCAGTGGGCTGCTGGGGGGGCTTCTATTATAAAAATACAGATTTGTGATCTGGATCTGATAATATGACAAAATGTTTCTGATTGACTACATGCTATTCAGCAGATGATATCAACAATATAACAAGTAGGTATTTGTAAGTAGAATGCCCTGTCACAAATATAGGATTTGTGTATTTGTAGAGTGCAGTCTTTTTGATTAATCAGGAGCTCCTGACATTCTGTTAAGGAATTTAAGGTTTTCTTGTTATTTTTTTTTTTTATCTGATAATTTCTTAACCCAGTTGACTTCTTTTCTCCCAGATTTAAGCTACTAAATAGGGCCACTATCACCAAAGCTTGAGGGCATCTCAAACCTCAGATACTATTTTCTGGGCTGTGACAATGCACAGTGGTTGATGAGTTAGTTCTAGAAGCTTCTGAATTTTAATGATGTTAGAGATGATATTGTGTGTCCTTCAGCTTGTTAGAGTGACACCAGCACTCCATAAATCATAATACCTGTGTATTGTAAAATCAATACAAAAGTGCTACCTCAGCACAAAACCTTAATAAGTTTTCTTTCCCCCCTCAGGGCTTCTAACCGCTTTAACTTTGCTATAATGCAGTTGGACCTGCAGGCTGAAGGACCACCACCTGACTAATTCGTTTGGTAATAGAGACTTTTCTTTAATGAAGAAGCGATTAGTAGAGCTTTGGTTGCCACTCTGGTGATCAGTTGGCAGAACAAGCGTCTGCAGTTAAGCTCATGTATCTCTGTCCTGAAGCCAAAAGAAAAAAAAAAAAAAGAAAAAAGCTGAAGAAAAAAGGGAGAGACTTAAACAGTCAATATATGTTAATCCAGTCGGAACCCTGTCTGTGTTTTTGAAGGCTACCCATGAGGGGCTTTTTAAACCACATTTTTTTCATCCCATTTTAAGTGCAATTGTCTCCCTAGACCCGATACCTTGTGTATAAGGCCTCCCACAGTTCTGTAATAAAACCTGGCATTCTAACACTATTCTATAAAGATCTCTTACCCTCAAGCCTGTTTGTTCTTTCTCCTCTGCCCCTGCCCTTCCCTATTAAGTGTAAATCCTTTTTTATCTTTTGCGCCTACAATCTGAAAATTGGAGGAGGAAGAGAAAGAGAAGAAATCATCTCTTATCGAAGCAAGATGAGATCCGCTATTCAATTTTAATTGTCTCCAAAAAGAAAAGAAAAAGAAAAGAAAAAAGGCAGAACATTTTTAGAAGTGCATTTTCTGCATCTCTGTCATTCTCTGATAAACTTAGTATGGCATACCACACTCAAAAGTGTGTTCAGAAGACTTTTTAAAGAGGAAACACAAATGTTTCAGAGATCTCAGAAAACAGGAATAGTTGGGTCCCCAAACTTTACCAGACATTCAATTCACACTTTTTCTAAAGTTCTGCTTTGAATCTTTCTACCTCACAGCAAAGTTGATAAAAACGGGTTGCTATGGTTTTATTATAAGTTAATAGATAAAGGTGGCCAGAAGCTCAGATTAACATTGCCCTTTCAAATTGTACGGAACAAAGTAAATTATGGGAAATGCTGAACAATTCAATTCTCGTTGACTGGCTCTTACTGCTATGTTTTTTCCTTCTATTTTTTTTTCTTGAGGAATTGCATTATATTTCATGAATATCGATAATCCAGACTGTGTTATCTTTATCAATGCATCTACATGTGTATGTGTTTTGCTATAAATATAATAGGAACATGCACCAGAGAGTATAGTATAAATTGGTCTAATTATAAATGGCATTAGATTTATGATGCTTTGTATAACTCAGCTTGTGCTCATTAGAAGCAAACTTAAACAGGAAGAAAGTAACCCCCTCCATACTAAGTACAATCTAGCGTGGCTGAAGTGAGCAAATGTCAGAGTAGAATGCAATATAGACAACAGAATAATGTATTTTAATACTTTATATTAAGAGAATACACAATTATCTTTTGCTGATTGGTGATTTATTTAAAATCAATATAATCTATGTTTTCTTTTTTTGTATATGATTTTAATTTTTTGTTTAAAAAAGAAACAAACAAGAATTAATATAAAATAAAAAGAAAACAAAGGAAGAAAAAGAACACAGGAAATAGTATAGAAATAAAAAGTAGAAAGAAATAGAAAAGATAAGCTTCTAAATACATATGCAAAACTACCTCTTATTCTGTACTTACCAAAACAAACCCTCTTTTTCCTATTATCTATTTTTTTCCCATTTCACGCAAAAATCTATCAGGGGCTTTCAGTCAGCAATAAATGCAGATATAGACTTTTGTCTGATCAGGAAAGTCAATTAAACCATTACTGCAAATTCTATCAACTTCACCAATCATTTTTCCCATTGCGGCTTATGTTGAGTCTTTTCACTTATGTGCATATCAGAATCCTGCTGCAGTTGTCATATATAAAAACATAGTTCCATAACATTTCCCCCCACTGTTTATTCTGCCAATCCCAAAAGAAAAGCCTCCAGTTTCAATTTTATGTTAATCTTTAAGTTATTCTAAATTAGGGTATCTTATGGAATTGATGAAGAAAGTAGGATACAAAATTGAGAAGAAAGTAAAATATTTGAGTACTACTCTGACAATATGAATTGTATGTTATTTCAAAATAATTATGTTAAGATATAGAATGAAGTTAAATCACATATGATGTTATGGGGAAATATACAGTTATCATTGTTGGAAGAATTTCTGGGATTAATTTTACTTGAAATGTTATTTTTGTCTAAGAGAATGCCTGTTAGAAAAAGCTATGAGTTAAATATAAGGATTTACAAGATGCAAAGGAAAGAAGAGGATTGAATTTCCCTGGTTTGAAATTGTTCTTTGCTGCTTGTTATTTAGTTTGGATGAAACAGTGACATTGCTGAGTAATATAAGGCTTTTGGAGTTAGTAGAAGGACTTGAATAAAATTTTGGGTAGGACAGATATTTGTGGTACAATAAACCCAAGGTTCATGTAAATTGTAAAAATTAATTTTGTTAGACATACCATATTGAGAATATGGAATAAATACTAAATAAATACATTGGTAAATCCAGGTCAAAAACCATCTATGTGGCTCTCATTACAAAAAGCATTTTATACAAGAGAAATGATGAGTAAACATAAATGCTTAACTTACTGTGAGATAGTAGAATTTTTTTAAGGGGAATGAGTGAAGATTTAACTGCAAAGGGATTTGCTTATCAAGGTTTTCAACTATGTACAATTGTTTGAAAAGTTTAAAAGAATGCATGGTCCTGAACACTGTAAGATTGAATTTAAAATAGAATCCTGTACAAATGATAAATATGTAATCGCTAAAATGTTTAAACCTTTATTGAAATGTGAACAAGGACAAATACAAGAATGTATGATAAAATGGGTAGAAAGGTTGGTTACAATGTACAGATAAAGCAATGGGAAAATATATGGTTGAAAGGTTGAAATGTACATTATGTTATAATTCTAAAGGTATTTGTTATAAAATGATGTATCTCTGTAATTACTACAGTTACTACAGTAACTACTCTGTTCAGTGTAATCATCCATCTAGGTGAAGATGGGAGACACAATCCTATTTAAGTCTACTCAGAAGTAAGTTCCATTAAATAAAGATGTTTATAAGTAAGGTGGCATAAGACACATGCTTATATTGCTAAAAGCAGGTTTGAAGATCTGCCAATCCTTCAACTATGATTTTAGGTGTTGCCCTCTTGTAAATCTTAATTTCAGGTAATAGGTGAAAAATCTTTGGAAGCCACATAATGTGTGTGAAATGGGTGGGAACATCCAAGAAACTCAAAAGACATTTTTGAAAGCCAAATAGTGCAGCATGCAAAAGGGCTCAAAGATTTGACTTATGCCCTATGTAGCAGATAACTGGTTTTAAGGATATCAGTGAATATATATCCTTAGAGACACCTGCATTCTTCATCTATAGAGTCAGAAGAGAACCAGTAGAACTTGTTAACATTCTAGAAATGTTGATACTATATTGTCAAGATACAATACAAACAGTCTTTCCAATACATTTTCTTTCAAAAAGAATGGACTCACTCACAATTCTTAGTTTAGTAAAAGTATGTGGAATGGAATGCTATTTATTGGTAGACATACTCTCTGAATTCTATATTAGGCTTTCCAGTATTTGCTACAAGTGAAATCCTGAACTTGATGTTAAAACCAATTACAATCTAGCCATTTTCAATTTCTGGATATATATATATTTTAGATTCCAAGAAGGTTCTAGTTCCATTTTCTATTTAATTTTGATGAAAATAATTCTTTTAAAAAATCCATGGCATTTCCTTAAAACATATTTTAATGTTTGTTTTGATTTCAACCAAATTACTAATCAAGCAAAGGATTCAGTGTGAATGTTTCCAAGATTTCTTTGGTGTAGATTAGTGGTCAAGTTGACCTTGACTGAATTCAGAAACTAAGCATGATTTGGCCCAATTAATGTTTAATAGAAGATTCCTGAAGGATACTAGGGTTGTTGTCTAGTCATAGAAGTTAACTGTTTCATACTCTTACTGAGAAAGGCTCATAGATATTTCCATGACCAGAAGTTGTACTTCAATAGGTTGAGGATGCTTACTTTAGGTGCAGTAGCTCCAAATTTTCTCTTTTCTACTTCATTGTTTGAGATGTCCAATTCTGTAGAATTCCAAACCAGCTGATTTGTAAATTTTGTTAAATGCAGAACGTTTTGTAAGGTGCTATTTTTTTTGAAAAACATCTCATTACATTTTATGGTTTGTGATTTCCAATAAATAATTTATCATTTATATACATTCATTCATTACACCATGTAATGAATGAATGTATATGGTAATGGTGAATCTATTTTCCATGAAGGTTTTAATTGTTTTTTTTTTAATGGAAGCTTTGATAAAAGACTTGGAGATTGTTTACTGAAATTATCTCTGTGTTGTCAAGATGATCTGTTGATTCTCTCCTCACCTTGCTTTATTTGAATGGCTCAAGTGTCACTAAAAATAGTTGTTTATATATCGTTATTAAAATTAGAGCTTTAACAATACATTAAATGTACTTCTAAGAAAATATTTTTATATCTTTGTTGGTCTATAATTAACTAATTCCGATAATGATGGTGTAAGAAATCAGTTCAGATAATTGGCTAAATATATAATTCCATGCTTTACTATTTACAGCTTGAAGAGAGAGAGAGAGGGAGGAGGGAGGAGGAGGGAGGGAGGGGAGGGAGAGAGGAGAGAGAGAGAGAGAGAGAGAGAGAGAGAGAGAAGGAATGTTATAAAATAGAGATTCATTTTCACTTTTGATGCTGACTCCATCACTGTTTATTTGCCCATTATATGTCCCAGTCAGATTACTCCACAGAAAAAGAGCTCCAGTGTTTATTTATTTTATATATTTCTGCAATTTGTGGCAATGTACAAGATAGGCACCATCATCAGAATTAATCAGTTAGTTATAGACCAATAAAGAAAAATATTAAAACATTCATGGCTAAGTTAAAACAAAAATTAAATCAAAAGATCAGAAAAATCAACAAACATACATATCAAAACAAATAAGCAGGAAAAAAAAAGTTGGTAGACTGGATAAGCATTACCGAATGCTCTCTGGAAAAAGAAGGGGACAAAAAACCCCTCCTGAAGACAACCTGATCTCTGCAGAGAGAGGGTTCCATTGCATCAGTGCTGCCATTGAGAAGCTTCAGCCCAAGGATCTTCAAACTTGGCAAGTTTAAGACTTGTGGACTTCAACTCCCAGAATTCCTGAGCTAACATAACTGGAGGAGGAATTCTGGGAGTTGAAGTCCACAAGTCTTAAAACTGTCAAGTTTGAAGACCCCTGAAAGTTTAGCCCCTCTTCACTGATGGAAGTCTAGTGCTCTGAGGAGCTTCTCCTTGATGCTCTACTAGACGAAACTGCTACTGGTTGAACAGTGTGGTACTGCAGGTTTCATAGGTTAAAAACAATACTGTAAATGGTACCCAGGACTGATTGGTAACTAGTGCAGGGATTGTAGAGCAGCAGTGGGGGTGAACAGACCAGCTAACTCTGGTCAAAAATGTTCCTGCGAGAAATGAGGATTTGAAGCTGTGGTGGCCCTATTTAAGTGGTCTGTTCACCTTCCCTGCTGCTTGCAGCATTTGTGTCATGGGTTCGCAGTAGAGGACCTGTAGGAGTGTCAAACTCGCAGCCTATGGGCTGGATTCATCACACACTGGCCACACTCACCTCTGGTTTAGCGAAGGGGGAAAAAGTCATGATACATCATGTGATGACGTGACGTTGCCAGTTTGACATCCATGCTGTAAACACACTACAGAGAATGCTGCTGCATTATCTACCACTTGTACTTACTTCCCAAGTAGTCTTTAAAGGCAATCTCATTTAAAGCTTTGAATTAATCTATCTGGATGGTAATGAGAGCAAGAGGTTATTAGGGTCTAGACAGATCAGCCTGAATCCAAGCAAGTGGGCATTGCTGCTTGTACTTTGATTTTATACATTAATATCGTTGGTGTGTTTGGATAGGCAACCACTATCTGTGAAAAAGCAGATTTTTTTTTTGTGTGTGTGTGTACTCTTTCTGGACTTATGGCACCTGTTTAACAGCCAGTAGAAGCTGTAGCTACAGGGGCCTTTGCCCAGCTTTGCTAGTGTACCAGTTGTTGACTTACCTGGTGGAGGAGGACCTGGTGACAATAACTTATGGCTTCATTGCTACTATATTAAAAGAAGACCCTTAAAACCAGACATGGTATTCAGCAGGTTCTGACCAGTTCTGGAGAACCGGCAGCGGAAATTTTGAGTAGTTCGGAGAACCAGCAAATCCCACCTCTGACTGGAGATTTTACAGTATCCTTCCCCTGCCAGGCCCATCAAGCCACGCCCACAGGACCGGTAGTAAAGAAATTTGAATTCCACCACTACTTAAAACACCTTCAAATCAAATCAGCTTATGATTCCCCCCAAAGTACATCTTGCTATTGATTTATAATGGCGAATGGGAAATACATATTTGCTGAAGTAATTAGTAGTTCCACCCACAAGACCAAGCTAGATGAAGCATGGGAGAGCTACAATCAGTTCTCCTAAGATAGTTTTCTTTAATTAAAGCAGCAGCATTGACTTTAACTTGGGCTAAGGAAAGAAACTAGACTTAAAAAAAAAAACTGGGTTATATTTCCCAAAGATGTTATTAGGATTTAGATTTTATATCCAATGCATTTTTAAAATACTAAAAATAATACAACACATAAATACTTTTTAAGTTATTTCAATAATTCTGAATTCTGAAATTATTTTTGTTATTGTTACATGGCTTTCTTTTATTTAACATTTGTATTTCAGGTTTTACATACATCAAACCATAGTCCAAGGCATGTACAATATATTCCATATCATCTTGCTTTTGCACATATATTTATGGGGCAGTGGGAAGAAGGAAACATTTGAGTACAGGTTGCAAAATTCCATTTTTAAAAAAAATAATAATCACCTTTTTATTTCTAGAATTCAAGGAGAAATGAAGACAGATGTATGAACAGCTGTGTAGAATAGCTACATGCAGTAGTATGTTGGGGAGGATTGGCAGAAGGGAAGCACGTTGTCCTGGGCAGGACAAGCATATAGAAACCCAACCATGTCCCATTATATTTAGAATCAACACAAGATGGAGTTTATGTGTTATATTTCTGCCTGTGGAAAAGGCACATAACTGCATGATGCCAGAAAGACTCCTGTGTGAACACAAAGCCATAGGCTTCCATGCTTGGGAACAGTGATAGGCAACAAAGATGGAGATTACACACGGACACAGATTTTGAGTAACCTGGACCAGCTTGTTGAAGTGATAAGAAAGTATTAGAGCAAGAGTACACTATGAACTCACAAGAGTTTCATCTTCATTGCAATAAATCTTCAATCTAAGAGATGAGTGGTGGAAGGCATATCCTTTAAAGCAGAATGTCTTGTGACTGCATATGGGATTTTGCTCATGCACTAATTACGCATTTTATCAGATAATATTTTATGCACAAGTAGAACATATAATATATGGAGAGATGTTGTCTTTAATCTGCTAAAACTGAGGTCAGTTAAACCAAGGATTTACTGCGTGCTTATTCAGAATTAGATGTTGTTGTTTAGTCCAAGCCCTTCTTGTGTGATTAGAATTGCGTGAGCAATAAGGAGAGCTCTCACTAGCTCTTCTTCACATCTTGGTTACCCAATCCTTCAACCTTCTGAACTCTGGGTGATAAGTGCTTCTCCAGCGGGGACCTTTCTTACCTTATTTAGGTACATCAAAGGATATGGAAATTTTGTTGTCATATTGTGCGGGACTCTTTGTAAGTAGATGGGCTCCTGAGTTAGGCTGTGGTGAAGCCAAAGGGCTCATCCCCTCACATAGATATTGCCTAAAGCAGTTCATTCTGTAGAGATCTAAAATTATGCCTCTCTTTCCAAATCAAGGGAAAACAAACTTTTCGTTTGCCTTCCATTTATAATTGCTTAATTTGCAATAATTGATTTGCCTTCATTTAGCTCAAGATCAAGTAACTCATCTTAATATGTGTAATTTGCCTAATTTGTTTAATGTGTCTAATTCGTCTTTGCTAAAATGAACATGCAGCTGACAGAAACCTATTCAGCCATATCCAGGATCACTGCAATTATGGTGAGGGGCTCACAATATGCTACTAACCAATCATCAAGGGACAAGAGGAAGGCTTTCTTTCTTTCTTTCTTTCTTTCTTTCTTTCTTTCTTTCTTTCTTTCTTTCTTTCTTTCCTTCCTTCCTTCCTTCCTTCCTTCCTTCCTTCCTTCCTTCCTTCCTTCCTTCCTTCCTTCCTTCCTTCCTTCCTTCCTTCCTTTCCTTCCTTCCTTTCCTTTCCTTTCCTCCTCCCTCCCTCCCTCCCTCCTTTCCCTCCCTCCTTTCCTTTCCTTTCCTTTCCTTTCCTTCCTTCCTTCCTTCCTTCCTTCCTTCCTCCCTCCCTTCCTTCCTTCCTTCCTTCCTTCCTTCCTTCCTTCCTTCCTTCCTTCCTTCCTTCCCTTCCCTTCCCTTCCCTTCCCTCCCTCCCTCCCTCCCCTTCCTTCCTTCCTTCCTTTCCTCCCTCCCTCCCTCCCTCCCTCCCTCCCTCCCTCCCTCCTCCTCTCTCTCTCTCTCTCTCTCTTTCTTCTTTCTTTCTTTCTTTCTTTCTTTCTTTCTTTCTTTCTTTCTTTCTTTCTTTCTTTCTTTCTTTCTTTTTCTCTTCAATCATTGCCAGGTCAAACAAGCTGCCCAGCAAATTCTGACCATGCCCCACCCCCCCATGACATGAGAACTTAATCCAATGTTCTGCAATCTTGTGATGTATTTTTGCTATCTTAAAATTAGAGAAATGGGTAGTGCAATATATCCAGAGACTGAGGAATCCTGAGTTTCTTGGTAATGGGGGGGGGGGGGGGCATGTCTCCCTCTCCCTCAAGGTAATTTGGTTTCTTCCTGTTAACACTCCAGGAAGTTCTTAAGATCCTGCTATACAACTGCAATGAAGAGGGAACTCACATGCTAGGTTATGTGTTTAATACTGGCACCAAATTCACCAGTTCTGGATTTTATTGGTTTCTTGGTTCATCCAATTTCATATTTTCAAGCCAAGTTATCCTTCAGAAGCCACAATTTTCTGAACATTAAAACGAACAAAGGGGAGGAAAATTCCTTCAATAAATTAGGAAAACATGTATTCAGAATCATATAAAATGGATGTAATATAAAATAATGTACTGTATTAAAAGGACTATATAAGGTACAAATGTTTGTAAAACAAGGTATACTAAGCAAAGTGGTAAACGAATATGAATAAAATTGAACTTCATTTGGCTAAGTGTGATTCAACACACAAGGAATTTGTCTCCAGTTCATCATCATCATCATCATCATCATCATCATCACCACCACCACCACCACCATTATACCAGTAAAAGTGGGGAATAAAGAAAATAATAAGAAGGATAAATAATACCACAACCTTGGACCTTGCAGTCCTCATATCAAATGACCTAAGCGCCAGAGCTCACTGTAACCGCATTGCCAAAAAGGCATTAAGAGTTGTAAATCTAATCTTCTCCTCCAGAAATATTGAATTGCTAACTAGAGCATACAAAACTTTTGCTAGACCAATACTCGAATACAGCTCTTCAGTCTGGAATCCGCACAGTATATCAGACATTAATACAATTGAGTGAGTCCAGAAGTATTTGACTAGAAGAGTACTACACTCCTCTGCTCACAACAGAATACCCTACATCACCAGGCTTGAGATTTTAAGCTTGGACAACCTTGAACTATGCCGTCTACAGTTAGACTTAAGCGTAGCACACAAAATTATCTGCTACAATGTCCTACCAGTCAAAGACTACTTCCGCTTCAACCACAACAATACAAGAGCACACAACAGATACAAATTCAATGTAAACCACTTCAAACTCGATTGCAGAAAGTAGGACTTTAGCAACAGAGTGGTCAATGCCTGGAATGCACTACCTGACTCTGTTGTTACATCCTCAAACTCCCAGTCCTTTAACCTTAAACTATTCACTATTGACCTCACCCAATTCCTAAGAGGTCTATAAGGGGCCTGCATAAGTGCACCATCATGCCTACCATCCCTGTCCTATTGTCCCCATTTATTAATACTTATTTCCTGTATTCTTACTCATGTTTATACTTATACCTATTATCTTGTAAGCGATTGACAAATAAAATAAAATAAATACATGGGTAAATAGACATAGACATTAGACAGAGCTGTAAGAGTTAAGAATTTAACAGAGTGATGGCACAAGGAAAAAACTATCCCCATATCTAGTTGTATTGGCATGCAATGCCCTTTAGGCTATCCTGAAGACAAGATTTGAAACAGTTTATGTCCAGGATGTGAGGGGCCTGCAGATATTTTCTCAGCCCTCCTTTTAACCCATATGGAAAATATGCAATGAATGTCTTGAAAAAGTGTGCAACTCAATACATTCAAATGCTAGCGTGGCGTGTGTGTGTGTGTGTGTGTGTGTGTGTGTGTGTGTGTGTGTGTGTGTGTAATTTCTCATTCAAGAAGCCAAATTTGACATAGTTGCAGAAAGGAGAATGTTTGGGCTCTAAAGCTGGCATATTCACCCATCCCTCCTTGGCTGGAATGTATAATAACACGGTGGGGATGTACAAAATATGGCAAGTTGGTTTGATTTTCCTGCCTCTTTACCATTTTGAGAATGACATCAAACAAACAGACCTGTTTGGAGGAATTTTGATGTCCTTTCTCTGTACCCAGAGAGGTGTTTTTTTTTTTTTTTACAGGTTCCATCTAGCAAGAGAGCTCAGCTGTTTCTCTCAGAGTCAAAAGTAATAACTGTCATTTCTGCTTTCAGTCACCTGAAGGGCAGACAACAGGAACACACTGTATATGGGATAGGCCTTGAATGTGTTCTGAGGCTGCAGCAAATTCAAAGCCCATTGTTGATGGGAAGAGGTTGCTGGGTGTACCTCTAATCATTGCTCCAGGCCTTCACTGTGTACTGCCTAGAAAGAACAATTAATAATGATAGACTGGAATGATAGAAGCTCCAGCATCATACCACTTATATTTTGTTTAGCTATATAACTAAGAACTTTTAAATGTATTTCTAAACTGGGGGTGGGGGACCTTGTCCTTTCTGTGTTGCTGAACTACAACTGTCAGCTGTCCCTGCCAGAATGGCCAAAGTTGAGGGATGGTGGGATTTATAGTTCAACAACTCTGGAAGGTCAGAGATATCTCTTCCTGAACTAAAGCATAAACAACGAGAATGTGAGAATGATGCATATGCAAACAGGGCACATTCTTCAGCCAGCTTTGATTCCTTGGTGTGGACATTTTGGGAGTCAAAATTTTGTAAAATGGATACTGCATCCATGCAATGCCTCCTTAAATCATTCCACCAGTACAGCATTTGTGTTGAATTAGTATACTAAAGGATGCCAATGGACAAAGAGTGACCGATTCAAAGAATATTACAGCTAGAAGGAGTATACAGCAATTCTGTACTGTAGAGATGTCAAGATATTTTCTATTTACAAGAACTTCTAGTACTAGAAAATGAAGTTAGATTTATCTCCTACCAACCTAGCTGTTTGAAAGCATGCAAATGTGAATAGATAGATAGGTACCACTTTGGCAGAAAAGGTTACTGCGTTCTATACTTTCATGCTGGCCACATAATGATGGAAGTGTCTCTCAGACAACACAGACTCCCTCGGCTGAGAATCGGAGATGAGCACTGTCCCCCTAGAATTAATCACAACTGGACAGGGGAAACCTTTAAATCTTTATGGTCATTAATAAGGTGGAAGGCTTTAGAAATAGATGAGATATCTATGGCAGAATGCAGTCAATGGAAGAAGAATCAATAGAAGCTCTAACCAAACTATACCAGCAAATCTGGAAAATAACACAGGTTTAACAGACTGTACAAAACTTGTTGTAAAATAACCTCTTCACATCTTAGCAAAGTAATGCTTAGTATCATCCAGCATAAATTAACTTCCCAAAAGATTGTCCAATACAGATTGGATGAGAAGGGAGAGGCCAAACGTTCAAGCTGTTTTTTTTTTTTTTAAAGAAAAGGACTGGTAATAAGAGACTGTTAGTGCATGGCGAGTAAGTGATAAAGCTAAAAAAATAAGGCAATATGTTGCTTCAATGATTATAGAAATCCTGCTCTTTGAAACTCCCCCCTTCTTTCTGTTGGCAACTATAAAACTATAGAAAATGTTTTATGAGTTAACACTGGCATGTGCTAGATCAGTTTGCTAAAATACCTACCATATGATTATCCAGATAGACTGTTTAATGGGAGGAATGATTAGGGGCAGATAATAGGTTGGATTATGTTAAATTCTTACAACTGGCTGTAGCTTTTAATGTTCAGACAGAGTTAATTTTGCTATGGAACATGGGAAAGTGACCTGTTTCAGACTGTACTTTTAAAGAGAGAAATTAGGACAGGAAAGGATTCTGGCCCTAGTGAGGATAGTCAGTGATGCCATTTGGATCTTGCTTCAATTAACAAAATAACCTCTGGGCTATTACTTGAAATAGAGCGTATGAAAATCTGATTTTAGTAGAAGTAGGATGAAGGTAGAAATTAACCACAAAAAAAGTTAGCTGGCCAGTACCTATTCTATTAATGCATCCCTATTAGAGGCTCTTTTCTTGCTTCTATTAGCAGATAGAAGTACGTGAGGGAAGAGGCTGCTGTCTCAGACCAGACGTCTGAATACACCCCCTCTTTCTTTTCTAAACTGGTATTCTTCTTCATCCTCTCTTCTTCGTCAGCATGGGCACCTCCAAATATATGGATTTCAACTCTCAGAATTCTCAGCAATGGCTGTGTTGGCCTGAGAACTTTGTAAATTGAAATGTATAAACTTGGTTGAGGAAGAGGATTCTGTTTTCTTCCCTTACTGATACCTTGCTGAAACTAATTTTAGTTAATATCCATTCATACTTAAGGCATTCTTCCTCATTTAAGGCTTCTCTCTCTTTACTCATGTTATATTTTTCTTTTCAACTCAAGAAGGCTATCAAAATTTTGTTTATATTAGAAGACATTATTTCCTGGCAAGAGTAACGAAATTTATATAATGCATTTATATAAATTTGAGAAAACTCTTTGTTTTCATTTTATACTATGATCTCTTCAGGGAACTAGTTAAAAAACAAAGCATGGTGAAATTTAATTTTAATTTGGTAGTTAGCATGCTGCAGAGATTCAGATATTACATGCCAAATAGCAGCCAAAAGCAAGTTGTTTTATAGCCAAGCCATAAACCTCATAAAAATAAGTTTTATATTTGAAATGTTTATGAAACTTCAGCTTCATTTGATGCTTCCTTAATCAATATGAACTTTATATTTATTTATTTTGAAAATCTATATGGCTGCCTATCTCAAATAATACAATGAAGCCTCTAATACTCAGAGAAAAGACATCAAATTAAAACAATCATCACTCTATAACCCAGACACCATACAACTTAACTGCACATATCTTAGCTAGGTGTGGTGTGTGCTCAAGGAGCTTCTGGTTCAGTTCTACAGAGGAATTATTGAGTCTGTCAACTGCACCTCTATAACTGTCTGGTTTGGCAACCAAACAAGACAGACACAGACTTCAACGGATAATTAGAACTACAGGAAAAAAAAAAACAATTGCTACCAACCTGCCTTCCATTGAGGACCTGTATATTGCACAAGTCAAAAAGAGGGCTGTGAAAATATCTACAGACCCCTCACATCCTGGACGTAAATTGTTTCAACTTCTACCCTCAAAACGACACTATAGGGCACTGCACACCAGAACAACTAGACACAGGGATAGTTTTCCCCCGAATGCCATCACTCTGCAAAACAATTAATTCCCACAACACTGTCAAACTATTTACCAAGACTGTATTAGTATTATTCTTCTCTTCCTTCCTATTACCTATCTCCTCCTACTTATGACTATAACCATGTTGCTGGTATCTTTGTGATTTATATTGTTTTTATTTATTTCCTAGTATGATTTGATTGTTTATTAGTAACCTATGACTATCAGTAAGTATTGTATCTTATGATTCTTGATGAATGTATTTTTTTCTCTTTTTTATGTACACTGAGAGCATATGCACCAAAGGCAAATTCCTTGTGTGTCCAATCACACTTGGCCAATAAAGAATTCTATTCTATTCTACTCAGTATACTTTGAAAAAATGTGAGGTCCACATGGGCCGACCAGCACTAGCTTTAGCAGTTGTTTAAATTCTTTCTATAAGAATGGCATCCTGCAGGGACTTAAATAAATAGAAGACAGGACACTAGGAATTTAAAAGCACATTGTATTATTTCTGTTTCCATGTTGTTATCATATATGTTCATGTGGTAGAGTACAAGTATATTAGGATGTCTTCTTGTAGCACTCTTCCTAGGCCATTGATCTCCAGTTCTGTTACACACCAATCCCCCAAATTTCAAGACTTATAGGAATCATAAAAGTTAAAGGCTCACACATCTGAAAGTTGCCAAGTGGAGAAAGGCTGGCCCATGACTTTGTTGTCTTGTAGTTTTTCTTCTGTATTCTTTCCTTCATTTTCTAGTCAGAAACAATTATCTATATCTGAGAATTCTGGATTGAGCTATGAAGATGTGAACCACATTTTGATATGGATTTATCCCACTACCAAGCATTTAACTATTCCTTGGTTATCTAACATTTGAACCAGAGGTGGTATTCAGCAGGTTCTGACCAGTTCTGGAGAACTGGTAGCGGAAATTTTGAGTAGTTCAGAGAACCGGCAAATACCACCTCTGACTGGAGATTTTACAGTATCCTTCCCCTGTCACGCCTATCAAGCCATGCGCACAGAACCGGTAGTAAAAAAAATTGAATCCCGCCACTGATTTGAACGTGATTTGAAAGTGTAATATTCAGTCCATGGTTGCCTTTTCCAGCACTAATATTTATCGCGACTGAAGGCGACTGCTCAAGCAGGAAACCTTACACCATTTCAGACAAATGATTGTCCAATCTCTTCTTAAAAACCTTCAGTGTTGGAGCACCCACAACTTCTGATGGCAAGCTATTCCACTGACTAATATTCTGTCAGGAAATTTCTCCTTATTTCTCTGCCACTCCTGCAGAATGGATAGTGTACTGATTGTGATGCACAAGTTGTTCATCTGCTATCAGGGCAGATTCAAAGTAATAGGAATCCATATACTGCCAGTCAAATAATTACTTCATTTATATCGGCTCCCAGATGGTATGAACTTTGAAAGAATTCTTGTCGTCTGAACTTAGGTTTATTTGATGAGAATGTAGAGACAGGGCCTCCCTATGGGAATAAATATTCTGTGAAATTCCCTTTAGGCCATGCCCCAAAGTTAGTCTCCAAAGACATACATTATATGTCATTCCAGAAACAATTTTCACAAAATCTTTAAATATATTAATATCTTTTATAATACCTTTTTTTAAAGGTAAATTTCTTCAGGAGTTACATAAATACAAAGTAGTATATTTAAGAAATGAATAAATACAATATAACTCCTTCCTTTTGCTGCGGCTCAACAGCTGTTGACATTATAATCTTTAAAAAGCTGCAGAAGAATCAAGCCAAGTTTGAGGAGGGAGGAAACAGAGGTCTTTTTTTTTTTTTTTACCTCAGGTTTGTTTGGTTTACTTTCATTGCTTTGCGTAGGTGAGGAATTGCTTTCCCCTGATCCTTGGTGGCACTCACCACAAAGGTATCAGGAATGCATTTAGTATGTCTGATGTGATTACATTAGACTGTGGCAGGTGCTCTCCACCATGTCCTGCAAAGTCTTCACTGAGGTAGCCTGTAATGCCGGCGTTTCTGCTTGTTCAACAGCAGAGCGCCTTCCTTCCCCACAGCAAGTTTTATTTTCCAGCCTCAAAATGGACGGCATGTTTTCAAAATTGACCTAATGACTTGGGGCTCTGAGATTTGACTCAACCAGATCTGACCACACTAGCAAGACTTACAATTAGACTGCAGTCTCCCGAGTGCATTAAGATCTACAACCTCCTACAGCTCCATTAGTCTGCAGAACCACCAGAGTAGCTCTGATTGAAATTACCATTTTGATGCTTCTGGCCTTCAGAGCTATTAATAAAAATAGAAAACTACCTATCTGGTTGTCCTCTTTTCCTGCCGCAGTCAATGATACACTGTATTTGCCAACAGCTAAGAAATACAGTGTGGAGAATTACAGGCCTTCCACAGCAATACACCAGGTGCAATAAAATAGAAATACCAGGATGTAGGGGAATGGAACCCAATTTTCCAGGCACAAAAGAGCAGCGGGCAATTGGTTCCCTGATGCTTAGCAGCATTTTTTTTTTTAAAATCAACGAAAGCATGTCCCTCAGCAGAAAGTGGACAGAATTTGTTTTTCCTGTGAAATGTAATTTAGTTACCATTAGTTACTATAGCGTTGGAATCATAATATTTTCCTGTGGCTAAAAAAAAAAGAAAGAAAGAATAACAAGCAGGCTTTTTACCTTCACCAGAAGTCTTCTTCAAGGTAGACATAAAACAAAGATGAGGGTATAAATGCTTAAAATAGATAAACTGAATAAAATAAAAGGAAACAAATTATTAGGCGTGATGTAAAAGCCCATCAATTTTAATAATGTATAAATTAATATTAAGAAAGAATTGAGTTGAGATATATGTAAAGGTGAAAGATGGTAAAAGGAAAAATGTGTTGCTCATGTCTATCTAAATATAAAGCAGTGGCCAATATTCCTTAGTTGTTATAACTGAATTCAAGGGTCCTCCCTCCCTCCCTCCTCTTCCCTCCCTTTCCTTCCTTCCTTCCTTCCTTCCTTCCTTCCTTCCTTCCTTCCTTCCTTCCTTCCTTCCTTCCTTCCTTCCTTCCCTCCCTCCCTCCCTCCCTCCCTCCCTCCCTCCCTCCTGGATCTGTGGAAACAATCATGCAGAAAGATAGGAAAAACCTGGAAGTTTAAGGGGAAAGCAAGAGGTACAAATAGTGGGACTTTTTGTTATCTATTCCATGGCTGCAGAATTATTATTCTTGTCTTCAGTTAGCCATTCCATTAGTATCAGATGCTTCTAATTGTAAGGTCAGTTAAATTTTGCAAACAAATTGAAAAAGAGAGAAATTGGGATATAGAATATATGGAAAGATTTCAGGAATTCATAGTTAATTAATATGAAAACGTACCACATAACCCCCAAAGAATTTCATGAGATACATTTGGGTACACTGGCATAGAACCGGACAATTGCCTTCATAAAAGTCACTGAAAGCCTACTATGGTTTTCTGTATTGCAGGAGTTCCATTAAATTTAGGGTACTAACCATCAAAACATTTATACAAGTTTAACCCCATGCTGCCTTGCTTGCGAGACATTGTCTGGTCGCGTATCTGTGTCAGGTGTAACATTAGAACAGATTACATCTGTTCTGAAGGATAGACTAGGATAGATGTTGTAGATAGAAGGATAGATGTTGACACCCAATGTTAGAATCTGCTTGGATACATCTAGGAAGCAGCAGATGTGGTTTACAGCTCCTAAATCTCATATGGCAAGCTTACAGTTTACAGCATATTCAGGCTTAGGTGTTCATTTCTTGTAATAAAGAAGTGATTAAAATGCTTTGGGATGTATAAACTAACCCTCTAAAGGAATCCAATTAAGCAGGACGGCATATTATTATTTTTTGGCTGTACCTTCTACTGACAGCAGAGAACAAAAATCACTTTTAGTACCAGTGTGACATAATAGATACAGATTTGGACTAAAGGGAGCTGAGTTGAAATCCCCAGCCGCGTGAGCAAAGATCATTTACTAACTTTCAGACTAAGCTATTGTTTTAAAAGAATGAGATAAACTGTACATATCGTCGTGAGTTATTTGGAGAAAAGGAAGAAGGGTACCATAATTTTGATACATGAATGCCTGCATTTAATAAGACAAACTGCAGTTCTGCTGAATACAGGATTACAGCTACAATTTAGCTTTTGCTCTTACTATAACTTGCTAAAAAAAATAACAACCCACAGAACTGCTTTGTGTGACATATTCTTTAGTTCACTTATTGCTTTGATTTAATCCTACTTTTCTTCTAGGAGTCTAAGCAGCATACATAATATTTTCTACTCCAATTTTACTTTTGTAAATACACTGGGAAGTAGCTTGGCTGAGAAGAAATAACTGCCACAGAATCACCCAGTGAGTCCCATGGCTGAAGGTAAATAAATCCTTAGTCTGTCTAGACTGAACAATAATCTCTACACTCCATGCTAACTGTAGTCCCGAAATGCTATCTACTAAATGACCAAGTTAGGAGTTGCATAGGCTTATGTGGTTACAACTCTGAGTCAAAAGACCATTGAGAGGTTGATAGCTGGTCAGTTCAAAACCCAAGATGGAATGAGTTCCCATCAATTTGCCCTAGTTCCTCCCATCTAGCAGTTTGAAATGCAAGTAGATAAATAGGTACCACTTCAGTGGGAAAATAACAAGTATATGTAAGGAGCCCCCTTGAGCATCCCTTGGGTGATGGTGACGTCATTGGCTAATCCTTTCAACCCAGAAGTGCCCAGAAGTGCTTCTGACATGAATGTAGTAATCACCAAGGTCAGGAAGTCTCCAGAATTGTAGCTAAATATTGTATCATTGTTATATTGATCAGGAGTTTTTGAACCTTATTGTTTTTCTAGGTGTAGGCATGAACAATTTTTTCCCCAAAAATTGGAAGCAGTGTAATGATTTTTTCAAAATTTATCTATGTTTGGCCTATGATGGTACCTTAATAAATTAAATTAAGTCCCAGCTTTGACAAATCTTATAAATATGATCAGAAGAAAGTTGAGTATAAAACCTCAAGGCAGGACCAATGTTGAAGAGCTGGGGCTTAGTTTTCAGTTCTTGGAAGAATCACCTTCCATCTTTAATCCCGCTGGACTCTGAAAGAAAGGAACCGTCAGCCTGCTTTCCAATACTCTTAAAAAGAGTATTCTGCTTTAAGTAGAACTCAAGGCTGTAGGTCTGGAATAAACTATTGCTCCAAAGTAAGCCAACCACTTTAATTTAATGTTATTAACATTGAGCAAATGTATTTAGGTGAAGATCAGAATAAAAGCTTTAATTTATTGAAAAAGTGTGTATTCAAATTTGAAACAACATCTGAGAAAGCCTGACCTAGGAAACAATCCTTACTGCAAATGTGCAGACAGATTGACTTCTACCAGACTAAACAATTGCCCAAGTCTTTGATGATCTTTGTTACAGATACTGAAGTCATTTCTCTTGAAACTTTTCAACTAGACCTTGACCGCAGTTTTGCTTAATGATTCTGTCGGAAGAACAAGTTTCTAGTCAGAATGGCCTATGTGTCTTCTATTGCCAACTGAAACTTAGGACAGGGTTTTGGATCAATATTATGCCTGGTTTTTTTTTTCCAAATTGCATTTAACGGACAATAAGGGAAATAATTGGAACACTGATAGTAGCAGTAATCTGTGCCAAATATCTCTGTGGGTGTGCAGCTCAAAATATTCAAAATGTGAAGTGTGGGATGGAGGACTTCTTTATGAGCATTATTTTAACTGAAACTGGCAAAGATCACATGACAGATTTAAGAACATAATATTCATCTCCATCCAAATACTTGTTGTGTGGGAGAAATAGGGCCAAGGAGAGATCCTTGGACAGCTCTAAGGAATTAAGATTTTAAGGAATCATCAAAATTGAACTACTGACATTGACTGATGCATACAAAAGTACATAATGAATTACATTTTATAATATTTTTATTTTAAACCCCCCCATTTCTTCTTTCAAAATTATTTGGTTTCTCAGTCACATCTGACTGTGATCACTGGATATAATTTCATCGAAAGAGTCTGTCAGTAATTTCTCTGAGTTCTTGTAAGTCCTACTTGTGTCATCAATGATAATGCTAAGTCACTTTGCTCCTCCTCTTCCTCTTATTAGCATTATTAAAGTCATTCTTTAGATAAAGCTATGATCTGAAGAAATATATGAATCTCATGCCAGAAAAAGTAACTGAAGCTAATGATACAATTCAGGGGAAGGTTGTTTTAAATTGTGCCAAAACATACTCAGCATTCAGAAGCACACAAAATAATTACTACATTCAATGAACTGAAAGAGGTGCATTAAGAATTTAATGGTGGTTTGAGGACTACAGAATATGCAGCAAATAAGGTTCATTTATAAGGACCTTAAAACAAATAGCCCTCGACAGCTGAACTAGTGCTGTAAAATGCATTATAACCAAACTGAAAGTCTGTGGGGAGAATATTCTTTGACCAGTATGTCACAGAAATGAAAAGGTCTGCAAGCAATTTTTCTTAGCTGGTGTAAACCAACACATTTACAAAGAATTCAGCTTTTGGTATTTATGCAGTGTAACACAGAGGAGCCAAAAGTGCAAATCTCTAGAACCTCTGGAAGGGAACAGAATCCCAGAATTTGAATCTCAAGTTTCTGGTATGCAAACATCTTGTTCCTCAAGGTTAGAAAGAGAATACTTCTTGAACCCTTTATGCTGCTGCAACATAAGGCGCTACTATCTCCTCTGCTTCTGTTAATGGTTCCTAACGCTCAACATTTGTAGGCAGCCTTGGCCCAACCTTGATTTCAGTTCAACATCATATTGAAAAGTGAAGTACATGGCAATACAAGCAACATTAGTGGGAAAATGGTAACTTCCTCATCATCCCTATTTCTTTAGTGATTTTTTGGTAGAAAAATAATGTAGGATGTCTATCTTTATTGGAGGCATATGTAGCCTAATTATCTATTGTAGAGTGTATGTTTGAGATAATTTGATTTTGACTGTGGCTGCAGATCCATGTTATGGTGATTCTTGCAGTCTGTGAGAGGAGGGATATGAGCAATTCAGCTTAACTCATAATTCGGCTTCCTTCCTACTGTTCTCAAGAGAATGTTGTGGTTTTTCCAGGTTGCCTCTAAGGTTTAATGTTGATGTCTTTGATGGACTTATCTCAACAACTTTGACCATAGGAAGTATGGGATGACAATTAAATGTTGGTTTAATCAAGGCATCAAATTTTATCTATGAATCGCAGAATAAATAAATAAATGGATGGATGGATGGATGGATAACAAATACCTCTCTGTGAGACAGAAACATATAGAACAGTTATTATAATATTTTAGAGGGGAATTAGTTTGAAACAAGGATTTTAGCAAGTAAATTAAGAAGCTAACACATTTAAATTCCTTTGCAATTTAAGCCAAATTTGATCAATACAGGAATTTCTTGGCAAACCGATTTCCTAATCTTTGGCTTTCTTATTGTCACAACCACCTTTATTGAGGAGTGGGGTTGGGGGAGTGGGGTCGGGGGAGTGGTCTCTAAGCTTAGCCCAATATGACTATGGCTTCTTTCTCCTTCTGTCTCTTAAGCTGTACACTAAATATACAAATCAATCCAGATTTTTCATTTGAGGCACAAATGACCAGGCTCAAATTATCATCCTTTGGACATATGATATGAAGACCTAGCTTTAAGGAGGAATCTATAATATTGGAAAAGGGTGAAAGGAAAGAGAAGAAGACCACCAACTGCAAAGTGAATAGACTCAGTTATAGTGCAATGCATGCATTGTTGGAAGACCTGAAGGACCAAGTTGAGTACAGAATTTGGAGCAAATCTATGTGGTTGATGGCATATAATCAATCAATCCAAAATGACTTACTGGATTCAGAGCACAGTTGCTGGGTGAGAACAAACTTCAACCTGCCAAAAGTTGCACACTCCAAGATTTAGTGTAGTATCAAGAAGGGGGTCTAAGACAACTCGCTGTAGCCAACTCACCTTGGCCAATTCATTGTGACCAACTCACTGCAGGACAACTTGCTGTGGGGCAATTCCACACTATCTTAATCATTGCATTCAGTTACTTTTATTATTGGTGACCATGTTTTCATCAAAATTTGTAGGTAGTACCTGGGGAGAAGCAGGGCAGATAGGTAAAACCTGGCTCCTCCCTTTGTTTTACAAATTGACTTTAGGAGTTGTAATTTGAGACACAGCACTTCTTTCACTGAAGAGAAAAGGAGGGGGAATTTGCCCCTTCCTGGCTTGATACGCAAATTTGATAGCCTTTGAAAGCCAGAGTGTAGGATATTTGGAAAGTCTCTTGCGTAAAAGGGGAAGGGGGGATTCTTGCCCCTCCCTGCAATTCAAACTGAGGCACAGAACTTAGCATTCTACATTCACTCCTGGCTTCAACATTAATTGCTTTATCACAAATCCAAATTAACAGTCTTTACTTTTTAATCTTCTTTTGGCATCAGGAATTCAAATTAAGCAATCCTTTTACTTTTCTTGGGCTTCAGGAATACAAAAACCATCTTTTACTTTTCTGTCTTCTGTACAGTAGTGGATTTTTAAGCTGTGCATATGCAGATAGATAAACTCAACAAGATGTCCATAACAAAGTACATTTATTGGTTCATCAGGTATCCTCATAACTCACATTTGTGATGAAGTTCTTCTTTAATGACCAATCCTTTGCATATCTGCCTTGTAGTAAAAGATGGTTATCTCCTAACCCACCTTGTAGCAATAGAAAGCAGCTGTCATGAGTTAGAGAATTCAGGTAAAAGTGAGGAAAAACTCCCCCAACCCATCGAGGGTCAAATTAGTGACCAATTGGGATTACAGATGTGGCCATGTGACATGAACTACATTTCCCAGGATACCTTTAACTACATTTACCATGATGTATTCCCTTAAGGGGACAGCTCATAATTCCTAAGTAACTATCCAATTCTCATAGATTGCTGGGACAGCACAATTATTGTAACTCTTTGTTTTCTGGATTGACTTTCTTTATTTTATTATTGTTGGTCACAGTTCCATTAAAATTAATTTAACTTTTGTATTTGTTGAATTGTCTGTCCTGTGATGATCCTGTGATGCTCATAGGATAAAAATTGTATTGTGATGTCACAACACAATTCCTGCTCCATACAATACAATACAATATCACTGTACAATAGCATGTTTCATAGCAGTGTTAGACTTAAATCAAAGAGCTCTGAGTGGTGTTTAAGAAGTAGCCAAAACGAACAAACTTAATCATAAAGTGGTGTGAAATTGTGCTGGGGGGAGAGATCTCAACACTTGTTATGTTTTGTGGTTGAGGAGCTCCCTTTTTACAGTATAATCTGTATTGGTTTTGTGAGTAGAACAGCTCATTTTTTGGACCTTATAAGTTTAGGGCAGAAAGTCATGCTTTGGTGCAGCTGCCCCAGCAGGACAATAAAAAGATGATGGTTGGTAATTACATCAGTTTTGCACTGCTGAGCAGATGTTTCTACAGATAGATTTTGGCTGGCATTTCCAGAGTCTCACAAGTGACTCTCATGGTCCTCTTGGTGGGCTGCAAGTACACTTGTAATAAAGATTATGGATTATAAGGAAAGTTTCCAGTGGAAACATTGCTGTTTTCTAAAAACGACACTCTGATTCCACTAAGTTGGAATGAAGGCTGGCAAAGAAAGAAAGAAAGAAAGAAAGAAAGAAAGAAAGAAAGAAAGAAAGAAAGAAAGAAAGAAAGAAAGAAAGAGAGAGAGAGAGAGAGAGAGAGAGAGAGAGAGAAAGAAAGAAAGAAAGAAAGAAAGAAAGAAAGAAAGAGGGAGGGAGGGAGGGAGGGAGGAAGAAAGAAAGAAAGAAAGAAAGAAAGAAAGAAAGAAAGAAAGAAAGAAAGAAAGAAAGAAAGAAAGAAAGAAAAGAAAGCAATTTTCTTTTTCCCTCCCCTGAGTATTATCAGCTATAACAACTAAAGTAAACAAGGAACCAGCTGTTTTTGCAATACAGGAAGGAAGGCTCTCCACTAAAGTATCCTAAGTATTTTGTCTATACAGATCAAACTCTCATTATAGCAAATTTATGGAAATGAAGTAAAAACAGATACCAGTTTTCATAGAGTCCCAACAGTCATACTCTCCTATGGAATAAAAATAGATATGACTCAACAGTGTATACCCAACCCATGGTTTTCCATTATGGTTTTCTACTTCACAGAGTAGATGAATTCTAACCATTGGGATTATATTAAAGAAGACCCTCTAAAAATATAGGTGAAACTATTCTCAAATGCAATCAGCAAGAAAAGGGAATATATATGATCATTAGGAAGGCTTGGTTAACACAGCCTTCTAAATCTTAATGTGGTTTCCTTATCTGTGGCTTAGTATTATTTCATATTAATCAAACAATCATGGTTTGTCCAAGCTGTGCTGTCATGTAACATTATTATGGCAAGGAAGGCTAGTGAGACAGAATCTTGCTTATTATTGATTTTTTAAAAACAAAATCTGGTAAGAACCACCTGAATATTTATTGAATATTTCATGAGATTTCCTTGAAAGGTTAATCCAATAAAAAGGAAAAGAAATAAAAGTAGAAGTGGATGAGGACATACATTCAGTTCTGTTATGCAGTTTCAGCTCTGATTCTTTTCCATTCCAGTTATACCTTTAATAGGGAAGTGTGGTTTTGAGTATTATTAACCTTGTTCAGTGAAACCAAAATGCAGGACTGTACTTAAAAATCAGGGGTAGGGTTTATACCATGCTAGGCTAAAACTTCATCGTGTTCTGGCACAGGACAAAGGACAAAAGACTTTCACCACGGACCACATGAATTTTGTTTTTGGTGCAGTCTTTTCAATGAATTTGTTTTTAATTATAATTTGTCAGGTACAGTCGTTTAAAGAAAATGGCCCCAGTAGCTCATCACTCCTGTCTCACATAACATTAGATAAAATCTCAGATGAATTTCTGCAAAGTGAGATGTTAAAATGGTCTATTTAAAATAAGATCAGAATTAGATCGAGAAGAAACATTTTTGGAATCAAAAATTAAATCCACAAAACCCAGACTTAATGTTCAGTCTACTCACTAATTAACACCACATTGATTAATCCATAAGAAAAACCTTGTGGCTTCTACTTTTCTGGGGCAAGTCCTAGATGCAGGTTCACATTTAGCCAGGAAACAAGCATTTGGTAACTCTAACATTTTCAAAATAATCAGCTTTACAGATTCATTACTTTCAATTCCCCAATCTTACAAAACCTTCTACGCACCAATTCCACCTGCGCTTTCTACAATTTTGTAAACAACAAACTAAAAGACTTAAGGTCCAACCCACCCCTGAAAGGACCTAATGGTAAAGACTGCAACGATGACACTATTAAAGCCAACCCCTTTAACACATTCTTTGGCTCACTATTTGTAAACAGCAATGGATCATGCCCAGTATTTCCTAGTCGAACCACAGACAACTACAATGATCTAAGACATATTGATTTTACAGAAGACAATGTTGAAAAAGCACTACGCAATCTAAAACCATCTCTATCTATTGGACCGGACGGAATATGTGCCTACTTCTTTAAAAATCTATCCACTGCCATAGCAGAACCTCTAAGCATAATCTTTGAAAAAAATTTCAGGACCAGCTCCTTGCCAAAACTATGGTCACAAGCCATGGTCATCCCCATCTTCAAAAAGGAAGAGCCCAGCCTAGTTGAAAATTACAGACCAATTTCTTTATGCTGCATCACCTGTAAAGTCATGGAATCAACTATTAACCAATCCATTATCCTCCACTTAGAGGCAAACAACCTACTCTCTAATAAATAATTTGGTTTCAGAAAAAAACTATCCTGCAATCTGCAACTCTTACACTGCAAAAACATATGGACTACACAACTTGATCAGGGCAAAGCAATAGACGCAATCTACATAGACTTCTGTAAAGCCTTTGATTCAGTGGTACACGACAAACTACTCCATATCTTATGGTATCTCTGGACACCTGCATAACTGGATAGAAACATTCCTGTCAAACAGACAACAAATGGTCAAAATTGGGAGCGTCCTATCAAATTCTGTACCTGTCAACAGTGGTGTCCCCCAAGGCAGTGTTCTAGGACCAACTCTTTTCATACTCTACATAAATGACCTCTGTGATCATATTAAGAGCAACTGCGTTCTCTTCGCTGATGATGTAAAGCTATTCAACACCGCAGACAATACTGCTACCCTTCAAAAAGACCTTGACTATGTATCAGAATGGTCAAACAAATGGCAACTTCAAATCTCAACAAATAAATGCTCTGTCTTACATATTGGCAAAAAAATAATAATCAGAAAATAAAATGCAGGGTGAATAGTCAAGACCTTGTTGATGATCCAAACTCTGTCAAGGACCTTGGAGTACTCATCTCTAATGATCTAAGTGCTGGAGGCCACTGTAACTACATAACCAAAAAGGTGTTAAGAGTTGTTAACCTAATCTTACATAGTTTTTTCTCTGGTAATATTACACTAATAACTAGAGCGTACAAAACATTTGCTAGACCAATACTCAAATACAGCTCATCAGTCTGGAACCCACATTACGTATCTGATATTAACACAGTTGAGAAATTCCAGAAATATTTCACAAGAAGAGTTCTCCACTCCTCTACTTGTTGCAGAATATCTTATGCCACCAGACTTGAAATTCTAGACCTAGAATACCTAGAACTACACTGCCTTCAGTCCGATCTAAGTATAGTATATAAAATCATACATTGCAATGTCCTACTTGTCAATGAATACTTCAGCTTCAACCATAACAATACAAGAGCAAACAATAGATACAAACTCAAGGTTAATCCTACCAAACTTGATTGCAGAAAATATGACTTCAGCAACAGAGTAGTCAATGACTGGAATACTCTACCTGACTCTGTGGTTTCTTCCCCAAACCTCAAAAACTTTAACCTTAGACTGTCTACTATTGACCTCACCCCTTTCCTAAGAGGTCTGTAGGGGGCGTGCATAAGCGCACCAACGTGCCTACCGTCCCTGTCCTATTGTTTCTTTTATTTTTCTTATATGTATCCATGTAATCATAACTATGTTTTTACTTATACCTATTATCTTGTAAGCAATTGACAAACCAAATAAATAAATAAAATAAATAGACAAATCTATCAGACCTGGGCTGCAAAAATCTGGTTGCTCATGAGAAGGTAGCAAAGTGCTACGTTATACTGGAGCAGCCTGATACTTTTACTGCAAATTTTATACACATAAAATAATAACTTTTAAGTTAACTCTTGCCGATCCATACGGAGGGTTGAAAAACATGTACAAACTCGCCCTTGGAATACATGCTCTTATCTCTGAGCTCTCCTTTGACTGAAGATAACTCTCCTTTTTATTATGATAGGACAAGAAGATCTGCATGATGAGATGATGGTTTCTAGTCTGGTGCTTTAATTGCTACACTGTATGGGCTCCCTCACATTCATACATATGTACATCACTTTTCCCCTGGGGGAACTTATTTTGTCCTGCCTCCCCCTCTCCCATTGCAAAAGAGACACAGTAAATGGAAGATCAAACCAAGCAGTGTTCATCTGATGTTCTCAATGCATCAGATTAGTTTCTTTCTGGTTAGGTCTTCTCCTTCTTTGTTGCCCTTTCATCATTTGTTTCCCTCTGGCTTGGCTCTGTCATGTCTCTTGTTGGCAATCTTTGGCTGTCCACCTGCTGAGACTTCAGATCTCAATTTCAGGCGGTCCCTCAATTTTGATTAACTTCTTCACCTGGGTTAGCACCAACTTAAGGGGAGATTGGTTGCTCCCCAGTGATGTTGCATTGCCACATAAAGAACCTGGTTTGAAATGAGTCTTGGTTTATTTGTTTACTTATTTTTTTCCCCATCAAATTTATATAGCTGCTTAACTCACAAAAGGGTGACACAGTAG